>NW_025964334.1:39345418-40545418 GCF_023055435.1 Haliotis rufescens | reverse complement strand
AAACTTGTCTTCTGGGTCAATGCTGTAGCGATGCCTTCCAAAAACAGCATACACTTGATTTTCCAACTTTTCTATCTTCAAAACATCACTGCCCCGGTGATGTGCTCGAGGGATGTGCCTCTCAACTGCAATACATAAACACCGTGTATTTCAATACAAAAGCAACATGATTGTTAAGTTATGTTGTATTTTAACTTTATTATCTTTATTGTTTTCAGTACGAACCAACGACGCTGGTTTTCAATATACTACATATCACCATGAGGACGTTAAACAGAACAATCGAACGGGAGCTATATTTGAGAATTGAACGTTCTGACCAACAGATGCAGGTTTCATCATGCAAATCGCATATAACGTTGGTAAGGTGTACATGTTCCAGACGACTGATTCCCATAGATTGTTTACCTGTATTTCAATGTTACGAGGTATGTATTTACCTTCTGGCCGGGGATCGACATAATGCAAACATGAACTGTCCATTGGAGCAAGTGGGGTGTACTCCTGCGCAGGTTCATTGATGTGGTAGCCACTATACGTCACCTCCACTGGAATTAAGCACCCCAAAATAAACCTCAACATCTGTATGTTATAACGAAATATAAAGCAACCATGCAGACACAGTAATCTTCCGCGAAGGATATTTCATCAGAGTCACTACAGGTTCCAATATTTCAAGGTCATGCTAAAACTAACATGCAAATAACGAGGATTTGAAGATTGTATTTATCTACAAAAATTGTAATACCGTCAGTCTCACTATGATATTTGTTCACCTGCATGTTCAAACAGATCATCGAAACTGCAAGACGGGAAACGGTAAGAAATCCCCGCTCCCTATAATGAACCCACAATGCACACAACTGATGCAGGAAGGTAATTACCTGGATTGGTGATGAACCAGTGGTGGGCGGCCTCGTCGTCAGAGAGGAGAGGCGAGTGCTGGGGGGATGCTGAGGAGGACGCCGGGGACGACACATCGGACGAATAGTCGTACGTGTAGTCTGAAAGCAATGTTGTATTACAGAACATCCATGTTACCTTCACCTCACTGCCCACGTGCACACGGCCCCTCAACCCAGTCACGGGTTCCAACAGGCTTCTTACAGGAGAATATGGTCATATTCGTATTTTGTCATATGGAAATTCACTCTGACTTTGTGCAAATTCTACGTTTATAGCATTAGATAATAGTTCGTACACTTGAATCAGATACAAAATAGTTTGTCCGATGTTTACAGCAGTATGGAACTAACCAATTCTTATTGTTCACAAAACAATATTTCGTCTTACTTCAACTTTACTGTCTACCGTGCCACCACCACTTCAACCACCACTCCTATCACAACTTGTGTGCATGGTATTCCCTTAACTGTCCAGACCATGGCACTTGACTTGGTAAAAGTCAAAATCCACCCGACGCTTCTGATCTTAAATGGGGGGGAGTCGGGTAACTTAGTGGTTAAAACGTTCGGTCGTCACGCCGAAGACCCGGGTTCGATTCCCGACATGGGTACAATGTGTGAAGCCCATTTCTGATGTCCCCTGCCGTGATATCACTTGAATATTGCTAAGAGGGGCGTTAAACCATACTCACTCACTCACTAATCTTAATGGTTTCTAGTTTCGCAACTTTGTCCCACTTCCACTAGTGTGTAATTGCTGGTCCTGAGAACACACTCACCACATCCCCGCTGGTCGTACAACATCGGCATATGCTCCACGTATGTTGTCTGAGCCATGCTGAGTCTGTATTTTGTCCGGGTTCTGGTGAAAAAAGGAATACTGTTATTACTGCAGGACATGGCCATGTGAACACCATTACCGTAGTTCTTCTATGTCACAGAAGCGTTACGTTTTAAACATGTTTTACTAAAGTGCTTCCAGCGCACACTGATGAGTATCAGTTATGTATTGCCATATATGCTGTGTTATATGTACCCTGGATATCTGTAATAAACTTAGCATAACTATAGTTATCCTTCATCAAAATACCTAAAACATACAATTACTGCGCATGTTGCAACAGTTTTGTAAACATCCTACTGCAAAGTAACACCACTTACAATGTTCCACGCGTAGTGCGAAATGTGATTATCTACGTGGCATATACCTGAGTCTTCACCGAAAATGAGAAACAATTCGATTATAATAGCCTGTTCAAAGTGCACGGGTTACATAGTAATGCCTGCATCAGCGCACTTGTGATGACGTCCCAACACCAATACGTACCCGCAGTGCAAGCTCCCAAAGCCAAGTACATACAAGTACCCGTCCCAACAACAGCGTCCAAATACCACCGTAAGCAGCACGTGCACCTCTAATTAATAGTCGTTTGAAACCCCGCCCTCCGACCAATCATATTCCTTGATTTAAAAAAGTCACGTGATGATGTGTAATGGAAATTCCCATATTGTTTGTACCTGAGACGTCTCCATAGGAATCGCAAGTGCACTTATGAGTTGGAATTGTGATACACCACGATAGGCCATTCCACAACCACCCGGGGGGGGGGGGGGGGGGGGGGGGGGGGGGGCAATCCCTTCCCCTGACATCTGCAGCCGTGACCCCCGGGTCTAACGTGGCGTCTGACGCTAGTTGAATGAGCACACGGACGGCCACGCTTGACGTCGCCCCTTTGAGCCAACGTATGTCTGGCCCTTCCTACGGGACAATTGTAATGCTGAATGAATTAGAACCCGTTATACACATAACTCTACCTTGTGTTCCACGTTGCTAGTCAACGCAATAAAAATAATTTATTAATTCATATATGAATAAAGGTTAACTACTACTACTACTACTACTACTACTACTATTACTACTACTACTACTACTACTACTACTACTACTATTACTACTACTACTACTACTACTACTACTACTACTACTACTACTACTGCTACTACTACTACTACTTCTACTACTACTACTACTACTACTACTACTACTTCTGTCACCAATAGTACTGATATCATTACTGGTATTTCCACTTATGCAATAACTACCGTTGTTTCAATGACACCGCAAACTGCTAATATTCAAACCGTCACTACAGGAAAAAATCTTGCTAGAATAACAACAATAGATTTTTATACACCACCTCGTACACATTATCCAATACTAACCGACTGGGGTAACATATTAACAGCCATATGTCGCAGTTGTAGGGTGCCCTTGAACAAAGCCACGAAAATATACGATGAAATAGTGCCCCACACTGTAACACCTACCTGACATTTTGAAATACTTGCTGTTTGAGGTAAAACAGCCTGTAAAGTATGTGTGGTCACTGCACTTCTTTGGATGGTGGTCACTTCAGCATCGTCGTACATCGTTACAGCATCCTGAAACCAAATGAAATGGTCAGTACTTTATGTGTAACCGATTATATGGTAATAATTAAATGTAAGGAAAACTGACGAGGAAAAGATGGAACAAGGATATCAATCTACATGGGGAAAAACGGCTATCAGTGACGACAAAGTCATCACTTCCAACTCACAATTTTCCTGATAAAGCCTTTAAATAAAATTGCAAAATGACCAATATCACAAAATATGAAATACTGCAGATTCAGAGAGGACTGAAATTTCTACATATGTGGTACCATTATCAGACTATTGACTTAACTTCATTAAGGTTTGGGTGAGTAAATTAAGTACTATGGATCTGACAGTTTCAGTGAATTACAAAATATAATACAGTTGTTTTAAAAATATACTTTTTTACTGTACATTTTCTCATGGGCATGCTTCGATCACAGTATTAGCATTGTTGCCACATCTGAAGTCGAATTGTATATGGACCTATTTCGCCACTATCATGGTGAAGTTCAGAATATTTCATTTTATATCAGTCATGACGAGCAATGTGTTCAGTGAGGGCAAATTCCATAGGTCCAGAGCGACTATGGCTATTTCAAAATGAGGTGGTTTATGTTTCTATTAATGTTTATATATTGAATTTAACTGTTAATTATATCATCATATATCCCCACGCTAGTTGTATATTTTATTCGACATGTTTCTGCCAACATTGCGATAGTACATTGTTCTCATTCTCTGATACATAACTTATACCCTGACTAAAAAACCCAAGCATGTTGTTGTAGATGCAATCGGCATTCCCAAGATAAACATCGTATAATTCAATTTGTCTTTGCATGGTCATGAAAACAACATGGAAATAAAGATATGAATGACACACTACTAACAGTCTTCAGAACATTCAAGGTGACTCAAGATCTGGCGTGTAACACACGGCATCAGTGAACAGCTAATTTTACCACTTGCTGCATGGATGTTTTATATATCAACAAGTGATCTAATCCTTATTACAATACACTCAGTTAGTATCATTCTTATGTATTATGTATTAATGATATTTTAGAAATTCTAACCACGACATCTATACATGTAGTGGTATACCCAGACATACAGGACATGTTTACATGTAGTGACAGAAGACAGACAGGAAATGTATATATGTAGTGGTATAGACAGACATACATGACATGTATACATATAGTGATACACACAGATACACAGGACATGTTTACATGTTGGTTGGTTGGTTTGTTGTTTAACGCCGACACTCAGCAATAGTCCAGCTATATGACGGCAGTCTGTAAATAATCGAGTCCGGACCAAACAATCCAGTGATCATGAGCATCGATCCACGCAATTGGATCAGCGAGCCTGATCATGTTAGTCCCCTCTTACGACAAGCATAGTCGCCTTTTACGACAAGCATGGGTCGCTGAAGACCTACTTTACACCGGATCTTCACGGGTCACACGAGCACATGTGGTGGTATATACAGACTTACAGGACACGTATACATGTAGTGGTATACACAGACATACAGGACATGAGCACATGTAGTGGTCTGCATGTAGTGGTATACACAGACATACATGACATGGTTACATGTAGCGGTATAAGACATGACAACATGTACACATGCATTGACAGCAGACATACAGAACATGAAGACATGTAGTGGTATACACAGACATACAGGACATGATTACATATAGTGGTACAAGACATAACGACATGTACACATGCATTGACAGCAGACATGCAGGACATGTAGACATGTAGTGTTATACACAGACATACAGGACATGTAGACATGTAGTGGTATATACAAACATACAGGTATGCATTGCCAGCAGATATACAGAGCATGTATACATGTAGTGGTATACACAGACATACAGGACATGAATACATGTAGTGACAGCAGACATACAGGACATGAAGACATATAGTGGTATACACAGACATACAGGACATGTTTACCTGTAGTGGTATAAGACATAAGGACATGTACACATGCATTGACAGCAGACATACAGAACATGTAGACATGTAGTGTTATACACAGACATATAGGAAATGCATAGATGTTGTGGATTACAGAGACATACAGGACATGAAGACATGTAGTGGTATACACAGACACACAGAACATGCATACATCTCGTGGTATACACAGACAAACAGAACATGCAGACATCTCGTGGTATACACAGACATACAGGACATGTACACATGTAGTGGTATACACAGACATACAGGACATGTACACATGTAGTGGTATACACATACATACAGGACATGCATAGATGTAGTGGTATACACAGACATACAGGACATGTACACATGTACTTACAGCAGATATACAGGACATGTTTACATGTAGTGGTATAATACACAAGGACATGTAGATATGTAGTGGTATACACAGACATACAGGTCATGTATATATGTAATGGTATACACAGATATACAGGACATGTATACATGTATTGGTATAAGACATAAGGACATGTATACATGTAGTGGTATACACAGACATACAGGACATGCATAGATGTAGTGGTATACACAGACATACAGGACATGCATAGATGTAGTGGTATACACAGACATACAGGACATGTAGATATGTAGTGACAAGAGACATACAGGTCATGTAGTGGTATACACAGACACACAGGACATGTTTACATGTAGTAGTATAAGACATAAGGACATGTACACTTGCATTGACAGCAGACATACAGAACATGTAGACATGTAGTGTTATACACAGACATACAGGACATGTAGACATGTAGTGGTATATACAAACATACAGGTATGCATTGCCAGCAGATATACAGAGCATGTATACATGTAGTGGTATACACAGACATACAGGACATGAATACATGTAGTGACAGCAGACATACAGGACATGAAGACATATAGTGGTATACACAGACATACAGGACATGTTTACCTGTAGTGGTATAAGACATAAGGACATGTACACATGCATTGACAGCAGACATAGAGAACATGTAGACATGTAGTGTTATACACAGACATATAGGAAATGCATAGATGTTGTGGATTACAGAGACATACAGGACATGAAGACATGTAGTGGTATACACAGACATACAGAACATGCATACATCTCGTGGTATACACGGACAAACAGAACATGCAGACATCTCGTGGTATACACAGACAT
The DNA here is from genome assembly GCF_023055435.1 of Haliotis rufescens. Lineage (NCBI taxonomy): Eukaryota > Metazoa > Mollusca > Gastropoda > Lepetellida > Haliotidae > Haliotis > Haliotis rufescens. The sequence goes on along the minus strand of NW_025964334.1, from coordinate 40,538,887 downwards.
ACAGGACATGTACACATGTAGTGGTATACACAGACATACAGGACATGTACACATGTACTTACAGCAGATATACAGGACATGTTTACATGTAGTGGTATAATACACAAGGACATGTAGATATGTAGTGGTATACACAGACATACAGGTCATGTATATATGTAATGGTATACACAGATATACAGGACATGTATACATGTATTGGTATAAGACATAAGGACATGTATACATGTAGTGGTATACACAGACATACAGGACATGCATAGATGTAGTGGTATACACAGACATACAGGACATGCATAGATGTAGTGGTATACACAGACATACAGGACATGTAGATATGTAGTGACAAGAGACATACAGGTCATGTAGTGGTATACACAGACACACAGGACATGTTTACATGTAGTAGTATAAGACATAAGGACATGTACACTTGCATTGACAGCAGACATACAGAACATGTAGACATGTAGTGTTATACACAGACATACAGGACATGTAGACATGTAGTGGTATATACAAACATACAGGTATGCATTGCCAGCAGATATACAGAGCATGTATACATGTAGTGGTATACACAGACATACAGGACATGAATACATGTAGTGACAGCAGACATACAGGACATGAAGACATATAGTGGTATACACAGACATACAGGACATGTTTACCTGTAGTGGTATAAGACATAAGGACATGTACACATGCATTGACAGCAGACATAGAGAACATGTAGACATGTAGTGTTATACACAGACATATAGGAAATGCATAGATGTTGTGGATTACAGAGACATACAGGACATGAAGACATGTAGTGGTATACACAGACATACAGAACATGCATACATCTCGTGGTATACACGGACAAACAGAACATGCAGACATCTCGTGGTATACACAGACATACAGGACATGTACACATGTAGTGGTATACACAGACATACAGGACATGTACACATGTCGTGGTATACACATACATACAGGACATGCATAGATGTAGTGGTATACACAGACATACAGGACATGTACACATGTACTTACAGCAGATATACAGGACATGTTTACATGAAGTGGTATAATACACAAGGACATGTAAATATGTAGTGGTATACACAGACATACAGGTCATGTATATATGTAATGGTATACACAGATATACAGGACATGTATACATGTATTGGTATAAGACATAAGGACATGTATACATGTAGTGGTATACACAGACATACAGGACATGCATAGATGTAGTGGTATACACAGACATACAGGACATGTAGATATGTAGTGACAAGAGACATACAGGTCATGTAGACGTGTAGTGGTATACACAGACACACAGGACATGTTTACATGTAGTAGTATAAGACATAAGGACAAGTACACATGCATTGACAGGAGACATACAGAATATGTAGTGATAAACACAGTCATACAGGTCATGTATACATGTAGTGGTGTACACAGTCATAACGACATGAACACATGCATTGACAGCAGATGTACAGAACATGTATACATGTAGTGGTATACAGAGACATACAGGACATGTACACGTGTAGTGGTATACACGGACATACAGGACATGTACACATGTAATGACAGCAGACATACAGGACATGAAGACATGTAGTGGTATACACAGACATAGAGCACATGTTTACATGTAGTGACAGCAGATGTACAGAACATGTATACATGTAGTGGTATACACAGACATACAGGACATGTACACATGTAATGACAGCAGACATACAGGACATGAAGACATGTAGTGGTATACACAGACATAGAGCACATGTTTACATGTAGTGACAGCAGATGTACAGAACATGTATACATGTAGTGGTATACACAGACATACAGGACATGTACACATGTAATGACAGCAGACATACAGGACATGAAGACAAGTAGTGGTACACGCAGACATAGAGGACATGTTTACATGGACTGGTATAAGACATTAGGACATATAGACATGCATTGACAGGAGACAAACAGAACATGTAGACATGTAGTGGTATACACAGACATACAGGACATGTTTACATGTAGTGGTATAAGACATAAGTACATGTACACATCCATTGACAGCAGACATACAGAACATGTAGATATGTAGTGGTATACACAGACATACAGGACTTGTATACATGTAGTGGTATACACAGACATACAGGACATGTTTACATGTCGTGGAATACACAGACATACAGGACATGTACACATGCATTGACAGCAGACATACAGGACACGTATATATGTAGTGGTATACACAGACATACAGGACATGTATATATGTAGTGGTATACATAGAGATACAGGACATGAAGGCATGTAGTGGTATACACAGACATACAGGACATGTTTACATGTAGTGGTATAAACAGAGATACAGGACATGTTTATATGTAGTGGTATACACAGACAAACAGGACATGTTTACATGTAGTGGTATACACAAACATACAGGACATGTAGACATGTAGTGGTATACACAGACATACAGGACATGTTTACATGTAGTGGTATACACAGACATACAGGACATGTTTACATGTAGTGCTATACACAGACATACAGGACATGTATACATGTGGTGACAGCAGAGATACAGGACATGTAGACATGAAGTGGTATACACAGACATACAGGACATGTATACATGTAGTGACAGCAGAGATACAGGACATGAAGACATGTAGTGGTATACACAGACATAGAGGACATGTTTACATGTAGTGACAGCAGATGTACAGAACATGTATACATGTAGTAGTATACACAGAGATACAGGATATGTTTACATGTAGTGGTATACACGGACATACAGGACATGTACACATGTAATGACACAGACATACAGGACATGAAGACATGTAGTGGAATACACAGACATAGAGGACCTGTTTACATATAGTGACAGCAGATGTACAGAACATGTATACATGTAGTGGTATACACAGACATACAGGACATGTACACATGTAATGACAGCAGACATACAGGACATGAAGACATGTAGTGGTACACACAGACATAGAGGACATGTTTATATGCACTGGTATAAGACATAAGGACATGTAGACATACATTGACAGCAGACATACAGAACATGTAGACATGTAGTGGTATACACAGATATATAGGACGTGCATAGATGTAGTGGTATAAAGAGACATACAGGACATGTTTACATGTAATGACAGCAGACATAGAGGACATGTTTACATGTAGTGGTACACACAGACATAGAGGACATGTTTACATGTAGTGGTATAAGACATTAGGACATGTACACATGCATTGACAGCAGACATACAGAACATGTAGACATGTAGTGGTATAAGACATAAGTACATGTACACATGCATTGACAGCAGACATACAGAACATGTAGACATGTAGTGGTATTCAGAGGCATACAGGACTTGTATACATGTAGTGGTATACACAGACATACAGGACATGTACACATGTCGTGGAATACACAGACATACAGGACATGTACACATGCATTGACAGCAGACATACAGGACATGTTTACATGTAGTGGTATTCACAGGCATACAGGACTTGTATACATGTAGTGGTATACACAGACATACAGGACATGTTTACATGTCGTGGAATACACAGACATACAGGACATGTACACATGCATTGACAGCAGACATACAGGACACGTATATATGTAGTGGTATACACAGACATACAGGCCATGTATATATGTAGTGGTATACATAGAGATACAGGACATGAAGGCATGTAGTGGTATACACAGACATACAGGACATGTTTACATGTAGTGGTATAAAGAGAGATACAGGACATGTTTATATGTAGTGGTATACACAGACATACAGGACATGTATACATGTAGTGGTATACACAGAGATACAGGACATCTTTATATGTAGTGGTATACACAGACGTACAGGACATGTTTACATGTAGTGGTATACACAGACATACAGGACATGTTTACATGTAGTGGTATACACAGAGATACAGGACATGTTTACATGTAGTGGTATACACAGAGATACAGGACATGTATACATGTAGTGGTATACACAGACATACAGGACATGAAGACATATAGTGCTATACACAGAGATACAGGACATGTTGACATGTAGTGGTATACACAGAGATACAGGACATGAAGACATGTAGTGGTATACACAGAGATACAGGACATGTTTACATATAGTGGTATACACAGACATACAGGACATGTTTACATGTAGTGGTATACACAGACATACAGGACATGAAGACATATTGTGGTATACACAGACATACAGGACATGTTTTCATGTAGTGGTATACACAGACATACAGGACATGTTTACATGTAGTGGTATACACGGAGATACAGGACATGTTTACATGTAGTGGTATACACAGAGATACAGGACATGTGGACATGTAGTGGTATACACAGATATACAGGACATGTTTACATGTAGTGGTATACACAGACATACAGGACATGTATACATGTAGTGGTATACACAGACATACAGGACATGTACACATGCATTGACAGTAGACATACAGGACATGTAGACATGTAGTGGTATTCACAGGCATACAGGACTTGTATACATGTAGAGGTATACACAGACATACAGGACATGTTTACATGTCGTGGAATACACAGACATACAGGACATGTACACATGCATTGACAGCAGACATACAGGACACGTATATATGTAGTGGTATACACAGACATACAGGACATGTATATATGTAGTGGTATACATAGAGATACAGGACATGAAGGCATGTAGTGGTATACACAGACATACAGGACATGTTTACATGTAGTGGTATAAACAGAGATACAGGACATGTTTATATGTAGTGGTATACACAGACATACAGGACATGTAGACATGTAGTGGTATACACAGAGATACAGGACATCTTTATATGTAGTGGTATACACAGACGTACAGGACATGTTTACATGTAGTGGTATACACAGACATACAGGACATGTTTACATGTAGTGGTATACACAGAGATACAGGACATGTTTACATGTAGTGGTATACACAGAGATACAGGACATGTGTACATGTAGTGGTATACACAGACATACAGGACATGAAGACATATAGTGCTATACACAGACATACAGGACATGTTGACATGTAGTGGTATACACAGAGATACAGGACATGAAGACATGTAGTGGTATACACAGAGATACAGGACATGTTTACATGTAGTGGTATACACAGACATACAGGACATGAAGACATATTGTGGTATACACAGACATACAGGACATGTTTTCATGTAGTGGTATACACAGACATACAGGACATGTTTACATGTAGTGGTATACACGGAGATACAGGACATGTTTACATGTAGTGGTATACACAGAGATACAGGACATGTGGACATGTAGTGGTATACACAGACATACAGGACATGTACACATGCATTGACAGTAGACATACAGGACATGTAGACATGTAGTGGTATTCACAGGCATACAGGACTTGTATACATGTAGAGGTATACACAGACATACAGGACATGTTTACATGTCGTGGAATACACAGACATACAGGACATGTACACATGCATTGACAGCAGACATACAGGACACGTATATATGTAGTGGTATACACAGACATACAGGACATGTATATATGTAGTGGTATACATAGAGATACAGGACATGAAGGCATGTAGTGGTATACACAGACATACAGGACATGTTTACATGTAGTGGTATAAACAGAGATACAGGACATGTTTATATGTAGTGGTATACACAGACATACAGGACATGTAGACATGTAGTGGTATACACAGAGATACAGGACATCTTTATATGTAGTGGTATACACAGACGTACAGGACATGTTTACATGTAGTGGTATACACAGACATACAGGACATGTTTACATGTAGTGGTATACACAGAGATACAGGACATGTTTACATGTAGTGGTATACACAGAGATACAGGACATGTGTACATGTAGTGGTATACACAGACATACAGGACATGAAGACATATAGTGCTATACACAGACATACAGGACATGTTTACATGTAGTGATATACACAGACATACAGGACATGTTTACATGTAGTGGTATACACAGAGATACAGGACATGTTTACATGTAGTGGTATACACAGACATACAGGACATGTTTACATGTAGTGGTATACACAGACATACAGGACATGTATACATGTAGTGACAGCAGAGATACAGGACATGTAGACATGAAGTGGTATACACAGACATACAGGACATGTATACATGTAGTGACAGCAGAGATACAGGACGTGTAGACATGTAGTGGTATACACAGACATACAGGACATGTATACATGTAGTGGTATACATAGAGATACAGGACATGTTTACATGTAGTGACAGCAGAGATACACGACATGTAGACATGAAGTGGTATACACAGACATACAGGACATGTATACATGTAGTGGTATACACAGACATACAGGACACGTTTACATGTAGTGGTATACACAGACATACAGGCCATGTATATATGTAGTGGTATACACAGAGATACAGGACATGTTTACATGTAGTGGTATACACAGACATACAGGACATGTTTACATGTAGTGGTATACACAGAGATACAGGACATGTTTACATGTAGTGGTATACACAGACATACAGGACATGTTTACATGTAGTGGTATACACAGACATACAGGACATGTTTACATGTAGTGGTATACACAGAGATACAGGACATGAAGACATGTAGTGGTATACACAGAGATACAGGACATGTTTACATATAGTGGTATACACAGAGATACAGGACATGTTTACATGTAGTGGTATACACAGACATACAGGACATGAAGACATATAGTGGTATACACAGACATACAGGACATGTTTTCATGTAGTGGTATACACAGACATACAGGACATGTTTACATGTAGTGGTATACACGGAGATACAGGACATGTTTACATGTAGTGGTATACACAGACATGCAGGACATGTTTACATGTAGTGGTATACACAGACATATAGGGCATGTTTACATGTAGTGGTATACACAGAGATACAGGACATGTTTACATGTAGTGGTATACACAGAGATACAGGACATGTGGACATGTAGTGGTATACACAGACATACAGGACATGTTTACATGTAGTGGTATACACAGAGATACAGGACATGTTTACATGTAGTGGTATACACAGAGATACAGGACATGTTTATATGTAGTGGTATACACAGAGATACAGGACATGTGGACATGTAGTGGTATACACAGATATACAGGACATGTTTACATGTAGTGGTATACACAGAGATACAGGACATGTTTATATGTAGTGGTATACACAGACATACAGGACATGTGGACATGTAGTGGTATACACAGACATACAGGACATGTTTACATGTAGTGGTATACACGGACATACAGGACATGTTTACATGTAGTGGTATACACAGAGATACAGGACATGTTTACATGTAGTGGTATACACAGACATACAGGACATGAAGACATGTAGTGGTAAACAGAGAGATACAGGACATGTTTACATGTAGTGGTATACACAGAGATACAGGACATGTTTACATGTAGTGGTATACACAGAGATACAGGACATGTTTACATGTAGTGGTATACATAGAGATACAGGACATGTTTACATGTAGTGGTATACACAGAGATACAGGACATGTTTACATGTAGTGGTATACACAGACATACAGGACATGTTTACATGTAGTGGTATACACAGACATACAGGACATGCATGCAGTAACACTGACGACACAGATATGCAGGTTAATGATAGTTTCAATGTCCTCAGGCACCATTTACATTATACATCAGGGCAGAGTGGGGCAGTGAACTCGTCCTGCCGATTTCCGAGTTAAATTAAACTCTAAACCATCAGCTCAGAACGTTATTATAATCATAAGGCGCGTTTTACCAGATGCCCGAAGCTAATGACGTAATGATGTTGTTTATCTAACGTCCACAGACTTGATGTTGATGAACAGGGGAAAAACACTACATGGAAAGGTTATCTGTTTGTATCGAAAAAGTCCTAGTAGTTTAGTATAGAATATATGAAGGACTGCCTTCTGCCCCAGGTATTCTATTTCCGCGTTTCGACTGTCCAACTATGTATACATAACAAGAGAACGATTAAAAGTTATCACGAACCAACGAGGAAAAAATGTTTTTCCTAGATAAGGTACATAAAATGGAGTTTAATGTAAATGGCATTATGAATATTCACCTCATAATAATGATTTAGATTATATTCACTGTAACAGCAGACCCGTGAAGATCAGGGGTAGAATAGGTCTTCAGCAACCCATGCTTACCGTAAGAGGCGACTAAACGACCTGGTGGTCAGGTTCGCTGACATGGTTGATACATGTCATCGTATCCCAGTTGCGTAGATCGATCCTAATGATGTCAATCACTGGATAGCCTGGTCCAGACTCGATTGTTTACAGACCACCGTCATATAGGTGGAATATTGCTGAGTGGGGCGTTAAACAACAAACAAACACTGTGACAGCAGATGTTCACAATGCAACCCATTAATGTGAGAAGCAAACTACATACACAACCACAGAAGCATCCCAATTCAACACTCTGTCGCCTCCAGCAAATACCGACAATTGGATCTTGGCACTACCATATTTCACAATAACTTTATTTTCCTTGTATTTAACCAATACATAGTTAACTGTTTCTCTCTGCATATAACTGAGTTAGTTATTCACAGTTTTTCTTCGTTAATTAATACAAGTTGGATATTTGTGTGGTTAATGTTTCCACCAAACCATGCCAGTTTCAATTTCCCTCCAAATGTCGCGCAAGGACTGTGAAGCTGTGGTCGTGTTTTAATACCTAAGTGTTCCCCGAGAAGGAAAATAGATACGCTAGTTCCTCCTAGATGTGTACCTATAAGTCATATTACTGTAACAATGCCTAGATGAACAAACAATGTCAATCAAAATCGATTATGGAATTTGCTTCCTCTTCCTTACACCTGATTCCCGAGCTGTAAGCTTGTGCCTCGATCGAAACTCGAGCTGTCTGAACGCTTGGTCGGGATTTTCTCCCTTGCAGCAGCCAGCTTGTTCCCGTGTCGTAAATATACACAGTGTAACTGATTCCACTGACTTAGTTACATTGTTTGGGATTAATTGTACCAACATATTGCACATACAGGACATGATGTAGGCTCAACATGGGTAGCCACTCGCGAGGGAGTACTGAAACTGTCACATTCCTTTCTGTCCTTCAACGATAGAAGTAGAACTCCTACGCGAGTAAGAAGTGTTTTCGCTGTACCTATGTTCTTGTTTCAGGTGGACGTAAATCTACATTATGTTCAACAATGAAGCTTAAATCTATGGGAAATGAAAGTGATATCCAATATATTTAGTTTTATACACAAAACAAAAAGTAACAATTAAAAACTCATTTAAAACATGATGTAATATCTGTTGTAACGTCTTACTGGAACGATTGGTTCACTAAACACATACGAGGGGCGTTCGATAAGTATATAAGACCAAGTCGCAGACTAACTTTTGCATGAACATGTAAAGAACTGCGTACACTGTTCGTGGATAAACCAGTCATAGATTTAAACGACATTTATAAAAGACGCTATATTTAAAAAATGAAGTTTTTCGCCTTAAAAGACAAAACGAGGGTCAGCATTGCGCGCAAACAGCACAACTATTGGCGGCAGCATGTTGTTTCGGTAGTCCTGTCCTGTGACCCTTCCATGGTCAGTGTGCAGTGGCGCGGACAGCGTTAGCTCGTGAAGATTAAAAGATTCACTATATTTAAAAAAAGAAGTTTAAATCTATGTCTGGTTTATCCACGAACAGTGTACACAACAATTCTATACATGTACATGCATGTATGTATGAAATAACTAGTTGGAGAAACAGAGAACATCATACCCAATACTTACTTTCTCCTTGAAACTACAAAAAGTTGATTAATCACGCGTATTGGCCTTTCTTCCACAATGTCATGACATAATACTTATCACGACAGTTTCGCCATGACACCGAGGACCATGTTCGTTTATGAGGACATAAGATAATCGGTCGATGAATAGTCCATATTAACGCAGTTTGAGTATAATGACAGGGACGCCCAAGAAACATGCTGAGATGGATACTTACACTATTGTCCCTCGTTTTCTTCGTGTGACAAGGATGCGCCATGTCCCTGCATCTGCTCAAATAGCTGCCTCTGAAACAGGTGAGGCTGTTATTACTGTCTAACTTATTTACACAGTTAAACTAGTTGACGTGTAGGTAAGTATGTGTAGAAAGTTGCACGCTAACGCGATAGATGGAACCAAGTATATCTTAACCAATTTATTGGAAGAATATGAAGAAGACATGAAACGTTTTTGGATAACAACTTCTTTATTCATTGTAACTACGTTTCGGGGTACTGCTGTCACAAGTTCTTTCGTTACACTGCTCACAAACTCCCGAAGAACGTTGGGGATATACGACAATAACAGATGATTACATACATTAAAAGAGGTATTGAGTGATTTTAATGGTTGGACAAGAACAAGGAAGGACCCGGTGTAACATAACAGTAATAAAAAAATGTTGGTGCGGTGTATTGTATGGTGCAAACAACAACAAAAAGTGACAGGGGTATGTAGCGAAAAAATGAACGTTTGCCATGACTTGATCAATAATGGGCCATGCCTTCAACGATTGGTCAAACATTCGTTTATACGGCGTGGCATGGTCCGAATCAATCTCCTAATGACAACTGAGGGAGTCTTGTCAATCCCTCTTGAACCGCCTCGCTCAGTTCGACTATCATAGCTGGTGGCCATTGACGTCGGCGTACACGTCCCAGTCATGTTCTAAAGAGGAAAGTTCAGGACTCACTGCTGGCCATTGTATTCTGGTGATGTTTTGCTGTTGGAGGGAATCACATACGATGCTTGCACGGTGGGCTAGACCATTATCGTCTTGAAAGAAAAAAAACGAGGGTCAGCATTGCGTGCAAACAGCACAACAATTGGCGGCAGCATGTTGTTTCGGTAGTACTGTCCTGTGACCCTTCCATGGTCAGTGTGCAGTGGCGCGGTGGGGTAGCCTCGTGCTTACAGCGTTAGCTCGTCACGCAGAATACCCGGGTTCCATTCCCGACATGGGCAACATGTGTGAAGCCCATTTCTGGTGTCCCCCGCGTGATGTTGCAGGAGAATTGCTAAAAGCAACGTAAAACCATACTCAATATCCAGTGGCGTTCTGGCGATCATAGTGAAACCGCCCCATAACATGACAGAGCAACTCCCAAACCTGTTATGTTGCCTTACATTGAGATTGCCATAACGTTCGTTAGGACGCCTCCAGACACATCCACGACTATTCAGAAAGACTAGAGTGAGAATGTCTACGCTCTAAACGCCACTGGTGTTTGCCAAGAATGTGTCGATTTGCCACGTGACTTGCATATTAGCTGCATGCAGGTCAGTTACTTGGACCCCGGTGGCCTGGTGCGCGTGAAAAGCGATTTGATTTTTTAAAGTCTGGTTTTTGATTAATCGATCCGAGACTTATGTTCTTGTTCTAGAGCACCCCGTGCTTGGCAGACCATCTTGTGACACAATGAACATATTGGCTACCTCTCGCTAAGTTCTATCAGTTTGAAGCATGCCAACAGACATTACAGACAATACATTCCCAGTCTGACTACAAATACTGCATTAAAGCAAGCATAGAGAAATTACATGTTACAGTAGATAATGGCTCAGAGCAATTTGACGACCATTCGCTGAAGTGTCAAAATCAAGTATGACCCCATTCCTAAGCATACGGAGGAATTGCATGGTCCGCGTGCAATGTTATGGGTGTGTTGGGGCGTTAGGGTATGGTTCCGAAACCATTCTATCTCTGGCAGATATGTTTCCAAGCTGATCTTCTGACGACCGATCATAACAGTCCTATTTCACGATGCCCTGCTGTACACAAAGACACATTACTTCTACCATACACCTAGCTCTCTGGATACCGATGTAATGTGATAACCGTTACAATGTGTCCTCCAACGCCGAGGCTGATATAATCATCAAGCTTGTATTGGTTCATTGTCGCATGTCTGTATTTGAGAACAGAAAGTGTCAAAGTGAAGGCCTCATGTGTTCACTGCAAGTATTGTGCTGACACACTAATGGTTATAACAGGACAAAATTGGGATTCGAGGCCGAGGTGATAAATTCGTGGCACGCCTGTAAGCCACACACATCTGCACAGGGCAACTGGTCGCGAGTTAGCCGGCTGGAGCACCACACAGGAATTCCACACACACTTTTACAAAAGGAGTGTGTGTATATGTACTGATTGTAATGTGAAGCTAAACTTTATCTGATAGTCCTAGTCTACCAATAGTATAATAGTGATAGTCACCTTTGTCTGTAACCCTTTGTAACTAATACTAAAACTGCCATGTTGCCTGTTGTCCCCAAATGCTCTCCACTATGTTGTGTGAAAACATGTCAGTAATACGATCCCTGTTCACACAACAATACACGCCTAGATATACCAGGCGCGTTTCAGCAAAACGACAAAATTTATATTTATAATAAGAGTGGAAAAACGTCTTTTCATATAAATTATTTATGCCTCGTACATGTTGTCCGTAAGACTGACTGACAACGATCAATTACATAAGAATGAGTAAAACAGCCATAAATAGTAAGTAAACACTTTAAATAGCCAGCTCTTGTGTCGTGTTGCTTGTTGTCGACCTCATCATCGTGTACACAGTTCTCGGACATCGTCTGCTCTTCGTAAGGGATTGTTGTCTTTACTTCGTAAGGGATTATTGTCTTTACTTCGTAAGGGATTATTGTCTTTACTTCGTTGAACCTACAACAAAACATTTTATGTACTTGTTACATTTTATTTGATAAATAAAAAATAAAAATTTGGGTGGACTAACAACTGTTTCCCAATATCCACCATAATGTTCCGCCATGAACTTTTGTAAGTCACATTGTCTGAACTGACAGAATTTCCTTTTGACTGAATGGTAATAATAATCCTTGTCCTATTCAAAAGCGCGCTCTATCAGGCAACATATCACAGTTCCTGGTAGCATTGTTATACAATGTGATTCTAAAATAGAGTATCAGTATGTCTAGATTTTACAGGAACACGTGAATATATAGTGGCCTAAAACATATTTCAAAATCAGACAGGGATTATATGAGCGACTTCAATGAGTGAACATTTAACGTCGCATTAGCAATGACTGTTTCAGCTCTATTGCCAAGGAGTTCTTACAACCATTTGGAGGCTATGTATTGCAGCTTCACATACTTTCATTTTATTGGTTTCTAAATTTCAGAAAAGAAGATTTGGAAATGCAATATGCATGGTGCTAGATTAATAGATCTAGTGTCACATCTGAAGGTCAAACGTCATCACGGGTATAACAACGTACACAGCATTAATATAGATAATCGCGCAAATCACAACGTACTGCTTATCACAAACAACACATGATACATGAATGAATGGCTGGTCATAAGCAATGATTAGGAGTTTTGGCAGCCATCTTGAAATATTTATATCAGGAGTGAGTGAGTTGGGTTTAACGTCGCTTTGAACAGTATTACAGTTATATCACGGCGTGTCAGCGTCATGTGGGAGGAAAGCCCGAAGTGATGCAGGTCTCAGACGTTTACCACTTCGGTAAAACCGGCGACCACGGGTATGGTGCTGACGAACCTAGGAACATAACTGGGGCGACCCGAGATTATAATCCACAATCTTAGGTTTCTGTTTTGCCCAACGGTCGCAGCCCTGGACAGCGAATTCCTGGGTCAGCCCCGGTCATAGGAGGATCTTATTATTTGGGTCATCCATCGCAGTTGATGTTGATTTCAGAATGGATGCTGATAACGATAAACGTCTTAAACCAACCGCCATAATCGAACATTATCAAGCACTAAAAACAATATATCTCACAGGGATGAGCACATTGTCCGTGAAGCAAAACACATAAATTGTAAAGATGGACACGCGACTCCGAGTAACAGTTTTAACTGTTTTATATGTATTAATATATGTTCAGTAGATAGATGGCGTTTTTTTCTTTTCTTACGTTTATTTCTTATTTTTAAATTTTGGAGGGTGGAATGGGGATGGGTATATTGTCAGTGATGTGGATATACTGAAGGGAAAATATCACAGTTCATTCAAAATTATCAGCATTTCCTTCAAGACAAAACTTATATTGCTTTGTAAATCCTAAAAAAGTATCCTTTCGCACCCTAATTCTAGTGGCCTTGTGCTTCTGTTGTCACAGACGCTCCCGTGTAGTAAAGGCGGAACTAAAGACATAACGAGCAAGTAAGTGTGTTGACAGGCGCGTGTGCTCGGGGATTCCCCAGAGGAGACACTCTCCTCCCGATTGGCTGTGGTGTCCAGGGGACGCGAGAGTATAGTAACAAGGTAGTGGAGGCATCTACCCGACAGTACAGCCCACTTTAAACCCACGTGAAATATGTATATGGATGACATCATCAGGTTTATCATGACATTAAACCACACAGCCACTCCTTTACAGGCAACATAGTAGGAGTAAATTACCAAAGACGTTTAATTAAGTTTAATTAAGAGCCAAATGGATCTGTCATATACATTACACATCACAGATCCCTTGAATGTAGAATGTCTTGTTCTTGAACTTGTGAATATACGAACGGTTCCTAACATCGTCCACACCAAATGTCTTAACTCGCCAAACCGAAACCTGCATCAGCTCGTATGCTTTGCCTTGAATTATGACAGTGTGGACAATATTCTGGGAACTCATTCGTTGTTCTGTTGATAATGAATTTTAACGTTGGACAAATGAGTCCAGATTTACAAATATCTAAATCAATCATAACATTACCTCTTCCGTATTCCCAACAGACAATATAAAAATACAAATCATATATATTATCTTAACAGCCTATCAAATTAAACAGCCTTAATTTCACAATATTCAGTTGATTATGATCATTTCCCCACAACATTGCTCTCAATCGTTAAGATTAAATCATGTTGCTTCTATTACTTCAAAATTAATAATGGAGTTAATATCATGTTATTCTTCATCAGTGAACATAACTAGTGTTCAGTAGCCCCAGAGCTCCCCGAGAAGGCAGCTTCCAAGCAGGTTGCATGTACCTATGCAGTGATCAAAGAGAAAGCATCTCTTTTTAGTGTTTTTCAATGCTTCTTTGGAATTCCTGTATTCTCTGAAACACACACGCTTTCAAATGTCATTCCCGGAAAACTACAAATCGAAACGGCAGTTAACTGAAATCATTTGACCCCTATTTCGATAATGCGTCGTCAACATGACCTAGTCATTGGCAGTTCCGATACGCATAGCCACTCCACCTTCAGGCCACCGCAGTGTTTAGAGTCGCTTGCAGTTGTGTGCAAAAGTTGATCTCAAAAGAAAAAAGCCAAACCCCTTAGCCAATATAACTTACGTTCAATAAATAGTTAGTCTCAATAGCTTAGTAGTTTTAAAGAAGTATGAACAATTCGTGTAGAATGTTTGTATGCATTTGTTTATTGCGTAATGATGATATTTTTGCTGGATGCATTAGTCCCAACTATATAACATCCATGGGGGCAGTAAGAGCAACACGGTTACGTTGGACCGTCTACAATAGTTAAAGTCTCTTCACATCTTTGTAAAGCCTTGAAGCAACGCTCTGTAAAATGAAAGTCCAATGACAAATGTATTCGACGCATAAATAAACTCTTGGTCTTGCTAATGGTACTTGACTCATTCACCTGAAACAGTGCTAGTAATCCTATTTATTTCTATGTTCCAATTACATGGGTTTTCCATTTAGTCAAGTGATTATAAACCACAACAAAGGATGTAGGTAAACATGGGTATTACGTATATCTAGCCTGGACCCAGCTCCTATGACGAGTTAATAACATTGCTAATTTGAATAAGAAATGTTAAGTAGCTGCAGGGTAAAACACCTTTCTTGTTTATGAATTAATACCAAAACAGAAATTCCGATTCGTTTATATGAACATTATTCTGACTTGCAAGTGAATACTTTGAAAACATGCATGCATAATTGTCCCGATAAGATATGATTATTTCGTACATTTCGATGGAGCTGACATGAGATTGCTGCTGCACTGACTCTGGCAGGTGCACCCAAATAACCCACACGCCATTTCCCTCTTATCTGGTGAATAGAAATGAAAACCAAAACATTAAGGCCTCGCGCTAAACCATTGTGCTCAAAATAAACATAACAGCAAGATTGAATGGTTTTATCATGGTTATCGTTCTGAAGAGATTTTGAAGAGGAGCGGTTGAATTGGACAAGCTGCACCTGTGCCGCGGTGTAGAATCACACTGTTGCTCTCACAACCAGCACAAATCTGGGTAACAGTAAACACGGGTGTCGTAGCATTGCTCCCATAATAGTACAATTGCTCTATGGAGAACGACTCACTGCAAAACGTCAGTATAAACAATGTATGGTTTTATCATGTTTCCCTATTCAGCTATAACCTCACTCAAATTTCCTACGAGTCTCTGATTATTAGTTTAACTTCCCTGTTGTGCACGAGACGGTATGCTTTCCATGCTTCTCATTGTACTCCTTATACTCCTTATCAGGGTGATTCACGCTGACTCAAAGTTGTTGACATATCGATGAATTTGACAGGTGTGTGATATAGTATCTTTATGTAAATAGCCTCATTACAAATGTTAGAATAGGACAATATAGCAGTGCATTTGCTAGCCACGATCATGACGTCACTACATTATCTCGAAACGTGATCTCCTGTGTCAATCTAGGTCCAGCCCAGCATAACAGGATCAGCCGTTTGTAGCGTTAGCCCTACCCCGATCTACAAACGATGCATTGTAAAAGACACATTGCACAAAATGCCATCAAATACAAACACACACTCCAAATATATAACTTTCACTGTACTGTACACCCCACGGGCTCGTTATTAATAAAACTTTTCGACCTCCATCTTGGAAGGTGTACCTCCGGGGACACACATCCTCGTGAGGACAGCTATCAGCATCATGTCAACGTCTGCCACTGCAGCATTCACACCAGAAAGGGTTTATCTGTTTGCAAGGTCAGGCAAAAGCTACTCACATTGAAATCCCCGGAGTCGGGCCACCTGTCGCTGTTCTTGACAAGACCATATACAGTCACGTGATCTGAAGGGAACACCCCACATGCTTGGCAACCGTACCATGCACAACAACGCATGTCTTTGAGGGACGTTTATATCATGTTGGTGTTCAGGGCTTTTACAACCCTCTGCGTCTGTGATATTTTAGTGAAAATTCATGAAATAATGCGAGCAACTCTTGTCCGCATTAAGAAAGTAACGCATATTTCCCTGGACATGCTGGGGTCATTGTCACGTCGGGTGCACTGCACATGTCGGAAACAATGACACAAATCACACAACAAAGATCCCAATAATCTATAAAATAATATTTAAAACCAAATCCGTTTCACATAGCCACACATGGCTGAGTGAATAATAATAATAATATTTTATTGAAGTATCACATTGTAAAAAATAAGTATGACAATAAAAGATGCATAAAAAATATACAATGTCAGGCTGTGTGGCATATAAACAGCACACATACAAATGTGCCTACAAAGTATACCATGTCAGGCTGTGTGGCATATATACAGCACACATACAAATGTGCCTACAAAGTATACCATGTCAGGCTGTGTGGCATATATACAGCACACATACAAATATGCCTACAAAGTATACCATGTCAGGCTGTGTGGCATATATACAGCACACATACAAATATGCCTACAAAGTATACCATGTCAGGCTGTGTGGCATATATACAGCACACATACAAATATGCCTACAAAGTATACCATGTCAGGCTGTGTGGCATATATACAGCACACATACAAATATGCCTACAAAGTATACCATGTCAGGCTGTATGGCATATATACAGCACACATACAAATAAGCCTACAAAGTATACCATGTCAGGCTGTGTGGCATATATACGTATGGCATATATACAGCACACATACAAATATGCCTACAAAGTATACCATGTCAGGCTGTATGGCATATATACAGAACATATACAAATATGCACAAAGAGATGCATATATAGTTTAAAATATAAATTCCCTTAATCAATCGATGTTGGGCTTCCGGTACCAACAGCAGAATGCCTCGAATTAAATGATTTCGCTCGTCGACAGGGGCCATATGGTTAGGATCATAGTTAATTCCGCAGTTGAGGTGTATCGCTGGTTATGGGGCGGGAACGCCACATATAAATAGCAGACAGTCCCGGGACGCCGAAAACATTATTTGAGGGATTCTTTTGTCGATACCGCGAGCGCCACATCGATGGATTAACTGTAAATGCGTACCTTTTTATTAAATAAACTAGGCATACAGAAACTACAAAGGCGTTTTATGATATAAATATGTTATTCAGACATGTTGTAAACAAATACAATGCACGAAACAAAAATATAATTAATTTTAACAGATCACGTAATTCTATGCTTGGAGTCTTTGACTTTGGAGGTAACTTTATATATCACGTGTTGTGTCACGTGACTCAAACCAGACTCTTCTTTTGAAACCGAGGTGAGGTTAAAAGGGGTGCGGTCCCCAGAGATTGGGAGCATAAAAGAACATAACTATAACTATATGATGTAAACGATGCTTAATGGCGAAAACGTAATTGTTTACGCAGACTTGTATGTTATTAAACCTTCTCGCTTTGCGTAAGAGTCTAATAGTCCAATACCATGTAGAATATATGGTAAATACATTCCTTAGATACAGAACACCGACTTGACATGACTGAGGTTATGTAAAAGTACAAATGTTTTCTTCATATTAATGCTGAAGAAATATACAAATTCAATCAATTATTTACTCTAAATGATGTGATTGTTAAGTTTTGTGATTTACAGAAATGCCTGAAAACAAAAGAAAACTATTTATTTATTTATTTACTTACTTACTTCGCCAGACATTCACGTTTTAATATTTTAGCATAATTATATCCTGAAGCCTCCACCAAGTTAATGACAGGCTTATGCAATTTTGTATGTTGTACTTAATAGTTTAGTTGCTTTTAAATTCAATTTAAAGGACAAACATGGGTTGATAAAGACTAAATTTAGCCCAGATCTTCACGTGTGTGAGTGTGGTGGGGAGGGCGGTGGGACAAGCATGTGTTGTTGAAGACCAATTCTAGCTCAGATCCTCACGGGGAGACAAGCACGGGTTGATAAAGAACAATTCTAACCCAGATCCTAACAGAGCAGACACGCATACGTGCTGAAGAACAGTTCTAACCCAGATCTTCACGCGGCGAGACAAGCACGGGTTGATTAAGAACAATTCTAACCCAGATCCTAACAGGGCAGACAAGTACACGTTGTTGAAGAACAGTTCTAACCAAGATCTTCAAGGGGATAGACAAGCATGGGTTGCTGAAGACCAATTCTAAACCGGCTTTGCTCTCTTGTTGCATTGACAAAGTTGCTGCTCCGTCGCACGTCGGTGTTTTGCATACAGCCATGGGACTGAGAAAGGAGGATCCTAATGGGCCAATGTTTTCGACCCATAACCACAGTAGGGTCATAATCCTAAACAGAGGATACATGAGGAAAAAAGAATTTATCTGTTTACAACATAGCTGTCGCCTCTTACAAAAGATTTATTGAGGCACCACGCCAAGCTAACAGTCGAACTCCCATTTTCCCATCTGAACACAATGACTATTACCATAGCTTATCAATATTTGGCCATCAATTTACAATCTATGTTGTTCTGTTGATATGCTTCCTTTTCTTGCTTCAGCCAACCAGTTTCGATTTCCGCAAGGTTGATAAAAGTAGTCGTTGACATGAAGTGTCGAACTGTACAAAGGTAACCACAGTCCAACACACAAAAGCATTTTGATGTATCCGTGGCGTCACATATTCCTCAGAAAGATAACTACTTCTCGTGGATAAACGTGAGCGCAGGCTTCTAATGTTTACCTGATTTCGCGTCCTGAGTGATAAACCAGTTCACAGAATGTCCACGCGATCGACATAACACGCGAAGCATACTGTAAAGGGGTGACACACTGAACCCGTTTACTGATATTGCCATTCACCCTACACTCAGTAAGACAGCTTCAAGGGGCACGGCCTCGTGCCCATTTCCAGCCTCGGTCTCAATGTCGCAGTTGGTGCTCTGAATGAAAATGAGTTATTGTCGCAGTGTGATTACTGTATTCATCAACTGGTAGATCTGTATCATAGATTTTGACTCGTAACAGATTATCAAAGTGAGGGATATGAATCCAACTTGCTAGAACTGCCAATTTAACCAAGCGTAAACCCACGTTATCTTCGCTTGAGACGTCTCTTACACCAAGGAGTGCTTATTTTATTATGTTACCGAAAATATAAAAGCTTGGTAGGTAAAATAATATATAATTACATGACAAAACCAAAATATCTTGCGCTCGGCATTAAGGGGCTTAAACAAGGACGGGTCGGCTCGGAGTCAGTATACTGTGTCTGAGTGGGGTATTCATGTTAAACTGCGGCATGGTATCTCAGTGTGCTAGCACTTTAAATCGGCATCAGTTCGGACTAGTACAAGCAGCCACACACACACACACATACACGTAGTTGTCTGAAGAAGTAGCATATAGCAGTAGTATAGAGGAAGAAGTTGACTGTAGAAGTAGCATATAACAGTAGTATAGAGGAAGAAGTTGACTGTAGAAGTAGTATATAGCAGTAGTATAGAGGAAGTAGTTGTCTGAAGAAGTAGCATATAGCAGTAGTATAGAGGACGTAGTTGTCTGAAGAAGTAGCATATAACAGTAGTATAGAGGAAGAAGTTGACTGTAGAAGTAGTATATAGCAGTAGTATAGAGGAAGTAGTTGTCTGAAGAAGTAGCATATAGCAGTAGTTTAGAGGACGTAGTTGTCTGAAGAAGTAGCATATAGCAGTAGTATAGAGGACGTAGTTGTCTGAAGAAGTAGCATATAGCAGTAGTATGGAGGACGTAGTTGTCTGAAGAAGTAGCACATAGCAGTAGCATAGAGGAAGTAGTTGACTGTAGAAGTAGCATATAGCAGTAGTATAGAGGACGTAGTTGTCTGAAGAAGTAGCACATAACAGTAGTATAGAGGAAGAAGTTGACTGTAGAAGTAGTATATAGCAGTAGTATAGAGGACGTAATTGTCTGAAGAAGTTGACTGTAGCAGTAGTATAGAGGACGTAGTTGTCTGAAGAAGTAGCATATAGCAGTAGTATAGAGGAAGTAGCTGTCTGAAGAAGTAGCATATAGCAGTAGTATAGATGACGTAAAGGAATGTAGAAGTAGAATGTAGCAGTAGCATAGAGGAAGAAGTTCAATGTGGAAGTAGCATATTAAAGTAGTACAGACTAAGGAGTTGACTGTAGAAATAGCATATAACAGCAGTATAGGGGAAGAAGTTGAATGTAGAAGTAGTATATAGCAGTAGTATAGAGGACGTAGTTGTCTGAAGAAAGAGCATATAGCAGTAGTATAGAGGAAGAAGTTGACTGTGGAAGTAGCATATAGCAGTAGTATAAAGGAAGTAGTTTTCTGAAGAGGTAGCACATAACAGTAGCATAGAGGAAGTAGTTGACTGTAGAAATAGCATATAGCAGTAGTATAGAGGAAGTAGTTGTCTGAAGAAGTAGCATATAGCAGTAGTATAGAGGAAGTAGTTGACTGTAGAAGTAGCATATAGCAGTAGTATAGAGGAAGAAGTTGAATGTAGAAGTAGTAGCGGTTGGTAGCGTATGTTGAGGTCGTTGCTATCGATAGCAGTAGTTGGTAACAAGATAGTATTGGTCAAGTGTATTGTTTTTATCAGTGGTAATGAGGAAAATTGTTTAAAAGAGAATAAAGCCCTGAGTATTTTAGTTCTTAGGCACTAAGTAGCAGTAGCAGCAGCAGCAGTAGAACAACTAGTAGTATAATTTATCATCATTGGTAGTAGTAAAACATTTGTAAGGGACTGACCATTTGATATTCTGTTGGAGGTGGAGGGGGTGGGGTAGGGGTGGAGTAGGGGTTGGGAGGAAATTGATGATGTGAGCTGTTGCAGAACAATAAAACTCTGTTGGAGATTCCTATACGTTGCATTCGATACCAGGAAGAAGTTAAACGAGACCTGTTTGAGGTGACATCACAACAGGTGCGTGCCGAATGAATCTGTAAACCACGCGACCAACCAAACACCGTCAAACGTGTTTAAAGGCACGTTTGAATAGTAACTAGGAAGTTGGCGAGATTAAGCTTTCTTCACTCGCTGTCGGATCCTGCAAGAACGTTAGTCAGAAACTAATAAATACGAGTTTGAGACAATCAGGTTGCAAATTAGGTGTCGCACCTATGATATATGTAATGTCTAATAAATGGAGAAGATAAGTGTAGCTTAGGTTTTACGTAAGGAACAAACAATGCGCGTTCAAGGGGCATATGGGACATATGGGTCTACCGTTGAGGGAGACAGGATTCTACACAGTGCATGATTGGTTCTACCCTTTAAAAGGACACAGGCTTTACACAATGCTTGTATGGTTCATTGTGAGGCACTGTGTTTACATAGTGTATGTAGAGTTCTTGACACGGGGTTTACACAGTGTATGTATGGTTCATTGAGGGACACGGGATTTACACAGTGTATGTATGGTTCATTGAGGGACAAGGGGTTTACACAGTGTATGTATGGTTCATTGAGGGACACGGGTTTACACAGTGTATGTATGGTTCATTGAGGGACACGGGGTTTACACAGTGTATGCAGAGTTCTTGACACGGGGTTTACACAGTGTATGTATGGTTCATTGTGAGGCACTGTGTTTACACAGTGTATGCAGAGTTCTTGACACGGGGTTTACACAGTGTATGTATGGTTCATTGAGGGACACAGGGTTTACACAGTGTATGTATGGTTCATTGAGGGACACGGGGTTTACACAGTGCATGTATGGTTCATTGAGGGACACGGGGTTTACACAGTGTATGTATGGTTCATTGTGGGGCACTATGTTTACACAGTGTATGCAGAGTTCTTGACACGGGGTTTACACAGTGTATGTATGCGTCATTGAGGGACACGGGGTTGACACAGTGTATGTATGGTTTATTGAGGGACACGGGGTTTACACAGTGTATGTATGGTTCATTGAGGGACACGGGGTTTACACAGTGTATGTATGGTTCATTGAGGGACACGGGATTTACACAGTGTATGTATGTGTCATTGAGGGACACGGGGTTTACACAGTGTATGTATGGTTCATTGAGGGACACAGGTTTACACAGTGTATGTATGGTTCATTGAGGGACACGGGGTTGACACAGTGTATGTATGGTTCATTGAGGGACACGGGGTTTACACAGTGTATGTGTGGTACATTGAGGGACACGGGTTTACACAGTGTATGTATGGTTCATTGAGGGACACGGGGTTTACACAGTGTATGTATGGTACATTGAGGGACACGGGTTTACACAGTGTATGTATGGTTCATTGAGGGACACGGGGTTGACACAGTGTGTGTATGGTTCATTGAGGGACACGGGGTTTACACAGTGTATGTATGGTTCATTGAGGGACACGGGGTTTACACAGTGTATGTATGGTTTATTGAGGGACACGGGGTTTACACAGTGTATGTATGGTTCATTGAGGGACACGGGATGTACACAGTGTATGTATGTGTCATTGAGGGACACGGGGTTTACACAGTGTATGTATGGTTCATTGAGGGACACAGGGTTTACACAGTGTGTGTATGGTACATTGAGGGACACGGGGTTTACACAGTGTATGTATGGTACATTGAGGGACACGGGTTTACACAGTGTATGTATGGTTCATTGAGGGACACGGGGTTTACACAGTGTATGTATGGTACATTGAGGGACACGGGTTTACACAGTGTATGTATGGTTCATTGAGGGACACGGGGTTGACACAGTGTGTGTATGGTTCTTTGAGGGACACGGGGTTTACACAGTGTATGTATGGTTCATTGAGGAACACGGGGTTTACACAGTGTATGTATGGTTCATTGAGGGACACGGGGTTTACACAGTGTATGTATGGTTCATTTAGAGGGACACGGGGTTTACACAGTGTATGTATGGTTCTTTGGGGGGCACTGGATTTACACAGTGTATGTATGTTTCATGGAGGGACACAGGGTTTACACAATGAATGTATGGCTCGTATATGGACACGGGGTGTATACGCCCTGTTGACACTGACTAACATGTATACACTCTGCAGACACTTACTGACACGTTTACAATCTGAGGACATTGGCTAACATGTATACACTCTGCGGAGACTAACACATATACAGACTGCGGACATTAGCTGACTCGTATACACTCTGTGGACACTGACTGACACGTATGCATAATGTGGACACTGAGTGACACGTATACAATCTGCGGACACTGACTGACACGTATGCATTATGTGGACACTGAGTGACACGTATACACTCTGCGGACACTGACTGACACGTATACACTCTGCGGACACTTGCTGACACGTATACACTATGCGGACACTGACTGACACGTATACAACCTGCTGACACTGACTGACCCATATACACTCTGCGAACACTGACTGACACATATAAACTTTGCTGACATTACCTGATACGTGTACACTTTGCGGATACTGACTGACACGGTTACGCACTGTTGACACTGACTGACACGTATATACTCTGCGGACATTGGCTGACACGTATATACTCTGCGGACATTGGCTGACACGTATACACTATGCAGACATTGGCTGACACGTATACACTCTGTGGACATTGGCTGACACGTATACACTATGCGGACATTGGCTGACACGTGTACACTATACAGACATTGACTGACACGTATACACTCTGTGGACATTGGCTGACACGTATTCACTCTGCGGACATTTGCTGACACGTATACACTCTGTTGACACTAACTGACACGTATACACTCTGCGGACACTGACTGAAACATATTCGACACTTTCTGACACATGTACGCTCTGTTGACACTGACTGACACGTATCCACTCTGCGGACACTGACGGACACGTATACACTAGCTGACACGTTTTAGCTCTGTTGACATTTACTGACACGTATACACGTGGACACTGAGAAAGGGAAACCTCATGCGATCGTACTGTACGTGATGCAG
The DNA here is from genome assembly GCF_023055435.1 of Haliotis rufescens. Classification (NCBI taxonomy): domain Eukaryota; kingdom Metazoa; phylum Mollusca; class Gastropoda; order Lepetellida; family Haliotidae; genus Haliotis; species Haliotis rufescens. The sequence goes on along the minus strand of NW_025964334.1, from coordinate 40,513,521 downwards.
TGGTGAAAAAAGGAGACAATCATCTCAACTACGTGGCAATATGAGAGAATTGTTTTCACGACAACTCCGGTTATAACAGCTATACGACATAGAGCCCTGTGCCCAGTGTTCTGTTCGGTCGTGACCATTATGTTATATTGTCTTTAACGCTGTTTCGACTAACTGAAGTGAGAGCTTTTCGAGCTTTAATTCATTGTAATGCCAATTTCTCAATTGATGTCTACTTCCAGATGAACTGTCTTCGTCAAACAAACTCAAATTAACATTCACATAGGACACGGATAAATGCAGCATATTCCCTCATACCCATGCAACATTCAATTCAAATACTTGTGAACAAAAACAATTCATTTGCATAAGTGCCTAATATCCATATTGCAATAACGCAATCCGTTATTGATCCGATTGCAAATGTCTGGTAATGCTACCTTTCCGAGGGCGGACTTTTCCAACCCAAAATAGTCATAAAATTATGTGATCACATTTCATTGTGCATCCAAACTTTAGAACATTTAGGTGAACTATAATGTCCTGGGTTGACGAAAACGTTGAATAAGGTCAGCCGACTGTACAAGGAATACTTCCTCACTGTGCTCACTGCTTGCCGCTGGGTAGGAAGTAATACGTGTATGGGCGAGTCGGACCAATGAGAGCCGACAGTCGTGTTCCTGATACCACAAAAACACATTAGGACAACAGAGACATTGGTACGGTCATATCGCTGGTCATTAAAGCGAGGCTAGTTAATTTGCATAAAGCTCCCGATGAAGATAAAATAAGGCAAATATGAGACAGATGCATTGACGCAGGCGTCTGTGCCAAATCGACTGATCAAATTAATCCGTTGTTTCATATAGGTGGTATGCCATATTTTATTTCATGACATCTATGCCCAAACATGGGCTCCTCTCTCGTGTGCAACCTAATCAAATGTCGAAATGTGCATGTGAAACTGTTTGCCATGGGAGTTGACAAAGCCAGGTCTTTCACAGCGGATTAACACTCGGACTACACCTCATCGCTTTATGTTTATGCATTTCAAAAGAAAGAAGTTTTCTAACCAAGTGTCAAAGAAGGTCCATAAGTTTTCACATGACAAAATGTTAACAAACGTCATGGTTGGCCGTGTTATAATCATGTACATCACATTTCTCACGTGACAGTGGCAGATCATTTGATGATATTTTGTAAGCGCATTTCCTATCACGATAACGTTAACATGTTGCTTTGGTTGTTAAAGTTAAAAATATCAATAATGGCCCAAATGGAACCCCCCAATCCCTTTAAAAACAATACTGAATCCGCCCCTCCTTGATAGTATTCTCAAGCGCGCGGCGCAATATACTCTCTAGCCCTGGAATCAACACAACCCGGAGATGAATATGTCTTATCTAATCAAATACACTTGGGTCCTGAAGCGTCACACGATACGCGTACTCAGCAAGTGTCAATATCTAGAAAACAGGTGTGACAACTATTTTTGTTCATTGCCACTTTCCACCAAGGTTAATCTGACATCCAGAGGGTTAGCGGGTTAACCTGATAAAGGTCACACCTTCCAGCCACTGACACAGGTCTGACAAGAGCCACGGACAAGATCGCTAGGGGTCTGATACACTTTCTTCGGAAGTGCATTTACTTCCCCGATAATCCACATTCTATACTGAACCGCAAAAGAAACGTCACCCCAAGAAACTTTGCATGAAAAGTTGTCATATAAATGTATGGGTAATTTTTGTCAAAGTTTCTAAAATTTAACATTACCTTGTCCGGTAACATGAAATTTGATGATAAAATACCCAAAGCAGATGGCAATAAAACCGATCGCCCAAACGCATCATGGTAACGGCCATGGTAACCCGATGCACGTGAGTTCCGTGCAAATTGAAATACACATGCGTTCCCCCGTTTCTGCCCTATAAAAATCCACCCAGATCGGAAAACATTAATTCGTTATAATTACTACCACATGCCAAGGTTGACAAGATATTAGCGACAACAAACCCTTGGACGATTGCAAGTTGGACAAACCGCCCGACAAGTAGCCAAAGCATTATAAGTCCACGTTAGGACCATATACAGGCTCCAGCAACTGTACCAGACCACCAACACTAAAGATGACCGACCACGTAGTGGAAGACCAACGGCCACCACGCAACGTCAGATTTGCGACAACATCTTCAAGATCGCTTTGTTACTGCTGCGACAGACCATTGGGACACATTAGCGACACATTAGCGACACATTAGTGCGTCGACGATTGACGAGCAGACACCTCCACTGTCACAGGCCACACCGAGGACCCATTCTGGCACCACGTCATCGCTGGGACCGTCTTCAGTGGGCAACACAGCACCAGCATTGGCGCCAATAGCAGTGGAGAAGAGCCCTCTTCTCAGACGAGAGCCGTTACTGTTTCTCAACAGCAGATGGCAGAGAGAGGTCTTGTGCAGGTCTTGCACAGAGGGTCGGTGACTCATTTGGCACGTCGCCGCACAAGGAGTTTCAGCATGATAACGCCCGTGCCCACTCTGCGAGAGCAACAATTGACTTCCTCCAGCTTAATGACGTCCGACCAAGGCCGACAACTGCAGCTGAACTGCGTCAGGCGTTCCTCAGAGTGTGGGCTCAAGTACCTGTAATCTTCATCAACCGTCTCATGCTTTCAATGTATCGACGTTGCACGGCAGTCATCAATGCACATGGCGGACACACGGGTTAGTGACTTGTGATGCCATTTTCTCAGAGATTAGTGTTGTGTTTCACTTTAAGAACATTTGACACTTTAATTTCAACCTTGATGATCAGTTTTGGCAAGTTTCATCTTTTTAATATGTCTCAAAGTATGTTTACAGTGTTTGGACAAATACGGTTTCTCATATATCTATCCATGGTAACGTTTCTTTTTCGGTTCAGTATATGTACAACTTTTGTTTTAAATCTTTGGTGTCAATAATTACATGGCCTACAGCGTCATCTTTGTCCGTTTTATATTCTGTATTGGCTGATGTGTACTTGTTGGATTATTGCTGTTTTATTCATTGGTTTGATTTGGGGTAGAGTCAGGTATCGTCGGGGAAAGGGTTGTTGGGGATAAAGGTTTACAAATAACCATACCTGTAACAGTATGTACGCACGTGTGGGAAGGGCGTGTGGCCGAAGAATCTCATCCGTGTAACGTTGTGCCCTTAAATTCCCCAGAACTTGCACCAAGTTTGTTCTTCCAATGAAGGAGAAGGTTGCCCACATCATCCCACTACCACCAACAAATGTGACCACATCCTATATGCAGTTTCGGGCATAAAGTTCCTTGCGACGCCTGTAAACATGACGTCTACCATCCGTACGGAGAAGCATTAAACATGACTCGTCATTTAGCCAAACTTGCCTCGTTCGCAGCTGTGGCCATACTCTGATCTTGACACCGTTGACGTCGCAGCGGACGATGCAGGTCCGTCAAAGTGACATCTCGAAGTGGTCGTCTAGCGCGAATACCTTCAGCGTGAAAACGGTTCCTCACAGTCTGGGCTGATATTCTACGCAATTCTGGTATTGGCGTAGTTGTATGGGTTTTCGTCATGGTTCTTTCACCTAAATTACGTAGCCGGATGAGATCTGTCCTGTGTTCTCGTAGTGATAGGTGGTCGACCGGATCTGGGAAGGTCACGTGTTGTTCCGTGTGTCTGAGAGCAGTTCCATAGTTTTGGAATGGTGCTTGGTGCTACGTGAGACAACCTGGCGACAGCAGCCGGCCGATGTCCTTGTTGCTTTAGGGTTCCGTCTAGCGTCCTCCCGGAGAGGGGAAGGTCCACGTCATACCAAGCGATGGTACTTGTTGTTACCCTGTCTCGCGCTCGGCATTAAGGGGATAGAACAAAGATTGGTCGGTTCGGTTAGTATACTGTGTCTGAGTGGGGTATTCATGTTAAACTGCGGCATAATATACGTGTATATCTCAGTGAGCTTGCACTATATAATCGGCATTAGTCCGGACTAAAACTAGCAGCCGCACACACACACACACACATGCATGTATGTCGCAATATAAGTACAATAATCTTGGACGCGACATTAAAACCCATTTCACCTAATCTATTTTTAGAGGAGTGAAATGTATTGTGTAATATAAAATTTCATAGATAATAAATCAGCATCAGGAGAGAGATGACATACACAAATCTGTATAATTATAATAATAACAACAACAACAACAACAACAACAATAATAATAATAATAATAATAATCTCCTCGTCGAGTCCTTTTCTAATGATATCGGCATGTCCTTTTTTCGACATTCAACTTTTTTCATCTGAAACGTGGCAAGGTAGAAGAGGGAGGATCAGTTTACTTGGAGGACCTATTGACCATCTCGTGGAGGGTCAGGCCTATACGTACTTGGGGATGCAAATTTGGGACAAACTCCAGAATGCCCATATCAAGGAAACACTTCGGGCAGAGTACACATGTAGACTTAAGAAAATCTGGAGTTCAGAGCTGAACGCTCGCAATAAAGTAAAAGCCACAAATACTTATGCAGTACCCGCCTTCTCATATTCTTTTGGTGTTGTTGATTGGACGAAACAAGAAATTCAGGGTATTGACACCCTCACACGAAGAATCACGTCAGACAATAGATCCAATTTACCAATCATTATGGGAGGACGTGGTTTGATTAACGTTGGGGCTCTTCATGATAGAATTGTTTTGTGCACTTTTTCACAGATTAAATTGTCTGATGATCCTCTCGTGAAGCATGTCAAGACTCATGATGAAAACAAAGCATTCCACAATTTTCTAAAACGAGCCAAGGATGTGGGACATAATCTCAATATCGGTGTTGATTCTGTTGATGGTTCTGTACTGCTGGACGGTACAGAAATGAGTGTCAACCAAGCGAAGTGCCATATCAAGTCGGCCCAGACTCAGTTTTTAAAGGAGAGGCTATCTGAACAATCACTGCATCGAGTTTATATGCAGTGTGTTGAGCAATCCTGCAGTGTCCTTTGCTTGGATAAAGTCGGCTGGGCTGAAAAGTGAAACAGAAGGCTTTCTGTTTGCTGCTCAGGACCAGTCACTTCACACTCGAAACCGTCAATGTGTGATTTTGCATCAAATTGTAAATATGAAATGTAGATTATGTAATGAATTTAATGAGACTGTCCAGCACACTGTCAGGGGATGTCCAGCTTTGGCACAAACACAGTATCTTAAACGACATGTTGGTGTAGCTTGATCATTTTATTACCGTCTTCACCATGCTTGTCGTTTTGACACAGAGGTCCACCCATGGTACGACCCAGGTTATGTAGAGGACGTCATGGAGAATGATAAGTACAAAATTCTTTGGAATAGGCCCATTTACAGCCTCAGGCGTATCCAGGCCAACAAACCTGATCTTGTATTTTCTGTCCCCTTTTACACTAATGTGATTGACAAGGTTGAGGAAAACATGGCAAATATGCGGACCTCGCTTTCGAAATGTCACGCTTGCATTCCAAGTGCCAAGTTGTCCGTCTCCCCATTGTTCTCGGTGCCTAAGGTTTGTTACCTCCCAATCTGTTGACTGACATTGGGAGAGTACCTGAGTTTGGTTCCAGTAATACAGCCCTTCTGACAATCTGGGTAATGCAGAAAGCTGCAGTCTTCACATTCTCCGAAAAGTTCTTGGTGGGTTTGACTGGGGAGAAGCCCCATTCGCTGTCTGCGCTGCGTGTAGAGGGGGCAATCCAAACAACAACAACAACAACAACAACAATAATAATAGATTTGTAATATCCATCAAAGTTGCTCATTGGCGCCGTTGCAGAAAATAAAAATACATAGAGGTTATCACGCTTGTGTGTTTGGGGATGGTAAATATCCTGCATTAGGAATAAACATTGTATTTAGCGAGCCTTGGCAAATTTCCTGCATTAGGAATAAACATTGTATTTAGCGAGCCTTGGCGAGCTAAATACATAGTGTTTATTCCTAATACAGGATATTTACCATCCCCAAACACACAAGCGTGATAACCTCTTTATCATATAATGTCATTCTTTAATTCTGAGCTTCAAAATCGCTTTCCCTCTCTCACAAACAATACCGAAACATTGCGAGTTTTCCTGTAATGACCGCATTAATATTTATTACGTCACAGGGTAAGTGATGTGTCAGTCGGACAGTGACAGTAACCTATATAGTTCCAACTGAAATCTCTTTCTTATACAGTGGCGAAGCAACATATGCGCCAAACAACAATTTTTTTCAATTGCCTTTCGCGGCAATCCATCGGTCTCTCTGCTAGAGTAACTGCCCTTTGTCAAAGGGAAGCTACTCTTATCCTAGTCTATGGGACGTCACGGCCACGGTCAGACGTTGTTGACAGTCGGTCTGTCCTGTCATAACGTTAAGAAGTGTAGTCAGATGTACACACAGCGACAAAACGAAACAAGGTAACAATTCAAACATATTTCGGCCAAATCCAACTATTTTAATTTGTGGAGAAAGGTTCAAGCTGCAGAGGTCTACAAGCACAGATATGGCTACTGATCCCGCTTGGCTAGGCCTCGTGCCCTCGCAAAATTGTGTCGAAATTTATATCTCCAAAGTTGCCAAAATTTATAAAATGCCTTAGCTACGTCACAGTAAGACACTGATTTTCAGTACATTAGACTGTTCTTTTGATAATGAAAGCAATTATCTCTGTAGTTTATCCAGATTCCCGATGGTTAATTCTGACTTGATCGCCGAATGACGAGGGCGACGCAATATGTTTGTTTATAAACAGTGAAAGTAGTCCCTACTTGACCTTTGATATTTTCATCTCTATCCGCATATGACCCCAACGGATATCGTTTTTATCCGTTGGCTTTATCCTGCCGAGAAACCTACCCATTATATGATAAATTGATATATGTACACACACAATGAATATATGCACGTGAACGAATACTTCTGATATACAGTGCTGGAAAGAGGAGTTCTCAGATGTTTTGGGAGATTGTTCCAGATTTCAGGAGAGGAAAGAGAAAATGCGCGTGTTGAGGCAATTGTTTGTGAGAGAAGGACTTTCAGACGAAGAGCGGAAGCTGTAGGTTGGTCTGGACGTCTCAGTGATGACTCTGGCTGCGGAATTTAGAATTTGTAGGAAGCCAGCTGTACCATCTGGATGTAATAGTGACTACATTATAGTTTTTGCTGTACTCAGATCGGGGAGATAACGGATTTTGCTTATGTTGTAAATACTGTGAGGACATATGTTTCTAATGTTAATATTTGTTTGTTTATACTCCTTACTGATTCAATTGAACACTCCAAGATTGCTTTACCAGAGGTGAGGTAAAATGGGGTTTAACGTCGCGTCCAATATGATTGCACTTATATAGGGACATGCATGCACGTGTGTGTGTGTGGCTGCTTGCACTAGTCAGGACTATTGCCGATTTATAGTGCTATCCCACTGAGATACCATGCCGCAGTTTAACATGAATATCCCACTCAGACACTGTATACTGACTCCGAGCCGAGCAGTCCTTGTTTTAGCCCATTAGTGCCGAGCGCCAGACAGGGCAACAACAAGTACCATCTTTTAACGTCTTTTGGTATGATGCGGCCGGGGATCGAACCCCAGACCTTCCACTCTCCGGGCGGACGATCTACCACGCGACCACAAAGGCGGTTGATATGACCAGAAGGTCGAAGTCATGATCAAGAATCATATCATTGACACACAGTGCCTTGTTCCTCACATATATTCCTGGGACGTCCTAGACGACATGGTACTAAACATACTTCTGGATGGGCGGTTTTACAGTCCAACTTCCTTATCTCAAATCCCGTTATCTCGAATGTACCGATATCGCGAACTCAGTTTCCAGCCACGGCCTCGCTATATGAATACATATACATTTGTCTCCGATAAAAACAAAACATATCGCCTTCTGAGACCTTGGACTCGGTCCAAAGTTCGATTTTGCTATAGAAGTTGCCATTTGCCACATTGACACATTTGAGAAGCGCATATCTAATACCTGTCGCCATGAGTGAATAGGTGTGTAGGTGTAACGGTACTGCAAACAGTATTCCAGAAATATCACAGCAGACAACATCAAGGGTGAGATGTTGTAACCATGGAGGGGAGTCCTATCACTGTCAATGCTGTAATCATTAGACTATGCTACCTCCCATTTATATTTCATTATTTGTCATAAAATGTGCAATGTTCATTATACTCCATCAAATGTCTTCACAGCAGAACACGTATGTGAATAGTTGGCGATTCCTATCAAACTTACAGAATAGAAAGGAAATCAAGCATGACTGTTATGGATACCATGGACTAATATCGACATACCGTATGTATCGATCTTCGGATAGTCCAATATATTTCTGACAGCCTTAATGATTTCTAGTTAACTACATTTTTATGAATCCAGTATTGGAGTTCTCTTCAGGCGTATCACTGTATTATACGAGTATAATGAGTGAGAGAGTAGGATTTTACGCCGCGTTTAGCAATATTCCAGGAATATCACGGCGAGGGACACCAGAAATAGGCTTCACACATTGTACCCATGTGGGAGATCGAACCCAGGCCTTGAGGGTGAACAACAATTTAACCACAAGGTTACCCCTACGCCCAATCCAAGAAGACATTGATACAGTGTAACAAATGTTCCACGCCACATAATGTAATTTGCTGAGAAATGAAATATAAGAAGAGCAATGGGAGGAGATGCTGTTATTAAGAATCTTTGTTGTGTGTCAGTTTGATACGGTTATGTACTGGGCCGTTTAGTTAGCTATGTGTGATTACTACCGGTTTAGTTTTGAATTATCCAGCGATATGCCAAGGAGAGGCACGGGCCACCGGAGCCGTGGATGCCCGTGCCTATAATAAAAACAGAAGATGAGATTGGGTTAAATGGCCGAGGGTGTGCAGGTACTAGTGGGCTACTGAGCTGCTAATTGTGTATACCAAAAAGCTACCGTTGCCATGGCCACTAGCGTGGCCAACGGCGATTCGCAGCTAGCGCGGCTGGCCTGAGACTGCTACCGCTGCCCGGCCCCAGGTAGCCGGCCAAAGCAGATCCCACTGCCTGGCCCCATTAGCAAAACCATTGTGCGACTACCGCCGCGGACCCAACTGTCAGCTACGGCTTGACAAGACGACTTCCGCCGCCGGGCCCATATACGTGGCAATTGTTTGCCCCAACGTATGTTATTTTACGATTCCCCGGCTGAAAAGTTGGGAAAGACAAGGTTCCCACTGAGAAGCAGGTAACCCCGGAAAGGTTACCGCTGAAAAGCAGGTAGCCTTAAGCACCAGTATTAATTTTAAAGCAAGTTAATTTGTTACTAGCAGTGTAGCCCACAAGAACCCCGCTACAAAGCACCATGTAAGTATGTTTCGAAAAATGTTACTATGTACACCCAACATCATGAACACAAATGCAAGGAAGGAACATAAGACACCAATTTTGTTAATGAATTGCAAAATACAGACCAACCAGATGATGTCTAGTTGGTATCCGGTAGTTAAGAAATATGAAGACAAAGCGCTCATATCATACCCGTTGTTTTACATGTGTTATTTATTTAGCAAAGTCATACTTTGTAGATCAGGCTGGATCTGAAATTCGTCCCTGGCATTTTTCTCGCTGGGTGCCTTAATAACATACGATTCATAGCAAAGGTAGTGCGCAATAGAGCTGTTAAGGTGAGGAAGATAGTCACTCCCCAAACCCGTGGCAGATTGCAGCTGGAATAAGATACAAAGGAGATAATCCTAAAAGTATATTCTTTATATAAATTATACATTTGATACCTTTAGCAAAAATAGATATTTTTTCCAAAAACATTCTGAGCGACTATCTACATTATGAACAATTTCTAAGACACAGAATGTAACAGACGATTGTTTAAAACATGCCCAAATTAATTCACTCTCACTTCATTTTACACACTCCACGTTTTAGAGAAACCCAAATGATGCTCTCCTTCAGTCACAAACAAAGAAACCAAATAAATAGCATCATTTCATACAATCTGCAGCCGGTTTCAGCATCACCATGGGAAGCAAAATGGGATGCGGAACCTGTTATTTATGATGATTATACAAAACCGGGTTCACGACCATCTGATCTAAAACAAAGGAATCAGTTCTGATCGTCTGTTGCATTCACAACAGAGTCAGGTTGTCACCTATCTAATTTACTTGCATTATATCCGTACTATGCACATATATACTGACTAACTCTGGAGCTGATTAGTCGACCTCACGGACAGAATGTGAAGGACCACATTATTATGATTATTGTGATTTATTATCATGATTATGATTATACTTATTATTATCATGATGATGATTATGATTGACAGATTAAAATAAAAAATGCAGCAAAAAGCGTTTGAGTGATCCTCTCACAGTCAGGCTGGTTAGCCTCATGGTCAGCTCAAGGCCCTTGCACCCTTGGTAAATATAGGCGATTGAGGGAAGAGCGAGGGTGGTGGGATCTATTGTCTCACATGATTCTTCGTGTGAGGGTGTCAGTACCCTATATTTCATGTTTCGTCCAATCAACAACACCCAAGTGGACGTGGTTTCATTCTACCCATTCTAACCAAAGGACTGAAATGGCTGAAGTGGACGTGACTTCATTCATACACAGTGTACTTGAACGGCTGAACTGGAAGTGTCTTCATTCTACACAATGTACTTGAACGGCTGAAGTGGACGTGACTTCATTCTACACAATGTACTTAAACGCCTGAAGTGGACGTGGTTTCATTTTACACAATGAACGTGAACGGCCAAAGTGGACGAGGCTTCATTCTACACAATGAACGTGAACGGGTCACGTGGACGTGGCTTCATCCCACACATTAACGTGAACGGCTGAAGTGGACGTGGTTTCATTCTACGCAACGTACTTGAATGGCTGAAGTGAACATGGTTTCATTCTACACAATTTACTTGAATGGCTGAAGTGGACGGGGTTTCATACTACACAATGTACTTGAACGGCTGAAGTGGGCGTGGTTTCAATCTACACAATGTACTTGGACGGTTGAAGTGGACGTGGTTTCATTCTCCACAATGTACTTGAACGGCTGAAGTGGACGTGGTTTCATTCTACACAATTTACTTGAACGGCTCAAGTGGACGTGGTTTCATTCTACACAATGTACTTGAACTGCTGAAGCGTACGTGGTTTCAATCTACACAATGTACTTGACTGGCTGAAGGCGACGTGGTTTCATTCTACACAATGTACTTGAATGGCTGAAGTGGACGTGGTTTCATTCTACACAATGTACTTGAACTGCTGAAGCGTACGTGGTTTCAATCTACACAATGTACTTGACTGGCTGAAGGCGACGTGGTTTCATTCTACACAATGTACTTGAATGGCTGAAGTGGACGGGGTTTCATTCTACACAATGTAGATGAATGGCTGACGTGGACGGGATTTCATTCTACACAATGTACTTGACTAGCTGAAGGCGACGTGGTTTCATTCTAAACAAAATACTTGAATGGCTGAAGTGGACGGGGTTTCATTCTGCACAATATACATAACTGGCTGAAGTGGACGTGACTTCATTCTACACAATGTACTTGAACGGATGAAGTGGACGTGGCTTCATTCTACACAATTTACTTGACTGGCTGGAGTCGACGTGGTTTCATTCTACAGAACGTACTTGAATGGCTTAGGTGGACGTGGTTTCATTCTACACAATGGACTAGAACGCCTGAAATGGTCGTGGCTTCATTTTACACAATGTAGATAAATGGCTAGGGTGGACGTGGTTTCGTTCTACTCAACGTATTTGAATGGCTGAAGTTGACGTGGTGTCCTTCTACACAATGTACATGAATGGCTGGAGAGCACGTGGTTTCATTCTGCACAATGTACTTGAATGGCTGAAGTGGTCGTGGTTTCATTCTACACAATGTACTTGAATGGCTGAAGTGGACGTGGTTTCATTCTACACAATGTACTTGAATGGCTGAAGTGGACGTGGTTTCATTCTACACAATGTACTTGAATGGCTGAAGTGGACGGGGTTTCATTCTACACAATGTAGATGAATGGCTGACGTGGACGGGATTTCATTCTACACAATGTACTTGACTAGCTGAAGGCGACGTGGTTTCATTCTAAACAAAATACTTGAATGGCTGAAGTGGACGGGGTTTCATTCTGCACAATATACATAACTGGCTGAAGTGGACGTGACTTCATTCTACACAATGTACTTGAACGGATGAAGTGGACGTGGCTTCATTCTACACAATTTACTTGACTGGCTGGAGTCGACGTGGTTTCATTCTACAGAACGTACTTGAATGGCTTAGGTGGACGTGGTTTCATTCTACACAATGGACTAGAACGCCTGAAATGGTCGTGGCTTCATTTTACACAATGTAGATAAATGGCTAGGGTGGACGTGGTTTCGTTCTACTCAACGTATTTGAATGGCTGAAGTTGACGTGGTGTCCTTCTACACAATGTACATGAATGGCTGGAGAGCACGTGGTTTCATTCTGCACAATGTACTTGAATGGCTGAAGTGGTCGTGGTTTCATTCTACACAATGTACTTGAATGGCTGAAGTGGACGTGTCTTCATTCTACACAATGTACTTGAATGGCTGAAGTGGACGTGGTTTCATTCTACACAATGTACTTGAATGGCTGAAGTGGACGTGGTTTCATTCTACACAATGTATGTGGACGGCTGAAGTGGCCGTGGTTTAATTCTACACAATGTAGATGAATGGCTGAAGTGGGCATGGTTTCATTCTACACAGTGTACATGGATGGCTGAAGCGCACGTATTTCCATTCTACAGAATGTACTTGAATGGCTGAAGTGGACGTGGTTTCATTCTACACAATGTACTTGAACGGCTGAAGTGGGTGTGGCAAGACCAACTTTCAAGGTTTAACCAAGGTCACATAACATCTTCCTTGGTTTTTGTTAAGCCAAGGACGGGTCACATTGGGACATCTTCCCACACTGGCACATCTTCCCTGAATCGCGTACGAAGCCTGGATAATGATAAATGACGGTGACGACGCCAAAACACTTGATGAAAGGTACTTAAGGGATTTTATAACCACCCATCTATCTATCTATCTATGTATCTATATATATATATATATTTATATACTATACACTATTGACACTGAATTTTCGGAAAGCTTCATCGTGGAATCTTTAAGATTAGTCTTAGAAAATAATACCTTCTGTTTCAACGGAAAATTCTATCCTCAAAGAAAGAGAACGGCCATGGGAACGAAAGTCGCTCCAACATACGCTACACTTGTGATGGGTTATATAGAGGATATTCTTTACAGGAAGGTACACGACTCCATGTCAGAATCCATTGCCAAACATGTGCGCGAAACTTGTAAGCGATTCTTGGACGATTGTTTTTTAGTTTGGCTCTCAACTCGTGAAAATTTAGACATTTTTCTGGATATTATTAATACGCTCCATCCTTCCATCAGTTTTACTATGGAGTTTAGCAAGAGCGAAATTCCATTTCTGGACGTCCTGGACGTGGTTAAGGAAGATACTAAATTGAAAACTGATATCTACTACAAACCAACGGACACCCATCAATACCTACAATTCGGTTCATTTCACCCCAGGCATACAAGAACTAACATTCCTTGTTCACCTGCACGGAAAGTATGTACCATCGTGTCGGAAACGGATAAACGAGACTAAGATTGAAAGAATTGATGGGGTATCTCAGGAAGCTAGGATATCCGCATCGCGTTATAAATAAACGCTACAGAAAAGTCGTTAAAAATTCCAAGACACTCTCCTGAAACCTAATGAAAAATCTGTGGACGATCAAATTATATCGTTTGTGTCCACCTTCAATCCTAATAACTGTGATATCATGCCAGTCATAAGGGACAACCTCCCAATTCTACAGCAAAGTGATAAAATGAAACAAGGACTGAATAGATCTAAAATTATAAAAAGTACCAGGCAACCAAAAAATCGAAAGCAAATTCTTTGTCCATCCAAATATTCTAGTACAGAGGGTGTACCATGTGTAAGTAGATGTAACACACCAAGATGCGGTACGTGTAACATCATTAGTGAAGGTACTACTTTCCTTTTTGCAAATGGCAAGGGTTTCAATGTGAAAGCCGACATGAACTGCCGCAGCAAAGATGTGGTGTATGTTATGAGATGTTCAGGATGCGGCGAAAACTATATCGGTGAAACCGGCATGGAATTAAAAGATAGAGCCACTGTACACAAACAGCAGATTAGAGACCCTGATGTTCGATGCTTAGGTGTCAGCAAACGCATTGATGATTGCGGAAACGGGAAATTTAGTATTTTTCCGTTTTACAAATTGAATACAAGTAACAAGCAGCTGAGACTGGAAAAAGAACAAATGTTTATCCAATTGATGAAACCCAAATTGAACTCTAGAATGTATTAATAGATTTGTCATTTCAATCGTAAATGTTACACTGTTACTTTACAAATACTGTATATTTTAATTCAAATGTCTCCCTACAATTGTTAAATTACTTGATGTCGTCGCTGGAGTGTGTAAATACATTATGACGTCACCGTAGTAATTTATGACGTCATCATAAGTATGACGTCATATTATATGTCATTGTCAGTTACACTGAAGAGCTGTCATGAGACAGCGAAAGTACTATTTATTACTTGCCCGTGAAGAGATCAGCCGTTTAATAAACATACAGCAGTATTACACATTGTGTAATACCAAAACGCGTGCTTATGTACTCTCGGAACACATTTTACGAACAAATATTGAAAGCTCTCGACATCCTTTGGCTTATTCAACGACATTGCGGATGGAGATGAAAGATCACTGAGAGGAGCTTATGCACACTCAATGACCCCAGCAACCTTGTTGCTAGGCTGACGTCACATGGCATTATTTCGCCGATGGATCTTGCAACAAAATTCCAAAAATTACGTTATCGGGTACTGTGACGTGATTGTAAACTTTGAGCTGCAAGGCCCCGTTCCACAAGGCGATCGTATTGTAGCGCAACGACAGTCGTCAGTCTGTTAAAGTATGTGAGTTGCGATAGCCTTAGCCCTACGATAATTTTGAGAATTCTAAAGGTGGACCGTTGTATGGTATTAAATTCATACGTTTCAACTTTTGACGTGTTTGAAGTATTATTCTGTTAAACTCAATTGGACTATGCCGTGGATCGTGTAGGTGTCAGCCTATTCATACGCTCGTACTAAACAGTATAATTAAAAAAACCGTTATAAATGGCAAGTAATAAATAAAATACTAAACTCGCTCCCGTGTAAAACCAATTTTATGAAATGAGTGAATAGTTGTGGTATCTGACTCGCTTTCGCTCGTCAAATACCACAACTATTCACTCATTTCATAAAATTGGTATCACACGGGAGCTCGTTTAGTATTCTTTATGTCTGAAACTGATATAAAGAAGATGATGGACTAACATGGACTTTATTATATATATATATATATCAAGATGCTCTCAAACACACGTATATGCAAACGCACGCACGCACGCTCTCCCTTAGTTTGGAAGATGGCTTTTCCTTTAGTTTCTCATGATAATTTTCGAAGCGGAAGTTCCGGGACCAAATGTCAAAAGTCTCTCCCGGAGAGGAATACATGTCATATGTGATACATTACGAAACAAAATATGACACTAAGGAAAATTGATATGAATAAGGAAAATTGTATACTGTCTCGAAACATGTTTATAAAGCTGTTCCCATAGACCATTGGTGAGCATGAACATGTATCAAACACTATTAACCAACAACATAACTGGCATGGATTCAAGATTCAAATGTCTCGTTAAGCACATTCGACTAATATTAAGGATTGGTTTCTGAGTATTCAATTTTGCCCGAAATTTTAGACATGTACTTGCGTACGAAAGGTGAGTGGGTGCAAATAATAAAACGCATACAGCAGAAATCGTTGCAACTGCATGCTCGGTTGATGAAGCATAGATCCTGCCGAAAATGTCGAATTGTGATATTTTCCTTCGTACCCAATTGGATCCGGGTTAAAATGTTTGGTCTCCAACACCCCGTTGCTTGACGTAATGGTGACTGAATTGGGTGAGGTGGTCACGCTAATTTGGTTGATATCACCGACATGGGACTGTCTGGTCCAGACTCGATTATTTACAGGCCTTCATCATATAGATGGATTAATGCAGTTTTAACGTTCACTCACTCCACTGTGTCGAAAGAGACACATACGCTAATTTATACGCTAATTATCACCCAATTTATACACCATTTATCACCCTATCATGGGATTAGAGACATTTGCCATGATGGATTCGAGATGTTTGTCACGAACATTTCACCCTATCCAAGGATTCCAAATAATATGAAGAAAGTTTCACCTTACGTTAGGATGGGAGACATTTGTGAAGAGAGTTTCTCTTTATATCGTTCTAGAGACATTTGTGAAAATAGAGTTTAACCATATGTAGGGATTGGAAACATTTGCGTAGAGAGTTTCTCCTTTTATTGTATTGGAGGTAGTTGTGAAAAGAGAGTTTGTAGGGATCGGTAACATTTGTCACCAGGGTTTCACCTTACCTTGGGATTGGAACCATTTATCAAGAGAGGTCAAGAGAGGTCAACTGACTACACTCTGGTCATACAAGGTTATAGTGACCAGTGATTACACTCTGGACATACAAGGCCATAGTGACCAGTGATTACACTCTGGTCATACAAGGCAATAGTTACCAGTCATTACACTCTGGTCATACAAGGCCACAGTGACCAGTGATTAAACTCTGGACATACAAGGCCATAGTGACCAGTGATTACACTCTGGACATATACGGTCATAGTGACCAGTCATTACACTCTGGTCATACAAGGCCATAGTTACCAGTCATTACACTCTGGTCATACAAGGTCATAGTTACCAGTCATTACACTCTGCTCATACAAGGCCATAGTTACCAGTCATTACACTCTGGTCATACAAGGCCATAGTGACCAGTGATTACTCTCTGGACATACAAGGCCATAGTTACCAGTCATTACACTCTGGTCATACAAGGTCCTATTGACCAGTCATTCGTTCAAGGTCGTAGTGACTTGTATATACACCCATGTTTGATGGTGCCTAAAAATGAAGCAAACAAGAACTGGTTTTTCGATGGTGATGTATTTGATACGGGTATCATAGTTGTCTTATTTACCTTAAGTTTGCAGTGTTTCGGTGACTGTTTTCTGCCTGATACTTTTGAATGACGTCTGTAATGTTGTTATCGAATCCAATTTTCAAGTGTATACTTTCTTTTGGCCGGAAGTTTACTGCAGCAACGCTCTGCCAATAGATTTTTATACAGAAATTATCTAAACAACATAACTATATTTATTATAAGGTATCGGTCGTATAATTTGATTTATAGCTTTTAAAATTAAAAGAAAAATTCACATAATACACAACTTCTGAAGAGTATCTTAGGCGTCCTATCTGTGAAAATAAAAAAAAATCAAACATGGTTGCAAAACTGTGGTTGCAAATTCATTTCATACCCTAGTCTCATTGAAGCAGTGTATTTTTACACAAACTAATCCAGCCACAGAGTACTGTGTTTCAGTACTGCGTGATGGTTAAATAGACATAATTATCAACAGTTCTTTCCATTTTCAATCACAAAAAAAACCCAAATACTTTCGTTTGCACCTCAGTTAAGTCATTGTACGGATACAATTTTTGTTGTTGTTTACAACGGCAAATTTGCGTCGTTGGTGGGGCTTTTGAAAAGTTGATCGATTGTGTTTTTAATCTTGGGAGGCCCTTCTAGATTTCTTGCAAAAGCTTATACCCAAATGACAGTTACAGACGATGCTGAAGTGAATAGAATTCCATTCAGTAAACTGTCACGTGGTGAGGATTTTACAGCCGCTCTGTCAGAGTGTAAGGTTGCTGAACCGAGAGCCGGGTTCACGTACATGCTGTTTGGTATGAGTGAGAGACTGAATGTGTTTAACGCGGCCTTTGACAGTATTTCACCTACGTTGATGTCATAGCGTGTCAACAGGATGCCAAAAGTGAGGCAGGCCGTAGATATTAAACGATTACGTGAAACCCACGAGCAGGGTTATTGTGTTGACAAACCAAAACATATTGGATTAATCTCGGATTTGCAGCCCAAAACACCGGATTCTGACAGTTTACTAAAACCATGCACAGTCACCCTAGCCAACAGGACATATGTACATTGAGAGTCTAGTCCGTGATATCTGTACCCTGTTTCAAGGCCAAGTCAATCATGTTTTTATCATGGAAACACTAGCCTCGCATTCACCTGATGACGGGGCAATTAAAAAGTAGACCTGAAATGTCGTTACAAACAACAGAGATCTTGTTGTCCATACAAACTTCGTGTCTTCATGTTCTTCCAAGTTCTAAATGCCTATCAAAGATTCGTGAATTTAGATATATAAGAATGTAATGTTCTCATAACTAACGTATGTAATTTGACATGCGTTAACTTGAGAAATTAAGGATTAGGAGGAGAAGGAAATACCTGTTGCCGCGTTCAAAATAGTGCTGCCTGTTGTGACAGAACCAGGCACTTGTCTTCCTCTCCTACTACACACAATATGCAAAAAAAGAATCGCCCTAGGCACGTGATGTTGGTTGTAACAGACACGCATGCTATATCTTACTCACTCTGTAGTTCCGGGTTGGGGAGTTTATGTAGCGTGTGAACACGTTTTTTTTTCTTGCGACAATAAGAAAACTATTTTAAAAATATGTTTGTTTTCAATGCCTGGTCGTTTTCCTAGGTTTTTCCTGAACAATAATCTTGATCTAATAAAAGTTAATATCATAAGCACAGATGAATGGTTTCTTTCTATAGCTGTAGGCTATGTTGTCAGACAGGTCTAAGGCCTGTGTCGTATCTCTGTCACAATGAAAGAAAACACACACACACACACACACACACACACACACACACACACACACACACAGAGTCTGCACCCGAAAGACGTGTACCTGCATACAGTATATCTACTGCCCCCGCTTCAGGAAGACGTGTACCTGCATACAGTATATCTACTGCCCCCGCTTCAGGAAGACTTATACCTGCATACAGTATATCTACTGCCCCCGCTTCAGGAAGACTTATACCTGCATACAGTATATCGACCGCCCCCGCTTCAGGAAGACGTGTACCTGCATACATTATATCGACCGCCCCCGCTTCAGGAAGACGTGTACCTGCATACAGTATATCTACTGCAGCCGCTTCAGGAAGACGTGTACCTGCATACAGTATATCGACCGCCCCCGCTTCAGGAAGACGTGTAGCTGCATACAGTATATCTACTGCACCCGCTTCAGGAAGACGTGTACCTGCATACAGTATATCTACTGCACAGGCTTCAGGAAGACGTGTACCTGCATAGAGTATATCGACCGCCCCCGCTTCAGGAAGACGTGTACCTGCATACAGTATATCTACTGCACCGGCTTCAGGAAGACGTGTAGCTGCATACAGTATATCTACTGCACCGGCTTAAGGAAGACGTATACCTGCATACAGTATATCACCTGCACCGGCTTCAGGGAAAACGTGTACCTGCATACAGTATATCGACCGCCACCGCTTCAGGAAGACGTGTAACTGCATACAGTATATCGACCGCCCCCGCCTCAGGAAGACGTGTAACTGCATACAGTATATCTACTGCCCCCGCTTCAGGAAGACGTGTACCTGCATACAGTATATCACCTGCACCGGCTTCAGGAAGACGTGTACCTGCATACAGTATATCTACTGCCCCCGCTTCAGGAAGACTTATACCTGCATACAGTATATCTACTGCACCCGCTTCAGGAAGACTCATACCTGCATACAGTATATCTACTTCCCCCGCTTCAGGAAGACTTATACCTGCATACATTATATCTACTGCCCCCGCTTCAGGAAGACTTATACCTGCATACAGTATATCTACTGCCCCCTCTTCAGGAAGACTTATACCTGCATACAGTATATCTACTGCCCCCGCTTCAGGAAGACGTGTACCTGCATACAGTATATCTACCGCCCCTGCTTCAGGAAGACGTGTACCTGCATACAGTATATCTACTGCCCCCGCTTCAGGTTGGTTGGTTGGTTGGTTGGTTGGTTTGTTCTTTAATGCCACACTCAGCAATATTCCAGCTATATGACGGCGGTCTGTAAAATAATCGAGTCTGGACCAGACAATCCAGTGATAGACATCATGAACATCGATCCACGCTATTGGGATCGATGACATGTATCAACCAAGTCAGCGAGCCTGACCACCCGATCCCGTTAGTCGCCTTTTACGACAAGCATAGTCGCCTTTTACGGCAAGTATGGGTTGCTGAAGACCTATTCTAACCCGGAATCTTCACGGGTCCATCCGCTTCAGGAAGACGTGTACCTGCATACAGTATATCTACTGCCCCCGCTTCAGGAAGACTTATACCTGCATACAGTATATCTACTGCCTCCGCTTCAGGAAGACTTATACCTGCATACAGAATATCTATTGCCCCCGCTTCAGGCAGACTTATACCTGCATACAGTAAATCTACTGCCCCGCTTCAGGAAGACTTATAACTGCATACAGTATATCTACCGCCCCTGCTTCAGGAAGACTTATACCTGCATACAGTATATTGACCGCCCCCGCTTCAGGAAGACGTGTACCTGCATACAGTATATCACCTGCCCCCGCTTCAGGAAGACGTGTACCTGCATACAGTATATCTACTGCACCCGCTTCAGGAAGACGTGTACCTACATACAGTATATCACCTGCCCCCCTTCAGGAAAACGTTTACCTCCATACAGTATATCGACTGCACCCGCTTCAGGAAGACGTGTACCTGCATACAGTATATCTACTGCCCCCGCTTCAGGAAGACGTGTACCTGCATACATTATATCGACCGCCCCCGCTTCAGGAAGACGTGTACCTGCATACAGTATATCACCTGCCCCCGCTTCAGGAAGACGTGTTCCTGCATAAAGTATATCTACTGCCCCCGCTTCAGGAAGACGTGTACCTGCATAAAGTATATCTACTGCCCCCGCTTCAGGAAGACGTGTACCTGCATACAGTATATCGACCGCCCCCGCTTCAGGAAGACGTGTACCTGCATACAGTATGTCACCTGCCCCCGCTTCAGGAAAACGTGTACCTGCATACAGTATATCTACTGCCCCCGCTTCAGGAAGACGTGTACCTGCATACAGTATATCTACTGCACCCGCTTCAGGAAGACGTGTACCTGCATACAGTAAATCGACCGCCCCCGCTTCAGGAAGACGTGTACCTGCATACAGTATATCACCTGCCACCACTTCAGGAAGACGTGTACCTGCATACAGTATATCTACTGCCCCCGCTTCAGGAAGACGTGTACCTGGATACAGTATATCTACTGCCCCGCTTCAGGAAGACGTGTACCTGCATACAGTATATCGACCCTCCTCGCTTCAGGAAGACGTGTACCTGCATACAGTATATCACCTACACCGCTTTTAGGAAGACGTGTACCTGCATACAGTATATCTACTGCCCCCGCTTCAGGAAGACGTGTACCTGCATACAGTATATCTACTGCATCCGCTTCAGGAAGACTTATACCTGAATACAGTATATCTACTGCACCCGCTTCAGGAAGACGTGTACCTGCATACAGTATATCTACTGCCCCCGCTTCAGGAAGACGTGTACCTGCATACAGTATATCACCTGCCCCCGCTTCAGGAAAACGTGTACCTGCATACAGTATATCGACTGCCCCCGCTTCAGGAAGACGTGTACCTGCATACAGTATATCTACTGCCCCCGCTTCAGGAAGACGTGTACCTATATACAGTATATCGACCGCCCCCGCTTCAGGAAGACGTGTACCTGTATACAGTATATCTACTGCCCCCGCTTCAGGAAGACATGTACCTGGATACAGTATATCGACCGCCCCCGCTTCAGGAAGACGTGTACCTGCATACAGTATATCTACTGCACCCGCTTCAGGAAGACGTGTACCTGAATACAGTATATCGACCGCCCCCGCTTCAGGAAGACGTGTACCTGCATACAGTATATCTACTGCACCCGCCTCAGGAAGACGTGTACCTGCATACAGTATATCTACTGCACCCGCTTCAGGAAGACGTGTACCTGCATACAGTATATCACCTGCACCGGTTTTAGGAAGACGTGTACCTGCATAAAGTATATCTACTGCACCCGCTTCAGGAAGACGTGTACCTGCATACAGTATATCACCTGCCCCCGCTTCAGGAAGACGTGTACCTGCACACAGTATATCTACTGCCCCCGCTTCAGGAAGACGTGTACCTGCATACAGTATATCTACTGCACCCGCTTCAGGGAGACGTGTACCTATATACATTATATCGACCGGTCCCGCTTCAGGAAGACGTGTACCTGCATACAGTATATCTACTGCACCCGCTTCAGGAAGACGTGTACCTATATACATTATATCGACCGGTCCCGCTTTAGGAAGACGTGTACCTGCATACAGTATATCTACTGCCCCCGCTTCAGGAAAACGTGTACCTGCATACAGTATATCGACTGCCACCGCTTCAGGAAGACGTGTACCTGCATACAGTATATCGACCGCCCCCGCTTCAGGAAGACGTGTACCTGCATACAGTATATCTACTGCCCCCGCTTCAGGAAGACGTGTACCTGCATACAGTATATCTACTGCCCCCGCTTCAGGAAAACGTGTACCTGCATACAGTATATCGACTGCCCCCGCTTCAGGAAGACGTCTACCTGCATACAGTATATCTACTGCCCCCGCTTCAGGAAGACGTGTACCTGCATAAAGTATATCTACTGCCCCCGCTTCAGGAAAACGTGTTCCTGCATACAGTATATCGACTGCCACCGCTTCAGGAAGATGTGCACCTCCATTCAAAATATCGATCGGTATTTGTATTACAATTAAACTTCTTCGATTCCAACTTTTTTGAAGAGGCAAATTAACTCTATCACAACATAATTCAACATTGTTAAGTATTTCGTTACCTGAGTCATATACTATTCGAACTTATCCTCCCAGCGTACTTATACCGGATAGCTGATATTGCCAGGCAGTACAGGATACCTTTCGGACAGGTTTTTTCTGTTTAAGTGTTTTCCCCAGAAAGTGACAGTCAGAGTCGCCCACACAGTGTGTCACTATTCTCGAAGAAAGTGCAGGGGAAATACCAGGTTAGACGTTACGCTGGTTATTCTTGCAGATAAAACCTAATCACACGTAGCCTTGATCAATATGACGAGTGAATGTTAACGTGGTCTACTTGCTGCACCTATTCTACTACATATTTCAAGGTGCATAGGATTTCTATGAGCGAATAATGATTTAGCTTCAGTTTGATCCACAGTGACAGTGGTCAACAACCCATCACCTGCCCACACAAGAATGTCCAATCGATCCTAATTATAGTCACCTTTAAATGCAACTTCTCAATTTCATAATGGGACGAGTGAATATATCAACTGGTACAATTTCGAGTACATTTAAATCTAATACCTTGCAAGAATGATTATTGTAAATCTGGATATTTGATAATCTGAGCGGCACTGCGTGATCAGCGTTGTTTCAATGTAGGTGTTAATGCAGGCACACACAGAAGTGGACGTACCTCCAGTCTTTACAGGAAGACATTCGTGAACAAACAATGTGTTTCCTTTGAATGTCTACCCAATGGTGAGTCGGGTTAGACTATGTCCCAAGCACGCCGCTGATGCTGGTTAGACTAATGTTACTCCGGCATTCCGGTTGTATATTATTAAATGTTACTCAGTCAACATATTTTTCACTTGGTGTGAAATACCAGTTCGTCACGTCATTGAACAGAGGTTGAAATCATATTGTTCTGACCATTGAAGCAACGGGACATGGCATCTCTTCAGTTGACCAATCAACACTGAAAATCGAATTTTCTGCACTCTAGCTTTCACGCTTATGCTAGATATTTTGAATCTTGTCACAATTCTTAAGAAATAGACAAATCGTCAGATTATTGATTACAAATATGTAGATATACTGATTAATTAGATTCACATAACATCATTCAACAGACAATAACCATGTATCACAGTGTGCCAGCATAATACTACGATGGAGGAAAGGAGAGCATATTGGGCGCGTCTTGCATATCCGATTGAGGCAATGCGAACATTTGGCGCTGTAAATTTACAGGAGTTATCTCCCTTTGCTCAGTGACCAGTCTGACACCATTAAGTGGAAAGGAGGGAGTGGCCGACATGTATTTCAGTATCATTGTACATGGCTAGTCTGCAGCAATAGAAGTATAGTTCGGTCCTGGTATTGCTATTAACTATTAGAGTTACAAATGCTAATGAACACAAATATTTAACACATGTCAACCACAATTTAGAACCACCACCATGAGTTGAAAACCCAAGACTAAATTGGCTGCAGTATGTAGCTGCAAGTGGTCTATCGATCACAGCACTATGCTTTATAAAAGGATCAAACTCCAGCACTTTTAGAGAAACTAACTCAGTTGGAGATACATCCTCATGAAATGTGCTTATGACTAGTCGCGCAGATGGAAAGGTGTTGGTAAATGCAGATATAGTTTAGCAGTTGTCAGCGGGCTGGTAATAGGGTTCCCAATATTGGGTAAATTAGTTATCAAATGGATAAATGATAACCTACATAGACGGAATCCTTCTGTGCAAACCATTCACGGCAATGTTTACAGGTAAAACACCAGCTCAAACTGACCCAAAAGCAACGGTCCCCGTATGCTCCAACACGTCAGGCGAGTAGAAAGGACGCGATATAATCGTTGTTGTCTTTATGAGTTATGACCTGGCTACCGTATCAAATGATCATTCGGAGAGTCTAATAGTTACGTGTAGACGATGGTTAGGAAGAACCAGAGTAAATGGGCATCAATCTTGTAGCAGAAGCTGCGTTGGTGAATATTGTGGCACAATTCTATTGCTATAAGAAAGGGTCACATTAATTATATATGCTCTGCATGTGAGATTGATGTGAAAGCTGAGTATTGTATTTGTAAAAGTTATGGTGAGGATAAATTTAAAATCACACCTTCCAACGAGAAGAGGGTATTGTATGATAGTTATCTTAGGAGGTTGAGCAGGATCAATGAAGATAGCTCTTTTATTAAGGAAAAATATCCATTTAGATAAATTGCATTATCAAAATATTAGCAAAAGATCTCAAAGCCATGGCAAAAGATCTCAAAGGCATGGCGAAAGATCTCATAGTCATGGCAAAAGATCGTAGCCTGTAAAGGTATTCAAGAATGAGAAAGGCTAAAATGATTGATTTTCTTAATCAACCTATTGTTGAATAGGAGTTGAATTCCATTCCCGAGTTAAGATTTCTCCCCACACTTAATGTTATCGATACATTTCTAAGAGGAGGGAAATGTATGTAAATGATTATGATTATTCCTGAATGTTGTTAAACCCATGATATCTAACAAAATAAAAGAGAAAGTGTATACACTGAAGGGTGTGAAATATCAGCTGTTTCTTTAAGTTCAGATTAAGTTTAATTATAAGTAACTCAGAATGAAGTAATACATTCACTGATCCATATTTAAGACATAAGAAAGAAGTCATAACTAAATCAAGTAGTATAAGATCACCTTAAGATGCATCATGTCAACCAATACAAGAAACTTTGAAGCAATGGAGTGGAAACGTTATACCTAGATATAGCAAATATTATTACCCACGTGGTGAAGATACAGGTGGTAAGATACTAAATCCGTACATCACACGTGTGACATACAAGGTCGACCTTGTTTTATTCGTTTTGAATGGATAATCGTGACCTCTGTCACACCGGAACTACATTTTTCGTTCATAAAACATCGCGAGACGTCATTCATTTTGCAACTACAAGGCAGAACTGAAACAATCTCACGAGAGCGAGAGATATTTACAAACACTTTATTAGAGTTGTAAACAAGATAGTCACACGCGTCAATTCGGTTTGCTTTCTATTGCAATAGATCGAGGGTCCCCATGAGCGTGACGCATCCGACCTATTTCGCAACTTTCAATTTGATTTAACATAAAAAGATAAGCGTGGTGCAATGAAGTCAGTTTAAACTATTTGGACTGATATCTAGACTTACTTAGGATGATCCGGTTGTGCCATCAGTGGTCCCTTCGAAGCGTATTTAGTGGCACTGTTTCGGGAGTTGAATTGTTTGTTCACGATTTCACTACCAGATCACTCAAAGTGAACATTTCCGATACAAATTCGAAAACTCCGTAGAAATGTGCCTGATTTCTGATTATGTGGCCCAAAATATCCCAAATGTGAACAATAACATTCTCCTTAACGTGAATGATTTCCCTCTTCCAAAAAGGTACGGACATGATATAAATTCAGCTGATCGATCAAGGAAAGCGAACCATTTTGATTGCACAAGCCGGGACCCCGGCAGTGCGAGTGACCAAAGCGCGGCGCTAAAGTGACTTTTCAAATTTTCTTATAGATGTCCTGCGTACTAACAACATGCCGCTAGAATTGCGATAAGTTGAATAAATTCTTCCAAAAGCATCTTGAGCGTCGGTGCTGTTATGTTTGCAAACACAACTGCAGGCGCATGTTGTTAATGCGTATATATGCATAGAAATGTCACCAATTCCCATATTTGGGCATATATCAATATTCATGCGCAACCAGATTTTGCAACCGGTTTCAGTTTGGTCTGTCAACGAAAGAAAGTTGCTATGTATTTACACTTAAATATCTATTTGACGTGGGTAATAAATAAAATACCACACTCATTCTCGTTAGATACCATTTTTACGAAACTCGTGAACTTTCTATGGTATCTAACGAGAATGAGTGTAGTATTCTCTATATATGATTTGCACCTATATTAGATAAGAAATATTAAATACGAAAAAACAAACAAGCCATCATTAATGTTACAACTAACGATGATGATTGTTTAAGATGGGCATTGAGATTGCCTTATTCCAGGAAGATTACATAAACCACCGAGATAGAAAATGTGGCTATCCAA
Source organism: Haliotis rufescens (assembly GCF_023055435.1). Lineage (NCBI taxonomy): Eukaryota > Metazoa > Mollusca > Gastropoda > Lepetellida > Haliotidae > Haliotis > Haliotis rufescens. The sequence continues at coordinate 40,486,397 of NW_025964334.1, read as the reverse complement.
GAGAATATAGGCTTGACATTAATGGTACAGTTTCACCTACGCCAATTTAAAAAATAATTGCACAGTTTGTAAAAACAAAAAGTAACTTCGCTATTAATGTATTTGGAAATGTTAAATTGGTCATCATGCATAGGATAAGATAATATAACTTTTTCTGATTGAAAACAGTGAACATTATCATTAAACGTGGATAAAAATAATTATATAGACTGTTACATGATCGCAAAGTTCAAAAAGAGAAAAACATATATTTCCATGACATAAAAGTGATCGTAGAGCTGTTGGACAGACTGCTAGTAGGGTAGATATGCCCCCGGAGTGGAAAGAGATGCTTTCGTTTAGGAATCACTAAAACCTAATGTCGGTGCCATGGATTATCCAAATCATGTCAATTTCGAAGCTCTTGTAACAGAGAAGGAAAAAGAGGAAGCATGACATGTCTAGTCTGTTTAAAATTGAACAAATGATTGAACATCAAATTGGTAATAAATGTATGAAATACAAGTAAATCTTATCCTATTTCTCGCGTACGGAAACATCACGAGTATTTGATCTTTTCGGCGGTTATGTGGATGTAATTGGTGTAAAACTATCGTTGTGGAAGATAGTTTGACAACACAGGAGAACAAGCAAGGGCGTACAGTCATGTGTTGCAGAAAGTCACAATAGTTACCCCTGCTTGGTGCAGGCATGTTCCTGGTACAGGAAGTCAGCATCGTTGTTATACGTAATACCCTGGTGTTGCCGGTACAGCAGGTCAGCAATATTACTATTTGTAATACCCTGGTGTTGCCGGTACAGCAGGTCAGCAATATTACTATTTGTGATACCCTGGTGTTGCCGGTACAGCAGGTCAGCAATATTACTATTTGTAATACCCTGGTGTTGCCGGTACAGCAGGTCAGCAATATTACTATTTGTGATACACTGGTGTTGCCGGTACAGCAGGTCAGCAACGTTACTATTTGTGATACACTGGTGTTGCCGGTACAGCAGGTCAGCAATATTACTATTTGTGATACCCTGGTGTTGCCGTCACAGCAGGTCAGCAATATTAATATTTGTGATACCCTGGTGTTGCCGGTACAGCAGGTCAGCAATATTACTATTTGTGATACACTGGTGTTGCCGGTACAGCAGGTCAGCAATATTATTATTTGTGATACCCTGGTGTTGCCGGTACAGCAGGTCAGCAATATTACTATTTGTGATACCCTGGTGTTGCCGGTACAGCAGGTCAGCAATATTACTATTTGTGATACCCTGGTGTGCCGGTACAGCAGGTCAGTAACGTTACTATTTGTGATACCCTGGTGTTGCCGGTACAGCAGGTCAGCAACGTTACTATTTGTGAAACCCTGGTGTTGCCGTCACAGCAAGTCAGCAACGATACAATGTGTGATACCCTGGTGTTGCCGTCACAGCAAGTCAGCAACGTTACTATTTGTGATACCCTGGTGTTGCCGGTACAGCAGGTCAGCAACGATACAATGTGTGATACCCTGGTGTTGCCGGTACAGCAAGTCAGCAACGTTACTATTTGTGATACCCTGGTATTGCCAGTACAGCAGGTCAGCAACGATACAATGTGTGATACCCTGGTGTTGCCGGTACAGAAGGTCAGCAACGATACAATGTGTAATACCCTGGTGTTGCCGGTACAGCAGGCAAGCAACGTTACTATTTGTGATACCCTGGTGTTGCCCGGTACAGCAGGCAAGCAACGTTACTATTTATGATACCTTGGTGTTGCCGGTACAGCAGGTCAGCAACGTTACTATTTGTAATACCCTGGTGTTGCCGGTACAGCAGGTCACCAACGTTACTTTTTGTGATACCCTGGTATTGCCGGTACAGCAGGTGAGCAACGGTACTATGTGTGATGCCCTGGTGTTGCCGGTTCAGCAGGTCAGCAACGTTACTATGTGTGATACCCTGGTGTTGCCGGTACAGAAGGTCAGCAACGTTACTATGTGAAATACCATGGTGTTGCCGGTACAGCAGGTGAGCAACGTTACTATGTACGATACCCTTGTGCTGCCGGTACAGCAAGTCAGCAACGTTACTATTTGTGATACCCTGGTGTTGCCGGTACAGCAGGTCAGAAACGTTACTATGTGCGATACCCTTGTGCTGCCGGTACAGCAGGTCAGCAACGTTACTATGTGTGATACCCTGGTGTTGCCGGTAGAGCAGGTCAGAAACGTTACTATGTGCGATACCCTTGTGCTGCCGGTACAGCAACGTTACTATGTGTAATACCCTGGTGTTGCCGGTACAGCAGGTCAGCAACGTTACTATTTGTGAAACCCTGGTGTTGCCGTCACAGCAGGTCAGCAACGATACAATGTGTGATACCCTGGTGTTGCCGGTACAACAGTCAGTAACGTTGTTATTTTAGGATAATGCTTTAGCAGAAGTAGATGCTGCACCATTGCAAGAAAAAACACAAAGACTTGAGTTGGATGTAAGGCCACAGGTTTATATACAGAAAAGTACAAGGACTGGAGAACACTCCTGGGCTGGGAACCGCTAAACACGGCTGAAGGTGCCCGGACAGAACAGCAAACGCGGCTCCGAGGGTACAAACCATACGGAGCCAAATGATGGGACCCCCCAGGGAAAAGCGCATAGGGGGTCTGCTGTAGGCTCTACAACCACCATTATACAATAGGGCCTAGAGGGTATGCCTCAAAGACCTCAAAGACCCCCAAAACACCAAAATCACTACTCCCAGCCCAAAAGTGTTACGCGATGATACAAACCAATTGTCGTGCGATGTAATGTGTAGAATGTGCTAGTCCAGGATCTTCACCTGTTGTGCACATACAAACCCCTGTGACTTGTTCGACGCATGTTTATGCCAGGACACCTCTTGCCTGGCATATACTGAGTTGTCCAAAACTTGCCACAACTTCAATGTAAAGGAAAACAAGTAGTCTGTCTTACAGACCCTGATACAAATATATATCAAATACAGCTCATGCAAGTCTATAATGTTTGGCAAGTCTAGATCACTGCAGTATCTGAAAATGAAGAGAGTCACTGGGCTCCTTTTTATTATATTTTTGTTACGATATGTTCATTTCAGAGACTAGATGTGAGTCTAGAAAACAAGCAGCAGTAAATGTTCCTGATACATACAAATACTTGCAATTAGATTTACTATCAACTAAGGAAATGTTATACAGATATATACGTTTGAAATGAGAAGTAATGGGCGGGATGGGAGGGAAAAAACGTGTTACCGGTGTGGTTGTGTGGATGAAAAGAGGATGTAGCAACTAAATTCATCTGCAACAAGGGTTACGTCCCTTTGTTTAGAGCATGTGAAGAACAATTCCTGAATAATACACTGATAAGGTGCCATGCACTATTAAACCAGGAAGAGTAGCTTCCCTTGCACTATTAAACCACAAGCTCCTTCCCAGCGCGTGACACCTTCGTTACAGTAGGTCAGCAACGATACAATGTGTGATACCCTGGTGTTGCCGGTACAGCAGTCAGCAACGTTCCTATTTGTGATACCCTGGTGTTGCCGGTACAGCAGGTCAGCAACGTTCCTATTTGTGATACCCTGGTGTTGCCGGTACAGCAGGTCAGCAACGTTACTATTTGTGATACCCTGGTGTTGCCGGTACAGCAGGTCAGCAACGTTTCAATTGGTGATAACCAGGTGTTGCCGGTACAGCAGGTCAGTAACGTTACTATTTGTGATACCCTGGTATTGCCGGTACAGCAGGTGAGCAACGGTACTATGTGTGATGCCCTGGTGTTGCCGGTTCAGCAGGTCAGCAACGTTACTATGTGTGATACCCTGGTCTTGCCGGTACAGAAGGTCAGCAACGTTACTATGTGTGATACCCTGGTGTTGCCAGTACAGAAGGTCAGCAACGTTACTATGTGCGATACCCTTGTGCCGCCGGTACAGCAGGTCAGCAACGTTACTATTTGTGATACCCTTGTGCCGCCGGTACAGCAGGTCAGCAACGTTACTATGTGTGATACCCTGGTGTTGCCTGTACAGTAGCTCAGCAACGTTACTACTTGTAATACCCTGGTGTTGCCAGTACAGCAGGTCAGCAACGTTACTATTTGTGATACCCTGGTGTTGCCGGTACAGCAGGTCAGCAACGTGACTATTTGTGATACCCTGGTGTTGCCGGTTTGGCAGTCAGCAACGTTACTATGTGTAATACCCTGGTGTTGCCAGTACAGCAGGTCAGCAACGTTACTATGTGTAATACCCTGATGTTGCCTGTACAGCAGGTGAGCAACGTTTCTATTGGTGATACATTGGTTTTGATGGTACAGCAGGTCAGCAACGTTACTATTTGTGATACCCTAGCCTTGTGTTGCCCGTACTGCAGGTCAGCAACGTTACTATTTTTGATACCCTGGTGTTGCCGGTACAGCAGGCTAGCCACGTTCCTATTTGTGATACCCTTGTGTTGCCGGTACAGCAGGTCAGCAACGGTACTATTTGTGATACCCTGGTGTTACTGGTACAGCAGGCCAGCCACGTTCCTATTTGTGATACCCTGGTGTTGCCGGTACAGCAGGTCAGCAACGGTACTATTTGTGATACCTGGTGTTGCCGGTACAGCAGGTCAGCAACGATACAATGTGTGATACCCTGGTGTTGCCGGTACAGCAGGTCAGCAACGTTACTATTTGTGATACCCTGGTGTTGCCGTCACAGCAGGTCAGCAACGATACAATGTGTGATACCCTGGTGTTGCCGGTACAGCAAGTCAGCAACGTTACTATTTGTGATACCCTGGTATTGCCAGTACAGCAGGTCAGCAACGATACAATGTGTGATACCCTGGTGTTGCCGGTACAGGAAGTCAGCAACGTTACTATTTGTGATACCCTGGTATTGCCGGTACAGCAGGTCAGCAACGATACAATGTGTGATACCCTGGTGTTGCCGGTACAGAAGGTCAGGAACGATACAATGTGTAATACCCTGGTGTTGCCGGTACAGCAGGCAAGCAACGTTACTATTTGTGATACCCTGGTGTTGCCGGTACAGCAGGTCAGCAACGTTACTATTTGTGATACCCTGGTGTTGCCGGTACAGCAGGTCAGCAACGTGACTATGTGTGAAACCCTGGTATTGCCGGTACAGCAGGTGAGCAACGGTACTATGTGTGATGCCCTGGTGTTGCCGGTTCAGCAGGTCAGCAACGTTACTACGTGTGATACCCTGGTGTTGCAGGTACAGAAGGTCAGCAACGTTACTATGTGAAATACCCCGGTGTTGCCGGTACAGCAGGTCAGCAACGTTACTATTTGTGATACCCTGGTGTTGCCGGTACAGCAGGTCAAAAACGTTACTATGTGCGATACCCTTGTGTTGCCGGTACAGCTGGTCAGCAACGTTACTATGTGAAATACCCCGGTGTTGCCGGTACAGCAGGTCAGCAACGTTACTATTTGTGATACCCTGGTGTTGCCGGTACAGCAGATCAGAAACGTTACTATGTGCGATACCCTTGTGTTGCCGGTACAGCAGGTCAGTAACGGTACAATGTGTGATACCCTTGTGTTGCCGGTACAGCAGGTCAGCAACGTTACTATTTGTGAAACCCTGGTGCTGCATGTACAGCAGGTCAGCAACGTTACTATTTGTGATACCCTTGTGCTGCCGGTACAGCTGGTCAGCAACGTTATAATTACTATTTGTGATACCCTGGTGTTGCCTGTACAGCAGGTCAGAAACGTTACTATTTGCGATACCCTTGTGTTGCCGGTACAGCAGGTCAGTAACGGTACAATGTGTGATACCCTTGTGTTGCCGGTACAGCAGGTCAGCAACGTTACTATTTGTGAAACCCTGGTGCTGCATGTACAGCAGGTCAGCAACGTTACTATTTGTGATACCCTGGTGTTGCCGGTACAGCAGGTCAGGAACGTTACTATTTTTGATACCCTGGTGTTGCCGGTAGAGCAGGTCAGCAACGTTACTATTTGTAATACCCTGGTGTTGCCGGTACAGCAGGTCAGCAACGTGACTATGCGTAGTACCCTGGTGTTGCCGGTAAAGCAGGTCAGGAACGGTACTATGTATAATACCCTGGTGTTGCCGGTTCAGCAGGTCCGCAACGTTACTATGTGTGATACCCTGGTGTTGCCGGAACAGCAGGTCAGCAACGTTACTATTTTTAATACCCTGGTGTTGCCGGTACAGCAGGTCAGCAACGTTCCTATTTGTGATACCGTGGTGTTGCCGGTTCAGCAGGTCAGTAACGTTACTATTGGTGATAACCAGGTGTTGCCGGTACAGGAAGTACGCAACGTTACTATGTGTGATACCCTGGTGTTGCCGGTACAGTAGGTCAGCAACGTTTCTATTGGTGATAACCAGGTGTTGCCGGTACAGCAGGTCAGTAATATTACTATTGGTGATAACCAGGTGTTGCCGGTACAGGAAGTCAGCAACGTTACTACCTGTGATACCCTGGTGTTGCCGGTTCAGCAGATCAGCAACGTTACTATGTGTGATACCCTGGTGTTGCCGGTACAGAAGGTCAGCAACGTTACTATGTGTAATACCCTGGTGTTGCCGGTACATCAGGTCAGCAACGTTACTATGTGTGATACCCTGGTGCTGCATGTACAGCAGGTCAGGAACGTTACTATGTGTGATACCCTTGTGCTGCCGGTACAGCAGGTCAGCAACGTGACTATTTGTGATACCCTGGTGTTGCCGGTACAGTAGGTCAGCAACGTTACTATTTGTAATACCCTGGTGTTGCCGGTACAGCAGGTCAGCAACGTTAATATTTATGATACACTTGTGTTCCGGTAGAGCAGGTCAGCAACGTTACTTTGTGTGATACCCTGGTGTTGTCGGTACAGCAGGTCAGCAACGTTACTTTGTGTGATACCCTGGTGTTGCCGGTTTAGCAGTCAGCAACGTTACTATGTATAATACCCTGGTGTTGCCGGTTCAGCAGGTCAGCAACGTTACTACGTGTAATACCCTGGTGTTGCCGGTAGAGCAGGTCAGCAACGTTACTACCTGTGATGCCCTGGTGTTGCCGGTAGAGCAGGTCAGCAACGTTACTACCTGTGATACCCTGGTGTTGCCGGTACAGCAGGTCAGTAACGGTACAATGTGTGATACCCTGGTGTTGCCGGTACAGCAGGTCAGCAACGTTTCTATTGGTGATAACCAGGTGTTGCCGGTACAGGAAGTACGCAACGTTACTATGTGTGATACCCTGGTGTTGCCGGTACAGTAGGTCAGCAACGTTTCTATTGGTGATAACCAGGTGTTGCCGGTACAGCAGGTCAGTAATATTACTATTGGTGATAACCAGGTGTTGCCGGTACAGGAAGTCAGCAACGTTACTACCTGTGATACCCTGGTGTTGCCGGTTCAGCAGATCAGCAACGTTACTATGTGTGATACCCTGGTGTTGCCGGTACAGAAGGTCAGCAACGTTACTATGTGTAATACCCTGGTGTTGCCGGTACATCAGGTCAGCAACGTTACTATGTGTGATACCCTGGTGCTGCATGTACAGCAGGTCAGGAACGTTACTATGTGTGATACCCTTGTGCTGCCGGTACAGCAGGTCAGCAACGTTACTATTTGTGATACCCTGGTGTTGCCGGTACAGTAGGTCAGCAACGTTACTATTTGTAATACCCTGGTGTTGCCAGTACAGCAGGTCAGCAACGTTAATATTTATGATACACTTGTGTTCCGGTAGAGCAGGTCAGCAACGTTACTTTGTGTGATACCCTGGTGTTGTCGGTACAGCAGGTCAGCAACGTTACTTTGTGTGATACCCTGGTGTTGCCGGTTTAGCAGTCAGCAACGTTACTATGTATAATACCCTGGTGTTGCCGGTTCAGCAGGTCAGCAACGTTACTACGTGTAATACCCTGGTGTTGCCGGTAGAGCAGGTCAGCAACGTTACTACCTGTGATGCCCTGGTGTTGCCGGTAGAGCAGGTCAGCAACGTTACTACCTGTGATACCCTGGTGTTGCCGGTACAGCAGGTCAGTAACGGTACAATGTGTGATACCCTGGTGTTGCCGGTACAGCAGGTCAGCAACGTTTCTATTGGTGATACCCTGGTGTTGCCGGTACAGCAGGTCATTAACGATACAATCTGTGATACCCTGGTGTTGCCGGTACAGCAGGTCAGCAACGTTACTTTGTGTGATACCCTGGTGTTGTCGGTACAACAGGTTAGCAACGTTACTATTTGTGATACCCTGGTGTTGCCGGTACAGGAAGTCAGCAACGTTACTATGTATTATACCCTGGTTTTTGCCGGTACAGCAGATGAGTAGATAGATCCATATAGACGAGTAGATAGATCCATATAGACGACTAGATACAATTATATAGACGAGTAGATACATCCACATAGACGAGTAGGTACAGCGATATAGACGAGAAGATAGATCCATAAAGACGAGTAGATACATCCACATAGACGAGTAGATACATCCATAAAGACGAGTAGGTACATCGATATAGGCAGGTATATAAATGCATATAGACGTGTAGGTACAGCGATATAGATGGGTAGATACATCCAAATAGACGAGTAGATACAGCGATATAGACGAGTTGATACAGTGATATGGGCGTGTAGATACATCCATATAGACGAGTAGATATATCCATATAGACGAGTAGATACTTCTATATAGACGAGTAGGTACATCGATATAGGTGTGTATATAAATCGATATGGACTAGTAGATACAGTGATATAGACGAATATATGCATCCATTTTGACGAGTAGATACAGCCATATAGACGAGTAGATACATCCGCATAGACGAGTAGATACAGCGATATAGACGATTAGAAACAGCGATATAGACGAATAGATACATCCATATCGACGAGTAGATACATCGATATAGCCGAGTAGATACAGTGATAAAGCCGAGTAGATACATCCATATAGCCGATTAGACACAGCGATATAGATGAGTAGATACTGAGATATAACCGAGTAGATACATCCGTATCGACGAGTAGATAGATCGATATAGCCGAGTAAATACAGTAATATAGCCGAGTAGATACATCCATATAGACGAGAAGGTAAATCGATATCTTCGGGTATATAAATCCATATAGACGAGTAGATAGATCAATATAGACGACTAGATACAATGATATAGACGAGTAGATACACCCTGAAAGACGAGTAGGTCCAGTGATACAGACGAGAAGATAGATCCATAAAGACGAGTAGATACATCCGCATAGACGAGTAGGTACAGCGATATAGACGAGTAGATACATCGATAAAGACGAGTAGATACAGCGATAAAGCCGAGTAGATACAGTGATAAAGACGAATAGATACATCCATATTGACGATTAGATACAGCGATATAGACGAATAGATACAACAATATAGACGAGTAGATACAGCGATATAGCCGAGTAGATACAGCGATATAGCCGAGTAGTTACAGCGATATAGACGAGTAGATACAGCGATAAAGCCGAGTAGATACAGTGATAAAGACGAATAGATACATTCATATTGACGACTAGATACAGAGATATAGACGAATAGATACATCCATACTGACGAGTACATACAGCGATATAGACGAATAGATACATACATATCGACGAGTAGATACATCGATATAGCCGAGTAGACACAGTTATATAACCGAGTAGGTACATCGATATAGCCGAGCAGAGACAGTGATATAGACGAGTACATACGTCCATATAGACCAGTAGATACAGTGATATAGACGAGTACATACGTCCATATTACCAAGTAGATACAGTGATATAGCCGAGTAGATAAATCCATATAGACGAGTATTTACAGTCATATAGGCGGGTAGATATATCGATATAAACGAGTAGATACATCCATAAAGCCGAGTAGATACAGTGATATAGCCGAGAAGATACATCCATATAGACGAGTAGGTACACTGATATAGCCGAGTAGATACAGCTATATAGACGAGTAGATACATCCATATAGACGAGTAGATACAGTGATATAGGTTGGTAGATATATCGATATAAACGAGTAGATACATCCATATAGCCGAGTAGATACAGTGATATAGCCGAGAAGATACATCCATATAGACGAGTAGGTACAGTGATATAGCCGAGTAGATACAGCTATATAGACGAGTAGATACATCCATATAGACGAGTAGATACAGTGATGTAGGTGGGTAGATATATCGATATAAACGAGTAGATACATCCATATAGCCGAGTAGTTACAGTGATATAGCCGAGTAGATACATCCATATAGACGAGTAAGTACAGTGGTATAGCCGAGTAGATACAGCGATATAGACGAGTAGATATATATTGATATAGCCTAGTAGATACAGTGATGTAGCCGAGAAGGTACATATAGACGAGTAGATAGAGTGATATGGGCGTATAGATACATCCATATAGACGAGTAGATGTAGATCCATAAAGACGAGTAGATAGATTCATATAGACGAGTAGATACATCCATATAGACGAGTAGGTACATCGATATAGGCGGGTATATAAATCCATAAAGACGTGTAGGTACAGCGATATAGATGAGTAGATACATCCAAAAAGACGAGTAGATACAGCGATATAGACGAGTAGATACAGTGATATGGGCGGGTAGATATATCCATATAGACGAGTAGATATATCCATATAGACGAGTAGATACATCCATTAAGACGAGTAGGTACATCGATATAGGCGGGTATATAATTCCATATAGACGAGTAGGTACAGCGATATAGATGAGTAGATACATCCAAATAGACGAGTAGATACAGCGATATAGACGAGTAGATACAGTGATATGGGCGGGTAGATACATCCATATAGACGAGTAGATATATCCATATAGACGAGTAGATGGATCCATATAGACGAGTAGATACATTCACATAGACGAGCTGGTCCAGCGATTTAGACGAGTAGATAGATCCATATAGACGAGTAGATACTCGCTAAAAGCAGCTCTCGACGACCTACTTCTTTGTTCCCACCATTCACCACCAGCTGGAAAGGCGACAGTACTTTGCAGGCTGCTGTCATACAACTGTGTTGATGCTCATCACTCATACATAGTACGATTCAGTAACTGTCAGGAGTAACACATATATCACAAAGGCAGTTCATGAAACATGAAATCCCATACAAGAAAGTTTCTTTTACAGCGGTAGGGATAGCCGCCCCAACCAATTAACTTAATATCTTATTAAAATATATAACTATTCTCCGAAGCCTTGTGAAATAAATATACAGACAAAAAGACATCCTATGTATCATTTCCTCTTTATTTCACAGAACATCACGTGTAACATAGTATGCGAGTTCTAGTCGTTGTTTTTATTATTTTAGTGAGACAAATAACATTTCCAAGGGCAATCGGTCATTGTTGTTTCAACGATCCGTGACGGGTGAAAAATTCGTCGTGTTGAAAAGTATGTTTTATAACTTCATTAAAATCATAAGCCCAAAAAGTAAACTGCTCACGTAAAGTAAGGGATATGGAAACAAATACACCAGTCTTCAGTCAACGGAGACGATGACCTATCACTGAAAAATCGCTTGTATAGAAGTAGAGTCGGATGCTCGCCTCCAGAAGCATTGGCAGTTGTCCTCACATGCACTCAGTGGTAACACGTGTGAATGTGCCACACTTGCCTTAATGGGTGTAGGTGTCTAGAAATGCCTTATGCACTCATAACAGCAGTGGCAAACAATGGGGCGGTTAAGGGAAACAACATTTGAGTGTCACTGGGATGATCCGGGCCGAAACAGCTTGAGCTCACTCGCGCAGGAACTGACTATGCCACAGTGGTACAACCAGTTGTGGTAGCGATGCCCGAGGACAGGTCAAGTCAAGGAATCCCAGTGGCCTTCTGTGACGCACTGACCGTCAATAAGACCGACTCGTCGCGTCACTCGTCTTCCGGGACAGCAAGCAGAACGCTAAACGTCATGATTCAAGGCCTGTACACAGACAGTAATTGACTTTATGCGGTCTCTTTGTAAGCACGGTAGCCATATGTGATATGATCCGTGAGAGATTGGTCTCGACTGGTTCCACCAGTGATGGACCATTGACAAGTGGTGAAATGTGAAACAGTCAGCTTTGACGATGCCTTATGGTTGTCATGGCAGGACATCATTTATGGTTTGGGGCTGGTTGATATCAACATCAGCCAGACTCAGTGCCTACATGACAACATCTTCTCTGCTCCATGGCAGTGCTTTTGTACCCTGGGATGACAAGGCTTACTCTGCGTACACAGACCTGGACCGCGTGCAGAGGATCCAGACACAGATGTTGCAGTCAGTGATGTCTAACGATCTCTCCCCCACAGAACAGGTATTGTATATGCTGAGACCTTCAAGAACAGGACTGGCTCTCCAACATGGCAACATATCCCCTAACTGGTGATCAACTATCTTATGGGATGCGATGCCTGTTGGGAGGAAAAACTCGATATTGATCTTATGTGACCGATCTTGTCCTGTGGAGATTACTTGACCGATTGCTTTCATGTCCTCAAGGACGTATTCTATTCACCAGTGTTTCCCGAAAACTTTCCTGTATTCAAACTGTTCATAGTTTTCAGAAATTGTTATTTTAGTTATCAATATCGGCTACTTTTGGTGAGCAGAATGTAATCATGTTGGAGGCATGTACATGCTCCGAAGTAATAGACATCGGAAACACACATAACATTATACACTCGAAAGGTAATTGTAATACGTCTACGTCTACCTACGCATTGTACAGAGCAGAGTTCCTCACGGAAAATCGCATGTGTAAATATTCATATTTACAGCTACATATAATTGCCGAAAACAAGTCATCAGTACATCACTGTAACGATATAAGATTATTCAAATAACAACATCAATTGAGAAAGATGTCATTTGTTTTTACGTAGACGTTCTTAAAGTAAAGTTACATGAATGATATGATTATATATGAAAATACTGCTGCATGAAATAGCCAAGTGTATTGCTGTGATGAAAAACAACAAGTTCCAAAACAAGTTGCAAATGCAACAAAAGACATACCTGTGATGTGTATAAATAGATAATGAAGCCTTTTTAGGCTAATCAATAACACTTCATTGATATACACTGTGTTGTTAATTATCAGTTGTTTTTGAACCAACGCCATCAGTGACGATGACAGAGGACGGTGACGAGATACGAGGTGAGCTGAGAAACCATTGGCCTGGTTAAGCGTGTGTAGTGTTCATTGTTCGTGTACTTACACTGAAGCAATCAACTCCAGGCTTTATGGTTTATGGAGAACTTGGAAAATACCCACTAGAAATTATCATACAAACTAGAATTATTTTATATTGGAGGAAAGTTTGACTATCACCAAATCAGCTGGTGCACGCAGTATATGGGCTTGTGTGTAAGATGCATCAATGTAACAGTAACTATAGCTTCCCTCTTCTTCTCTGTAATAGAACTATACTGGAGAGCACGGGGTTTAATTACGTATGCTTATCTCAGTCGTCTTCAAACATTTTATGGTTGAAGTATAAAGTTAAAACAACTCTGATAGATCAGTATTATCAAGATTGGATACGAGAGTTGATCTCCTCCTCAAAAGGTTTTTATTATTCTATGTTTGAGCAGTTACATATAATTTAACCATACATATGATCACTGCCTGTAAACCTCAGATTATGTTTAGTTCTATATAGATTAGGCAATCATCTCCCAATAGAAACTGGTCGATGGTACAGTATACATAGGGAATATAGTCAACAGTACATGATGTAATCTTGGAACAGGTGACGATTTACATTTAAGTTTGTATTGCCCTAACTTAAATGTCTCCAGAAATCGACATCTTCCAAACTACTACAGCCAATATCCTTCAATTGAAAGATATATACCACTAACGTCTATACAATATAAGCCTATCTTTCTAAACTTGTCCAGTTATATCAATGCATCAATGAAATTGATTATCATTATTATCAACGCATTCTCACTGAACATATGTCTGTATATGTGTACATATCCTATATGAATGACATGTATAAACTTGACTTGACCTGACATGACATTTACTGAAGGAACTCATGTTAATACCATTAAGAGCGCTTAGTTGTACGCCGCCATGCGCAATATTCAAGTAACATATTCCAGTGATAACAGAAATTGGCTTTACTTTGTGTGCCAAGGTAGTGGAATGGAACCAAAGCCTTTGGCGTGACGAGAGAACACTCTCGGCACTACCCTAACCCGATACAATATAGCTGTGAAATGCACTATGCAGTAACAGTAATCGGAGGAGTTCTACGTCCTCGTAAAACATTGCTTCGTCAACAAAGTACACACGATATTTAAAAAAACATTATTATAACATAGTTTGCATACAATGCATAATTGCACATAAGGCCACTGTCAGAACAATAGCATTGCCGTTGTTATAAAGACGGGATGCTAGGTTGCAACCGTCTGTGCTGCAGAAGCAGTATTCTGCCGTGAAGTTGTCGGAAGGGTTTGTCCAGTAGTGGCATCCATCAGTCTCGTTGATGCCAGGGAGGGACCCCATAGGATAACACGTTCTGATAACGCCGACCCAGTTCTCTGAAAACGACAAGCAAAACATTAATATGATAATTGCAGTCATCTTTCTACATGCATGAATACATGCGTACACATAGATGCACGTTTGTCTTTCCTATGATCGGTGCCAGCAGCATCGGTGTAACTATACATATACATGTAATTAAAACCGTGTTACACTGTACATCTTTACAACACATAGTACATACACGGATAAGCAGATACGTTTGGCTTAGTACCTTATTTATGCCACCTCAAGAGAGTCTACTGTATATGGCCGAGGTTCAACCGGACACTATGTATTATACTCTCTCTCATCCGTCATTTTAATTTGTATGGCCATGTTCTCTGACGGATGTAATTGTGTGCACTCACAGCGTTTGAGGTTCGCTTCATTGTATATGTGAGTTTTTAATTTATGCCTGACATGTATTTCGAAATTCTACAGTAAATTATATTGAGTACATACACTGAAGGACAAAAGTATGTATCCTAGTTTGTTTTTTCATGTAATTGAAAATTGAAAGAGCCGTTAAATTTGATTTTGACCCCTACCATGGCCCCTGTTCGAAAATGTTAATTTGTGGCGAAAAAAGCAAATTTATTTATTTTCAAAGATAAGAAGTCTATGGTACCCAACATCAGTTGTGTATAACCTATATTTAAATTAATTTTAAAGTCAAATTGTTTTTAGAAAAATAGAACCTTGTAGAAGGATTCATTGAAGTAGTCATTAATATCGCTAGCTTTAGATATTTTCAATTGAAAATGAAATATATAATACAATCAAATATGAGGTGTGACTTTTTGTTGCTACTCAGTGTATGTTGTGGCCAGGAGTGGCGTATTAAGGGTGAGTTGAAGTAGTGTCATCACTACTTACATGAAAGTGCAACTGTTTTGTTATAATCATTGCGTAATGTGGTCTGTTTGATAAAGCTGAAAATTTTACTTCCTCGAGAAGGTTTTATTATATTCTATCGTTGTGTTTTTTCGAACTGTACCGAAGTGTCAACATTTTAGACCTTCTGGTCTTTAACAGACCATATTAAGGTGCAGAACATCCGCTCATAAAACTTCAGGTTCACTCATTCTGTCTGAGTAGCTGGCGAAAGATGAGTAACAGACAGAAGCACACTGACCGACCAACAGACGGACGCAATTCATGTATTTGTCAGGTCTAATTTTAAAAAAGCTACGGATTCACCTTAACATTTACACCAGGATCACGGTTGTTAGTTTTAGTGTTTTATCACGTGACAGGCACTTGAGTTGGATGAATGTCAAAGCCGATTTCTCCCCTAGCTTTCTCTAGATGACCTCTTATTTAGGAAATGGGGATTGGTTCTCGGTGTGACATCTGATTCAGAAAGATGTAAGAAGTTACCGAGATTGCTTCTAATTTAGGAGAGGTGAAGAAATACGAGCGTAGACGAAATTATTACGGGAAAGCAATAACGGCATGGCCAATGGGATTCAGAACGTAGCCCCCCCCCCCCCCCCCCCCCTCTATGTCTCTCTCTATGTCTCTCTCTCTCTCTCTCTCTCTCTCTCTCTCACACACACTAACACACACACACTAACACACACACACTAACACACACACTAACACACACACACTAACACACACACACTAACACACATACTAACACACTCACACTAACACACTAACACTAACACACACACACTAACACACTAACACTAACACACACACTAACACACACACTAACACACACACACTAACACACACACACTAACACACACACACTAACACACACACACTAACACACACACACTAACACACAGAGAATGGTCGTTGTAAAGAATATCACATGTTATCTTCAAACCATCTCTTTGAAGTCATAATATGGATCAAAATTAATTCAGTGAACCACGTAACGTGAACAAAGTCAAGGGGAATACAATGAAAGTTCAATTTGGCGTTTGGACTATTTTACTGTCGGCTATCACAAGTGTGTTGTCAGAGGGTAATCTAGGGGAATCCAGTGAAGGGAAAGAAGATTCGCCTGTTTGTTAGTGTCTTGGGACTCGTCCAAGTTGCAGTTAAATATTATGACGACGAAACAGACGTAAGACCGCGAACATAACCACACTTAAGCTGTACGTCCTGGTATGCCGTATGTACGTCGTAATTAGAAGTAGAGATAATAGAACAACACTTCAAAAAGTTGGTGAAGATATATGCAGTAGATGTAACCTGTTACAGCTATGTTATAGTAACTATGAATTCAGGCTGAGGTGGACACTGAATCGTCTTTGAGATTGATCTTTTGTTCTATTTGAAACAAATCCAAGGTTTGATCTTCACCTTGACCTTCAAACGACATACAAAATATTCATCACGTTATTAGTATGATGTCCTAACACTTCTGGGATCCTGATTACGACAACCTTTAAGCAGAAAAGAAAATATTTCCTTCGACATGTCACATTATATTCTGCGAGATGTATGAATCGAACATCAATAAAACAGTTAACGAGGAAATATAGTCCCACTTTTCTCCCCAACAAAACGTCTAAGGGGGACAGCGTGATATTTGTTGAGCCTCGAAGCTCTCAAAGGAAACATAAATCTAACAACATCAAATGAATGTCATGCAATCTTTCTTTATGGAAAAGAAGAACTATTTGAACAGAATGTTTGTGCATACAACGTTCATGTACATGCATGCCTCGTTTGGAATACATACAAGTGAACATTTTAGAAGCTCGATCAAGAATTACGCAACGTTTTCCCGACTGATTTAATAAAATTATATTGACAATCCGAAATGTCCTGTAGAATTAACATTGTATTAAAAGTCATCATAAAATATGGTGTGATGAAGATGTTGGCGCTGAAGATGAAGATGAAATTGCACACTGAGAATAAGCTGGCGGTCACAGTATATATTCTATATTATCACACAACATCCTTTCACGGAACATCTATCTCTGCAACAGGTAAAAACGCCGTAATGATACATGATGGTGTACAATGCCACCCTGCTCCCTTGCCCGCCGCTATTGACACATGGAACTCGTATTACAGTTAATGTCCGACAATCACCATGACGGGAACGTGCCAAATATGCTCTTACTCATCAGGCCGGTGAGAGTGATCACTTGTTGACATGTCATTGGGAACATGTCTTGGGTAATGCATACACATGGAGATTTCATGTGTGTATGAGCGTGTGTGTGTGGTGTGTGTGTGTATGTTCGTTTGTGTGTGGCGTGAGTGTGTGTGTGGTGTATCTGTGTGCGTGTGCGTGTGTGTGTGGTGTATGTGTGTGTATATGCGTGTGTGTGTGTGGTAAGAGTGCATGGTATGTGTGTAGTGTGTGTGTGAGTGTGTGGTGTGTGTGTGGGGTTATGTGAGTGTGTGTGTGGTGTGAGTGTGTGTGCGTGTGGTGTATATATATATATAACCTTTTATTCCTCCATAAAGAAGAGTACAAAAAAAGCAGAAAATAATAGATGAACATTTATCAGAACAACATATTATTTTGCATAAAATATGCAGAACAGTAATGCTGATGTATTGAGAGTTAGTTGAACACCATTTTAAACATTGGCTTGACATATTTAACACACACTCGTGCAAAGTCATCAGCATCTTTGTCACATAGTCTGTAATCTGTTCTACAAGACAACAGGCATTCAGTGAGCTTTGCTGAGTCCATACCATGCAGGTAGCAGCTAAAGTCAACATCACCGATATTGATCAACTCCATCCAGAGCTGATCCCGAATATCACACGTACATTCACACTCAACAACTGCATGTGTCACTGGATCACGATACACAAGACCACATTTGTGGCACAGTCCTGTATCACACATGTCCTTTGCGGTGGCACACGTCCTTATCACAAAGTTAGAGTTCAGTCTCAGAGTTGGGTCGTCTACGGAGATCTGCCAGGCCGGATGGACATCATATAGTCGATGGATTCGACTAAACATCTGGAGTTCTGGATCAGCAGCAAGTCTCTGCCTCCTAGTGCTTTACTCACTAATCGTTTCCATCTCTGTTTCCCTATGAAGATCCCATTCCGCAGGAACGACAGCAGAGGATCCATGAGATTGTATTTGGATAACAATCTGATGACGTCTGGAACAAATCCTGATGATGAGGTTGTCAGTTGGTGAATGTAACACATCAGTCTGGTCATGAACAGCTGATGAGGCAGGAACTTCGGGTTCATGTTGATGATGCGCTCCAGGAAATACAACTTTCTTTGATCTATATGGTATTCAATGGGTAGAACACCAAGAAGACTCAAGCAGACATCAGTACGGGTCAGTCGCGGCAGGTCTTGGATAGATTTTATGACATATCTGAACGACCTCTCCAGCATCAGCAATTCTACCTTTGATAGATTTGACCACAGTTCTGATCCATACAGAGTCTTTGGGAGGTACATATTACTTACCACAATCAAGCTGGTTATAGGATTCAGGAACCTAGGATGAAAACCTCGTGAAATCAGCGTTCTTACCCCTGACCTCAGGTTGACTGAAGCTTGAGTAACATGTTCAAGGGATGACATGTTGCCAGAGAGTACCAAACCAACATGTCTGATGGTGTTCGTCCATGGAAAGGGTTCACTGTACAGCTTCAGTTCAGATCTGTGTTGAGTCCCCTTGCGGCAGGGGAATGATACAATCTCACTTTTGGAAGATGACAATATGTATCGCCAGTCACAGCTGTAGTCCTCGGCCGTTTTCAACATTAATTTCAATGCTGACACTCTCGATGAAACAAGGGCTACATCGTCGGCTTGCGTCGGAGAACAGGTATTCAAATCCATAACCACAGCACCAAGTCTCGACTTCGATAGTTTCTGGAGGAGGGCGTCAATGTACAAGAGGTACAACTTCCCCGACAACACACCACCTTGTCTTATTCCCTGTTTCATGGATACGGGTCTAGAGCACATTGAGTCCCCACACACACGGCTAACCATCTCTGTGTACATGTTGTCAAGCACTAGCCATAGAGACCCCTTGATTCCGAACTCGAATATCTTGTACTTAAGACCACCATGTCAC
Source organism: Haliotis rufescens (assembly GCF_023055435.1). NCBI lineage: Eukaryota > Metazoa > Mollusca > Gastropoda > Lepetellida > Haliotidae > Haliotis > Haliotis rufescens. The sequence continues at coordinate 40,466,748 of NW_025964334.1, read as the reverse complement.
ACCGTATCAAATGCCTTACACGTATCTAAGAAGGCAACATGGACATCTTCATTCTGCTCATGATAGATAGATGATGGATGGTCTCTTGTAAGTTGAATAATGTGTGAAGGGCAGACAATCCGATCTGGTACGCCATTTGTTGAGGGTCGGGAAATTTGTCAGATTGATCTAAACCTTTCAACCTTGGTAATAGCAGCATTTCAAAGACCTTGCTCAGTACAGGCGACAGGGATATACCCCGATAGGAGTTCGGATCCTTCTTTGATTTATTCCCACCTTTGAACAGAGGGACGATTATGCTTTCCCACCAGGCTGCAGGGATATATCCAGTTTCTAGGATGATGTTGAACAAGGATGATAAATGAAACATCAGGGTCTTCCCACCATATTTGATATGTTATGTTGGGCTTATGTGTGTGTGTATGTGTGTGGGGTGGGTGTATTCTTGCGTGTGTGTGTTTTCAGTAAGATCAATGAGTCTGAACTCAGTTTGAGAATAGATGCAGGAAGGCATTGTCTGCGAAGAAAGGTTATGCCAAGTATGCAAGGCATTCCTTTTCGTGTGCCCTCATTATTCTAATCTAAGTCAAGTTCCTACCACTGCGTAGTCTGTCACTCTACACACCCAAGCTGCACCCTGACATGGTGCTAGATGTCTCAGCAGCATGCACGTGATCATTGGTTGCTGTGATATGGTACACGACTGACACGGCTAACACGGGTATCGCCGTTCTACCAAAAAGGATACAACCTAAAAAATAAAGTTTCTAGCTCTCAGACATCCAGAATACATCATGTATGCATTTTAGAAAATAGCGGAAACATATTGAATGCTAAATTGATTCCTAATGTGCCTCCCATCATCTAGTTGTTCAACGGAAGAGTGAGTAAAGTGAACCACAGAGTCAAGTTACAACTGTGGTGCATAAAACACGTTATTCACAACGCTGATCACATGATCTCAATTATCAACATGATCAAGGGCACACATATATGAGAACAGCAAAGCCCTTGGGATGACTTTAAATACATATTAATACGTCAATTTCGCGGATGTCAACATACTTGAATGAGCTAGTAAATATAGTGTGATAATTCTATGAATATATGAATAGACCATTGGGTCGAAAAATCATATCAGCTGAATGTTTCACCGATCTGTGTATTTTGTAAATATAAGTTGTCATGAGAAGAATTATATCACGATACCACAGAACTCATAGTTTTATTTTTGCTCAATTCAAAGGTGAGAGAATTGTTTAATATTATATCTGATATAGCTGTTCTGACATAAAAAAAGTTCATCTCTCTGATTGAAGGATACTTCTTTGATTGAAGTATACCTCTCTGATTGTAGTATAATTCTCTGATTGAAGTATAATTCTCTGGTTGAAGTTTAATTCTCTGATTGAAGTGTAATTTATTGATTGACCTATACGTCTCTCTTTGAGCCATTACTGTCTGATTGAGGTATAATTGTCTGATTGAAGTGTCATTCTCTGATTGGAGTATAATTAATTGATTGAAATAAACTTCTGTGATTGAAGTATAATTCTGTGTTTGAAGTATAAGTAATTGATTGAAGTATGTTTCTCTGTTTCATGTATAATTCTGTGATTGAAGTATACGTCTCTCTTTGAGCCATTACTGTCTGATTGAGGTCTATTTCTCTGATTGATGTACACGTCTCTGATTGAAGTATAATTAATCGATTGAAGTAATCTTCTGTGTTTAAAGTATAAGTCATTGATTGATGTATAATTCTGCGGTTGAAGTACAAGCACACACAAATTGCCATAAAAGTTCAATAATGTTGAACGTGACGATAAATCACTGTAAATTGGACAGTAGGGCAAGATGATCGTTTCCCAAAAGCCAAGGGCAAAAGGACAAGCAGGGGTGATTATGTCATTGCGTGCTCAGATATATTCCCGTTTACATCTGTACATAAGCAAAACCAGAGAAATAATCACCGAGACAACAAGCATGTAAGCGCTCCAAAAGTCAGAAGGTTGAACATGACCAAGGCAAGAGAGGAATTAGAGTTTTTCCTCTACTCATTTATGATAATGCCAAATATGTAATCCATGATGTTGTAGACAAATTTACCAACTTACTTTTTGTCTCGTAAAACATTCAGTTAAAAATCTTATAAAAATCATAAACCTATGGTAAACAGCATACACCATGGTTATCTATGATGAGTTAAACGAGGTAAACTCTGTGAAGCAAAACGTACATTTCAGGAGAAACCTAGATTGCACGACAAACAAAAAAGTTCTGTATGTCAGCAATCATCATGAAAATATACTGGTCAACAGATACTGAACGATCTCTAACGTTATGATGGAAATACTTCTGAAAAGATGTTGAATGATAGACCTGTTACACAATCATACTTACCTCGACCATTGTGAGTAATTGGTGGTTGTGTTTGCTTGCCGCACTTGATGTTCTCAGTCGCACAGTCGTACGTTGAGAATTGGTAGGACTTGAAGATCTCGCCACACGCATCGGAGTTGCTGTTATGACACTTGTAACACTTGATCGCAGCTCCTAAACGGAAAACGTATGACACGATGTTATCATTTAGGCAGAGGGTTAAGGGTGGCAGCTGTACGTTGGTAGGCACACACGGGAATAACAGATTAATGATTTCAAAACATTATAGTTTCATATTGTATAATTATAACATACTGTGAATGCGTTGATTTAACGTCGCTTTGCAAAGTTTTCAGTTTTATATATAGGTTAGTTTAATGATGGGGGAGGGAGGACCAATTGGGAAGAAGGGGTACTACATTGAGCGCTTGGTGAGACCTTGCTTCAAGTAAGGTTACCGATGACCATCGTCGAGGCGAATTTAAAACCATCACCGCGAACAAAGGACCTCTAAATCACTGAGCCTTCCTTGCGTATTGTCCCAACACAATCACGGCATTGATGTTCTGTAAAGATGGGTAGCTGTTAGCAGAAGTGTTGGTATTATTATGTTTCTCCCTCATATTAACCTGATATCAGAAAGCTCTAACTGAGTTAGCATGCAAATGTTGTAAATTTTAAAATTTGGAAGATCAATACTTGTGGACTAGTGCTACCGTTTTGTTATCATATCTTGAACTCCGAGTCTTTTAGCACCTTTGTCATTAATGATAGAAACGAGTGCTTTTAAATTAAGAATTGACCTTCACTTTGTGTGAGTTCATTGGAGTATGAACCTTCTTAGAGTGAGGGCCAAACTGCATGAACGTCGGAGCTTGCGACAACGTCCATACAATGTTTGGACCTCACTTTTGGACCTCATACTCCAATGAACTCACACAAAGTGAAAGTCAATTCTTATAATTTTTTACCACAATTTCTTACCTCAAAGGATGTAGGCCAAGATCTAAACACAATTTTATTTAGTACGTGTGACTTCATGTTTACTCTGACAGCCATACAACAACCAGCTATATCGCGGAGTAAAAAAGTTCTTCAAAAAGAGAGGTGGCATGGGCGTATGGATGCACAACTTGCTCTTCAGAAACATCTTACGCAGCACATGTGTTCAAATTATATCTTCGTTAGATGAGAAAGGTCTCTAAAGAACTACCTCAGTAAGTCAGTCACAATGACAGCGCGTCGTAATACATTCACATCAAGTACAAGACGTCATAATGGCCGACACTATAAACGTGACGGGAGTTGTTAATGTTTAGTTGTTAATGAACCTGTGGCGGTTACATGTGTTAATCATCATTGATCAACTGGCCGATTATTGAAAGGTGAATAAAGATGCGTCAAACAGACACTAAGGTAAATTCATAGATTGCTGGAGACGGTCAATGTCAGCCTAGGCACGGATTAAGTCGATACTACGATAGTTTATATGTGCATTTCTTCGTTTGTTCATTAGGATAGGAAGCATCGAGGATATTCGTGAACAATCATGCAGTCACGCTCTCTGACATGTCTCAATGTATATTGAAACGCTGAGATCAAGAATAAAGGTTCTAAATGATCAGAAAGAACGCTTATGTATGTTTTCGTGCCAGGGAATTCCCAGGGGTTTCCCCAGGAATGTGGAAGTAGTCCGTCAGTGTTCACGTCATTTCAAGAACACGATCTCGTGAAAAACGTATGAACGTCAAATTGTGTCGTTCATACACTTATGCACGTCAATTTCGCGGTCATGTGACCGACCTCTCGTCCAATGGAAAAGCCGTATATCGTGTAAACTTCGTGTATTCCCATGTATCACAATATAGTATGAATACTTTTCTCATACTCATTTAAGTTCATTTAAAGGAAACATCATTTGAAATAATTCATGCAAAAAGTAACCATTATACATTTTATGCCAACCCCCTGTCCTCCCCTCCCCTGCCCGCAAACATACAATTGAATGAAAACAAGTTTCCATTTATGAGTCTCATGTCATCAATGCTTATTTAGTCATCTTAATAATCAGTACAGCAAAACGAAACACATAACCAAACGGCTGAATATCGAGTTGACCTTTTGTCAGGGTACCGTGAAAATTGTAAATAGATGATATACATATATATTGGCTAGTACAGCCCAAGGCTGGTGAATGAGTTCATGACGATATAGGCGGGGTGGAAGTAGCCGGTCCATCAACAGTTTCAAGACGAGACTGACGGTGTATGAGAAAACAAATTTGGACGACTTGACGTAATGCAGGCTTTCTTCACACAACGGCAGATACCTCAGTCTGTATATTTAATTATTCACCAAATTATAAACCAATAAAATGGCACGACGACATAGAGTCTATAGCATCAAGCAGCACACGTGTGCGCACAAAGCATGTTTGTGACGGAGGAAGAAGGTGGCGATTAGGGAGACAAGTTAAACAAGGGAGGTAGCACGTGTGCGAAGGAGGAGAGCGTGAGTGCGGACGAGGCAAGGACTGGTGACGGCAGGGAGAAGAGAAATTATGAAGGGAGGTTATGAAGCGGGTGAATGCGGCAGATTGGGATAAGGGAGTGACTAAGTGGTTGAGGTGTGTGTGTGTGTGATCGACAAGCCTGTGATCGACAGAATGAGGGACAACGTGGGAAGGCATGAAGTTAAGCGAATGATTGCACGGGGAGGGTAGGAGGGTGTAAGCCAACGAATGATTGCATGTCGAGGGAAAGAGGGAGTAAGCAGGCGAATGATTGCATGGGGATTGAAGGAGGGAGTAAGCAAGCGAATGATTGCATGGGGATGGAATGAGGGAGTAAGCCAGCGAATGATTGCTTTGGGAAGGAGGGAGTAAGCCAGCGAATGATTGCTTTGGGAAGGAGGGAGTAAGCCAGCGATTGATTGCATGGGGAGGGAAGGAGGGAGTAAGCCAACGATTGATTGCATGGGGATGGAAGGAGGGAGTAAGCCAACGAATGATTGCTTTGGGAAGGAGGGAGTAAGCCAGCGATTGATTGCATGGGGAGGGAAGGAGGGAGTAAGCCAACGAATGATTGCATGGGGAGGGAAGGAGGGAGTAAGCCAGCGAATGATTGCATGGGGAGGGAAGGAGGGAGTAAGCCAGCGAATGAGTGCTTTGGGAAGGAGGGAGTAAGCCAGCGAATGATTGCATGGGGAGGGAAGGAGGGAGTAAGCCAACGAATGATTGCATGGGGAGGGAAGGAGGGAGTAAGCCAACGAATGATTGCATGGGGAGGGAAGGAGGGAGTAAGCCAACGATTGATTGCATGGGGATCGAAGGAGGGAGTAAGCCAACGAATGATTGCTTTGGGAAGGAGGGAGTAAGCCAGCGATTGATTGCATGGGGAGGGAAGGAGGGAGTAAGCCAGCGATTGATTGCATGGGGAGGGAAGGAGGGAGTAAGCCAGCGATTGATTGCATGGGGAGGGAAGGAGGGAGTAAGCCAGCGATTGATTGCATGGGGAGGGAAGGAGGGAGTAAGCCAGCGAATGAGTGCTTTGGAAAGGAGGGAGTAAGCCAGCGATTGATTGCATGGGGAGGGAAGGAGGGAGTAAGCCAACGAATGATTGCATGGGGAGGGAAGGAGGGAGTAAGCCAGCGAATGAGTGCTTTGGAAAGGAGGGAGTAAGCCAGCGATTGATTGCATGGGGAGGGAAGGAGGGAGTAAGCCAACGAATGATTGCATGGGGAGGGAAGGAGGGAGTAAGCCAGCGAATGATTGCATGGGGAGGGAAGGAGGGAGTAAGCCAGCGAATGAGTGCTTTGGGAAGGAGGGAGTAAGCCAGCGAATGATTGCATGGGGAGGGAAGGAGGGAGTAAGCCAACGATTGATTGCATGGGGATGGAAGGAGGGAGTAAGCCAACGAATGATTGCTTTGGGAAGGAGGGAGTAAGCAAGCGAATGATTGCATGGGGAGGGAAGGAGGGAGTAAGCCAGCGAATGAGTGCTTTGGGAAGGAGGGAGTAAGCCAGCGATTGATTGCATGGGGAGGGAAGGAGGGAGTAAGCCAACGATTGATTGCATGGGGATGGAAGGAGGGAGTAAGCCAGCGAATGAGTGCTTTGGGAAGGAGGGAGTAAGCAAGCGAATGATTGCATGGGGAGGGAAGGAGGGAGTAAGCCAACGAATGATTGCTTTGGGAAGGAGGGAGTAAGCCAGCGATTGATTGCATGGGGAGGGAAGGAGGGAGTAAGCCAACGAATGATTGCATGGGTAGGGAAGGAGGGAGTAAGCCAGCGAATGATTGCATGGGGAGGGAAGGAGGGAGTAAGCCAACGATTGATTGCATGGGGATGGAAGGAGGGAGTAAGCCAACGAATGATTGCTTTGGGAAGGAGGGAGTAAGCAAGCGAATGATTGCATGGGGAGGGAAGGAGGGAGTAAGCCAGCGAATGAGTGCTTTGGGAAGGAGGGAGTAAGCCAGCGATTGATTGCATGGGTAGGGAAGGAGGGAGTAAGCCAACGATTGATTGCATGGGGATGGAAGGAGGGAGTAAGCCAGCGAATGATTGCATGGGGAGGGAAGGAGGGAGTAAGCCAGCGATTGATTGCATGGGTAGGGAAGGAGGGAGTAAGCCAGCGATTGATTGCATGGGTAGGGAAGGAGGGAGTAAGCCAGCGATTGATTGCATGGGTAGGGAAGGAGGGAGTAAGCCAACGATTGATTGCATGGGGATGGAAGGAGGGAGTAAGCCAGCGAATGATTGCATGGGGAGGGAAGGAGGGAGTAAGCCAGCGATTGATTGCATGGGTAGGGAAGGAGGGAGTAAGCCAGCGATTGATTGCATGGGTAGGGAAGGAGGGAGTAAGCCAGCGATTGATTGCATGGGTAGGGAAGGAGGGAGTAAGCCAGCGAATGATTGCATGGGGAGGGAAGGAGGGAGTAAGCCAGCGATTGATTGCATGGGTAGGGAAGGAGGGAGTAAGCCAGCGATTGATTGCATGGGTAGGGAAGGAGGGAGTAAGCCAGCGATTGATTGCATGGGGAGTGAAGGAGGGAGTAAGCCAGCGAATGATTGCATGGGTAGGGAAGGAGGGAGTAAGCCAGCGAATGATTGCATGGGGAGGGAAGGAGGGAGTAAGCCAGCGATTGATTGCATGGGTAGGGAAGGAGGGAGTAAGCCAGCGATTGATTGCATGGGGAGTGAAGGAGGGAGTAAGCCAGCGAATGATTGCATGGGGAGGGAAGGAGGGAGTAAGCCAGCGAATGATTGCATGGGGAGGGAAGGAGGGAGTAAGCCAGCGAATGATTGCATGGGGAGGGAAGGAGGGAGTAAGCCAGCGAATGATTGCATGGGTAGGGAAGGAGGGAGTAAGCCAACGAATGATTGCATGGGGAGGGAAGGAGGGAGTAAGCCAACGATTGATTGCATGGGTAGGGAAGGAGGGAGTAAGCCAACGATTGATTGCATGGGTAGGGAAGGAGGGAGTAAGCCAGCGAATGATTGCATGGGTAGGGAAGGAGGGAGTAAGCCAACGATTGATTGCATGGGTAGGGAAGGAGGGAGTAAGCCAGCGATTGATTGCATGGGTAGGGAAGGAGGGAGTAAGCCAACGATTGATTGCATGGGTAGGGAAGGAGGGAGTAAGCCAACGATTGATTGCATGGGTAGGGAAGGAGGGAGTAAGCCAACGATTGATTGCATGGGTAGGGAAGGAGGGAGTAAGCCAACGATTGATTGCATGGGTAGGGAAGGAGGGAGTAAGCCAACGAATGATTGCATGGGGAGGGAAGGAGGGAGTAAGCCAGCGAATGATTGCGTTGGGAAGGAGGGAGTAAGCAAGCGAATGATTTGTGGAAAGGAGGAAATATGCCAGCGAATGAGTGAGCGTGGTAGGAAATGAGGAGGGAGGATGAGTTGATTACTGAGAAATTCTGTGAAAGAGGGAGAAAGTAAGGCAAGGTAAGGCAGACAAAACAAATGAGGGAGTGAGAATGTAGATGAGTTAGCAGGAGGAAAGAAGCAGGTGAGAGAGTGATACCAATAAGACTACTTTCACTGATATGCGAAACACTGTACATGGAAACTTGATTTTAGTTTTTCTTTACACAACCAATATATTGTAGGGCTATTAGAAAGTTTCGTTAACCTAAGGTTTCAATCAGACATAATATATATAATATATCTGTATTGCCATCCATCTTAAAATATTCTCCTCTCCTTTAAGATATGTCAACGTAACTAGGTTAGAAAATATCTCAAATACTGATAAGTTTTTAAGAACTTATTCCAAACTTTGAATTTGTTCTGCGCTAGATAGAATTGTGATTCTACTTTATCTATAAGTATGCCCATCAAATGTGATTTAAACTGACGTGCGACGCCGACGAAGGTTATTAATCATTATGTCTACTGGTGTGCATGTAACCTGCATGTACATGATGTTTCTCGCAGCAGTGGCACAGCGACCAGCGCTTCCCCTGGGTGGTCTATCTACGTTCAAGTATTCGTAGTGTGTTTAATGCACAGATGGCTATAATGGGTTATGCGGTCCTAAGATAGGCAACCACCATATCCAACACTACTGCAACATTGGACTTGTTCATCTTGAGGGTAGTTCTGAGCACTGACGGACCTATTCTAGCCTCTGTAATAACCAAATAGATTTAACGTAACCACCAGTAAATATGTTTCTGAAAAAAACCCTTCAAAACTTCATAATGGCAACAATTGAATGTATTTTTCGTTAGAATTGCCGCTTTCGTTCTTTCTTGTATTGGACAGTGTTCTGCTGGTTGTGATCAGATAAGTTACAGCAACTTGAGTCTATCAAGTTTACAAAGAGAAGCCCTATGCATGTGTTCAAGGCATGTCAGATATATCATTTGTTAATGCGTACAGGACACATACATTTACCGGGAGCCGTCGGGTTTTACTTCTATATTAGTGTTTGTACTTTTTATATTAGGATTTATCATTTATCAACAAAAGAAAATCGAAGTCAGTCCCTAATAAGTCAGACCGCTATATCTAGCCACTATATCCGACCACTATGTCTGACCACTATATCCGACCACTATATCCGACCACTATGTCTGACCACTATATCCGACCACTATATCCGACCACTATATCCGACCACTATGTCTGACCACTATATCCGACCACTATATCCGACCACTATATCCGACCACTATGTCTGACCACTATGTCTGACCACTATGTCCGACGCACAGGAAAACAATCTGTAGTAGAGAGAATCGTTGCAACGTTTAAAATTGTGTTAGCTCTTCTTGCGACCCTGTGTCAAAAAACACTTATTTCAGCTTCACGCCATGACAAAAGCGCATCATACGCTGTATCAGTCAACATAGTGACGAAAGGTCACTGCAACAAGACCTCCGTTTACATCTCGAGGTTTGGGTAATATACATTTCAAGTTTCAAATCCACTGCAAACTGATCGATCAGCCATATATAAAGTAGGAGCTCCCCGCGGCATATTTAAGTGACACGAGCCAACCCAAACAGAAGCCATGTACAAACATATATCAATGGCTACATATTTTGTTCTAAAATATTCTGTTATTTACCATATGAGTATGTCATATAGGTATAGTTAATTGGCTGAAATTATGTGTCTTAAAGATATGCCGAAAAATAAAGAAATGCTTATTCTATTATTTTTTCACACTTTAGATTAGCTGAATCAAAACAAAAGTCTATAATTATTTACTTTAAAGATGTAGTGGTCGGTAAATACATCCCAAAATGTTCATTTTTCATAATATAAATTTATTAAGATTATGGGTCATGCTCAAACGAGATATACTAGAATTTCATTTCTTCGTGGAGACCATATTCGATTTGGCGCCCATATTGGATTGTTTTGGGTGGCCCAATATATGAAAATATTTGGAATGTCATAACCTACAACTGTGCCAAGTTTCATGTTTTTATCACAAAGTGCACAATTTGAAACGGCTCCACAAAAAGTGGTTCTCATCTGGAGAACTTGAAGTCACCACTGCTCCGTGTTTCCATTGCTTGTGGTTGGCAGGGACTCGGAATGGACACAGTGTATTAACTGATATACGGACAGCACACTTTCCTCATAACTGTTATGATAATTGTGCACGTTTTGCACACAACGGAGGTACGTGTGAGCTTTTCGTTCTCATGTTAAACAAGCACATTTTCAGACTTGCGGACTAAATGTCTGCCATTAGCTGACTGCACTTCACGTATGTCAATGACCAGACTGAAGCAGCGCAAACTCGGCTTCGTCACAACTGCAGATAATTAATTAAATGTCTTTTTTATACAGCGAAAAGTAAAGACACAAATGTACTAAACTAATGCAATTAAAATACTCTTTTTCTTTACTGCTTTAAACTCCAACCGTTGTCTTATGGTTGCACACCATCTCTTTTCATGAATTTCTTGTCAGTCTTATTTTATTGTTCATGTTAATCTACGCAAAACAGTGGTTGATATCGCGAGAAACGATCCACGCTGTAGGGGTACTATGACGCTAAACATGATACTTAACACGTTGTAACCGTTAAATGAAAACTTTGTTGAGGTATACGCCAAAATGAATAGTTTGTTGGCTGAAGTGGACAAGCATGAATACTTTGTTTTCTTGAAAATACCCAAACGTCAAAATATTTTTGTGTTGATAATATGAATGAATAGATTGTTTGATTGTGCTCAGCTGGGAAGGTACCCCCTCCACATACACACACACACCACACACACGCTCACCACCACCACCTTCAGATGCTCCCTACATCACACATAGTACTGACGCTGTCGGTGTATTGAACCACATTGAAGTACTGGCCGATTAACGGAACCCAAGTCCAGGTGAACCTTCATTATCAACTTAATTATTGCAATTTATAAGCAAACACCGTCAGTGATCTTTGCAACTTCATCTCCACGAGTAACCCATAAACTGTTTTTTCCTTCCCCACAAACGGCGTTTCTTTAATGCATCAAATTGTCAACATAAACATCCTCTACTTATGTGCACAAACTTCTCAAAGGAAAGGAAATCAGGAATTAATTCTGACATTTATTGAATTGAGTGTATATTGATTGCTGTCAAAGGTTGATATGTAGTGATGATTTATTTACAATTTGCAACTGATAGTTCACTTTTCACCACAACGCCTGAACATAAATCCATGCGTGGTCAGCAAAAGATTCCTTGGAATACAAACGACGTCAGAATTTTGTTGGCAGCTTTGCGAGTAGCAGCGAAAGTTCGTCTTTACGGACCATATTCCTTTAAACGAAATTCATTTCTCTAACTGTCCCTCATCAAGACCAATAAATGATTTCAATCATTATGGGTGGGCAATAAAAGACAAAATGTGTTTCATGCTTTTGCATTGACGTACAATAACACAATAACAGAACAGCGATTGCTTAATTGACACAAAAATAACTTGAAATAATTCAAATTAACGAAATGATTTGCTGTTTACCTCGTATTTTTTTCTGTTTTGATATTTGTCAAGGAGACAAAAACATTTTAACTTCCTACAATACATTTGATTTATATCGTATCATTATTGATGGTGCACTCAAAGCATTTGCATCGTTAAATAATCGCTGAAAATAGGAAAAGGCGCCAAAAGCTTTTTCGTACGGGCAGACAAACATATACGGTGGTTGCATCGTTGAGGTGGCAAATAATGAATTGAGTGTAAAACAGAAAAGCAAAATCGGAATAAAGTCTCATCGCGGTTTCATTGTGAAATTAAGTTTGTTCAACGGTGCGTCTTAGCCTAGCCTGTTGGGATAAGTATCATTGTTCGAAGAAATGTAAAATAAGCGGGTTGGTAAGAAAATAAATTCGCATGCCTTACAACTTGTACAAGCATGAAATACTCACATCCCCCGCCAATATGACATGTCGGGTGTGTGCAATGCATTAGCTCCTGTGAACTATGTTCACTGGGCTTTTTGTAAAGAAATATAGTACGTTTTTCAAGATCTGCTCCGGCAACGAGGACTACCTCCATTTTCAGTCTAAATCAAAGTCGTCGCCATGGAAACTCGAAAAATAACTTTGAAAAAAATTCCAAAACTATCCAAAGGCACCAGTTCACCACTAGACCTTTCTATGTGCCAAGTATGACGAAGAAATATGGTACGGTTTTCAAGATCTGCTCCGGAAACGAGGACTACTGACATTTTCAGTCTAAATCAAAGTCGTTGCCATGGAAACTCGAAAAATATATTTTTTTTAAATCCCAAACTATCAAAAGGCACCAGTTCACCACTAGACCTATCTATGTGCCAAGTATGACGAAGAAATATGGTACGGTTTTCAAGATCTGCTCCGGAAACGAGGAATACCGCCATTTTCAGTCTAAATCAAAGTTGTTGCCATGGAAACTCGAAAAATAACTTTTTTTAAAATCCCAAACTATCAAAAGGCACCAGTTCACCACTAGAACTATCTATGTGCCAAGTTTGGTGAAGAAATATGGTACGGTTTTCAAGAACTGCTCCGGAAACGAGGACTACCGCCATTTTCAGTCTAAATCAAAGTCGTTGCCATGGAAACTCAAAAAATAACTTTTTTAAAAATCCCAAACTATCAAAAGGCACCAGTTCACCACTAGATCTATCTATGTGCCAAGTTTGGTGAAGAAATATGGTACGGTTTTCAAGATCTGCTCAGGAAACGAAATGTGACGGACGGAAGGACGGACGGACGGCACCCATTCCTATATCCCCCTTCCACTTCGTGGCGGGGGATAATAATGGCTTGAAGCTCGTCTTGGCTGCCCTCGATCAGGCATGACGCACTTCAGCAAACGTTACATCGCGCTGATCCTAGGGTCAGGGGTATTAATCTGGTACTCTTTCAAATGATAAAGAAACACTTCAATGGGCGAGTGGCCATGCTCCACAATGCGGTCTACAGAGTCCTCTCCCTTGGTCGTGTCAGGATTCGCACCGATTATTGTCCTTCTTGCACTGTACCTGTGCTATTTTGTTTCACGGCGGTGGTTACAGCCTAGTGGTTACAGCGGTTACAGCATTCACTCTCTTGGTTCGTACAATGAGTAAGGCGATTATCGGTGTTCCCCACCGTGGCAAGGCTGGACTGTTGCTAAAACCGGTGTGACATCATACTCCTACGCTTCACCATTGAAAACGTACTTCGTGACATGTTGTGAAACCCAATTGACTCGTTATTTCAGTAGTTCATGATGAACTTACTGCAGTTTGTTCGAAAACATCATAGAAACTAAAACCACTAACCTATCACTCTTACTTTATTTCCATAATAAGTCAATGTTATTCTCCAGCATCTATATAATCTAAACATGAGTGTGATTTCGAACTATGTGGAGAAATACTGTTCGTTGAAATATATCAGTTGGGATTTACAGCAGTTCACTGACTGTATCCGTGCGCGTGATCCATGTGTCATGTTACTCATTAACATCATGGAGATATCCCTTCTTGCTGTTCCTGAGAAAGTTCATTTGACACATGATCTAAATACGCCCCTCACACTCAATGGCACCACATTTTTCATCACCGTGGTTCAATACATTATTGCAAGTGTAATCAGTCCCGACCTATATGACGGAATCGTGTGGCATCACTGAGGGCTTAGGAGACGCGTTACACGCAAATCACAAATCAAACATGATGACGATAACGACTTGTGGAAGCAAAGCTGTTTGATAGACCTCAATATGGATGATACAAAAGATTACCCAGTTTAAATTGTAATTAGATCGATGAACTTTCGACAACACAAGTTTTGAATCTTTACCGATTTTTATGTTTCTCCAAATCCCCAAATCTCCGACGAATACAAAAGTACAGGCATTATTTTAGAATCTGATATTTTAAGACACAAGTGTGAATAATACGGCCCCAATGTATGTATGTTTCTCGTGTTAATAGCAATATTCTTTAAGTCTGAACCAACTAACTCCGTTGCTAAAGGACGAACCCAATTGAATTTAACATGCAGCAACAGTCAACAGCCTTACCGTTATAGTACCTCGTTTCAGGGCGAGAAAGAACTTACATTTTTTAAAAGCAACAATATATGTTTGTGATAAAATATATGTTTGTGACAGGTATTTAAGTACTGTTGTAGTATGCTTTGCATCTTTTGAAGGCTAAACACCATATTACTTAAAGGTATTAAATCATCAGCAAATAGGATGTAACTGAAAACCAAACGAACGTTCTGTCTCCATTTCTATAACCAACTGAGTGATAAAAAAATGAAATAGGAAAGGGCTTAGCATGCAACCTTGTATTACGCCCAAGGAGCAATAAAAATACTGGACACATTATTATTTGATCTCGTACAAGCTTTGACATTATGATAACTTGACTGCAACATCTTCCCCATTTTAACTTAATCCATGTTTATAAAATAAATTCCACAAAAGATGCCGATGTGGAGTGTCAAAACCCTCAGAAAGTCAATAAAAGCCAGGTAAAACTTACCCTCTTTGCTTGAAATATGACGTTCAACAATAGCATTTAAAACAAAATGATTATCCACACTGGAATAATCCTTTCGAAAGCCGGATTGACATTCTGAAGAGCATCTGTCTAAAATACAAGCTTCTTATTTTTAATTTGAAAAAAATACTTAACTAAGGATACTCACCAAAGTAATCGCCCTCTAATTATCTGTAACTGAGACTTCACCCTTTTTATGCTAGAGGAACAATATCCCCGAAGACCAATTTTCCGGAAACATTCCTGATGCATAAAGGTTAGTAAAAATAACTAACTTATATAACTAAATATTACTGTCCAATATGTCAGTTCTTATGATGGAGCAATCCAAACCATCTGTTGTCACTTCCTCAAAGTTGCATTCGTTTAGTTATCAATACTATCTTCACAAATGACATCATAATTGCAGAGAGATGTGAAATAAACAGCGCACTCACTTAAAACCCATTGGGATTATTCAGAGAATACTGTCCAGTCAGACGATGGACAATGCTCCCAAAACGTTTAGTCTCCCACTTTGTTAATGCAAACAATTGACACTCGCATTTTCGCATATAATCCATGTTTTACAGTTGTACTTGCACAACCCAGCCTGGTCCGAGGACTGTCAACAACACTAGTATAACCAGGGAAATCTCTGTATTCTGTTGCCATTGTGTGTTCTGTTTGTTTGTTGTTTAACGCCGCACTCTGCAATATTTCTGCTTTTTGACGTCTGTTTACGTTAGTGTATCAAGTCAGTGTACCACATCAGAGTACCTAGTCAGTGTAACACGTTTGTGTACCACGTCAGAGTACCACGTTAGTGTACCACGTTAGTGTACCATGTTAGTGTACCACGTCAGTGTAACATGTTAGTGTACCACGTCAGTGTACCGAGTCATTGTACCACGTTAGTGTACCACGTCAGAGTACCACGTTAGTGTACCACGTCAGAGTAACACGTCAGAGTACCACGTTAGTGTACCACGTCAGAATAACACGTCAGAGTATCACGTCAGAGTACCACGCCAGAGTATCAAGTTATTGTACCACGTCAGAGTAACAAGTTAGTGTACCACGTCAGAGTAACACGTAAGTGTACCACGTCAGAGTAATACGTCAGAGTAACACGTTAGTGTACCACGTCAGAGTATTACGTCAGAGTAGCACCTTAGTATACCACGTCAGAGTACCACGTTAGTGTACCACGTCAGTGTACCACGTGAGTGTACCACGTCAGAGTACCACGTCAGAGTACCACGTCAGTGCACCACGTCAGAGTACGACGTTAGTGTACCACGTCAGTGTACTATTCATGTTAATGACATCATGAACGTAATTTTTCGGAATCTACTTTACGTAAATTGTTGACTTTCCCACGGAGGATACGAAAATTTAAATTCATCTCAATATGCCAGCTGAGGAGCCTAAACACGGATCGAATAAATATGTGAGTTTTGTTCAGATACTGCCAACAGAAGACTGTCGAAACAAGGCCCTAGTCCTGTTTCAAAAGATCCTTTTCCTCCAAAATATGTTATACTTAAACTTCAACCAAATTATCAGGAGAAATTGATAAATTCTTGATACATGACATCCCTTTAAGGATAATATAAATTACTGCCAAAATGTTAAATCTCAGACAGATTGCCTTAGGTATAACCTGATAGTCATTGAAATTATTCTTCGGGGGCACGGGTGGCCCAGTCGTCTAAGGCGCCGCGATTCGCTGTGCAGAGTTGCGTCCCTTGGGCACGCCATAAACCTATGATTGTGGGTTCGAATCCCGGTTCGCCCCGATTATGTTTCTAGGTTTGTCAGCACCATACCTGTGCTCGTGGGTTTCACCGAAGTGGTAAACGTCTGAGACCTGCATCACTTCGGGCTTTCCTCCCACATTAAGCTGACACGCCGTGATATAACTGGAATACTGTTAAAAGCGGCGTAAAACCCAACTCACTTACTCACTCATTGAAATTCTTCACAAGTGTGATCGATTTTATCTGTCAACTGTGATAAATGATTTTACATGAAGTTCACAACTACTACTACTACTACTACTACTACTACTACTGCTGCTGCTACTAGTACTGGTACTAGTACTGGTACTAGTACTACTACTAATAATAATACTAATATGGGAGGCTATTGATAGAATTTCGGGATCAGGCTCGCTGACTTGGATGATGTATAGTATTGATCCCAATTGCGTGGATAAATGCTCATGTTGTCAATCACTGGATTGTCTGGTCCAGACGCGATTATATACAGACCGCCGTCATATAGCTGGAACATTGCTGAGTGCGGCGTTAAACAACAAACAAACAAACAAACATGACAGAATTGTATTGTGCACTTTTGCACACATTTATTTGTCTGATGACCCTCTTGTGAAGATGGCTTCATGATGAAAACAAGGCATTCCACAGTTTTCGTAAACGAGCCAAGGATGTCGGACATAATCTCAATGTCGGTGTTGATTTTGTTGACGGTTCTGTACTGCTGGACGGTACATAAATGAGTGTCAACCAAGCAAAGTGCCATATCAAATCGGCTCAGATTCAGGGAGAGGCCTTTGAACGACCACTGCATCGAGTTTATGTGCACAGTTTTGAGAAGATCAGCAAACCCGCAGAGTCCTTCGATTGGATGAAGTCGGCTGGCCTGAAGAGTGAAACAGAAGGTTTTCTGTTTGCTGCTCAGGACCAGTCACTTCCCACTCGAAACCGTCAATGTGTGATTTTGTATCAAAATGTCACAATGTGGATTATGCAATGTATTTACACATTGTCAGTGGATGCCAAGCTTTACCATAAACAAGGTATATCAAGCGACATGACGAAGTCCTCGCCTTGCTTGTTGTTTTGACACAGAGGCCCATCCATGGTACGACCCGGAATATGTAGAGGGCGTCATGGTAAATGATAAATACACAATTCTTTGGTATAGGTTCGTATACAGCCTCAGACGTATCCTCGCTTTCGAGTACCAAGTACCAAGTCGTCCGACTCTCAATTGTTCTCGGTGCCTTAGGTTTGGTACTTCCCAATCTGTTGACTGACTTTGGGAGAGTACCCGGGTTTTCTACCAGGAATACAGCCCTTCTGACAATTTGGGTAATGCAGAAGGCTGCAGTGTTGGGGAGTCTTCACATTCTCGGAAAAGTTCTCGGGGGTTGACTAGGCAGCGCTTCCTGGGAGAAGTCCCATTCGCTGTCTTGGGTGCGTGAAGAGGGGTGCAAGGGCCCTGAGGTGATGATGAGCCTAACCAGCCTGACTGTGCCAGGATCACCCAAACCCTCTTTGCTGCACATATTATTTTAATCTGGTAATAATAATAATAATAATAATAATAATAATAATAATAATAACAATAATAATAGTAATAATAAAAATAATAATATAATGATGATGATGATGATGATGATGATGATGATGATGATGATGATGATGATGATGAGAGGTGGAATCTGATTGGTCAGTATGATGGACATAGAAGGGACTCATTATAGCCACTGGTGGCGCTACGACCGAGCCCAGAAAATCCAGCCTTATTCGGCAAGGGTGGAAACTTGAGTTTTAAAATACAAAACAAGATATTTCGCCACGCATTTTTTCAGTAGGCAGTTCCGTCGCGATATCTACTGACGACACTCATTCTCTCTTATGCACCTCTGTGAAGCCAATTTCTGGTGTCCCCCGCCGTGATATTGCTGTAATATTGCTAAAAGCGGCATGAAACCATACACGCTCATTCAATCTTATGCACATCTTTTATGCACATCTCATTATCACGTTTCGCATGGCCCGCACGTGCAGCATGTGTTTTTTAAAATAAAATGTCAGCTGTATATTTCTTGGGATATCAATTTATTCAATGTGATGAAATGGCGATCTCCCGCTGATCCTCCAGCTGTGCTTTATAACTGAATTAAGAAAGTTCATTATCTGGTCATGTCCACGGAAACTACTCGGCGTTAGATTGTGTCTGTGTCTTAGATCGTGTCTGTGTACTGGGAACGACCGTATATCGAATGTTCCGAATATTTCCTGTCTGCAATTCGGATACCAATGTCGGATACGAGTCCGTGGTATCTAAGTCAAGGTTTAAGGAGGCGTCAAAAACAAGACACGCTGCCAAACGCTAAATGTACAATACTGCAGCAAATGTATCACATACGCGTATGACATGAATTATATGAACGGCAATACAGAGACTAATTAGTGCCAATCTGCAATAAACACGGTGGAACCCTGCACATATGTATGGCCACAGCTTGGAGACGATAATTTGATGATATTCCTGCGCTAGGCAACTAATTTGCCACATGGGTGTCATTAAAATGTTTCCCCGAGTTTGAACACTAGTGATTTATTGTTTTTACACTGTCTTAGAGTATTTTACTTTGAAAGTTTTTATATTGTAATAATAAAATTACTCCGGTGGGAACCACCTTCTATTGATGAGGTAGCGTTTCGTTTCACATCCACACTGCTCTGTGTTCACACAGTAAATATTCCACAAAGCACAAGAGGAAGTCTCTCCTCTCGCATGGAAGATTGTTAAGATCAAACACTGATTCTTCAACATGCAATGATCGTGAAAAACATTCGCTTTCATGGAGGAGTGAGAGTTCAGATTTTCAAAGGTGGACTAAATTGGATAATATCAATAATAAGATGTAATACCGATGTTATCTAAACGTGGGAGGGAATATCATAACATAGTGCTTTGGTACCAAGCACCACACTGCCGCTGACGGATGTTCCCCATGACTTGCCCTACACTGCCACACACACACACATGTTCCCCATGACTCGCCCTACACTGCCACACACACATGTTCCCCATGACTTGCCTTACACTGACACACACACATGTTCCCCATGACTTACCCTACACTGCCACACACACACATGTATCCCATGACTTGCCTTACACTACCACACACACACATGTTCCCCATGACTTGCCCTACACTGCTACACACACATGTTCCCCATGACTTGCCCTACACTGCCACACACACACATGTTCCCCATGACTTGCCCTACACTGCCACACACACACATGTTCCCCATGACTTGCCCTACACTGCCAAACACACACATGTTCCCCATGACTTGCCCTACACTGCCAAACACACACACACACACATGTTCCCCATGACTTGCCCTACACTGCTACACACACACATGTTCCCCATGACTTGCCTTACACTGCCACACACACACATGTTCCCCATGACTTGCCTTACACTGCTACACACACATGTTCCCCATGACTTGCCCTACACTGCCACACACACACATGTATCCCATGACTCGCCCTACACTGCCACACGCATACATGTTCCCCATGACTTGCCCTACACTGCCACACACACACATGTATCCCATGACTTGCCCCACAATGCCACACACACACATGTTCCCCATGACTTGCCCTACACTGCTACACACACATGTTCCCCATGACTTGCCCTACACTGCCACACACACACATGTATCCCATGCCTCGCCCTACACTGCCACATGCATACATGTTCCCCATGACTTGCCCTACACTGCCACACACACATGTATCCTATGACTTGCCCTACACTGCCACAAACACACACGTGTATCCAATGACACACCCTACACTCACACACACACACACACACACACACATACACACACACACACACACACACACACACACACACACACACACACACACACACACACACACACACACACACACACACACACACACACACACACACACACACACACACTCCCATGACTTGCCTTACACTGCCACACACACATGTATCCAATGACTCGCCCTACACTGCCACACACACACATGTTCCCAATGACTTGCCCTACACTTTCAAACACACACATGTATCCCATGTATCCCATGACTCGCGCGCGCGCGTGCGTGCGTTCGTGCGTGCGTGTGTGTGTCTGTGTGTCTGGCAGTGTAAGGCGCGTCTTGGGATACATGTGTCTGTGGCAGTGTGGGGCCAGTCATGGGATACATGTGTGTGCGTGTGTCTGGGAGTGTAGGGAGAGTCATGGGATACATGTGTGTGTGGCAGTGTAAGGCAAGTCATGGGATACATGTGTGTGTGTGTGTGTCTGGGAGTGTAGGGAGAGTCATGGGATACATGTGTCTGTGGCAGTGTAGGGCAAGTCATGGGGAACATGTGTGTCTGTGGCAGTGTAGGGCACGTCATGGGATACATGTGTGTGTGTGGCAGTGTAGGGCGAGTCATGGGATACATGTATGTGCGTGTGTCTGGGAGTGTAGGGCGAGTCATGGGATACATATGTGTGTGTGTGTGGCAGTGTAGGGCAAGTCATGGGGAACATGTGTGTGTGTGGCAGTGTAGGGCAAGTCATGGGATACATGTGTGTGTGTCTGGGAGAGTAGGGCGAGTCATGGGATACATGTGTGAGTGTGGCAGTTTAGGGCAAGTCATGGGGAACATGTGTGTGTGTGTGTGGCAGTGTGGGGCGAGTCATGGGATACATGTGTGTGTGTGTGTGGCAGTGTAGGGCGAGTCATGGGATACATGTATGTGCGTGTGTGTGGCAGTGTAGGGCAAGTCATGGGGAACATGTGTGTGTGTGGCAGTGTAGGGCAAGTCATGGGATACATGTGTGTGTGTGTCTGGGAGTGTAGGGCGAGTCATGGGATACATGTGTGTGTGTGTGTGTGGCAATTTAGGGCAAGTCATGGGATACATGTGTGTGTGTGTGTGGCATTGTGGGGCGAGTCATGGGATACATGTGTGTGTGGCAGTGTAGGGCGAGTCATGGGATACATGTGTGTGCGTGTGTCTGGGAGTGTAGGGCGAGTCATGGGATACATGTGTGTGTGTGTGTGTGTGTGGCAGTTTAGGGCAAGTCATGGGGAACATGTGTGTGTGTGTGTGGCAGTGTGGGGCGAGTCATGGGATACATGTGCGTGTGGCAGTGTAGGGCGAGGCATGGGATACATGTGTGTGCGTGTGTCTGGGAGTGTAGGGCAAGTCATGGGGAACATGTGTGTGTGTAGCAGTGTAGGGCAAGTCATGGGGAACATGTGTGTGTTTGGCAGTGTAGGGCAAGTCATGGGGAACATGTGTGTGTGTGTGGCAGTGTAGGGCGAGTCATAGAGTATATGTGTGTGTGACAGTGTAGGGCAAATCATGGGATTTTAACATCATTGAGGTAATCTTAGCATGTGATTTAACATGTTTTTTTATTTTTTATTTAAAGCATCAATTGTTTATTGTTAAGCAAGTTTATCTCTGCAGCCGTTGTAATATGCAGCTACCAGCCGATTCGTCTCGCATCAAAACAAGGGCTGCATGGGTACTCGCGGGCAGGTGACCATGGAGTACGCTGATCACTGTGTTGGATTAACGAGACTGATTAAGCAGTGATTTCGGTAATTCGTTGCAAATTAGGTGTGTCGGAGTCGGAGTGCGAGACCGTCGGATTAACGGGTCTAAATAGCACTGATTTAATTGGTTCCCATCATTAGTGTCGGATAAAGCCGATTGTCGGATTAACGAGTGTCGGATTAACGAGACTTGACTGTATGTGTGTTATCTTGACTTAGGAGTTTATTTCTAGGCTGTTGGAAAATCTTTCAGGTCATACATACGCAGGAACGCCTTTTCGCGATTCATAAACACATGCTTATTATATAGTCTGAATCGTTCAATACAGAAATGTATTAACAGATCCTATGCCAAGGAGATGAATGCACTAGTTATTACCTTTCTGTCACTGACACTGGTGTAATGGGCGGCGTACACGATCGGTCATTATCGGATCAGTTGATGTCGTATAAGGCTACTGTATTGTTTTGCCTGACACTGAGTACAGTGTTAATGGCTTTTTTTTCTCACAACTATATCGTTCATGGATATGTTATATATATTCAAATTTAAGTTACCGTAATAGAGGAGACATGGTGTACCTTAGACCATGCACGACTCTATACATTACAGTGTTCCAGGGCAGAGATTGGGTATCAAACCAACTTTAGAGGAAGATTCATTCGGAAGATTAGTTATTAGTAAAACATACATGGTAATTATAATGGCATACGTTGACGATGACTGTGAGGTCTAGGAGGTGACATTGCGTTTCACTGATGGAAATGTCAACCATCACATGTCACCATCCTGTATGTCGAATGTAGACGATATTGCATATTTAATGATGAGGTCCAACAAAAATGTGCTTGTTATGCACTGGCATAAGAATTTTGCTGTCAGGACCCCGAAAGTTAATCGTTTGGTCAAGATATAGTCGAACCTCATTGTGTCTGGAAGAAAGCTCGGGTTATCCGAGGTTTGAGACATCAGGGGAATGTTGTGCTTAATTTGGATACATGGGAGTCCCAAATGAGTTCGAAACAGCCGGGTATTCGACACATCCAGGTTCGACACTACGAATTTCGACTATATATAATTTTTAAATAGATCGTACATATGCTGTCGAGGTTATGATTACACAATGTGATGGTATATTCAATGATATCAATTCAATGTATCTTAATCAACTGCATTTCTTGCAACACTTTCGCGTCCGTTAGGCACAAGACACTCTTGCCATGTGAATGAATTCAAAATAGTATATAACTAGTGTGTCAAAACAAAAACCAAGAAGGGCCGATAACTTTTGTTTGGTTGTACAACCACTGATGAAACCTTACTTGTCCTTTCAACATTATTTACTTAACCGAATAATATTGCATCGTGCATGCTAAAAAAAAGAACCTGTTGACATATTTTTAAACAAGCTAAAATAACTTGAACTTAAAACAAATATCAGAATTGAAACCAAAAATAACTTCTTGAACCCCTGACCTGACCATTTGATGATAGGGAATTAATAATTAACTGGAGACTACTTATAACATTATCCTGAGCTGTATGAAAATATCTGCATAAGAAATAGATTTAGAAAATGCAAAGGAACCAACTTCAATCATCGGTAATCAAACCACGACTAAAAACATGTTGTAATTGTGTCAGTGGAATGAGACAAAATAAAATATAAAATAATCAGTACATATCAATCCCTGAAAGTGGTTAAGAAAGGTGATATGTTATTTAGGACATCAAATTGAAAGCCTAATAAAAGTTGGTTGTTCTAACATCAGTTTTCACAGCATACATCTTCTCCGCGAACAACCCAAACAGGGTCACTGTAGACTGTAGAGTATTAATTGTGTTCTCAAAACCCGAAATTAATATTGTAATAATATTTCTATTCCTGTGATTGTTAATAAATATTGCATTTTCATGTTCTCTCATGACATTTCTTATTCTAAAAGAATATTTCTTTTCAATATTTTCGGAAATTGAGATGGTTTAGAAACGTAACTCACATTGACTAACATAACATGCTAATTAAGAGCAATCTTGAAAGTATCAATTCATCTAATTCAAACAGTCTAATCGGTGTAAATACAACAGAAGCATCAGTGTAGAACAGTTCATAATATCAATGTCACACACAAATGTCACTTTTGTTTAAATAAGCAGGTACTGGTGTTATATTATGTGTTTAGTGATGAAATACGGTGTTCATCTGAACGTGCTGAAACATACGTTCAGTTCAATGGAGTGAAATCGGTTGAAACTGTTTGTTCAAACCACTTAACCACTCAACAATCAACAATGTCAAATCACAATGAAAAATAAATAATCACATCTTATTATTGTTTTAAACGGATTTGTGTGCATAACACTTCTACCAGATTCACAGTGAAACATATAGGAAACACGAGGAGGTAGTGTAAGTGTAACCATGGGAATTCTACAACAGTCATAGTGTCGTTCTGTTACAGTAATCAGTCTCATTAGGTTATACATTTCAAATATATTTAGGTACCGTTTAAGTGTTATCTGTTTCTGTACATTATATAAAGTCGACATGTAATCAACTGTAGACTGAACAATCACTGGCCGTAAATCAATTGAGTGTGTATTCATTTCTGACATAATTATATTGGTACAGAAAAGTAAATATCAGTTTGGTAAAATATTTTTCAAAATTTGCAGATCAAACTGTATTTCACTTTAAATATGCGCACATCCTCCAGTAATAATTCAGTAAAATGAATACACCTCAGGCTCTCCACAGTCGCGGTAGAATTAGGAGGGTTTTAATATTTTATAATATGTAGATCTCGAATCGACATGACGATTATGGATTGATGTTCAACCGCTGGACATGTGGTTTTCATAAGCATCAAGCAAATACAGGAGATTCATAGGTCAATAGAATTGTATTCTTACAGCTGTATGCACGGGCAATTTCAGACGCGAACTAACCAATGACAAACGTCAAGACAGTACACGACATGTGCAGTGACACCTCGCGAGTCCGGATTGCCGGGGAACATCTATACATCACAAGGGAAGTTTGGAAATCCGGAACTTGACCGGCGCCTGAATAACAGGGTTCACACCAAATATTTATACAGAACAACTTTTAAGTAAGGCGGAATGAGTTCTGTACTGTAACGGAAATGTAGATAAAGACAGCGGAGGCCATGCTTGATATTGCTTCTATATGAGTCTTGAAGAAGCAGTTACAGGAAACCTTAAGACATCACTGAGGTCATAGTATTCTGGAAAACGTTATCTCGGGTACGGCTCACAAATTGTCATACCTTCTTTATACTTTCTAACAGTTTTACCACTTACATACTATGCAGAGTCATCGAAAGCATCATTTCATAAATTGTTTTAAGATCCGTGCCTGTTTCCATCTTATCACGAAAATGTTAATATTTTGACTTTCGACTACCCATTCAAACAGTAAGATGGAAAGATGGAATAACATCGATAAACGACATTGACCTACAGTTATAGGTGATAAATACCAATATTTATTTCTATGGGACTATTTTTGACGACATAAGGAATCATACTTATCTGCATATTTTAAAAACAAAATGCATTAATCTCATGGAATAAGTGTATGTGAAACAGGCGTCATCAAAAGCAAATTTCCTCATCAGTTGACCTCAACATTCTGTGTGGTTATGTTATATTAGTAACACGGAACTGTTGCAGCATCAGTAAACAATGAATACACTGGAGTCGCATCATTCTTCTGTCGGCGCTGTATTGTAATTGAATGTGTGAGTTGTTGTGAGTAAATTGAAGCTTCATCATGGTCGGAAGGATACTGCCTGCAAATACAGAGTGAGTGAGTATCGTTTTACGCCGCTTCAGGAATAGGCCAGAATTATTACGGCGGCCGGGGGACACCAGAAATGGGCTTCACAACCAATTCAGATGTAGTCGCGTCACCATGTGTTGTTACGCAAGATGTATGATCAGTTTGGTTAATAAAGATGGATATGGTACACAAATATTATTATTTGCATAAACATGTTTATGAACATAACAGTATATTGCATAAATGTCAGTTCATATTCCTTCACATCCAACTTTCTTTTTACTTATACATGTAGTGTAAGGCATGATAAGGAATCGATATATATATATATATATATATATATATATATATATATATATATATATATATATATATATATATATTTCATATACTATTCATCACAACAACTTTCTGTCACCAAGTATTCGCATGGAATATATTGTGACATATATTGTAAGGTGTTTGCATGGGATACATCGTGACACTGTTCAAACTATATATGTTGTAACACCGATGTTTTTGCATGGGATATGTTGTAACAACAGTTGTTTGCATGGGATTCATCGTGACATAAGTTGTCGCATTGAATATGCTATAACGGCAGTTTTTTTTTATTGGAAAACATCATGACAACGGGTATTCGCATGAGATACATTTTAACACCAGGTGTTCGCATGGGGTACATCGTGACACAGGGGGCTGTCATAACATCCTTACTTACAGCCTAATACCAGGCTCTGAAGACGACTAAAGATACCACAAAGCAATAATTTCTTTCTGCAAACGGACAGCAGATTAGGTTTGAGGACATTCGAGTACATATGGTAGCGGAGATTAGTGGCTATAAATATTTCATAAACACGTGTGACGCACTCACATGCATGTTTATATGATATTTGTACGCGCTAAATGGCAATATCAACATACTTCTGGTTGATATGGTTGGTAACTGACACAATTGTGCCAATATACTTTATAAGGGGGCGTCATGTACCACACAGTGACATTTCGGGATTTTCAAATCCCATTCTTTGTGTTCGCTAAAACCATTTAACGCACGCATAAATGTTACCACTTTTATTTGCCTAATGCATCTTTCCATAAACATGTAACTGCATGCAGATAGGATGATACTTCATAACACAATATGTACTTGCCTAGAGTGAGAAGTGTCAGGCAGGTAATCCCTTGTACCAACATCCGGGGCATCACCAGCGTTGTAGCATCAGCGTCGTCGCACTTGCCCCTCTCGACTACACTGCCGAGCAGCTACACGGTGTTGATCCACACCGCTCGTGTCCAGGGCGGGTCTATTATTGGATGAAACCGACAGGCAATGTAGAGGTATTGTTGATCACCGCTGTTGGTGGGCAAGGTTATTATTTGGCAAGGTTGTTTGGAATTACTATTGATTATCTGATGCTGGAAGTGAGATTGATATTTGTATGATGATATTGTGAACTGTCATCATTCCACCTTGATTGTGTCAGCAAGAACGAGCATCATCATTCATATTCTCGTAGTTGATGGGTACATATCTTGTTCAGGGATGATATTGCAATGCATACATACAACTGAACTATTCAAATGTATATCATTCCACATAAAACCTCCCTTGGTAATATCAATTGACAAATGAATACTTAAAATGAAATCATACTATAACATTGTACACACACACGCGCGTACATCTCCCCCCCCCCCACACACACACACACACACACGCACACACTAACACACACACACACACACACACACACACACACACACACACACACACACACACACACACACACACACACACACACACACACACACACACACACACACACACACACTAACACTAACACTAACACACTAACACACTAACACACACACACACACACTAACACACACAAACACACACAAACACGCACGCACGCACACAAAACGTATACACTTATTGAAGCAGCTACACCAGGGAGAGGTCGCCTTCTCTATAGTACACATTGTAATATTTCCCTTTATGGTATAAGATCGTCATGCTGAAGGGAGCAAGTTGATGTTATCACTTGTACGACGTGGTGGAGGTTTGTGGGCTGTGTGTTATATGTTGGTCCTATTGCGTATCTCAAATGCATACTAACAAGAAAAATTACGTTATAGCGAATAACACTTCCTATGACTGCAATATGGGTATCTGTAACTGTTCTTCAGATAAATATCAATCACCATAGTCACATGGTTGACCAATGTGTCAAGAACGTCTGTTCTTGTCATCCAGTATATCAATCATTCCAAAACAGCTGGCTAAGAATAGAGAGAACGCTGATGTTCCGGTGATTGATGGCTTTGGCTTAATGATGCTTTGACAAGGGGCATGCCATGGTGAGTTTAAGAATGCTTCCCAACTGCATTCACTATAGAAACCTTAGGTCAGGCGAACGTGCCTAAAAAAATAAAATATAGCCTTCTATCTTTAAAGTGCTGTATTTAACTGTAAAAATCCATTTATATGTTGTTCAATCATATGACTGACAATAGTAATAATGATGATGACAATATTTGTTTTGGAATAGGCCTGTATACAGCCTCAGACCTATCCAGGCCAACAAACCTGATCTTGTCCTTTTTATAAATACAATGAAATCATTTATATCATTGAATTTTCTGTCCCTTTTGACACTAATGTGATTGGCAAGATTCAGGAAAAACATGGCCAATATGCTGACCTCGTTTTCGAAATGTCTCGCTTGCATCCCAAGTACCAAGTTGTCTGACTCCCAATTGTTCTCTGTTGACTGACATTGGGAGAGTGCCCGGGTTTGCTGCCAGGAATACAGGCCTTCTGGAAAAAGTTCTGGGTGGGTTTGACTAGGCAGCGCTTCCTGGGAGAAGTCACATTCACTGTCTGGGCTGCGTGTAGACGGGGCAAGGGCCCTGAGTTGATGATGAGCCAAACTAGCCTGACTGCCAGGATCACCATAACCCTCTTTGCTGGATTATTTTCTATTTCAATCGGAAAATAATAACAACAACAACAACAACAACAACAACAATAATAATAATAATTTTAATTTTTTTTAAATAATGATAAAAAAATACGAGTTTTGGGAAATGAGAAATAGCAACTGTGATTTTCAACCATGTAAAGTTTATCCTCACTGCTCGGGGGATTTCGAAACATATGGTTGTTCGAGACAGCTGTGCTGAAATGAAACACGCCAAACTTTGTGTGATGCAGATAAACAGTGTCAGAGTGTCACATGATACATCACGAATAATCGACATCGCAGAACACCTTGCCCTGATTACTGATTATGTACACAAAACGTGCCTGTGATAAGCAATTAAATCTACCGTCATGCATTCACAGAACGGTTATGTGGTCGCCATTATTTCTTGATCAGAGACCTTCGCGTACTGGGTAATTAACGCGTGATTAGATTTATCAGATCTAGATTAGATTAAACCCTGACTGAAAATGATTATATCCCCTTTAGCGTGATAACGATGTATCAGTTTACCTGCCATGTTACTTACTGAAACACGTTCATTATAAGGTGGTGTATCTCAAGTTTATATTTCAAAACTGACTTTCACTTTGTGTCAGTTCATTAGAGTAGGAACCGTCATAGAATGTGGGCCAAACTTCATTTTATACTTCGGCGGCTGTAGATCTAGACACCATTCCACGTAGTGTGTGTGTCCTCCTGTTTACACGGACAGTCGCCCAACAACCAGCTCTATCGCGGAATAAAGTAGTTCCTTAAAAGGAGAGGTGACACGTGACGCGCATATATGCTCAGATTGTTCAAGAGTAACATTGTTTGTACTTTAGTTGTAACAAATAGATACACATTATATCATCTTTACATGAGAAAGACCTGACAAGAACTATCTCACTAGTCACTATCACAGTCACAGCGACGAATTACATTTACACCAACTACTGGACGTCAAAACACGATGGACGTGACGGGGAGATTTCCGAAGTTGTTAATGTTGAAAAATTAGTATTCATATAGATACTGAAGCAGATGCATAGTTTGCTGTAGACCGTCACTGTCACTTCCGACACAGAACAAGTTGATAAATAATACGATAGTTTGAATGTGAATTTCTTCGTTTTGTTCAATAGGATGCGTCGTAGCGAGAATATTCGTGAACGGGCATGCAGTTAAACTCTCTGACCTTTCCCAATGTATGCCTAAATGGCTGAGTTCAAGATTAAAGGGTCTAAATGAAACAATTCTTCTATATTTTGTCGTATTAGGGAATTCCTTGGGGCTGTCCATGAGTGTTTAAGTCATTTTAAGAATACAGCCTCCCGAAAAACGCATGAACGTCTAAATGTGCCCTTCATATGCTAGTGAAATTTAGATTCGTGACCGACCTCTCGTCCAATGAAAAAGCCGTATGTCATTAAACAATTGTACTTTATTTGTTCCTGTAAACTTCAGTTCATAATTAGTAACCGACCATTACTTTGAAGGCAATGATCCACCACAGATTAAACTGGACATTTGCCCCAGTGTCTGTGTAACCCATACGTGTCTGTGTACCCTATACTTCTCTGTGTCACCTATACTTGTTTGCGTAACCCATACTTGTCTGTCTAATCCATACTTGTCTGTGTAACCTATACGTGTCTATTTAACCCATCCTTGCCTGTGTACCCCATACGTGTCTGTGTAACCTATACTTCTCAAACATATGTGTCTGTGTCACCTACACTTGTCTGTGTAACCCATACGTGTCTGTGTCACCTATACTTGTCTGTGTAACCTATACGTGTCTGTGTACCCTTTACATGTCTGTCTAACCTATACGTGTCTGTGTAATCCACACGTGTCTGTGTGCCCTATACTTGTCTGTGTAACCCACACGTGTCTGTGTGCCCTATACTTGTTTATCTAACCCATACGTCTCTGTCTTACCCATACGTGTCTGTGTAACCTATACGTGTCTGTCTAACCCATACGTGTCTGTGTAACCCATACGTGTCTGTGTACCCTATACATGTCTGTCTAACCCATGCGTGTCTGTGTAATCCACACGTGTCTGTGTGCCCTATACTTGTCTGTGTAACCCACACGTGTCTGTGTGCCCTATACTTGTTTGTCTAACCCATACATGTGTAACCTATACTTGTCTGTGTAACCCATACTTGTCTGTGTGTCCTATACTTGTCTGTGTAACCCACACGTGTCTGTGTGCCCTATACGTGTCTGTGTAACCCGCACGTGTCTGTGTGTCTGTATAATTCTTGAAAATTAGGAAGAAGAAATGTCAGTTATGGTAACTTGGACGAATACTTAATTGAGATGGATGCAGTTCCGGTTATAGACTAACATTTAGTCTCTGAAATCTTATATTACACAATATCCTTCTTGACTCTAAAAATAAAAAAAATCCCTATGCTGACTTCAGATGTGGAATAGAGCTAGCTTGAGCTGGCTAGACTTGCTTTTGTATGCATTTTTAGATTATTATTTTTTCATAAAAAAAAATATATTCCACGGTCATGGTGCAGGACTATTCCGGTTACTACACATAATTTTACCGGTGAACACATGTTTGAAAAAAATAAATTTATTGAAAGGAATCTTTGTACATTCTGTAAGGCAGATCCTGAATCTATTGTCCATCTTTTCTTGGAATATAGAGAAGTTGAATGTTTTGGCAATTTAGTCTTGTTTGTGGGTTCTACTTTTCAATTTGATGAAACTTTTGACTTGACACTCTTGTATGTCAAGTTTCATATGCAGAAGTGTAAAATTCCTGACAAGTTTCCTGATATAATTCATTTAAAAAAACAACTTTTGACTTATTATGAAATTGAAACGAAAAGGTACTATAACAAAACTAAATATTGGGAATTTCATAGTAAGTTTATTTATTTATTTATTTATTTATTTATTTATTTATTTATTTATTTATTTATTTATTTATTTATTTATTTATTTATTTATTTATTTATTTATTTATTTATTTATGTGTGAGCGAATGGACTATATATATTATTATATATATAACAAAACAACAGATTTCAGATTTCTATAGCTATATACCCTGTGGCGCTCGCGGTACCACGAACGGAATCCCTTGAATTCTGTGTTTGGCGTCCCTGGGCTATCTGCTATTGAAATGCGGCGTTCCCGGACCATAACCTGCCGGACAGCGACCACAGCTGGCGATGTTTGTTTGCCATGCCCCCGGCACCCAACAAGGAGCGGGTACCATCGGATCACAGCGTTAAGCTAATGGTGGTACACAATCTGGTTGTAAAAAGTGTTCATTGTATGTCTGGAGTATATCTGGACTGTAATCTATTTTATTCAAACTTCCATTGAATGTTGTTTACATAGATGTACCATATGTATACTGATTCCATCTATGCACACGAAGCTGTGCTTTCAGTGGCTCACACCCTCTCCCACCAGCTGCGACAATTATGTGTGTACATTAGTAATAGTCCACATATAAACGTCATACACATCTGTATTGGTCAATTATATATTTACAATATGTAAGAGTTAAGTATTGTAATTATTAACATGATTATAAGTTCTTATTCAAATAACGTAAAATATGGATAAATGTGTATTTAATGAATATATAGGGGCAGAAACTTTCTTCTTTTTTTATTTAAAGCCAAATGTTTTATACATTTGGAGCCATGCGCAACTCGACAAGATCAATGATCCACATCAGTAAACCCACTCTACACGATTCTTCAATATTACGACATTAATTTCCAATCTATCCGATTGAGGATAACTTTTACTTATGAATGGAATAAAATGGACAATATATCCACAAATGTTAGAGTGTTATTAAAGTAGGCCGTGTTTTGACGTCGTTGGAGATGGGAGATGTTGGGTTCACTGACTGCACATGTCACTGATAATAATGAGATATAATTGATATCAGTCTGATAATGGTAGTAACACATACTCATTCACGTGATCGTCAGCCATTGAATCACGATGAAGCAACAAGCAGCATGGTAAGCTCGATGGCCGTCGATACCGATGTTTACCGTGTCGACATGGTACAATTTAAATGGACTTTATTTAAAACAGAAAAAATAAAATTGTAACCGACCAGGAATCCCTTAATTTCTGTGGATGACGCATCTTATAAGAAATATTTTCCCAAGCGATTAGGGAGCGTGTGTGTGTGTGTGTGTGTGTGTGTGTGTGTGTGTGTGTGTGTGTGTGTGTGTGTGTGTGTGTGTGTGTGTGTGCGTGTATGTGTATGTATGTGTGTATATGCGTGTATGTGTATACGTGTGTGTGTGCGTATATGTGTATGTGTGTGTGTATACGTGTGTGTGTAGGGACAAATGGAATAAATGTATTGAGGTGAATTGAGATTTTATTGAAAAATAAAAGTGCAAAGGATATTCTGCGACTTGGTCTTATATTGAAGTTGCAAAACTTATTGAACGCCCCTCGTATGTGTATGAGCGTGTGTATACGTGTGTGTGTGCGCGCAAAGGAAGAGTACAAGTACTCGACCTGTAGTAAACACAGCAGATATCAGTTTGATATACATCTCATCAAAAGTATCGCACCACCAAATTTTAAGGAGTAATTGTGAATTCATTTTCAATAAAGAGATTTTTAAAAGTTGCATTTAGTGTTGACACATCATCTGCCTGTAGAATGCTGGCCACCTTAACTACCAAACGTAAGGGGTCTCTGTAGACAAATTCATGTTTGATGATTGAAAGTTCATGTGTCTTTACTGCGATTAATTTTGAGGGACTACTAAGTTGAGGGACTTGCCGAGATCAGAGCGTGTATGGAAGACCAGTGCCAGTGAGGAGACGGTCCCCGTACAGCGTACTCTTCCTCTGCACACACACCATATTGGTTTTGTTGTGTCCATTTTGATAACCATGCACTTGCCAAACGCCCTGTCTTCATGGGCGACAATGCCCGGCCCCACCGAGCACGAACTGTGACTGGCCATCTCCAGAACAACGCTGTTGAGACTCTGCCTTGGTCGCCTCACCAGACCCGAATCGAATCGAGCATTTATTACTTGCCCGTGAAGAGATCACCCGTTTAATAAACATACAGCTGTATTACACATTGTGTAATACCAAAACGCGTGCTTATGTACTCTCCGAACACGTTTCTAGAACAAATATTGAAAGCTCTCAACATCCCTTGGCTTATTCAACGACATTGCGTGTGGAGATGATAGATCACTGAGAGGAGCTTATGCACACTCGATGACCCCAGCAACCTTGTTGCTAGGCTGACGTCATATTGCATTGTTTCGCTGAAGGATCTTGCAACAAAATTCCACAATTTACGTCATCGGGTATTGTGAGGTCATTGTAAACTTTGAGCTGCAAGGCCCCGTTCCACAAGGGGATCGTGCTGTAGCACGACAGTCGTTGGTCTAAGTTAAAGTATGTGAGTTGCGATAACCTTAACGCTACTATAATTGTGTGGAACGGACGCCTGAATTCTAAAGGTGGGCCGTTGTATGGTATTAAATTCATACGTTTCAACTTTTGACGTGTTTGAAGTATTAGTGTGTTAAACTCATTTGGACTATGCCGTGGATCGTGGAGGCGTCAGTCTATTCACACTCAACAGTATAATTCTAAAAACGTTATAAATGGCAAGTAATAAATAAAATACAAAACGACCTCCCGTGTAAAACCAATTTTATGAAACTCGTGAATAGTTGTGGTATCTGACTCGCTTTCGCTCGTCAGATACCACAACTATTCACTTGTTTCATAAAATTGGTATTACACGGGAGCTCGTTTAGTATTCTATATTTATCAGATCAGTTGGTATATACAAAATGTTTTAAACATATTTATTTCCCAACTTGTGAACTGGATTGGTAAACAAGCAAAAACTTATTTGAATACCGCTCCAGAATTAGAATACAACATAATATGACAAAAGTACGGTCAAGGAATACAATTGTATACATGTTCTTATTATAGAAACTACGTTGAAACTACGTTGTTGGTGCTGTTAGGTCTCATTTTTAGTAGTAATAGTGTACTGTAATATACGGCAAGGAATAGTCTTATAAATTTAAGATGCTATGTAAAATCACAAAACCTATTGGATAGCTGAATGTAGTCTTGTACTGATTTAAGAATTTCTAAGTTTATTGTTGACGTCCTTTCGGGATTACCTAAAAGAATTGAATTTAGATCATATCCCTTAACATAATAGTACATATTCTGTCTTAAAACATTGTAATTTGGGCATATGAGAAAGAAGTGAAGTGCATCTTCAGTGTGATGGCCACAGCTACATGCGGGATTTTCTGATAAATATCGTGCGACCCGGTCTGCATTAAGATCACTGCATCCAAGTCGAAGGCGGGCGTGCACAATTTGACAAAATCTGGACCCGTAGTTTAGATCAAAACTTATCATATTTTTTGAAGTCCTCTTTATATGTTTTTTGAAAGTACTCAATGTATCTGCATCTATATATTCGTCCGATAGCGAATTCCAAATTTGGACAGTATCAGGAATAAATGATTTAGCATAATTTACC
The DNA here is from genome assembly GCF_023055435.1 of Haliotis rufescens. Classification (NCBI taxonomy): domain Eukaryota; kingdom Metazoa; phylum Mollusca; class Gastropoda; order Lepetellida; family Haliotidae; genus Haliotis; species Haliotis rufescens. Next base: position 40,431,156 of record NW_025964334.1, on the reverse strand, counting down.
GTTTTACAGTTAACAGTTTGCAAATTAGAACTATTTCTCAAATTGAACCTACTCGTTTCTGAGACTTTTTGAGGAATAAGATCAGAAAGATAAGCCGGTACTAATTTATTTACAATTTTATAAAAAAGTACTTAGTTTCGACATGTATCGTCGTTCTTCTAGTGATGTTAGGTTAGTTTCCTTATATAGTTTACTGTGACTGGTGCCACGGACGGCTCCGCAAATAGTTCTTAGTGCATCTAGGTTTAATTTTTCAAGCAGTGATGCTTGCTCCTTTGTACATTTATCCCAGATGTAACAACAGTAATCAAAGATTAGCAAGATAAAGGATTTATACATTGTTTCTAAGGTCTTTCTACTTAGGCGGTATTTAAAGCTTCTAAGACAATTAATCATTGGACTAACCTTCTTAAGTATACTATCAGTATGATAGTCCCACAGGCAATCATGTTGAAGTATTAAACCTAAATGTTTATGTGAGTTAACTTCCTCGATTATAGTATCATTAAGTTTCAAACTTGGTTTAGGAGTAGGACGTATTTTACGTGAGAACTGGACAGATATGGTTTTGCTAAGGTTTAAGTTAACCTGCCACATTTCAGCCCATATAGAAATTTTGGCTAAGTCAGTGTTTAAACAATTAGCTGCTGTATCGGGATCGTCTACAACTACATATAAAGAAGTATCATCTGCAAACAGTCTAATATTACTTCCAATTTCATCGACAATATCATTTATATAGATAATAAATAAAAGTGGTCCTAATACTGACCCCTGAGGGACACCAGCCATAACAGGTCTTAAGTCTGAACTATAACCATTTATAACTACTTTTTGGGATCTATTTTCTAAGTAACTTTGGAACCATTGTAAAAGTTTACCGCAAATACCAAATGAATTGAGTTTACATAAAATGCCTTTATGCCATACCTTGTCAAAAGCCTTGCTTATATCACAAAAAAACCGCTCTAACTTCTTTACCTTTATCTAGACTAAGTTCGTTAGCAATAAAATCATACAAGTAAGTAAGCTGGTTGGTAGTGGAATCTCCTGGCATAAAACCTGATTGTAGATTTGTTAGTAAATCATTATCTCTCAAGTAATTAAATACATATTTAAAGACACACTTTTCAAAAACTTTAGACAGGCAGCATGTAAGAGCTACCGGCCTATAATTTGAACACTCATTTACATTGCCCTTCTTAAAAATAGGTACCACTGAAGCTTCTTTCCAAATACATGGAAAAACTGACTTATCTAACGATGTATTAAATAATGCTGTCAGGGGATCAGATATTGCTGTTGCGGACAGTTTTAGAAATTTATTTCCTATTCCGTCTGGCCCTGTTGCTTTATTCGCATCTATCGAGAGTAAAATATCCAAAACTTCTTTTTTTGAAAGAATAATAGACGAAAGTGATTCATCAGTTTTCTTAGCAAGTTTAGGTGGTGTAAGGTTTGGTTTTTCAACGATAGCTTGGTCCGTAAAATATTTGTTAAGCACACTCGCAATGTCTTCATTTTCATCATATATCTCGTCTTGATACTTTATCGGAGGGAATCTGTTGACATTGTTTCTGTTCTTAAGAAAAAAAATTACCAAACGCCACCAAATCTTTTCTCCGTATACATTATTAATTCTGTTTTCAATTTTGGCTACATATTCCTTTTTAGCAATACGAACAGTTGAAACAACCCTATTCCTAATATGCCTAAAGTTAGCCCAGTCGATAGCTCCATTACGTTTTTTAGCGAGTTTATGAATGCGATTGCGTTTTCTTATAAGTTTGCGTATTTCATTATTAATCCAAGGTGGATCATCAGGTCTTATTGTTACAGTTTTGTTTAGAATTCGTTTATTACATATATCCATAACAGAGCAAGTGAAAGATTTAGCCATATTATCAACATCATCAGTTTTAAAATAATCCCACTTAATATTAACTAAATCATTTACAATCCCATCTCTAGCAGCTTGATCATAGCTATATATTTTCCTTTTATAGTTACTTGAACTGGGATTTTAGTGATGACATATACTGGACAATGGTCACTACAAATAGGATCTAGAACATCAGATTTCCAAACACTATTAACATTAGTAACAAACAATAAATCAATCAGAGTGCTGGAAGTAGATGTGATCCTTGTAGGTTCAGTGATAATCTGAGTCAATCCATACATCGATTGTAAGTAATCGATTTTGTGTTTACTTACCCCAAAGACATCTAAATTAAAATCCCCAGCAATAACAACTGGAATATTCAAATCTACTGCATTACCTATTGACTGATCAATCAGTTCCCAATATGCTTCACTCTTGTCTACCCTATAAAATGTTCCTATCAGATATTTACCACCTTTACATCTAATTTCTACCCATAATGCCTCAAGATCATTAGTGCATAACTGGTTCATGTCTTTTACATACAAGTTATTTTTAACATATATTGCAACACCCCCACCTCGACTTGGTCGGTCCTTTCTAAACGGTAAATGGAAACCGGGTATTGAGATGTCAGTACTAGGTATGCCCTCATGTAGCCAGGTTTCCGTTATACAGATGACATCATTGGAATTAAGTTCTGTGTACAGCATATCTACTTTATCTTTAAACTTCTTACATTAAGATGAACAATCTTCTAATTACCATAAATTACTGGTCCTGGGTTGGGATGAACATCGCCACAGCATAAGAGAAGAAGAGTCAAAAGAAGAATTATCCTTGAATTATAAATGCAAAGACAAGATAAAAGTGATAATGACAAATTTGACTCTTGCTTTGCCGTGAATAAGAGCTGAGAGCAAACCCATCGCCTGTCTGTATTGTGTTAATTCAACCGACATCTTTAGTTAGTGGCATAAGTTCATACAGGCAGATGGTGGGTTTATTTATTGATAGTTGTGTATCAGGAACAAAACAAACCTGACACGGCCGACAACAGATGACAACATAATGCAAATAATAATGATGAAGAAAAGAACTGAAAACAAAATAACCATGTCCATGGTTATAAAACAAGGTAAAGAAAAGATGAAGAAGGATTGACAATAATGCAATCATTCTTCTCATGATTTAAATGGGAAGCCAAAATAAGAAGAAAAACAGTTATTCAGAAATACGAAACTAAGTCAGATCGGTAGTTATAGGTCATGATGACCTGGCAGCATTGCACGGGCCACGAAGCAGTTGTTGCAACAGGTGCATACTTTTTTCAAGTAATTGGCAATACCAGCCAGGATAAAACTTGCCTAGATTGTCATCTTAACACAATCATACCACGTGGATTGTAGACGGAATACTACCAATGTAAGTAGAAACTGTTATAACAGTAGCGTTAGTGGTTATTTTACTACTATTTGAAATTGTAGTTAGACACGTTATACTAATTACTTCTTGTGCGATTTGTACGAATGACATGTAAAATAGTGTCGATATCAGATTATAGAGTTTTACAGACTATGAGAAGTTAGTCATTTTCTGATCACTGGTCATCCAAATATAAACTGACGTCCAAAAGAAACTTTACCAACTGAAAATATAAATTTCAGACAATGTATAATTTTTTTTTCGATAAAGTCTATCTAAATCACATAACCTAAATACAACAATAGTGTATGGAGCAAATGTTAATCGTCTGTTACATGTTCGCGAGATAACACGCGAAAAAGTGAAAAACACGTGCACCACTGACAACTGCAAATGCACGTGCGGGTAAGGGTATAAAACGATTGCAACGGCAAGTCAGACATCCACAGTGATAAAAAAACCAAAAGAAATGCCACGACTCACAGTCGAACAACGTGAACGAGCCTTGGGTACGGTACAGATAGGAGCCACCCACGCCCATATTGCACGAACCTTCGGTTGCTCCCGTGTTGCCGTTACCAACTTGATGCAACGTTACAGACAGACAGGGCGGACCGCTGACAGGCCAAGAACAGGCAGACCCAGGGTGACCAAGCCCCATGATGACCGGTACTTGCGTACCTTGCACCTCCGGAATCGCTTCCTGACAGTGACGTCATCGGCGACAAATGCCTTAGTTCACAGGGTTAGTCGACAAACAGTGGCCAGGAGACTCAGGGCTCATGGAATCAGGGCTTTTAGACCATACAGAGGACAGCTATTGACAGCGCAATATCGTCGTCTGCGATTGAGATGGGCCCGGACTGTACGACGTTGGCAACGACGTGACTGGCAGAGGGTTGTCTTCACTGACGAAAGTCGATTCTGTATGTTTAGGGCTGATGGAAGACAACGCGTTTACCGCCGACGGGGTGAACGAACGGCGGCGTGTTGCGTGCAGGAGGTCGTACCGTATGGTGGAGGGAGTGTCATGGTGTGGGGAGGGATCTGCGGGCAGGAGAGGACACCGCTGGTCATCGTTGACTTGACAGGTCAGCGGTACATGGATAACATTCTTCGTCCAGTTGTCCTATCATTTCTCCAACAGAAGCCACGTGGTGTCATTTATCAGCATGACAACGCTAGAGCCCATGCAGCCAGAATTGTCGCTAACTTCCTCGCAGCCAACAACGTCAAGGTCCTGCCGTGGCCTGCACGCTCACCCGACATGTCCCCAATAGAACACCCCTGGGACTTGATGGATCGTCGTGTTCGACAACGACCACACTCTTCAGCCAACCGGCAAGACCTGATCTTGGCCCTCCAAGAAGAATGGCGTCAAATCCCACGTGACCTCTCATCAGACGACTGACTTTTTCTGTGCGTCGAAGAGTTTTTGTGTGTATTGAGGCATTTGGTGGTCACACACGCTACTAATGACTTCTTATTGAACGTGAGCGATTGTTTATGTACTCTGCCTATTGTCCATGATTCTGAAAGCTCGAGATTTGTACCACACCCAACATTGGGGGGCTCTGACGTCATTCTCGGTCGCGGTATGATTGTCATTTTCAGTGTCGATTATGTTGATATATTGATCTTCTCAATACACTTTACTTCATACATGTATGTTTTGTTGTTTTTGAGAAAGAGTGATTTCAAACTCTGGTAAAGTTTCTTTTGGACGTCAGTTTATTTATATAACAATCAATGTAGGTCATCTAGTTATCATAACTGCATGCACTGGAGACTTGACGTTTAGGCAGGAATAGACACACATCCTGAAAACATGTGAGGAAAACAGATTTGGCCAGTCAGCGGATGGCAGATATTAAGCAGCTGCCTCCGAAGGAAAGCATCAATAACAGCAGGTTAGCATGTGAAGAAGTGTGACAGGAACAATTTCACAACAAGCCTGTCTGTTATGGATTGCCTAGGGGTCAGTTCTGAAACAAGCCAGCGTTATAGAGATACCCCATCGATGTCGGCACTCACCGTCAAAATGAAGACCTACAACATCGTTATAGACTTAATGCTTGTTCCAGCAGGCAACCACATGCTATTCCGTGTTAGAATGCTGTCCCTCTGTGTGAGCAAAGTATGCCGGTATGTGCAAAGAAGCAGTTCCCCTGTCTGTCGAGATATATACATAACTGACATCCTCATGTTTTTTAATGATATGATATATAGTTCGAAGGACATATGGAAACACACACGGACAAAGATCCGTGTGGAAAGAATTGCACAAAGAACAATAAAAAAGAGATATCACGAATATAATTAAAAAGGCAACGCAAATCAGATTGGTGATAAGACACTTTTATACACCAACTTCTTTCTAAGCTTTAATGTGTGTTTATTTGTGGCTTCAGTATCACATGTTTCTATTCATGACAGAAACGAATATCAATACCTTCAGGTCGTAGCGATAATAATCATATCGTCTATTATTACCTCAAGGGTAAAACATATCAGTGCACATATTTCTGATATTTGAACTTTGTGAACGTGAGAACATGTCGATTTCATGGACGTGAGGCAAAATAGAGGGGAAATATACATTTACATCTGAAAATCAGCGATGACACAAGGTGTTCCTGAAAAAGCCTGTCCGTCCCGAAAGCACCCACCACTCACATACTGCCGTGTTGTAGACTGTCACAACTATAGCGGAAAGATGAATGTAGGCATAGTGGTAGGAAGGACGTACTGTCGTGTTTGGACTGTCACAACTACAGCGGAAAGGCGAATGAAGGCACAGTGTCTTGAAGGACTTACTGCCGTAATGCAGACTGTCACAACTATAGTGGAAAGGTGAATGTAGACACAGTGTCTTGAAGGACTTACTACCGTTATGTAGACTGTCACAACTATAGTGGAAAGGTGAATGTAGACACAGTGTCTTGAAAGACTTACTACCGTTATGTAGACTGTCACAACTATAGTGGAAAGGTGAATGTAGACACAGTGTCTTGAAGGACTTACTGCCGTAATGTAGACTGTCACAACTATAGCGGAAAGGTGAATGTAGACATTGTGATAGAGATGACGTACTGCCGTGTTGTAGACTGTCACAACTATAGCGGAAAGGTGAATGTAGACACAGTGATAGAGATGACGTACTGCCGTGTTGTAGACTGACACAACTATAGCAGAAAGGTGAATGTAGACACAGTGTTAGAGATGACGTACCGCCGTGTTGTAGACTGACACAACTATAGCGGAAAGGTGAATGTAGGTACAATGATAGAGATGACGTTCTGCCGTTTTGTAGACTGACACAACTATAGCGGAAAGGTGAATGTAGACACAGTGATAGAGATGACGTTCTGCCGTGTTGTAGACTGTCACTCAAGACTATAGCAGTACTGCCGTGTTGTAGACTGTCACAACTATAGCGGAAAGGGAAAGGGAAAGGTGAATGTAGGTACAGTGATAGAGATGACGTACTGCCGTGTTGTAGACTGTCACTCAAGACTATAGCGGAAAGGGAAAGGGAAAGGGAAAGGTGAATGTAGGTAAAGTGATAGAGATGACGTACTGCCGTGTTGTAGACTGTCACAACTATAGCGGAAAGGTGAATGTAGACACAGTGATAGAGATGACGTTCTGCCGTGTTGTAGACTGTCACACCTACAACGGAAAGGTGAATGTAGACCCAGTGATAGAGATGACGTACTGCCGTGTTGTAGACTGACACAACTATAGCCGAAAGGTGAATGTAGGTACAGTGATAGAGATGACGTTCTGCCGTTTTGTAGACTGTCACACCTACAACGGAAAGGTGAATGTAGACACAGTGATAGAGATGACGTACTGCCGTGTTGTAGACTGACACAACTATAGCCGAAAGGTGAATGTAGGTACAGTGATAGAGATGACGTTCTGCCGTTTTGTAGACTGACACACCTACAACGGAAAGGTGAATGTAGACACAGTGATAGAGATGACGTTCTGCCGTGTTGTAGACTGTCACAACTATAGCGGAAAGGGAAAGGGAAAGGTGAATGTAGGTAAAGTGATAGAGATGACGTTCTGCCGTGTTGTAGACTGACACAACTACAGCGGAAAGGTGAATGTAGGTACAGTGATAGAGATGACGTACTGCCGTGTTGTAGACTGTCACAACTATAGCGGAAAGGTGAATGTAGACACAGTGATAGAGATGACGTTCTGCCGTGTTGTAGACTGTCACAACTATAGCGGAAAGGTGAATGTAGACACTGTGATAGAGATGACGTACTGCCGTGTTGTAGACTGTCACAACTATAGCGGAAAGGTGAACGTAGACACAGTGATAGAGATGACGTTCTGCCGTGTTGTAGACTGTCACACCTACAACGGAAAGGTGAATATAGACACAGTGATAGAGATGACGTACTGCCGTGTTGTAGACTGTCACACCTACAACGGGAAACTTGAATTTAGGCACAGTGTCTGGAAGGACGTACTGCCGTGTTGTAGTGAGTGAGTATGGTTTTACGCCGCTTTTAGCAATATTCCAGGAATATCACGGCGGGGGACACCAGAAATGGGCTTCACACATTGAACCCATGTCGGGAATCGAACCCAGGTATTAGCAGTGACGAGCGAACGCTTTAATCACTAGGCTCCCCGACCGCCCCTTGCTGTGTTGTAGACTGTCACAACTATAGCAGAAAGGTGAATGTAGACACAGTGATAGGGATGACGTACTGCCGTGTTGTAGACTGTCACAACCATAGCGGAAAGGTGAATGTAGACACAGTGTCTCGAATGACGTACTGCCGTGTTGTAGACTGTCACAACTATAGCGGAAAGGTGAATGTAGACACAGTGTCTCGAATGACGTACTGCCGTGTTGTAGACTGTCACAACTATAGCGGAAAGGTGAATGTAGACACAGTGTCTCGAATGACGTACTGCCGTGTTATTGTAATACGATGAAAATCAATTTTGTTAACATTGTTTGTCATATGCAAAAGTTACTTATGAATGTTTTAAATTGTTATTCATTTTGTCGTTAAATGATAAATAATGATATACATGGTAACTACTGTCGGAAGTAAATAACACCTGTATTGCTGAAACGTCACTGTTACTGTTACTTCAACTACGTTTACATGTACTTCCTAATTTTTGAATACTAGGCCTCCGTATATGTCATTAGAAGTGAAGTTCCTATCCAGCAGCCTAATCTCAGTCTGCAGAGTGAACGCGAGATGTAATATGGGACAAGGCACAGGAACAAGGAAATGATGGCAAGCATCTACTCTTCACAAAACAGTGGTTAGATAGAGCTGATACTCTATTATACTAGACACCTGTCACATGACCATCCTCATAAAAAGGCACGAACTTTAGTAAACACCTTCCTTGCCTAAAGAATCTCGAGATCAACGTTTTCCTGCTAAAAACCCTTGAAACACAATTGTGGCTCACTGATTAACATTAAAGCCCTTGTAAACTATCTAGATATTTTAGTTGACAGCATAAAACATCAACATCATTACTACCCGAACTAATGATGTGAAAACTGTCACCTTATCAGCATATGTTGATATAATAACATTTATGTTCAACTGTATGGAGCCTGATGCGCAAATAATTGACATCACATGAGAAAATCCTTTGACGGGTCAAAACAGCTTAGAAATAAATCCTAGGTTTAAACCAATATTAGCGTGGGGTTTAAGCCCGAGATCACGACAATTACTACTCGCAAGGCAAAACAAATTGGAGTCAAACATACACATAGTTTGTTCAGGGAGGTGGAAGGTGAAGACTGTAGAGGGGGTACGTGGAACGTGTAGGTGTTGAGGTTGGTAGGTGGAACGTGTAGGTGTTGAGGTTGGTAGGTGGAACGTGTAGGGTGTTGAGGGAGGAAGGTGGAGCGTGTAGGGTGTTGAGGGAGGAAGGTGGAGCGTGTAGACTGTAGATGGGGGTAGGTGGAACGTGTAGGGTGTTGAGGGAGGTAGGTGGAACGTGTAGACTGTAGATGGGGGTAGGTGGAACGTGTAGGGTGTTGAGGTTGGTAGGTGGAAGGTGTAGGGTGTGGAGGTTGGTAGGTGGAACGTGTAGGGTGTTGAGGTTGGTAGGAGGAACGTGTAGGTGTTGAGGTTGGTAGGTGGAACGTGTAGACTGTAGATGGGGGTAGGTGGAAGGTGTAGGTGTTGAGGTTGGTAGGTGGAACGTGTAGGGTGTTGAGGGAGGAAGGTGGAGCGTGTAGGGTGTTGATGGAGGTAGGTGGAACGTGTAGATTTAGATGGGGGTAGGTGGAACGTGTAGGGTGTTGAGGTTGGTAGGTGGAAGGTGTAGGGTGTTGAGGGAGGAAGGTGGAAGGTGTAGGGTGTTGATGGAGGTAGGTGGAACGTGTAGTCTGTAGATGGGGGTAGGTGGAACGTGTAGGGTGTTGAGGGAGGAAGGTGGAGCGTGTAGACTGTAGATGGGGGTAGGTGGAACGTGTAGGGTGTTGAGGGAGGAAGGTGGAGCGTGTAGACTGTAGATGGGGGTAGGTGGAAGGTGTAGGGTGTTGAGGGAGGTAGGTGGAACGTGTAGACTGTAGATGGGGGTAGGTGGAAGGTGTAGGGTGTTGAGGGAGGAAGGTGGAGCGTGTAGACTGTAGATGGGGGTAGGTGGAAGGTGTAGGGTGTTGAGGGAGGAAGGTGGAACGTGTAGTCTGTAGATGGGGGTAGGTGGAAGGTGTAGGGTGTTGAGGGAGGAAGGTGGAGCGTGTAGGGTGTTGAGGGAGGTGGGTGGAACGTGTAGGGTGTTGAGGTTGGTAGGTGGAACGTGTAGACTGTAGATGGGGGTAGGTGGAAGGTGTAGGGTGTTGAGGGAGGAAGGTGGAACGTGTAGTCTGTAGATGGGGGTAGGTGGAAGGTGTAGGGTGTTGAGGGAGGAAGGTGGAGCGTGTAGGGTGTTGAGGGAGGTGGGTGGAACGTGTAGGGTGTTGAGGTTGGTAGGTGGAACGTGTAGACTGTAGATGGGAGTAGGTGGAAGGTGTAGGGTGTTGAGGGAGGAAGGTGGAACGTGTAGTCTGTAGATGGGGGTAGGTGGAAGGTGTAGGGTGTTGAGGGAGGAAGGTGGAGCGTGTAGGGTGTTGAGGGAGGTGGGTGGAACGTGTAGGGTGTTGAGGTTGGAAGGTGGAACGTGTAGACTGTAGATGGGGGTAGGTGGAAGGTGTAGGGTGTTGAGGGAGGAAGGTGGAACGTGTAGTCTGTAGATGGGGGTAGGTGGAAGGTGTAGGGTGTTGAGGGAGGAAGGTGGAACGTGTAGGGTGTTGAGGGAGGTGGGTGGAACGTGTAGGGTGTTGAGGTTGGTAGGTGGAACGTGTAGGGTGTTGAGGGAGGTAGGTGGAACGTGTAGACTGTAGATGGGAGTAGGTGGAAGGTGTAGGGTGTTGAGGGAGGAAGGTGGAACGTGTAGTCTGTAGATGGGGGTAGGTGGAAGGTGTAGGGTGTTGAGGGAGGAAGGTGGAGCGTGTAGGGTGTTGAGGGAGGTGGGTGGAACGTGTAGGGTGTTGAGGTTGGTAGGTGGAAGGTGTAGGGTGTTGATGGGGGTAGGTGGAGCGTGTAGGGTGTTGAGGGAGGTGGGTGGAACGTGTAGGGTGTTAAGGGAGAAAGGTGGAACGTGTAGGGTGTTGAGGGAGGTAGGTGGAACGTGTAGACTGTAGATGGGGGTAGGTGGAACGTGTAGGGTGTTGAGGGAGGAAGGTGGAGCGTGTAGGGTGTTGAGGGAGGTGGGTGGAACGTGTAGGGTGTTGAGGTTGGTAGGTGGAAGGTGTAGGGTGTTGATGGGGGTAGGTGGAGCGTGTAGGGTGTTGAGGGAGGTGGGTGGAACGTGTAGGGTGTTGATGGAGGTAGGTGGAACGTGTAGACTGTAGATGGGGGTAGGTGGAACGTGTAGTCTGTAGATGGGGGTAGGTGGAACGTGTAGTCTGTAGATGGGGGTAGGTGGAACGTGTAGGGTGTTGAGGGAGGAAGGTGGAGCGTGTAGACTGTAGATGGGGGTAGGTGGAACGTGTAGGATGTTGAGGGAGGTAGGTGGAACGTGTAGACTGTAGATGGGGGTAGGTGGAACGTGTAGGATGTTGAGGGAGGTAGGTGGAACGTGTAGACTGTAGATGGGAGTAGGTGGAACGTGTAGGGTGTTGAGGGAGGAAGGTGGAACGTGTAGGGTGTTGAGGGAGGTAGGTGGAACGTGTAGACTGTAGATGGGGGTAGGTGGAACGTGTAGGGTGTTGAGGGAGGAAGGTGGAGCGTGTAGACTGTAGATGGGGGTAGGTGGAACGTGTAGGATGTTGAGGGAGGTAGGTTTGAACGTGTAGACTGTAGATGGGAGTAGGTGGAACGTGTAGGGTGTTAAGGGAGAAAGGTGGAACGTGTAGGGTGTTGAGGGAGGTAGGTGGAACGTGTAGACTGTAGATGGGGGTAGGTGGAACGTGTAGGGTGTTGAGGGAGGAAGGTGGAGCGTGTAGACTGTAGATGGGGGTAGGTGGAACGTGTAGGATGTTGAGGGAGGTAGGTGGAACGTGTAGACTGTAGATGGGAGTAGGTGGAACGTGTAGGGTGTTAAGGGAGAAAGGTGGAACGTGTAGGGTGTTGAGGGAGGTAGGTGGAACGTGTAGACTGTAGATGGGGGTAGGTGGAACGTGTAGGGTGTTGAGGGAGGAAGGTGGAACGTGTAGGGTGTTCAGGGAGGTAGGTGGAACGTGTAGGGTGTTGAGGGAGGAAGGTGGAGCGTGTAGACCGTGGAGAAACGTAATTATAATGCTCAAAGTCAATACATTCATATGAATTGATTTACACATCAAGACATAACGACCTATTACCGACAGCAACTATGTCACATGGAGGAAATGAGAATTTCTTATATTGTCGTCTTTTGATATCGCTCGCTCTGAAATGGAGGGAAAGGGAGGTGTGTGTGTATGTGTGCGTGTGTGTGTTTGTGGTGCTGCTGATGTCGATTTATAGTGCTAGCCCACAGAGATACCATGCTGCAGTTTAACATGAATACCCAACTCAGACACCGTTTACCGACTACGAAACAACCAGTCCTTGTTTTATCCTCTTAATGCCGAGCGCCAGACAGGGTAACAACAATCACCATATTTAAACGTATTTTGGTATGACGCGGCCGGGGATCGAACCCTTGACCTCCACCACTAGACCACAGAGGCGGTTGTTTTATATGACATGTAGATGTGTATGAATTCCTAATGCGCGTTAAATAATGTAAGTTGACATCTACTAGACAAATTATAATGCATGCCTTGCGCTAAGACATAGTCTGTAACCTTTAAATCATTTCTCACTATGTGTCATTCTGGTCTTAAATGTTTTTGTTTTTTTCAGAAGGTAAAATTCAAGGTATTCATATGCTAGTAACCTTTTCAAACTCTGCATCGTTTAGCAGAAAGAATGTCTTGTAATATATATTTGTACCGGCTTGATCAGTCTTAACAAAGTAGACACAGTTTATGGATAACAACTTCTTTAATATTGTAAAGGCGACGTTTCGGTATAGATGCTTATTGTCAACGGTATAAGGATCCATACCGAAACGTCGCCTTTACAATATTAAAGAAGTTGTGATCCATAAATTGTGTCTACTTTGTCATCCGTCAACTTCTAAGTAATGCCTATCAAACAATTCATGTTCAGCCTTCTTTTACAATTATGATCATTCATATGATAGAAAAAATTAATTTGAAGTTTACACGAAATACGGCATGAAGTGCTTGAACGACACATTCTGACGTTCATACGTTTTTCACGAAACTGTAGTCTGGAAATGACGTAAAACACTGACTGACTACTTCCACATTCCTCGGGACCCCTGGGAAAACCTTGCACGAATACCTACAAAAGCGCTGTTTCCGATCATTTTGACCCTTTCATCGTTTTACAGGTTCTACTACACCAAATCAGAACCAGCCTTCAGTGCAGATCGAGAGATATCTGCAGGCTGTGATTGGAGGATATTCTTTAAGATTTTTATGTCTTTCAAATATACATCCATCCATTTATTAAAACTGACCATGTTTTTCTATATTTAGTCTTTTTCAACATGATGACTTATGCTGAATGTGACCACAGCTATTTTCAAGTAGGTGACATTTGGTGCGAAACTGGGGGTGGTGTGTTTAGCTTCCTGTACTCGGAAAAGGAGCTGGCTAAGCTGGTAAGTTTTTATTTTTTTACTGCTGCTCTAAGGCCAAACTGTGCACACACGTACAGGTAATAGCTGTTGAATGCTTAGTTATTTTAAAAAAAATATAACGTTACTATAAAAGTCTATGGGAAAACATTTGGTTGTGTGTAACCTGTAACATACACTGAGAAAGGTCAACGTGTTTAACTGCATGATCGTTCTCGAATCTCCTCGCTACGACCCATCTTTGTGAACAAAACGTAGAAATGCACATCCACTAGGCTTATTGAGTATTGATTCTATTCGTGTCTAGACTGACAGTTACAGTCTACAGCAATCTATGAATTTACCTTGGTATCTATTTGACACATCTTTATAATCACCTTTGAATGATCGCCCAGCTGATCAATGATGACCAACACATGTAAACGCCCAAGGCTTATTAACAACTTCGGATATCTCTCCAGTCACGTTCATCGTGTATTACGTGTGTTACGACGCGCTTTCATTGTGACTGACTCACTAAGGTGGTTCGTACCATACCTTTCTGATCCAGTGATGTTATTATTTGAATACATTTCTTGTAAAGAAAGAACAACAGTTTTTCCTGTAAAGCAGGGTGAGCGTGCATACATTTATGTCACCCTACTTTTTGGCGAACTATATTTCCGCGATACAGTTGTTTGTTGTATGGATATCAGTGTAAACATGAAATCACACGTACTAAATAAATTTGTGAATAGTTCTAGGACTACATCCCGTGAGGTAAAAAGCAGCGATATAAAAATTATAAGAATAGACTTTCACTTTGTGTGAGGTCATTGGAGTATGAACCTTCATAGAGTGTGGGCCAAGCTCCGACGTTCATAGAGTGAGGGACCCGTGAAGATCCGGGGTTGTATAAGTCTTCAGCAACCCATATTTGCCGTAAAAGGCGACTATGCTTGTCGTAAGAGGCGACTAACGGGATCGGGTGGTCAGGCTCGCTGACTTGGTTGATGCATGTCATCGATCCCAATTGCGTGGATCGATGTTCATGAGGTCAATCACTGGATTGTCTGGTCCAGACTCGATTATTTAAGACCGCCTCATCCTCATCGGACTCCTCTTGCATAAAGAAAGAGGTAAATATAACAGTCATGATAAACACGATATTATATTGTTGGGCATATTGCGAATTATTCTAAATAATATTTCCAGAGACCCACTGTCCATAAGTTTTCCAAAGCGTTTTTCAACGAGTCTGAGGAATAAATTCTATTTTTGAGTTTCTAAAGAGGCTATGAGAGGGTTCAATGTGAAAATGTGATCCTTTGCAGAGTAACCTTTTCCGAATCCATATTGTTATTCAGATAATATCGCAGAGCTATCTAAGAATGAGTGAGTGAGTGAGTGAGTATGGTTTTACGCCACTTTTAGCAATATTCCAGCAATATCACGGCGGGGAACACCAGAAATGGGCTTCACACATTGTACCCATGTCGGGAATCGAACCCGGGTCTTCGGCGTGACGAGCGAACGCTTTAACCACCAGGCTACCCGACCGCCCCTATCTAAGAATGAAGTCAGTCTGGTGTTCAATAGAGATGTGAAAGGTTTACTTAAAGAGCAATGGGTTATGTGTAGTTTCACAGAGAGTACTGCCCATACCAACCGGAAGTTGATAGATAGCAACTACTATTTTCTCGCTGGCCAGTAAAAAAACTGATTTCACCCAAGCAAATGGGGCATGCATTAGGCAAGTGTTATACCCTTTTAATTTATGTTTTGAACTAAGAATAACTTCTATCCTGCACCGAAGGGCTTCTATACCATAATCTGTATAGTATTTATCAACACCACGCAAAAAAATGTTCAAATTTTTTATCTCTACTTTTGATTTAATTTGTCGCGAACCAGGCATCATTTGATGCACGTACTAACGCATGTGTGTGTCACTTTCAGCGTTGTAAGGCTATTTCGGGATTTTTATCAATTTCTTATCTTTGTGTGATGTATATATTCCGAGGTTTTTAACAAAACAAAAACTATAAGAATTGATGAAAATAACACTATCCAGGTTGTTGATTTTGTACATAAGCTGTCTGTCTTGATATTTTTAGTTTGACAAAATCTCATTTGTACCTTATTCAGATTGCCAATAAGCCACAAGTAACTCTATAATGTTGAAGACATTTATCATTCTAGGAATGACAGAGGCCATCTTTCATTGCCATTACTGATTACAGTGAACGCTTTTCACGTGTAGTGAAACGTGCACGTCTTTATTCATACATTAATTCATGTTTCTTTTTGACGTGGGTGCTTGAAGATAAGGAACTGGTGTAAAAAGAATAATGTCAAACTAGTACTATACATGTAGTACTAAAGACGATCGAAAAAAATTAATATATGTGACATATCAAATAATGCTCCATATGAAGCCAGTATGTTAACTGAGGAAGACATCTGCCAAAACATGCATCAGTACCATCAACTTTGGACTTCACTTTAAAACCTGTCCATTCTTCTTTTGAACGGAATTTCCAAGCTCAATACATGGCTGGGCCCAGCAGCCAGCTGTCATCCACTGTGTGACAGTCCTAAATAACTAGTTAGTAGTTGTTCCCACTGACATGGCCTCAATAACATAACCATTATGTTTAAGCATTACTACATTAATTGTTTGATCAAAGAACTTGCTATACGTTACATTACAGATAATGCCACATGTAAGGCCAGTATAATAACTGACGAAACTATCTACCACAAATATGCATCAGTCCCCTCACCCTTTGGCTTGACTATAAAATGTCCCTTGAACGTCCATTCATCTTTTGTACTGGATTCCATAAATGTATGTACAAGGAGAGATATTTTACTAGGTCCAGCAAATGTACAGCCAAATCCCTGTCTCAAAGATTAACCATAATCCTTTATACAATCAAGGAAGAAATCTATTTATATTCACAGAAGGTATTTGAGACAAGAGGAATAAATACCAAGTGGATTCTCAAACCTCAAAGGACTTGCTTGAATTGTCACAATCTCAGAAAAGAACCAAAAGCAATTGTGTCAAAACATTTGATTTTGTGACATTCTACACCAATGTATCCCACAGGACAAACGTAAGGGCAAACTTCAATCAATGATCCATGGTGACCATAGATATAGTTGCATCTCCAGCTTCAGAGGTTCAGGATTATTTGTCTCAAAAGTGAAAGAAAATGTCATCAAAAGTTTACCGAGAAAACAACGTGAAATGCTGGACTTCTTGAGTCATAACAGCCATGTGAAAATTGATGATAAGACATGATGGCCACCAATTGTCATGCCCTCCTTGCTGAACTGTTTCGTTATTCACATGAATTTGGAATTCCTGCTCAGATTAGCAAAATCAACACAAGGGAATTTGTCCAAGAAATTTAACTTAAGCTTCAGGTCTATCAATGACCAATAACCGTTAAACAGCCAATTCCCTTGCACTGCCTTTACCCACGTGAACTTGAAATAAAAGAGATCAGTGAAACTGCCTCATCTGTGACAAAATGTCTCCACAAGACTGTATGACAAGAGACATGACTTCAACTTTCCAATAGTCAACTATTCCTTTGTGTCAAGCGAAATTCTCACAGCTATATTTCAGCAGCAGAACTTTGGACGTACAGTCGAGCATGTCCTTCCCACGAAGCTCAAAAGTTTGATCAGTGTTGCAGTATTCAAGGACTCTTCCCAAGCTTTCACAAAGTTTTATGGTTGACATGCGATGGACATTTTCAAATGTGTCGCATTAGTATGGAATACTGTAAGGGACATTCTCGCGATCTCGCATTCTCGCGATCTCGACCTTTGGAAACGAGGTAAATATGCCCAAAACACGAGAATGCGAGATCGCGAGAACGCGAGATTTGGCCAAAATCTCGCATTCTCGCGATCTCGCATTCTCGTGTTTTTGGTACATAGCACTTTTTGTCAAAAGTCGACAACGCGAGAATGCGACATTTTGACATGATGCAAAATCTCGCAATATCGCAATCTCGACTTGTCAAATTAGGCCACAAAAACACGAAATATTATAAGGTCAAGCGCATGCGCACGTTAGTAGTCCTTTGGTCATGCTTCTTTCATGCTCTTCATTCTCCAAGTAGCATTTAGCAAACTTATGACTTGAGCTTGAAAATGCTATGTAATTTACATACACAAAGTCTGAGTCATCTCCCGTTGTTACAGTTTCCTATGTACTTTATAATAAAACCCTCAACATGCTAAATATAATTTAACAAAAGAAATTGTGTACATGAATGTCCAATGATAGTGAAAACATTAAAGTGTCCGAAAGCTGGAAACAAAACTATCACCGTCAGTGAGTGAGTAATATTGCTTAAAGCCGCATCATCAGTACTACAGTTACAGAAATAATCACGACCAGTGAGGTTCTCCATGAGGCAATTTTATACACGACTAGCATATTCATGAAAGGCAAAATTCTCATAGACCAATTTGAAATACAAAATTAATTATCATATTTTCATCCGCTCCAACCTGACTACAAAACATCCCTCTTTACATTATTTTATAGTTAAAATGGATAAAATTATCATTAAACCGCCCGCCTGTTATCATAAATGAGCGGGCCACTGTTAAAGAAATAAACGACGAGTGGGGGTACAATACAACACTGCAGGGAGAATAAACCATGAGGGGCGAGTTTTTTATTGTACAATAAACAACAACCACGGGTCGTTTAATGATTATGTAAGAGATCAACATTATGTACAGCCTCTTTAAGGATGTTGATAAAATGTACGAGGTTTAAAAATATTTACCCCTATTTAAGGTGGGTATTTCCCGCATATGCTCACACAATCCTCAGGTCGATTACACGTACCTTTTCTCCCAAAACCGATTCTCATATTGTAACTGGGAATTGTGATGGAAATTACAATTTCAAACAGGCTACGGGTGTGAGTGTTTATTGCCAGAGTAGATAATGACATCCTTTAATGTACAAAACAATAACATTATAAAAACAATAGTGCATAGGTTTCATACACATACATATTCACACCTTCATTCATTTCATATAAACATACGTCTATATTCTGTACATGAACATGAACTTAATAATCAATGATATACAAAATCATTATCTTAACCCTATAATAAACAAAAAAATCATTTAGGGCGATAACTCGATCCCGACATCACTCATAAGATACAATATAAACCTGGTCCATGTCGTAAAATACACTTAACATTATAAATACAATTACCACTTTCTTGAAACTGCTGTATTTATTCAGTAACTCACCATATATTTGGCACAATACACTATTTACAATTCATATTTCGAGACGCGACAAACATGTAAATTACCCGTACCATGTGGGTGACACTGGGATGTTTATCGTCTTCATGCAGCCGTCTAAACGAAGGAAATGCCTCAACATCTATGGAGAGCAACCTGACGGTCACTTCCCTCTCACATTTAATGTCGTCAAACTCACTGCGTTATAATGTTACAAGATCACATTCGAATAATCAGAAATGAGGTCATGATTAATCGTATAATACACCCCGCTTCGTTCTACAATGATCTTAGCGATTAAACGCGTAGTCATCTATAGAATAAGTGAGAGAGTTGGGTTTAACACCGCTTTTAACAGTATTCCAGTTATATCACAGCGTGTCAGCTTAATATGAGAGGAAAGCCCGAAATGATGCAGGTCTCAGACGTTTTCCTCTTCGATGAATCCCACGAGAACGGGTATGGTGAAACAAGAAACATAATCAGGCCGAACCGGGATTCGAACCAAAAATCATAGGTTTCGGGCGTGCCCAACTGACGCAACTCTGCAGAGAATCGCGGCGCCTTAGACGACTGGGCCACCCTAACGAGGGTTGATATATTTGATGTCAGACCGCCGTCATATAGCTGGAATATTGCTGAGTGCGGCGTTAACAACAAACAAACAAACAAACAAAATCTTTCTGAAAAGTACCATTAGATATCCATGTTGGTTATTTGACTGTTAGTTGTCAGACCATTCTTGTCAAATTCAGTCAGTTCACAGGCAAGAAACGGAGCGTGTTCTTGACTTTATTATGTTACCAGTCTACATATATATTACTGTATATTCAAAAGACTTGGAAAATTTGCATTCTGACATTGTCAAGAGTCACGTGATTTTGAGCAGCCATTTTGAAATAAACTGCATTAATTTGCAAAGCAGAAATTTCTATGAACGTTTTGGTTCATCTCGTCGTTTTGATTTCAAAAGACACGAGCGTGAGATTATATTCATCATCCAACATCATTCTTCCAACTTTTTCAGTTTGTAGACAGTAATAAGCAGTGTCTTAAAGATGTTTGATACAATGGTTCGTGCGCATCTCAGTTCACGCCGTTGCACGCGAGTTTACCGTGACGAATTACCTTACAAAATAGTTACATATAACTGTATAGGCAATTAGCACAAAAACACGAGAACGCGAGATCGCGACACTTGACCAATGTCGCAATCTCGCGTTCTCGCGATCTCGTGTTTTTGTGCTAATTGCCTATACAGTTATATGTAACTATTTTCAAAAACACGAGAACGCGAGAACGCGAGAACGCGAGATCGCGACACTTGACCAATGTCGCAATCTCGCGTTCTCGCGATCTCGTGTTTTTGTGCTAATTGCCTATACAGTTATATGTAACTATTTTCAAAAACACGAGAACGCGAGAACGCGAGATCGCGACACTTGACCAATGTCGCAATCTCGCGTTCTCGCGATCTCGTGTTTTTGTACTAATTGCCTATACAGTTATATGTAACTATTTTCAAAAACACGAGAACGCGAGAACGCGAGATTGCGACATTGGTCAAGTGTCGCGATCTCGCGTTCTCGTGTTTTTGTGCTGATTGCCTATACAGTCATCTTGTGTCTTAGTCGTCTGAGTTGTCGCAATTCGTTGTGTAGAGTTGCGTCCCTTGGATGTGCCAGAAACCTACAATGGTAGGTTTCCCCCCATTTTAAAGGGGCACTGATCTTCAGCAAGATCACTGGTCCGAGACTGGTTGTTGCCTTTGTTATTGTTTTTCCCCCGTAAGTATCCGGATGATATAGCAGATATCAAGACTAGTTCGCGACCTGTGCTGCGCCATTCGTAAGCGCATGTATCGCTTTTATTGATAGTATTTCATTGTGGGTATATTGTTTAGCCAAAATGTATAAAGTTTCACGAAGGCAATTTTTGCAACGCCTAAATATTCAGTTATTTTACAAATTGACTGAAAATCGGTTATTGTTATTACGAATTCCAAACATTTTTATGTTTTAATTTCATCACCCAGTGACTGAAAATGATAGGATTAAAAGAAAACGAAATTCAAAGTACGTTTCTATAGTTTTGGCTTCTAATACTAGCGGGGCGGTCGGGTAGCCTTGTGGTTATTGCTGGAATAGTGCTAAAAGCGGGGTAGAATCAAACACACTCACTCACTCTAATACTAGGATAAATAGTCTATTTTTAAGCCCTTTTGAACCTCTTAAAAATTGTTAGTCAATCTGGACTTGGATTCAGTCAATTTGTATATTACTGAAATAATTAGACATTTTATAAATTGCCTGAGTGAATCACATTTTACACATTGAGTGTAACATACATGTATACACGCCTACAGGTACAAGAGGAACAAAAATGATTCTATCCAATGCAACAGCAAATGAATGAAAACAAAATGCAAATATCATAATTACGACCCACCGAAGTTTTATGTATACATTTGGGCAGCTTCCTTGTTCGAGGAATGTATCCGTGAATATTCACATATAGGAACAATATCCCATACGTCTGCAACTGTACAAATAAACTTATTCAACGTCACATGGCTCCGTTACATTCAAATATTTTAAAATATATACATATAGCCTTACTGGATATTATAACCCGTGTTCGTTTCTCAACTGATCACTAAGTTTGTTTCTGATGTTTCACAAAGGTGTCAAGTCTCATCGGTCAGCTAAGATAGCACGTGTGACAATTATGTTCATGATGTCCATGGTGCTTTAAAAATATCCATGGAGTTAGAAAGCAATGAACAATCAATAAACGTATTATCGGCTAATCCTTTGAACCAAGTATGTTGTTTTTACATCGGCACTTCACGCCATGATATGAGTGTATTCCGTCTGCTTAAGTAAACCTACACATGTAAACACTTACAAATCCACTGTGCAAGATAACAGTGATTAATCAATGAAAGTATTTTCTGTGGAACTTTTGATGGCGAGGAATGATACGTTTACAAAAAAGTTAATGAACTGATCACTCCTCTTGCTGGGCTTGCGACGTGAATATTACATAACATACATTTCACCTCACTTCAAACCTGGATTCAGATGAAATAATTACCCCAGCCACAATCATGCCAAATCGGAACCGTTGTCAGGTAATCTGAGCAGTGATACCACTAACTATACCTGTAATAGGTTCATAACTGAGCTTCTAGTGAATGGCAACAAAGACACAGGTGTAGGGTTATGCCAGAAAACGTGGATGACAACAAGAGATAGCAATCGTATTATCCGCCCAATCCAAAATCTGAAAATGCTTTCACTGCTAGGATACCATTTGTTTTAACTATAAAAATAAACTGACGGCCAAAAGAAACGTTACCAACGATATTTCTAGGATAAAATATGACCAACACAAATTGAAGCAGCAATAACAATTGTATTGTAGAAATTCATCATTCAGAACAGTAAAATGCGAATTTACTAATTCAACAACAAAGTCCTTGACCTCCAACAGGGACATTTTCTTGACAAGGGGTCATTCGTCCAGTATTCGATCAACAACATTGGTTACAACTTTAAGGTGACGACGACCCAGACCGTTCAATACGGCATATGACCTCCATGAGCGGCAATGCCTCTTCGAATGCGGCGTCGAACTGAGTAGACAAACGTCCTCACATCGACTGCAGGTATCCGATTCCATTCCTCACGGAGGGCAACGATCAACGCTTGTCTCGTTAAGGGAGGATGTTGACGTTTCCGAAGACGACAGCCCAGCTAGTCCCAGAGATGTTCTGTGGGTGACAGATCTGGTGATCGAGCTGGCCACGGCAGGACAGTCACGTTGTTGGCGTTGAGGAAGTCTCTAGTAATACGGGCTTAATCGGGTGTGGCGTTATCTTGTTGGAACACCGTCCGTTGTTGACGCTGGATGAGGAAGAACCACTGGCCGTAAGATATTGTCAATGTAGCGTTGTGCTGTCAGATTGCCTTCGATGATGACAAGTTCCGTCTTCTCGTCCCCGCAAATGCCGCCCCAGACCATCACACTTCCGCCCCCGTAAGGTTCCACCTCCTGGACACAACAAGGAGCCGTACGTTCACCACGTCGTCGATAATCTCGCGTCCGCCCATCAGGTTTGAAGAGTTGGAACTTGCTCTCGTCACTAAACAGCACTCGCCGCCATTCCCTTTGTTGCCATCGCTGAGTTTGCCTGCACCACGTCAATCTGGCACGTCGATGTTGACGGGTCAAGGTCATGAAAGGGCGATAAGCCCGGAGACCATAATGTCGTAGTCGTCTGGTCACTGTTTGTCTGCTGACCGGATGTCCTAAGCTGTTGGCAGCTGATGACGTCACAGTGAGAAATCTGTTCCTCAGATGAAGTGCCCGTAAAAAGCGGTCATCCTGCGGGGTCGTGACCTTTGGTCTGCCACTCCGTGTTCTGTCTGCGGTTCTGCCAGTCTGTCGGAGACGTGCGACCAGTCTGGTAATGGTCATCTTGGAGCAGTTCATGTTAATGGCAACCGCTCTCTGTGTCGCTCCCATCTGCAGCATACCTATGGCTCTCTCCCTCTGGACAGCGGCCAGTCTTGGCATGTTCGTTGGTGTTAATCATCGCAACCATTGATAGGGAACAGATCCGTGCGTTATTTATACCCGGAAATTGCACGATAATTTGGGAAAGAATGTTTTAAAAAATTGCTGTAAAAACACCAATATTTCCCTAAATCCGCAAAGCACGTGCAAAGAACGACAGAGAACATGAAGGCTGTATTCGTGAAATGTGTTCTTTACTGTTTTTGAAGAGGTTGGCATCTTTGTTTCAAAGTGGCAAATCAGTTAATGTTGGTAACGTTTCTTTTGGCCCTCAGCTTATAACCATCTGGGGTATTTCCAAATAACGACATCCGATGAGCTTCCATCGTTCTTTTTGTCCGTTTGTTTAGGCTGAAGAAATTAATTAACATGCGCCCTTTGTCTGAGATTCAGAGATTACAGGTAACCAATCAGTGTTCTTGAACACGGTAGTCCAGTCTCTTGTCACGCTCAGTTGCGTCAGCGAGCAAATCGGCAGATAGTGAGCCCCAGCTGGCAGTGTTAGACAGCCGAGAAGAAGATTAGTGCCCCTTTAAACCGACAAGCCGGGATATAACTGAAATATAAATACTGTGCAAACCAGTGTTAAGCCAAACTCACTCACTTATTCAGAGCCATGCCGGTCCCCCAGGATGGATATTGGGGGTACTTTTCCAGTATAAGCATGCCTGTCATTTGGATGTTAAGGCCGCAATAAATTAATAGTTACAGTTTGATTGATTTTTTAAAATCATGGGAGACAGGAGGCATTTTATTTTTTACGTTTTATTTTGTTCTTATAGACCTACTTTAGGCATTTGTGTACAATTGCTGTCGACGGGTGCGATTCACATGCATCATGTGTGTTCAGTAGGGCTACGTGTACGGAGTATTTCATCAGATAAAGAAAGTAGGAACACTCATATTAACGATACTTCTATTTCTAGGAATTTAAGGGCATTAGAAGAATGTAAGACAGGATGTTTTGTTGTCAGGCGGGAGCGGATGAAAATCTATTAATTAAAGTAGCGAATATGGTATCGTAACAACATCGGACAATATCATTTTATCCGAATGCTACAAATTGGTCTGTGAGAATTTTATTTTAATGAATATTCTAGCCGTGTAAAATTGCCTCATTGAGAAACTCACTGGCTTGTGATTATATCTGTAACTGGCAGTGTAGCCGCGAATAGCTGAAATACTGCTGATGCGGCTTTAAGCAATATTACTCACTCACTCACTGACGGTGATAGGTTTGTTTCCAGCTTTCGGACACATTAATGTTTTCACCATCATTGGACATTCATATACACAATTTCTTTTGTTAAATTATATTTAGCATGTTGAGGGTTTTATTATAAAGTACATAGGAAACTGTAACAACGGGAGATGACTCAGACTTTGTGTATGTAAATTACATAGCATTTTCAAGCTCAAGTCATAAGTTTGCTAAATGCTACTTGGAGAAAGAAGAGCATGAAAGAAGCATGACCAAAGGACTACTAACGTGCGCATGCGCTTGACCTTATGATATTACGCATGCGCACGGACAGCGTCTAAAACGCGAGAACACGAGAACGCGAGATCGCGAGAAAATGAAATGTCGCATTCTCGCGTTCTCGCGATTTCGTTATTTTGTGGCCTAATTTGACAAGTCGAGATTGCGAGATTGCGAGATTTTGCATCATGTCAAAATGTCGCATTCTCGCGTTGTCGACTTTTGACAAAAAGTGCTATGTACCAAAAACACGAGAATGCGAGATCGCGAGAATGCGAGATTTTGGCCAAATCTCGCGTTCTCGCGATCTCGCATTCTCGTGTTTTGGGCATATTTACCTCGTTTCCAAAGGTCGAGATTGCGAGAATGCGAGATCGCGAGAATGTCCCTTACAGTATTCCATACATTAGTGACAAAAATGACGGACTAACAAAACGTCCTAAAATGTCCTCAACAAAAACAGTTTTCATTTTTGTCCCTGCTGTTTAAATCTGTTCAAATCAACGTGAAATTCGTACACTAACTACCCAGACATTATTATTCCAACAACCTTGACAGTAACTTTGTCATCATCATCAAGTATCATAAACTCGTACATTTTCTGTGGTGTTAAATAACTAATATATACATCACACAAAGGTTAAATATTGATACAAGTACTAAAATAACCAAATAAAACTAGACTTGACACAAACGTGCCCTGGTTTGAAATAATAATGTCATTTTCATGGTGAAAAGCATCTCGCTTTCGTCTCGTCTCTATCGCGCCAAATGACATTAAAAGAAAAGATGCATAAGGGATTTCTTCTGCCTCTCAAAAGTCTACGTGCAGCCTGACTTGCTCGTGGCGGGTTTATTCCCCCGCTGAGAAATGTATTACCTCCAAGGCGGGTTACATTATAAGTTGTAGCAGGATCACTCGGGGTACATGGCGTATTATGCGTCCCGCGTAAAGTTTTATAACACGAGCCGGAGCCGAGTCGTTTATCTTATCGACACGTTCTAATGTGGCATTGTAAAAGAATTAACACAAATTCAAAATTAATAGACAATAGCTGTCAGATTGAGCTGAGGTTACCTTGTCTGTGTAGTGTGACTTCCATTGACTCGGAAAAATCGGGCGGGTTTTTTTTGCTTTGAAGCGGGAAAATAAGGGATTTATTCTGCCTCTCAGATATCCACGTGCGACCTTTGTAGCTCTTGACGAGGTATAAGAGATTTATTCCGAAGCTGAGAATTTTACTACCTTCCAAGGCGGGTTACATCGTAATTTATCAAGCTCATGTGGACCATTCAGATCTCATCATTCTGACATGGCGGTATGATAAAGTATGTTATCATGATCACGAGGACCAATCAGGTCTCATCATTCTGGCATGGATCACGTTAACCAATCAGATCTCATCATACTGACATGGATCACGTTAACCAATCAGATCTCATCATACTGACATGGATCACGTTAACCAATCGGATCTCATCATACTGACATGGATCACGTTAACCAATCAGATCTCGTCATACTGACATGGATCACGTTAACCAATCAGATCTCACCATACTGACATGGATCAAGTTAACCAATCAGATCTCATCATACAGACATGGATCACGTTAACCAATCAGATCTCATCAACTGACATGGATCACGTTAACCAATCAGATCTCATCATACTGACATGGCTGTATGACAATTTATTTTGTGAAACATTTTGTTCCAGAAATAAGTATGGACAAAAAATAATGTCATCGGGTTTACCCCCTCAAAATATTTTCTCTGGACGTGCTGAATGTCCCCCCCCTCCCCCCCCAAAAAAAAAAAAAATGCGATGTGAACCCTTTTACATTATTCGGTTCTTGTAGCACAGAGACAAAGGGGTGTTTTTTTAATGTGAATCACATCCTGTCACTAACAATAATCCGCTGCATGAGAGGCTCGTTGCTCGTCGGTACTGTGCTCACTCACAGCACCATCGGTGTCTCACAGACTTCTGTTGACAGTATTGAAAAAAGGAGCGCTTAGTGGTGTGCTTGTTTGTTATATATTGAAATGGGTTCCGTCCGTCCGTTGGTGCGTCCGTGTGTGCGTGCCTCCCGAAATCGTTTCCGGAGAATAACTCAGAAACCGTTAAATATTTCTCTTTCAAACTTTGCATGTCTATCAGACTCATGCTGAACTGGTGCCTTTTTCTATTTAGGAATTTTAGAAATTTCTATTTTTACCGTTTCCATGGCAACAAGTTGGACTTGGTTCTATAAGGGTGGTGTTCGTTTCCGGAGCGTAACTCAAAAACCATTAAATACTTTCTTACAAAACTTTTTTTACTTAGTGATAAGTGTCTTCAATGGGGACAAGTTTTCTAAAAAAACTACTGATGTTACATGAATGAAACTTTGCAAGCTTATCAAAGAGAATCTTTACATATCAAGACTGAGTTCGAAAATTGGTGCCATAATTTATTTATTCTTAAAGGGGTACTGATCTAAAGCAATTCCTCGGGACTGGTTGTTGCCTTTGTTATTTATTTATTTTTTCCCTGAGTACCCGGATGATACGCAACGCAACTGAGCGTGACAAGAGACTGGGCTACCGTCTGCAAGGACAGCTAAATAAACTTGGAGGCAATGTTTGTTTTACGCATTTTTGAACACTGATTGGTTAACTGTGATCTATAGAGATTTCGACAAAGGACGCATGTCAATTAATTTCCTCAGCCTAAACAAACAGACAAAAAGAACGGCGGAGCTCATCAGATGTCGTCATTTGGAAATACCCCAGATGATTATAGTTTAGTAATAAAAAAAAGTATCTCTGCAGTGAAATCATTTTCGGATATCGGATTGCGTCGATAATACGATTACTACTCCCTTGTTGTCATCCACGTCTTTTTGTATAACCCTACACTTGTGTATTTGTCATCATTCACTTGATGCTCAGTTATTGAATTTATTACAGGTACAATTAGTGGAAGCACCACTTAGATTACCTGACAAGGTTCCCATTTGGCATTTATTGTGTCTGGGGTAATTATTCAATCTAAATCCAGGGTTGAAGTGAGGTGAAATTAGTGTTATGTAATATACACGTGGCAGCCCAGCAAGAGTTAAATGATCAGTTGATTTACTTCTTTTTTTGTAAATCAACGGATCGTTCCTTGTCATCAAAGGATTAACAGAAATTACGTTGATGATTAATCACTGTTATCCTGCACAGTGGATATGTCAAAAGTGAGTGTTTACACGTCTAGGTTTACTAAAACAAAGGGAGTACACTCATATCATGGCGTGAAGTGCCGATGTTAAAACAACATATTTTGTTCAAAGGGTTAACTGATAATACGTTGATTGATTGGTAATTGTTATCTATCACTCAATGGATTTTTTAGGAACCGTGGACGTTATGAAAATAGTTGTCACGTCGGGCTTTCTCAGCCGACCCTTGAGACTTGACACCTATATGAAACACCTGAAACAATCTAAGTGATCAGTTGAGAAACGAACACGGGTTATAATATCCCGAAACGATACATTCCTCGAACAAGGAAGCTGCCTAAAATTATACCCATTAATTTGGAAGGTTGTAATTATGATATTTGCATTTTGGTTTCCTTCATTTGCTGTAGCATTGGACAGATTCATTCTTGTTCCTCTACGTCTTAGTTGGGAAATTCTTCAATGCGCGGTAGACGTTGTTTTCTCAAGTCTTTTCCTTTGTAAGCGTGTATATATTACCGTAATATGTAAAATGTGATTCTCTCAGGCAATTTATAAAATGTGTAAATATTTCAGTCATTTTGACTGAAAAATCTGTCCAGATTGACTAAAATTGAGTTGCTTTAGATCAGGGCCCCTTTAAGGCTTTATGGGACGCCGAGTTCTGTCCCTTGAGCACACCTGAAATCTATGATCGTGGGGTCCAAACCCAGTTCACTCTGATTTTGTTTCTAGGTTTCTCAGCACCATACCCGTGCTAATGGATTGCACCATATTAAGGTAATACGCCGTGGTATAACGGGAATATTGTTCAAAGAGGTGTTTAACCAAACTCACTCACTCATGGCGAGGGGATAGTGATAACGCTGATTTCTTATTTGTTTTGATACGATGGGTGACTCCTCTAATACGAAAGCCTAGAGCTGCCACTTTGGTAACATATATCTTTTTTTCAATTATTTGGTTGTTTTCTCGAAATTTCGAGTTTCTTTTCGTTACTTCGATTATATTTTCGTAATTTTAAATTATTTCCCCCTTGTTTCAATTATTTACTCGTTATTTCAATTATTTTCTCGTTGCTTCGAGTTTGTTCTCGTTACTTCGATTATTTTCTCGTAATGGCGATTATTTTCTCGTTATTTCAAGTTTCTTTCCGAAATTTCGAGAAAATAATTTATTGAAATCGAAATTTTGAGTTTTTTAAATAAACTTCAAATAACGAGAAAATAAATGAAAAATATCGAAGTAACAAGAAAAACTTGTTATTTCGAGCAAATAATCGAAATAACGAGAGAAAAAAATCGAAGGAACGAGAAAGAGCTCGAAATATCGAGAAACTATCTGAAACAACGAGCAATTTCGATTTAAAAAAAAATATGCTTCCATTGTGGCACCATTAGGCTTTCGTAATCTACGGAGTTCCCATGGTGTTCACTGGATTGTAGTAGAGAAGACAAATTCGATCAGATGCACAAGGATAGGATGATGTTTCAGTGTATCGAGTATAGCGGCGTTGGTCGCGGTACTATGAATTCCAGACAAACAGCTCAGCGCAAGAAGGCGAACACAACTGTGCCAGCACATCACTACAAAGGTTGAAATCTTGTCTTTCTTCCGATGAAATTGGTCGTCCCGGAGATTGTAATCCTGTGACAACAGCACGGAGCTAAACAAACATGATTTAGTCAATTACGGAAGATTATGTCCATGCACCGTGGTCGTTAAGTTTTCATATCCCCTGTAATTGTCCAATGGTGACAGCTGAACTGACAGTTAATCTTCATGACAAACACGCTTTCTACACATAATGACGTGACCTCTAATGACAATTAAGCTGAACGTGATGGCGTGATGATAGATATATTAAAAGGTGACATGTGTATAGGTGACATGTGTAGTTTCAGCTAACCATTTTCTTGTATAGGTTTCAGAACAATGTGATTTAGAACTATATTTCCATATGAATAAAACCTGCATGAAGATGTGTTTCATGTTACCAAACTATCAAGAGTTTTCCAGTTTGGCAAATTAAAACTGAAATAGTCAGGACACAATAAACTGAAACAGTCAGAACACAATAAACTGAAACCAAACTGATAGCAGAATACGTTCCCTCGTTCCTCGAAGCACACCCGGTGAAACCTATGATGAACGATGTGTCGCGGTCGTGTGATCACAGTTACGGTGACGAAACATATAATAATAATTCATATTTTAATCTGTGAAACCGACCGATGGCAATCTTTCGCGAGAGGAGATAGTTTCTGAAAATAATGTAACCCAATCTCTGATGAAGACCAGTTTAATGATCTAAAAATCTCCAACAGGTTGTACATTTTATACATCTTTTATCAAAACACCAAACTAATTAGATAACGGAGTTTGTGTAACGGTCATGTTCACACATTCTTTAGTCAGAGGAAGACAGTCGACCGTGACTTCAAGGACACTGTCGTTGTTCCTCAACATCTGCATATTTGATATCAGAAATGAGTAGAACTTCTAGGATTCATTGTAAACTTTATTAAACTTAATTCAACGCCTACATAGTTGTACTTGTAACCTTAACAACGTAGGGGAGTAACATGTAAACAAAGGCGGATCGCAAAAGTTATCAGGTTGCATGTTTCTAATATTTAAACACGAGAGCTGATTTCCCAAGGAGACACGAACAGACATGCTGTAAAGACACGTCGGATCGTAAACCTGCTCATAGTTTAATCAAATATGTTTCACTCGTTTTAGCCAAACGTCTGTGCTCTTTGATCATGTCATAAGTCAGCAACTGCAAACATTGACACGACCTGGGCAAAGTTGATCATCGGGGATACAGGGTCATTGGCTGGGAAGATTGTTACGCCCGACACACACTTATATCCTTAGACGTTACACAATCTATATTGTGACGTCTTTACATTTTAATACTGAAAGGTGAGTGAGATAGATGTGTTGGGTTTAACGCCGCTTTAAACAGTACTCCAGTTATATCACGGCGTGGCCTGCTTGATGTTGGAAGAAAGCCCGAAGTGACGCAGGTCTCAGACGTTTACCACTTCACGGAAATCCAGGGGTTTGATGCTGACAAACCTAGAAACATAATCGGGGCTAACCAGGATTCGAACCCACGATCCTAGGTTTCTGGCGTGACCCAAGCGACGCAACTTTATACAGCGAATGATGGCGTCTTAAACTACTGGGTCACCCGTGCCCGCTAAAACTGTAGTTATGAACGTGTGGAGGTGCGTTTACAAGGAATAACACATTTCTATTGTCTTTTCACATGCATACAGTAAACATGACTGTTCCTCTGATTCAATAAATATAACACACAATTCGAAGCATTCTCGAGAAACAAGAGTTTACAGGGGGTGCGTACCCTTCACCGCAAGGAAAGGTTTTCAGTTATAAATGTACATGCAGACACCCACCCCCACCCCCCAAAAAATAAATAAAAATACCCATTCTGCTTAATCATTCCAACAACAAGTACGTAAAAAACTACTAAGTATTTGTGTGTTTACTACTCATGCAACTGTGGCAGCAACAGCTTGGATGCTATAGTCAGGAGGAGCAAACTCAGGATCGAAGAATCCGTCGAGCCACCTGAAAACAAAATGCAACACAGAAGGTTATAAACTATTTACAGAATATATTCCATCGACGGTTATATAATTGTTCAAAGAAAACATAACATGTATTACGGCACTAAATGAAAGCGAATGACATAAGTGCGTGAGTGGTTAATTATGGAAGTAAGCAGACCTGATGAGCAGAGGTCCAAGTGAGATGACATTGACGCTGTGAGGAGATCCTCCTTCAACTTGCTGCCGTCACATACAGGGTCAGTTGTTTCCGTCACAGCCTCCAGGCAACGCAACAGCTCCTTCAGAGATCTATGCGACGCAGGAAATATTGCCTTCACTGATTCAATGAATATGTCAAGCTATTCAGGCATATATCTTATATTCTCGTAGAAACCCTCTTCTGACACGTCACCGATATAAATAGTCGTGGGAAATAATCGTCATTCATCTGACAAGTAGCTATACAAGTGTCTTAAAAATAGCATTCACGTAGGGTGGTATAAGATGTATAATTCTTGAGTTAGAGTGGTGATCAAGGGTGACGTAGCGGCAAGGGTGATAGAACTGAGCCCATTCTTCCACCCGTCCAGGAATTATAATGATGGAAGTGGGTATCTGGCAGTTGGAAGACTCCTGACTCCAGCCCCTCAACCTCCAGACTCCCGTCCTTCAACGCAGGGACGCAACACACGGCGAATAGATTGCCTTCTTTAGTCGGCTCACACGACTACTACTTATAAGGTTATGGGGAAAATTACAACTTAGTACGAACATAATATTCAACATTGTAATATTTTCATTGAAGCCACATTCATCGCCAACATTGGACCGAGTTGTATAGCTGAAGCTATTTTAGCATAGAGTGCAAGCTTTTCTTTACTGATGCTAGTTATTGGTGAGTTGGTTTGGTGTAACGCCGCAAGGAACAGTATGTCAGACGTGTCATGGCGTGTCAGGTGATGCACGTCTCACACGTTTACCACTTTAGCGAAACCCTGACAAACCCAGAAACATAATGGTTGCATTTGTGGCTCTGATATACATGCAACAACGGTGAATAGTCGAACCTACATTATTTGTATTTATACTTTATCAATACACAAGTGAAGTCTTTATCAGATAATTTATAACGAGAGACATGGGTCAATACACCTTTTAACGTCAAATACTGTAACTATTAAATTTCAATACGTTGTTAACTCGCGTGCAGCTCGGTAGGAACGATTTCAAATACACTACGACTGTAAACATATAAATATAATATAACTTGAACTGCCATTGTAGTATATCTTCTTTGACTAATACTAACTACGATTAAATGAATACAAGTGCAAGGTATATGTTTTGGGACTGCTGCGCCAAATCACACTGCACTGATATTTCCTCTAAGTACTTAAACATCGAAACCTCAGGGGAGATAAATCTAACTTACTTGCACGTGGTAGATCTGTCACTGATATCGGCTTTGTTGAAATTGATCTCACATTGGCATGTGGAAGTAACCGCTGTAATAGAACACAGGCTAGATTACAATAGTGCGTGCGTCACCAGATGCATGCTTTAAGACAACTGATTTACTCTCACTGTCAATGAATCGAACAAATCGTAAACCTCAAAATGAGCATAATAATTAACATGAACCAATTTTTGATAAGTAATTAGTTTTCTGACCACAATGTTTAAAAGCAACGTGTCTATGTTCGTCTATTGTTCAGTGTTAGAAGAAAACTTGTAAAATATTTGATACATACTAACGGAAAAAAGTAACTGTGCTTCATATAAAGTTCAATGAAAAAATAATTTAATCTGAAATTATATAATGCAACTTTAAATACATTTTACGAAGACCTCGCCTCGACTTTAAGGTCGTGATTCACAATTTGCACGAGCATGTTTGCGTGTTTGTTGGGATCATGATACTCACACACGTGTTTTTGTTACTGTCACCAGCACACAACGATTGTTTAGCTATCAGGTGCTCCTAAAACACTTTTGTTTAACCGTAACACTTACGCAACTACACGGCTTGCTGAAAAATCAATGTCTACATGCTATGGATATGCTACAGGCAGGAATGGCGCACAACGAAGTCCAGCGACACGCACAGTTCTGCTTCCATGTCACGCCTAGCTTGGTGTAGACAGCAGTTGGTACATGCGTCCAGGTTTCACTTTGGCAGCTCTGATGGTCGCGCATGAGTCCAAGAGAATGTTTTAGCGACGCTTGCGTTACTCAACGCCGTCAGTTTTATGGTGGAAGTGAAATGGTATGGGATGGCATGACAACTCATGGAAGAACACAGCCCATCATAGTTAATGGCAATTTGAATTGCGGCACGAAGGTTTTGTCAATGAGTTGTAATGATAAAACATTGATCCGACAAAAGACCAAATATTATGTTGTTATTTTCAATAACTTAACATTTACACCACTTTACATGAAGCACAGTTACATTTTCCCGCCAGTATAGATGGAGAGAGATAAAAAAAAAATCACCACTGAGATATAACAAATAGTGATGTAGCCCTACTAAAGAAATAAATAATTGAATGAAATAAAAATAATTCTGCCTGAAAACGAATGCCTCTTGAGCAAATATCTGTGTCTCAATACACTCAATGGTAGATTGCTTGCATATAGAGCTAAATACTAGACGTGTCTATGTGCATCAAGGTATATGCAAATATTATTAAGTTAATAGCATCTGCTCCGCTTTGGGACCAATGCGTGCCTTCCACTGCCCAAGATTCGCTCCGGGTTTGGTCGTCTGTGTGGACCATTCTGAAGTTGTAAACGTCCGCGACCTGCGTTATTGCTGGGCTTACCTTGACCTGCCATACAGACAGATGCTAAGCAGTTATAACAGTAATACGTACGGCAGTCGCTTGGACCAATGTCAGTGAATGTCGACTCTACAATTTTGCCGATGTACGTTTGGGTCGTTGCGGAGCCGCAGCCATTGGCGACAGACGCTAAAAAGCATGAAGTTAGCTTCTTGACCTCACTGGAGAAGAAAGGAAAAAGAGACAAATGTCTGGGTCTCATGACTCGATTATTCATCACCCTGCAACTGGTTTTCCGGTCGATTAACAGCAGAATTTGGACACTGGCAATAAATCCGATTGTTTACTCTATGAGAAATCATATTGAATCTGATTACATGTATTCAAGGCCCTCGTTCACATTTCACAAGGCCCTTGAATTCCTAAGGCGGATTAAACAGAATTTTGTTTGAAAGAATGGATATATTTGGGAAATAATAATAATAATAATAATAATAATAATAATAATAATAATAATAATCCATTAATAAGTCCATTAATCTCCCATGATAGTACCATAATACATTTAGTACTATGTAATCCTTCGTACCAACATTTCATTGGTGCGATGATAACCTTCGTATGAATGATTCCCTTTGTACGATGATATACCTGGTACTATGCTACGCTTCGTACCGCTTCGTACCATCATACACTGTGAGACATGATACACAGTGAGCCATGATAAACTGTGAGCCATGATACACTGTTGACCATGGTACACAGTGAGCCATGATACACTGTGGTACCTTAAACACTGTGAGTCATGATACATCGGAGACATGATACACAGTGAACCATGATACATTGTAGGCCATGGTACACATTGATCCACGATACACTGTGAGACATGATACACTGTGAGCCATGATACACTGTTGACCATGGTACACAGTGAGCCATGATACACTGTGGTACCTTAAACACTGTGAGTCATGATACATCGGAGACATGATACACAGTGAACCATGATTCATTGTAGGCCATGGTACACATTGATCCACGATACACTGTGAGACATGATACACTGTAGGCCATGATACACTGTGGTACCTGAAACACCGTGAGTCATGATACACTGTGAGTCATGATACACTGTGAGTGATGAAACACTGCGAGCCACGATAAACTGTGAGTCATGACAGACTGTGAGCCACGATACACTGTGAATCATCATACACTGTGAGTCATGATACACTGTGAGTCATGACACACTGTGGTACCTGAAACACTGTTAAGCCATGATAAAATCTGAGTCATGATACACTGTGAGACATGATACACTATGAGTCATGATACACTGTGTGTCATGATACCCCGTGGTACCAGAAACACTGTGAGTCATGATACACCGTGAGACATGAAACACTGTGAGTCATGATACGCTGTGAGACATGATACACTTTGGTACCTGAAACACCGTGAGTCATGATACACTGTGAGTCATGATACGCTGTGAGACATGATGCACTTTGGTACATGAACCACTGTGAGCCATGATACAATGTGAGTCATGATACACTGTGAGACATGATACACTGTGAGTCATGATACACTGTGAGTCATCATATACTGTGGGTCATGATACACTGTCAGCCACGATACACTGTGAGCCATTGATACACTGTGAGTACTGATACACTGTGGGTCATGATACACTGTGAGTTATGATACACTGTGAGTCAAGATATTGTGGGCCATGATACACCGTGAGTCATGATACACTGAGAGTCATGATACGCTGTCAGACATGATACACTTTGGCACCTGGAACACCGTGAGTCATGATACATTGTGAGACATGATACACCGTAAGACATGATACACTGTGGTACATGAAACACTGCGAGTCCTCATACACTATAGGTCATGATACACTGTCAGCCGCGATACACTGTGAGCCATGATACACTGTGAGTCATGAGACACTGTGAGTCAAGATATTGTGGGCCATTATACACTGTGAGTCATGATACACTGTGAGTCATGATACTCTGTGGTACCTGAAACACTGTGAGCCATGATACACTGCGAGTCATGATACACTGTGAGTCATGATACGCTGTGAGACATGAAACACCGTGAGTGATGATACACTGTTAGACATGATACACTGTGAGTCATGATACACTGTGGTACATGAAACACTGTGAGTGATGATACACTGTGAGACAGGATACACTGTGAGTCATGATACACTGTGAGTCATGATACGCTGTGAGACATGATACACTTTGGTACCTGAAACACTGTGAGTCATGATACACTGTGGGCCACGATACACTGTGGGCCATGATACACTGTTGGCCATGATACACTGTGAGTCATGATACACTGTTGGCCATGCTAAACCATTGGCCATGATACACTGTGGGCCATGATACACTGTGAGTCATGATACACTGTTGGCCATGCTAAACCATGGGCCATGATATACTGTTGGCCATGATACACTGTGAGTCATGATACTGTGTTAGCCATGATACACTGTGGTACCTGAAACACTGTGAGTCATGATACACTGTGGTACCAGAAACACTGTGAGTCATGATATACTGTTGGCCATGATACACTGTGAGTCATGATACAGTGTTAGCCATGATACACTGTGGTACCTGGAACACTGTGGGCCATGATACACCGTGAGTTATGATACACTGTGGGTCATGATACTGTGGTCCATGATATACTGTAGGCCATGATACACTGTGGGCCATGATACACTGTGGACCATGATACACTGTGGGCCATGATACACTGTGGGCCATGCGAAACCATGGGCCATGATACACTGTGGGCCATGATACACTGTGAGCCATGATACACTGTGAGCCATGATACACTGTGAGCCATGATACAATGTGGGGCATGATACACCGTGGGCCATGTTACACTGTCGGCCATGATACACTGTGGGCCATGATACACTGTGGGCCATGAAACACTGTGAGCCATGATACACTGTCGGCCATGATACACTGTGGGCCATGATACACTGTGGGCTATGATACACTGTGGGCCATGCTAAACCATGGGCCATGATACACTGTGGGCCATGATACACTGTGAGTCATGATACACTGTGGGCCATGATACACTGTCGGTCATGATACACTGTGAGTCATGATACAGTGTTAGCCATTATACACTGTGGTACGTGAAACACTGTGAATCATGATACACTGTTGGCCATGATACACTGTGAGTCATGATACAGTTAGCCATGATACACTGTGGTACCTGGAACACTGTGGGCCATGATACACTGTGAGTTATGATACACTGTGGGCCATGATATACTGTGTGTCATGATACACTGTGGGCCATGATACACTGTGGGCCATGATACACTGTGGGCCATGATACACTGTGGGCCATGATACACTGTGAGTCATGATACACTGTGGGCCATGATATACTGTGAGTCATGATACACTGTAGGCCATGAAACACTGTGAGCCATGATACACTGTGGGGCCTGATACACCGTGAGTTATGATACACTGTGGGCCATGATACACTGTCGGCCATGATACACTTAGGGCCATGATACACCGTGAGTCATGAAACACTGTTGGTCAGGATACACTGTTAGTCATGAAACACTGTGAGTCATGATACACTGTAGGCCATGATACACTGTGAGTCATGAAACACTGTGTGTCATGATACACTGTGAGACATGATACACTGTGAGACATGATACACTTTGAGTCATGATACACTGTGAGACATGATATACTGTGATCCGTGGTACACTTTGAGTCATGATACACAGTGGGCCATGATACACTGAGGGCCATGATACACTGTCAGCCATGATACACTGTCAGCCATGATACACTGTAAGACATGATACACTGTGAGTCATGATACACTGTGAGACATGATACACTGTGGGCCATGATACACTGTGAGTCATGATGCACTGTGAGTCATGACACAATGTTGTACCTGAAACACTGTGAGACATGATACACTGTGAGACATGATACACTGTGAGTCATGATGCACTGTGAGTCATGATACACTGTGGTACCTGAAACACTGTGAGTCATAATACACTGTGGGCCATGATACACTGTGAGTCATGATACACTGTGAGACATGATACACTGGGGGCCATGATACACTGTGAGTCATGATACACTGTGGTACCTGGAACACTGTGAGTCATGATACACTGTGGGCCATGATACACTGTGGTACCAGAAACACTGTGGGCCATGATACACTGTGAGACATGATACACTGTGAGACATGATACACTGTGAGTCATGATACACTGTGAGACATGATGCACTGTGAGTCATGATACACTGTGAGACATGATACACTGTGAGACATGATACACTTGGGGCCATGATACACTGTGAGTCATGATACACTGTGGTACCTGGAACACTGTGAGTCATGATACACTGTGGGCCATGATACACTGTGAGACACGATACACCGTGAGACATGATACACTGTGAGACATGATACACTTTGGGCCATGATACACTGTGAGTCATGATACACTGTGAGACATGATGCACTGTGAGTCATGATACACTGTGAGACATGATACACTGTGAGACATGATACACTGTGAGACACGATACACCGTGAGTCATGATACACTGTGAGACATGATACACTGTGGGCCATGATACACTTTGAGTTATGATGCACTGTGAGTCATGAAACACTGTGAGTCATGATACACTGTGGTACCTGAAACACTGTGAGACATGATGCACTGTGGGCCATGATACACTGTGAGTGATGATGCACCGTGAGTCATGATACAATGTGAATCATGATACACTGTGGGCCATGATACACTGTGAGTCATGATACACTGTGAGACATGATGCACTGTGGGCCATGATACACTGTGAGACATGATACACTGTGGGCCATGATACACTGTGGTACCTGAAACACTGTGAGTCATAATACACTGTGGGCCATGATACACTGTGAGTCATGATACACTGTGGGCCATGATACACTGTGAGCCATGGTACACTGTTAGCCATGATACACTGTGGGCCATGATACATTGTGAGCCATGGTACACTGTGAGCCATGATACACTGTGGGCCATGATACACTGTGAGCCATGATACACTGTGAGCCATGGTACACTGTGAGCCATGGTACACTGTTAGCCATGATACACTGTGGGCCATGATACATTGTGAGCCATGGTACACTGTGAGCCATGGTACACTGTGAGCCATGGTACACTGTTAGCCATGATACACTGTGGGCCATGATACATTGTGAGCCATGGTACACTGTGAGCCATGGTACACTGTGAGCCATGATACACTGTGGGCCATGATACATTGTGAGACATGATACACTGTGAGCCATGGTACACTGTGAGCCATGATACACTGTGGGCCATGATACACTGTGAGCATGATACACTATGGTACCTGATACACTGAGCTAACTTATACACTGTGAGGCATGATGCTTGTCGTGATGCGACACTTTTCTTAATCTGGGGCACGGGTGGCCCAGTCGTATAAGGCGCCGCGATTCGCTGTGCAGAGTTGCGTCCCTTGGGCACGCCAGAAACCTATGATTGTTGGTTCGAATCCCGGTTCGCCCCGATTATGTTTCTAGGTTTGTCAGCACCATACCCGTGCTCACGGGTTTCACCGAAGTGGTAAACGTCTGAGTCCTGCATCACTTCGGGCTTTCCTCCCACATTAAGCTGACACGCTGTGATATAACCGGAATACTGTTAAAAGCGGCGTTAAACCCAACTCACCCACTCACTCTTCTTAATGTGATGCCGCTCATGATAAACTCCACTTCGTACTGACATCAATGATATTCTTCGATGACACACTGCGTACGAATGATATTTGTTGAACCTGATGACCGTCCTTTTGTACCCTCGGTAGTTGTTATCATATTTGGATAGATGTACAAGTATGTTTTTTGCTAATGCAAGTTTAAAGTGTACATTATACAATGGTTATAGAATTCGGATATGTATGTGGTTAATGTATGTTTAATTACGATGTAGTTACTGTAGAGATGAAGGCAGCTTGGAATACGAACGTGCATTTCTTGGAGTTGTCACTGATATCAGCCG
The DNA here is from genome assembly GCF_023055435.1 of Haliotis rufescens. Taxonomy (NCBI): domain Eukaryota; kingdom Metazoa; phylum Mollusca; class Gastropoda; order Lepetellida; family Haliotidae; genus Haliotis; species Haliotis rufescens. Next base: position 40,390,600 of record NW_025964334.1, on the reverse strand, counting down.
TGATGTAGGCGATCTGACACGCACAGTTGGATTTGCTGGCTGGGTGAAGAGACAGATATGACTAATTTAGAATAATTGTTATTGGACTTTGTTATTTTCTTACAGAAAATACATAGCATCAAGGCACTGTTGCTCATTGTATAAAGCTGAATGTGCTATGCCATCAAGTGTGGCTGTATCTAACGATTCACCACAGTTCGTAAAGCGTTGGGATGTAAGACACCGTCAACAATGGTCAAACCAGTTTGCAGATGATGTTCTTGATATAATTTATTCCAACTGTAACGCTATATATTCCACACACATATCTGAGCCCTTTGATTTCTGTGAAGAGGATGTTGAAACATTCTCCACGAATGAAAGGTTCCTACAGTTAAAGAAAAACAAACATTCCTACAGTTAAAGAAAAACAAACATATATTTTGACACAACACACAGACCAATGATGGTTCCAGACATCGTCCTGAATGTTCGTGCTTACACCTTAACATTGTAAGGGGAAGTGAAACGTTAACACACGGACATGCGTACAAACGCGCCAGGCTATGACTTCATTCTGGTGAGCTAAATCTTGTAAAATCGTCTTGTTTTTTTAAACTTTCAACATTATTGTTACGTTATTGTTACGATGTGTAGAGGATGACATGTTTCATTCTTTCGTATCAAAAAGAGACCACAATTTACACATACGACAATCTGTGTCGCCCAACGCTGTCATGCTGGTGTCAATGTTAGACGCGAGCGTGCGCAGGGTTGTACTTCCGTCACATCCGGTTCCGGATGTTCCGATCAGGCAGCCAAGAAAATCCCGAAGAGCTCTGTGGAAGGCCGGCAGGTACAACAGGTAAAAATAAAGAAGACAACATCAGCTGAAAGTCCCACCCACACGGGGGCGGTCGGGTAGCCAAGTGGTTAAAGCGTTCGCTCGTCACGCCGAAAACCCGGGTTCGATTCCCGACATGGGTACAAAGTGTGAAGCCCATTTCTGGTGTCCCCCGCCGTGTTATTGCTTGAATATTGCTAAAAGCGGCGTAAAACTCACTCACTCACTCCCACCCACACGCTATCATCATCTCCAACTTATAGATATACAGGAAGGGAAATAACTCTGTCACTTGTTCAAGAGAACACAACACGCAACCTTGTTTCACAACCATATTTTTAAAGGTAAATTAAAAAAAATTAGCAGCTCCAAGTGATTGAGAGATATACCTTTACTTGCCTACAAGCAGTGCCTCGGTATACATTCTCTCGACATAGCGACAGGAATGTGTGTAAAGTTCCAGGTAATACTGTTATAAGGTTAAAAATGCATCTCAGAAACGAATGATAATAAATAGAACCCATTAGATATAGTTCGTGACAGAACTGGTAGTTGGAAAGGAATCAATAGAGAAAAGACATTTCACATTTATCACAAGTGTATTCTGGACATTTCATATTTATCATTGGATTGGTCCCTGGCTATTATCCATGAGTTAATGAAACAAATGGGGAATTACAAGGTATAATCCATTTGGAGCTTCGGAGCGAGTCACGAAATCAATAGAGAGATGAGCAACCTGGCACGTAGGTTTTTGGTATTTTTCCGATGGTGACACACATGAGTTCATGGTAAGATATAAACTTGTAACGAATCAAATGGAGGTATTGAGACATGTGACAAGGACAGGTCAGGCTCGAACACTATAGAATGATACCCTCAACATTAGGAGAGTGGTGCGCGGTTTACAGTCGATCGAGGCGAATCCCGATCGTTCTAAGTTTCCACCAGCTAGTGACGAGCCTGGCCAGTCTGATCCTGTTCTGTATTGATAGATGGGCTGAGAGTAAGTAAAACTATGTGAGTATAAACTGGTGTTGCGTTTCTTTATTATGCGTGTGTGAATGCTGATAGAGACAACTTGGAGTAAGGGTCATTAGACCAATCACTCCTTGACGGAGCCGAGCCGTGGTGGACAAGGCGAGGGCAATGTCCTGGCTTAAGTGACCACAAGGACCAGGAACGGCAATACATTTAGTAACTGTATTAGGGTCGCACTGGACGCCCGAAAGCAGTTACGACAATACTTTGTCAAACAGCGGGTCTCGGGCCTGTGTTAAGATACTAGTAGGCTGTGGTCGTGTAATGTCAGCTCGGTACGTGAGGAAGTTGGGTGTGCGTCGCCTTGAACATTGTGCTCTCTAATAAAGTAATTTACGGAAAATAATTTCAGTTTGGACAGAATGACATTACATATGTCATTAGGGTGTCAAATATGTTGATAATATAGGATCATCATTAAGTATTTTACGTGTGATTCACCAAATCGCATACGAAAGTTATCTGAAATATTGTCATTCATTATTACAGTGAAATCAATGGTCAGTGCTAGTACCACTTTTCTGCTTGTCCCGGTGAACACGATACGTGTCACATAGGTAGGTCCGACGTCATCTTATACCCTGCGCTAATTTCAAACACATCCAAACACCACCACACCACCACCGCCACACCTCTACGCCCAACTATCTGCACCTGCGAGGGTTGAATTATGATACGTTCGAGGCCTCATATAGAAGGAATTATGTAATAGTGAAATCTTGTGGACATTACGTGACGTCATGGAGGTATATCAACAAAAAACTCAGTATGTTGAACAAATATGACAAGTAATTAAAATGTGACCTTTGGAAAACGGACAAACTTGAGGAAGTACTTGCAGATTGTTGTTTGGAATCAGGCTGGAAATGGTGAACCCAGATTTCATCCATATTCACAAATCGCTGCAAGTACCTTTCTGACTCAGCTTCAAACAACATGACAGGCTTGGGTAACTTTTGATGTTAAGCCCCTTTTCTACATTTACTTCATCACTGCACGTTCCTCAGATCTGTCACAGACCTCTGCTTAGTTTGTTGACGTTTCAGCCACACAGAGAGGTGCTACAACTGCACGCGACGTCGGAACACGCAGGGGACACACCTACATGTATCGTGGGCAGTCAAAGCCGACCCACGGTGATACTTACGTGCATTTCAGACTGCTGGTGCTCATATCAGCCTTCGTATAATTCAGTTCACACGCACATGCTGATCCATCCGGGAAACCTGGTGACGAAAGAACACCAAGTTGCGCTGTTTACTGTTGTATTAGAAATAATCCTAGCGTAGTATTAGAAATAATCCTTATATTAGAAGGAAAGTGAGAGCAGCAGTATAGTCCATACATACTGAAGCACTTCCCTTTACCATGGAGGATGTTGCCAGTACACGTGTACTGTTTCACAACAAAATCAAGGATGCTGAATAATAAACGCAAATGCCGTCGGATACGCTGATATCAAACTCTTACGTACGAAGTTGATGACTTTGATCCATCAGCAGTCATTTGTTGAGATTGTGTTTATCAATACCCACGTCAGGCGATCATCTGCTGCAATCAGTCTTTACAATGTTTTCGGCATACTTACTACAGCTAGTGGTTGCCAGGGCAGCCTGCGCTGAAGTTGCCAACTGAGCAACACTTGTCATGCCGTCACATCCGGTCTGAGATTTTCCCGCGAGACAGGAGATAAATGCCTTGGTCTCACTGCAAGATCAACATGATATGATAAAGTGAAGATCCTTCTCGGACATCTACAGTCCGTTTGACTCCAAATGAGAACGATGAATTGCAAAATAACACGAAATCCAGAAAAGTGTATGAAACATCAATACGGTACTTGACCATGAATACCCTGTGCCCAACAAAATCTTAATTTTGTTTATTTCAAGACCCATGACGGATGAAGTTCTTTAAGAAACTATCATGTAATTTTGTATAGAAATGTGTACATGACACGTAGGGGGGACACACCGAGGAAGGCACAGCGCAAGCACGCATGCACTGCACGTTCTGTGGTAGGGGAAATGACTGAGCGTTAGAGGGGCCGTCTCATGATAATGTCAGTCGCAATCTGACTCGCTCATTCCATAGATCTCGTCGTCGGAACTGCTGGTACCTGAACCGACTGCCACTATTATAGGTTGGACTGTTGCTGGCCGTAGTCCATCTCGTGACCAATAACGTGGCTCTATCTACTCAACGACTGTGGCCACACAACGCCTCCATGTTTCTACTGTTACCCGACCACGGGATAACTTTACGAGTTGTTCAACGTCTCGTAATTTGAACGTTGTTTTCGATCGTCCAACGTCACCCTTGACGATGCCCCATACCAACTCGATTGGATTCAGGGCGCAGTGATAAGGTGGCAGTCGTAAAACAGCGTGACCCTGACCCTTGATGTAACTGTCAACTTTATACACGGGGTCAGGTTTCATGGTTTTGATGATTTCATAGAGCTGTGGTTTCGTCGCTCGAGAAGGAAAGGTAATGTTCCTCCGTTGCAGCCAAGTAACCATGTCTCCTTTACGGTTATTAGAGGTTGGAGTCTTGCTTTCTGGATCCTGCACACTACGATACCGTGCACTGTCCATGACAATGAGAGACTTGGTAGGCAAAGCACTGACTAATTTATCTTTCACCCACTCCAGAAATACATTGCCGTTCATTTCTGTGTGGTAGTCCCTGTTGTCTTTGGCCTTGGCTCTAAAGACGAGGTCACAGTCTGGGAGAAAACCCTGACTAGCAGAACCAGCATGGAGAACTATGAGTCTTTCACCCTTTTCCATTGGTAACTTTCTACCAGACTCCTTACAGTCACCACTGGGTACCCACTGACTGCTGGCTGTGTGTGACGCATTTACCCATGTCTCATCTAAGAAGACGGGCTCATATCCTTCTTCACGGTTCTGCTTGATGGTACGAAGGTAATGATTTCGGAGACGAACAATGTCAGACCGTTCACACAACACAGCCCTATTTTCTCCAGTTATCTTTTTGTATTTGTAACCCAATGTATGCAACAGCTGCCATAGTTTGTACTTTGTAACACGTAAATCATGGTCAGTTTCAAGGTGTTTCTTCAAAATTCTTAGGGACAGGAACTTATTTTCTGAGTGCAGTTTAACAATTGCACGTCTGACTTGATCCCTCTGAAAACTGTCTAATTTATCAACCTTGCGTGGTTTTGACATGTTCCCTACCTCTTTGGCCTGACTATTTGTATCTCGTCGACTAACAACATTTTTAAGTTTCTGAGGGGACATACTAAGAGCTTTTGAAGCTCGTTTCAAGAATTTATTAATTGCATAAAAAGGCTTTGCTCTTTCTGCTTCACTTCTAAAGAAATCATACACATTCAACATCACCTGTTTAACATCTGCTGAGTAGCGCATCTTGTCATTGAATGAACACGGTCACTGTGTAGCACGTGCAGACCGTGCTTGCGCTGTTCCTTCCACTGTTTGTCCCCCTACGTGTCATGTACACATTTCTATACAAAATTACATGATAGTTTCTTAAAGAACTTCATCCGTCATGGGTCTTACAATAAACAAAATTAAGATTTTGTTGGGTACAAGGTATTCATGGTCAAGTATTGTATTGATGTTTCATACACATTTCTGGATTTCGAGTTATTTTGCAATTCATCGTTCTCATTTGGAGTCAAACGGACTGAGTGTGTCATGTCCTGCTTCCCCTCCCCGGGGAAACAGTGACTCGACATGTGGAGACTAGTGCACCATTTGCCTACCCACTCCGACCACGCCCGCAAGGATAACATGGCTGCTGTGGAGCTTATAGTGGATCCTCAGCAATATTTCCGTTGTAACTATATAGTAGTAATTCAGTAGGTCACTCGTACTCAGGTTAGGAGTCTGAGTTTCAGTCATATTTCATTTCCACGAAAGAGTAAATGTAGTATATTTCAAGTGTTTCATGTTGTCCATGAAACCGTTATATTGAACTGACGTATATACGTAAAGGCAGGATTGTGTAATCACTGCCCACTTGAAGGATTGTGTAATCACTGCCCACGTGAAGGATTGTCTAATCACTGCCCATGTGAAGGATTGTGTAATCACTGCCCACGTGAATGATTCTGTAATCACTGACCACGTGAAGGATTGTGTAATCACTGCCCATGTGAAGGATTATGTAATCACTGCCCACTTGAAGGATTGTGCAATCACTGCCCACGTGAAGGATTGTGTAATCACTGCCCACTTGAAGGATTGTTTAATCACTGCCCATGTGAAGGATTGTGTAATCACTGACCACGTGAAGGATTGTTTAATCACTGCCCACGTGAAGGATTGTGTAATCACTGCCCATGTGAAGGATTGTGTAATCACTGCCCATGTCAAGGATTGTGTAATCACTGCCGATGTGAAGGATTGTGTAATCACTGCCCACTTCAAGGATTGTGTAATCACTGCCCATGTGAAGGATTGTGCAATCACTGCCCATGTGAAGGATTGTGTAATCACTGCCCACGTGAAGGATTGTGGAATCATTGCCCACGTGAAGGATTGTGTAATCACTGCCCATGTGAAGGATTGTGTTATCACTGTCAACTTGAAGGAATGTGCAATCAATGCCCTTGTGAAGGATTGTGCAATCACTGTCCACTTGAAGGATTGTGCAATCACTGCCCATGTGAAGGATTGTGTAATCACTGCCCACGTGAAGGATTGTGGAATCATTGCCCACGTGAAGGATTGTGTAATCACTGCCCATGTGAAGGATTGTGGAATCGCTACCCATGTGATGGATTGTGTAATCACTGCCCACGTGAAGGATTGTGCAATCACTACCCATGTGAAGGATTGTGGAATCACTGCGGATGTGAAGGATTGTGGAATCACTGCCCATGTAAAGGACTGTGCAATCACTGCCCACGTGAAGGATTGTTTAATCACTGACATCGTGAAGGATTGTGTAATCACTGCCCATTTGAAGGATTGTGGAATCACTGCCCACGTGAAGGACTTTGTAATCACTGCCCATGTGAAGGACTGTGTAATCACTGCCCATGTGAAGGATTGTGTAATCACTGTCCACGTGAAGGTTTGTGTAATCACTGCCCACGTGAAGGATTGTGTAATCACTGCCCATGTGAAGGATTCTGCAATCACTGCCCACGTGAAGGATTGTGCAATCACTACCCACGTGAAGGATTGTGGAATCACTGCCCACGTGAAGGATTGTGTAATCACTGCCCATGTGAAGTATTGTTTAATCACTGCCCACTTGAAGGATTGTGCAATCACTGCCCATGTGAAGGACTATGTAATCACAGCCCATGTGAAGGATTGTGTAATCCCTGCCCATGTGAAGGACTATGTAATCACTGCCCATGTGAAGGACTGTGCAATCACTGCCCATGTGAACGATTGTGTAATCACTACCCATGTGATGGATTGTGTAACAACTGCCCATGTGAAGGATTGTTTAATCACTGACCATGGGAAGGATTGTGTAATCACTGCCCACGTAAATGACTATGCAACCACTGCTCATGTGAAGGATTGTGTAATCACTACCCATGTGATGGATTGTGTAATCACTGCCCATGTGAAGGATTGTGTAATCACTGCCCATGTGAAGGATTGTGTAATCACTGCCCACGTAAAAGACTGTGCAATAACTGCCCATGTGAAGGATTGTGCAATCACTGCCCACGTGAAGGATTGTTAAACACTGACAACGTGAAGGATTGTGTAATCACTACCCATGTGAAGGATTGAGTAATCACTACCCATGTGAAGGATTGTGTAATCACTGCCCATGTGAAGGATTCTGTAATCACTGCCCATGTGAAGGATTGTGGAATCACTGCCCATGTGAAGGGTTGTGCAATCACTGGTCACGTGAAGGATTGTGCAATCACTGCCCATGTGAAGGATTGTGTAATCACTGCCCACGTGAAGGACTATGTAATCACTGCCCATGTGAAGGATTGTGCAATCACTACCCAAGTGAAGGATTGTTTAATCACTGTCCATGTGAAGGATTCTGCAATCACTGCCCACGTGAAGGATTGTGCAATCACTACCCATGTGAAGGATTGTGTAATGACTGCCCATGCTAAGGATTGTGTAATCACTGCCCATGTGAAGGATTCTGCAATCACTGCCCACGTGAAGGATTGTGCAATCACTACCCACGTGAAGGATTGTGGAATCACTGCGGATGTGAAGGATTCTGTAATCACTGCCCACGTGAAGGATTGTGTAATCACTGCCCATGTGAATGATTGTGTAATCACTGTCCATATGAAGGATTCTGGAATCACTGCCCACGTGAAGGATTGTGCAATCACTGCCCACTTGAAGGATTGTGCAATCACTGCCCACTTGAAGGATTGTGCAATCACTGCCTATGTGAAGGATTGTGTAATCACTGCCCATGTGAAGGATTGTGCAATCACTGCCCATGTGAAGGATTGTGCAATCACTGCCCATGTGAAGGATTGTGTAATCACTGCCCACTTTAAGGATTGTGAAATCACTGCCCATGTGAAGGATTGTGTAATCACTGCCCATGTGAAGGATTGTGGAATCACTGCCCACGTGAAGGATTGTGTAATCACTGCCCATGTGAAGGATTGTGCAACCACTGCCCATGTGAAGGATTGTGCTATCACTGCCCACGTGAAGGATTGTTTAATCACTGACCATGTGAAGGATTGTGCAATCACTACCCATGTGAAGGATTGTGTAATCACTGCCCATGTGAAGGATTGTGTAATCACTGCCCACTTGAAGGATTGTGTAATCACTGCCCATGTGAAGGATTGTGTAATCACTGCCCATGTGAAGGATTGTGCTATCACTGCCCACGTGAAGGATTGTTTAATCACTGACCATGTGAAGGATTGTGCAATCACTACCCATGCGAAGGATTGTGCAATCACTGCCCATGTGAAGGATTGTGTAGTCACTGCCCACTTTAAGGATTGTGAAATCACTGCCCATGTGAAGGATTGTGTAATCACTGCCCATGTGAAGGATTGTGGAATCACTGCCCACGTGAAGGATTGTGTAATCACTGCCCATGTGAAGGATTGTGCAACCACTGCCCATGTGAAGGATTGTGCTATCACTGCCCACGTGAAGGATTGTTTAATTACTGACCATGTGAAGGATTGTGCAATCACTACCCATGTGAAGGATTGTGTAATCACTGCCCATGTGAAGGATTGTGTAATCACTGCCCACTTGAAGGATTGTGTAATCACTGCCCATGTGAAGGATTGTGTAATCACTGCCCATGTGAAGGATTGTGCTATCACTGCCCACGTGAAGGATTGTTTAATCACTGGCCATGTGAAGGATTGTGCAATCACTACCCATGCGAAGGATTGTGCAATCACTGCCCATGTGAAGGATTGTGTAATCACTGCCCACGTGAAGGATTGTTTAATCACTGACCATGTGAAGGATTGTGTAATCACTGCCCATGTGAAGGATTGTGGAATCACTGCCCACGTGAAGGATTGTGTAATCACTGCCCATGTGAAGGATTGTGCAACCACTGCCCATGTGAAGGATTGTGCTATCACTGCCCACGTGAAGGATTGTTTAATCACTGACCATGTGAAGGATTGTGCAATCACTACCCATGTGAAGGATTGTGTAATCACTGCCCATGTGAAGGAATGTGTAATCACTGCCCACTTGAAGGATTGTGTAATCACTGCCCATGTGAAGGATTGTGTAATCACTGCCCATGTGAAGGATTGTGCTATCACTGCCCACGTGAAGGATTGTTTAATCACTGGCCATGTGAAGGATTGTGCAATCACTACCCATGCGAAGGATTGTGCAATCACTGCCCATGTGAAGGATTGTGTAATCACTGCCCACTTGAAGGATTGTTTAATCACTGACCATGTGAAGGATTGTGGAATCACTGCGGATGTGAAGGATTGTGTAATCACTGCCCATGTGAAGGATTGTGTAATCACTGCCCATGTGAAGGATTGTGCAATCACTGCCCATGTGAAGGATTGTGGAATCACTACCCATGTGAAGGATTGTGGAATCACTGCGGATGTGAAGGATTGTGGAATCACTGCCCATGTAAAGGACTGTGCAATCACTGCCCATGTGAAGGATTGTGCAATCACTGCCCACGTGAAGGTTTGTTTAATCACTGACATCGTGAAGGATTGTGTAATCACTGCCCATTCGAAGGATTGTGGAATCACTGCCCACGTGAAGGACTGTGTAATCACTGCCCATGTGAAGGATTGTGCAATCACTGCCCACGTGAAGGATTGTTTAATCACTGACATCGTGAAGGATTGTGTAATCACTGCCCATTCGAAGGATTGTGGAATCACTGCCCACGTGAAGGATTGTGTAATCACTGTCCATGTGAAGGATTCTGGAATGACTGCCCACGTGAAGGATTGTGGAATCACTGCCCACGTGAAGGATTGTGTAATCACTGCCCATGTGAAGGATTGTGCAATCACTGCCCATGTGAAGGATTGTGCTATCACCGCCCATGTGAAGGATTGTTTAATCACTGACCATGTGAAGGATTGTGCAATCACTACCCATGTGAAGGATTGTGTAATCACTGCCCATGTGAAGGATTGTGTAATCACTGCCCACTTCAATGATTGTGTAATCACTGCCCATGTGAAGGATTGTGTAATCACTGCCCATGTGAAGGATTGTGCTATCACTGCCCACGTGAAGGATTGTTTAATCACTGACCATGTGAAGGATTGTGCAATCACTACCCATGTGAAGGATTGTGCAATCACTGCCAATGTGAAGGGTTGTGTAATCACTGCCCACTTGAAGGATTGTGTAATCACTGCCCATGTGAAGGATTGTGGAATCACTGCCTATGTGAAGGATTGTGCAATCACTGCCCATGTGAAGGATTGTGCTATCACTGCCTACGTGAAGGATTGTTTAATCACTGACCATGTGAAGGATTGTGCAATCACTGCCCATGTGAAGGATTGTGTAATCACTGCCCATGTGAAGGATTGTGTAATCACTGCCCATGTGAAGGATTGTGCAATCACTGCCCATGTGAAGGATTGTGTAATCACTACCCATGTGAAGGATTGTGGAATCACTGCGGATGTGAAGGATTGTGGAATCACTGCCCATGTAAAGGACTGTGCAATCACTGCCCATGTGAAGGATTGTGCAATCACTGCCCACGTGAAGGATTGTTTAATCACTGACATCGTGAAGGATTGTGTAATCACTGCCCATTCGAAGGATTGTGGAATCACTGCCCACGTGAAGGACTGTGTAATCACTGCCCATGTGAAGGATTGTGCAATCACTGCCCACGTGAAGGATTGTTTAATCACTGACATCGTGAAGGATTGTGTAATCACTGCCCATTTGAAGGATTGTGGAATCACTGCCCACGTGAAGGACTGTGTAATCACTGTCCACGTGAAGGATTGTGTAATCACTGCCCATGTGAAGGATTGTTTAATCACTGCCCATTTGAAGGATTGTGGAATCACTGCCCACGTGAAGGACTGTGTAATCATTTTCCACGTGAAGGATTGTGTAATCACTACCCACGTGAAGGATTGTGTAATCACTGCCCATGTGAAGGATTCTGCAATCACTGCCCACGTGAAGGATTGTGCAATCACTACCCACGTGAAGGATTGTGGAATCACTGCCCATGTGAAGGATTGTGGAATCACTGCCCACGTGAAGGATTGTGCAATCACTGCCCATGTGAAGGACTATGTAATCACTGCCCATGTGAAGGATTGTGTAATCACTTCCCACGTGAAGGATTGTGTAATAACTGCCCATGTGAAGGACTGTGCAATCACTGCCCATGTGAAGTATTTTGTTATCACTACCCATGTGATGGATTGTGTAATCACTGCCCATGTGAAGGATTGTGTAATCACTGACCATGTGAAGGATTGTGTAATCACTGCCCACGTAAAGGACTGTGCAATGACTGCCCATGTGAAGGATTGTGTAATCACTACCCATGTGATGGATTGTGTAATCACTGCCCATGTGAAGGATTGCGTAATCACTGACCATGTGAAGGATTGTGTAATCACTGCCCACGTGAAGGATTGTGCAATCACTACCCACGTGAAGGATTGTGGAATCACTGCGGATGTGAAGGATTGTGTAATCACTGCCCATGTGAAGGATTGTGGAATCACTGCCCACGTGAAGGACTATGTAATCACTGCCCATGTGAAGGATTGTGCAATCACTGCCCACGTGAAGGATTGTTTAATCACTGTCCATGTGAAGGATTGTGTAATCACTGACCACGTGAAGGATTGTGTAATCACTGCCAATGTGAAGGATTGTGTAATCACTGTCCATGTGAAGGATTCTGGAATGACTGCCCATGTGAAGGATTGTGTATTCACTACCCAGGTGAAGGATTGTGCAATCACTGCCAACTTGAAGGATTGTGTAATCACTGCCCATGTGAAGGATTGTGCAATCACTGCCCACGTGAAGGATTGTGCTATCACTGCCCACGTGAAGGATTGTTTAATCACTGACCATGTGAAGGATTGTGTAATCACTACCCATGTGAAGGATTGTGTAATCACTGCCCATGTGAAGGATTGTGTAATGAGTGCCGATGTGAAGGAATGTGCAATCACTGCCCACGTGAAGGATTGTGCAATCACTACCCATCTGAAGGATTGTGGAATCACTGCGGATGTGAAGGATTGTGTAATCACTGCCCATGTGAAGGATTGTGGAATCACTGCCCACGGAAAGGACTGTGCAATCACTGCCCATGTAAAGGATTGTGCAATCACTGCCCACGTGAAGGATTGTTTAATCACTGACCACGTGAAGGATTGTGGAATCACTGCCCATTTGAAGGATTGTGGAATCACTGCCCACGTGAATGACTGTGTAGTCACTGTCCACGTGAAGGATTGTGTAATCATTGCCCACGTGAAGGATTGTGTAATCACTGCCCATGTGAAGGATTGTGGAATCACTGCCCACGTGAAGGATTGTGGAATCACTGCCCACGTGAAGGATTGTGCAATCACTACCCACGTGAAGGATTATGGAATCACTGCGGATGTGAAGGATTGTGTAATCACTGCCCATGTGAAGGATTGTGCAATCACTTCCCACGTGAAGGACTTTGCAATCACTGCCCATGTGAAGGATTGTGCAATCACTGCCCACGTGAAGGATTGTGCAATCACTGCCCATGTGAAGGACTGTGTAATCACTGCCCATGTGAAGGACTAAGTAATCACTGCCCATGTGAAGGATTGTGTAATCACTGCCCACGTGAAGGACTATGTAATCACTGCGGATGTGAAGGATTGTGTAATCACTGCCCATGTGAAGGATTGTGTAATCACTACCCATGTGATGGATTGTGTAATCACTGCCCATTTGAAGGATTGTGTAATCACTGCCCACGTAAAGGACTGTGCAATCACTGCCCACGTGAAGGATTGTTTAATCACTGACCACGTGAAGGATTGTGTAATCACTGCCCATTTGAAGGATTGTGGAATCACTGCCCACGTGAAGGACTGTGTAGTCACTGTCCACGTGAAGGATTGTGTAATCATTGCCCACGTGAAGGATTGTGTAATCACTGCCCATGTGAAGGATTGTGGAATCACTGCCCATGTGAAGGATTGTGGAATCACTGCCCACGTGAAGGATTGTGCAATCACTACCCACGTGAAGGATTGTGGAATCACTGCCCACGTGAAGGATTGTGTAATCACTGCCCATGTGAAGGATTGTGCAATCACTGCCCATGTGAAGGACTTTGCAATCACTGCCCATGTGAAGGATTGTGCAATCACTGCCCACGTGAAGGATTGTGCAATCACTGCCCATGTGAAGGACTGTGTAATCACTGCCCATGTGAAGGACTAAGTAATCACTGCCCATGTGAAGGATTGTGTAATCACTGCCCACGTGAAGGACTATGTAATCACTGCGGATGTGAAGGATTGTGTAATCACTGCCCATGTGAAGGATTGTGTAATCACTACCCATGTGATGGATTGTGTAATCACTGCCCATGTGAAGGATTGTGTAATCACTGCCCACGTAAAGGACTGTGCAATCACTGCCCATGTGAAGGATTGTGTAATCACTACCCATGTGATGGATTGTGTAATCACTGCCCATGTGAAGGATTGTGTAACCACTCACCATGTGAAGGATTGTGGAATCAGTGACCACGTGAAGGACTTTGCAATCACTGCCCATGTAAAGGATTGTGCAATCACTGCCCACGTGAAGGATTTCGCAATCACTACCCACGTGAAGGATTGTGAAATCACTGCGGATGTGAAGGATTGTGTAATCACTGCCCATGTGAAGGATTGTGGAATCACTGCCCACGTGAAGGACTTTGCAATCACTGCCCATGTAAAGGATTGTGCAATCACTGCCCACGTGAAGGATTGTGCAATCACTGCCCATGTGAAGGATTGTGGAATCACTGCCCATGTGAAAGACTATGTAATCACTGCCCATGTGAAGGATTGTGCAATCACTACCCACGTGAAGGATTGTTTAATCACTGTCCATGTGAAGGATTGTGTAATCACTGACCACGTGAAGGATTGTGTAATCACTGCCCATGTGAAGGACTGTGTAATCACTGCCCATGTGAAGGATTGTGCAATCACTGCCCATGTGAAGGATTGTGTAATCACTGCCCATGTGAAGGATTGTGCAATCACTGCCCACGCGAATGATTGTGTGATCACTGCCCATGTGAAGGATTGTGTAATCACTGCCCATGTGAAGGACTGTGTAATCACTGCCCATGTGAAGGACTGTGTAATCACTGCCCACGTGAAGGACTGTGTAATCACTGCCCATGTGAAGGATTGTGTAATCACTGCCCATGTGAAGGATTGTGTAATCACTGCCCATGTGAAGGATTGTGTAATCACTGCCCACGTGAAGAATTGTGTATTCACTGCCCATGTGAAGGATTGTGTAATCACTGCCTACGTGAAGGATTGTGTAATCACTACCCATGTGAACGATTGTGTATTCACTGCCTATGTGAAGGATTGTGTAATCACTGCCCATGTGAAGGATTGTGTATTCACTACCCATGTGAAGGAATGTGCAATCACTGCCAACTTGAAGGATTGTGTAATCACTGCCCATGTGAAGGATTGTGTAATCACTGCCCATGTGAAGGATTGTGTAATCACTGCCCATGTGAACGATGGTTTAATCACTGCCCTTGTGAAGACGACTGGCTGATTATTGACGACGTACTTGCAAAGTTTATCGCTGTTGCTGACGTCGGCCTTGGCAAAGTCTGTCTCACAGCCACATGGAGTATTTGCCAAACCTGAATGTAGAAATCATGGGAATGGGTTTGAAAATTGCCTTTAAAACATTCTTAAAATAATGACGAAAAACACAAAAAAGGCTTCATGTTCTACCCACCTCCATTCAACCGTAATATTTTGTTCTGATCTATATCACAAACCAAACTCAAACACTAACCTCTGCTTTTGAAGCAAAGTCCTTTTAAATTAAACTTCCTGTCTATTTATGCAATGGGGCACAAGCAATTTTAATATTATAAAAAGTATAAAGACAGTGCTATGACATATGAAATATCGTCAAAAGCATGAACTTAGTGCTTTTAATAAAAAAATTGAAAATATTGTCACAAAAGTATTAAACAAAACGTTTATGTCAAATATTTACCTGAAATACGGACTCTGATTGTGTCATTGTTTATGTCAATACTCATTTCATCATTTAACTCGTGTGAGATAACAGGGAGATGCACATGCACATTTGACCCTTTCGGTCTGAGGCTAGGGGGATTGCTTTGAGCATAGGGATTGAGTTGGGCCTCTCACACAGGGTCGAGTCGGACCACCCACCTGAGATACAGTAAAAGAAATTCACTTGAAGTGACGGGTTCATTTAGAATACAGTGAACTGTGACGTAATAAAGTGGTATTAAGCTAGTGTTAAAGTCCTGAGGAGCACCCCTTTACTCTTATCTGGGGGTCATCAAGGGAGGGATATTTAAAGACAAACTGGACACTGTATCCGGGATGATACACCAGTTCCAGGCCGAGTTTTGCAGTGGCAAGTTACAACATCACAACAACTTCATAGCATTTGGTGGCAGCAAGTCGGGATTAATGTGTTAAAAACGGAAAAACTGAAGAAAGGAATTATTGGAAAAGAAAGACCAGAAAATATTCTCCTCTTGTATAAACCAGGATATAAACTATAAACACTACTGCAGAGGTCATCTTTAAACTTCACTGGATCCTGATTTTGGAAAAGAAGAATTTTCAAATCTCAATAAAACTTGGAAGTAGAGCAAGTTGGAAAGAAAGCCTCCAGTGAGAAGACAAAAACAATATAGATCAAGTCTGATAGTGACACCTGATAAGCCTCCTTGTGAAGAAAGTGTTGACCCCATCAGCGACCTCAAAGACCATTACAAGATATCAGGAAAAACAGACAACAGATACCTGATAATGGACAGCCATGGCAGAGCAATTGAATTTCGGTTCTTGTTGATACTGTGTGGATTCCAGTAATTTGTCAACAATACGGAATATGATTTGATATGATGTGATTATTAATGTGCAGAACTCTGACTTCCTGTGAGAACAGCACGTGTCTTTCATGATATATTCCACATAAGGACAGACACATTTAGGTTCTATCTTTGACTAATTTCATTTATGTAATTTGTTTCAGTTAATTGCGATTTTTATTGTTTTGTGTAAAATTAAGCAACTATTGGAAGAGCAAGGACTCTGGACATAATAGAACTATTACGATACGTTATTGTTTTGAACATTAGAAATAACTGACGGGTTTGGCAGCTACGACATTACAGGGGTTAGCGACAGGTGAGCAGGTAAGTACGCAGAATCAGAAGAGTATAGACCCTATTACCCTGAAGTTACTCATACTCCGTGATGGGTTGAAACTCCACATGCAGAGGAATAGGCATAATATGCACTTCGCAGAGCTGCAAGTCAGATAGAAATAGAAGAACTGCAGCTTGAGCAGCAGCGAATGGAGAACGGTCGAAGCTGGACACCTAACCTATCCCCAATTGATGACATTGACGTTTACTTGCAGCTCTGCTAAGCCCATTTCATGCTCCTGCCAATTCCTCTGCATGTGGACAACTGAAGTCTACGACTAACATGGTGGAACTAGCCGACCAGTACTTGGCCGTAAGAAGGCAAGGTAATGACAACAAAGAAGCAGTACATATATCACCAGAACCACAGCAAGCGGCAGTTAACTTTCCACTTTATAAGCGAGAAGGTCAGTGTTTTAGATAATATCAGGCAGGGCATATCGCAAGCAAATGTGATTTGAAGGAGAGCAAAACCAAAGTCAGGATCAACTTGATTCGATACGGCTTAGTGGGTGGCCTGCTCAGTTGAACGTTAACATAATCCATTTAAACAAATAGGCCGAATGAATGGAAACGAAATGGTTATTGTTCATGACACTGGTGCTCCAAACCATTGGTCAAAGAAAGGCAGGCGTACGGTACCTTACTGGCAAGTATTGGCGTCCGCTTTACAGATGGCAGCTTGGTAAATGTACCCCTTGCGATGGTTCCCCAAGAGAGCCCTCATGCAAAAGGAACATTTTGTGTTGGTTTATTGCCGTTACTTGCGGTAGAGGTTCTCCTTGGCATCTGGAAGCCAAAACAAACATCCGAACAGGAGGCTCGGAGGTCAGGAGTACAGGCTAACCCTGTAATGACGGTCAAAGTCCTGTTATCACTGTCAATCAAAGAATAGAACTGGTAAAGGAAATCCTGCATCAGGATCGACTCCTTTGCCAAAAGAGAGCAGGGGATATCCTGGTACAGGATCGACTCCCTTGTTGAGAGAAAGCAGGGCAAATCCTGGTACAGGATCGACTCTCTTGTTGATATCATGTCGATAGAAAACAGGGGAAAACATGTTAAAGGAAATCCTGCATCAGGATCGACTCCTTTGCCAAAAGAGAGCAGGGGATATCCTGGTACAGGATCGACTCCCTTGTTGAGAGAAAGCAGGGCAAATCCTGGTACAGGATCGACTCTCTTGTTGATATCATGTCGATAGAAAACAGGGGAAAACATGTCAAAGGAAATCCTGCATCAGGATCGACTCCTTTGCCAAAAGAGAGCAGGGGATATCCTGGTACAGGATCGACTCCCTTGTTGTGAGAAAGCAGGGCAAATCCTGCTACAGGATCGACTCCCTTGTTGACAGATTGTGGGAATCTGTTTTATGGAAATCGATAAATCGTGTTGGGTCCTAGACGAGGGCCTGAACCAATACGTAAATGGAACTAGTCAGGTAACACTGACTAGCGATGAAGTGGGTGAGATGAACCACAGTCAGTTAGAGGGACTGCAGTCCTCTGATTCTAGCCTTGCAAATCCTTAAGAACTTTGTTCAAGGATGTTACCAGAAGTCTTCAAAGAAAAGATCCAGAGACAAGGTTAACCATGTGAATGTACCAGTAATGTGTCAACCCTTCAGGAAAATTGCAACTGACATTGTGGGTCCACTCCCAGGAGAACCCCAGGGGAATAAATACATTCTTACCCTGGTCGATTATGCTCGATATCTAGAGGCAATCACCATTCCCCAGATGGAAATAGTAAATATTGCTGACGAGCTTATTGCCATATTTAGTAGAATTGAAATTCTTGAAGAGTTGCTGTCGGTCAATGAACAAACTTTACATCACAGTTTATGCTGGATGTTCGTATGCTACTGGGAACATCAACGCCTCACCACCAAATGGACTATGCGAACGGTTTAATGTTACACTCAAAGTGATGCTGCGAAAGAATGCTACTGAAGACCCCAAGACATATTATAAGTATGATGTAAGAACAGGCACAGGAAAACCTGAAGGAATCCCAGAGGAAACAGGACTATCATGACTGAGGTGCCGGAGACAAAGAGTTGAATTTGATGAATAGGTTGAGTCCTGATGCCATCCTCTGAAATCAGGCTGCAGTGGATGGGGCCTTGTCCTGATGAGAATATGCACGGTTGACTATGAAGTTGACAGTTGAAGCACGAGGAAACGATTCAAGGTCTCCCATTTCAACACGCTGAGGAAATAAAAGCAAAGGACTTATACTGCCTGTGTGGCATCAGTGACTGTCAAAAGCCAACAGAAGATGATGTTGGCAAGCAGCCAATGTTTCAGTCAGAAACATGGACATATGTCCACATCAATAGCCTTCTTTGGATGAAAAGCAACAGGAACAAGTAAGGTGTCTGCTCCTTGAGTTCTCAGACATTAAGACCCGCCTCGTGCAACATGATATTTGCCTGACTCAGACTCAGCTAATTCTGCAGGAGCCTTATAGATTACCAGAATATATGTAGGAGATGTCTGGCCATGTCTGTTCTACTATGTAGCTGTTGTTTTTGTTATATCACGAAATCAGTGTTGTGGACCCACTGATTTGCTCCTGTATTTGAAGGACAGATATCCAAATCATTTCAGCTGGGAACCCAAAAGAGTGAGTGTCAGCTGGCGTTTGACGCACTGAAATCGAGCCCGATATCCTCACCAATCCTCCAGATCCAAGATTTTAAAAGAGAATTCATTCTCCAAACTGGTGCTCGTGATGATGGCATTCCCTCTGGTCTTTCACAAGATTTGGATGGGATCACAACATTTCTTATCAGAACCGAAAGCTCCTTATTAGGGAGAAGAATGACTCCACTACTGAGAAAGAATGTCTCGCAATTGTCTGGGGTGTCTAGACTTTACATTGCTACCTTTATGGTAGACAGTTCACCCTTCAAACTGACCATCAGCCTCTGAGATGGTTGGCCCAAAACAAAGGCAACAATCAGAGACTTCGCTGGAGCCTCCTGATATGGCCAGGCGCACAAATGTAAGATTGGACCTAAAAGTTAAAAAAAAAAAAACATCTGTGAGGTTTTAGATGCTTTAACCACCCGAGCCTATTTAAGATTAAAGGCGTGTGATGGAGACTATGTTGAGAGCGTAGAGCGAAAATGACTTGACTTTAACGTACGTTTTAGGTAGATTTAGTTTGGTCTTTTAAAGAAGTGATTGAGAACATGAAGTATAAGATCTTAACCTATTTCGTGAAAGGTCTATTTTGTTTTAACTGATTTTGACTACCTCGGCCACGTCGCTCCGAACACATGAAATACATCTGAATGCGCTGAGATGAGAGAGAAATGGTACGTGCCTAGCGTCTATGCACTTGTGTCGTATAATATGTCATCTTCGAATATGGTTAGATACATCCAATCCTTATTCTCTTTACGATTGCTCTTTTACATGTAACCTTGCTCAGCCACGCTCACAGACCGCTCGACTTCTTGATTTTCTAGTGAGTTATTCACAATAAATTTATTGATAAAGAATTTCAACAATGTCCACCCCATATCAAAGCATAGTTTTAACCCTTGCCGTTTCAAGCCTCCTTTTCTTGGCTTGTTCGTGGTGCCAACCCGGGCAGAACACGAGATGTGTGCTTGTGTAGAAAATGCGATATCCAATCAGATCGCTGTTTTTATTTCGAATGGCTTCTCAAAGATGAATACCATAGCAGACGACCTAGTCGTTAAGATAACGATACCAGACAAACAAAATGATAGATTACAACAGTACTGAAACTTATTACTGCCGCATTTTGCTCTTACGGGGGCATACAAGCAACACTGAGATAAGCGTTCGGTGGTTCGAATTAAAACACAATGAAGTTGCACGCAAAAATTAACTCTCTCGAGTTGATTGAAACTGCCAACCACTTCGAAAACATTTGTTTTCGCTAAAGCTTCGGAATACTTTCAACAACAATTCGACAGTCGATGGGTGTGGCCATAGCAGCGATCCCGTTTTCGGAACTCGATATGTGCGATCGTCCTCTCATATGTTAGCACAGAAACGTTATCTGTGAAATGGCAATGGTGGAAACAAGCCTTTAATGTAGGCTAGTGTACACTCTTGCCTCAGGAAGATGGAATAAGATCGACATATCAGAAGAATGCATAGAATAACTCACTACAAACTCCACCGGTGATATTGCCCAGAGTTGTTTCGGCCACCGTCACAATCTTATTTATCGATGAACTTCCGTCACATCCAGTTCCGGTTTTACCTTTCAAACAACCGATGTACTTCTTTGTTTCACTATGTCGTAAATGAAAAAAATATAGAATTACAAATATACTGTTTATCAACTGCATAAATATTCTCTCTTGTAGATTTTACATACAACATGAAATTGCTCTGTTGGGGGCGCGGGTAGCTCAGTGGTCTAAGGGGCCGCAATTGCTCTGTAGAGTTGAGTCTCTTGGGCAATACCGATTATGTTGTAACCTTTGTCAGCACGTTGTCAGTTCTTTTGAGTTTCCCCAAAGAGGTACACGTCCGATACCTGCATCACATCGGGCTTGCCTCCCACATAAAGCTGACACGCCGTGATATTAGTGGAATACTGTTCAAAGCAGCGTTCTATCACCATGTGAATCAAATATGCCATGTCGATTTAGGAGCGGCCGTGTAGCCTAGTGGTTAAAGCGTTCGCTCGTCACGCCGAAGACCCGGGTTCGATTCCCGACATGGGTACAGTGTGTGAAGCCCATTTCTGGTGTCCCCCGCCGTGATATTGCTGGAATATTGCTAAAAGCGGCGTAAACCCATACTCACTCACTCACTCACTCCCATGTCGATTTGAGAAATGTGTATTTCGAGATGCGCCAATTTACAAATTACAGTAGTAGAGATATATGCAGAGACTTTCAGAACTATATTACCACATACGATCAGACTGATACACAAGCAAGTCGATTACTTTATTTGAATTATTTTTGTCTTATTTACTTGGGCACGTGTTTGGCTATATACACTCGCTGTGTGACCATGGAATGATTGCACAGTTGTCACACGTATGATCGTATACTTGACGCACGTGCAGAGTTTGGTGTCGTCACTGACGTCGGCCTTGGCATAGGCGATCTCACACGCACATGCTGTTTCGGTTATATCTAAAAAGAAGGACGTTATTCATGATATCATATGTTGCTATTTTAAATGTCTAACCTATTTTTGCTTTACAATTTGAGGCTATTTGGGGTGATAATATCGTGTTTGATATGTACTGACACAAAGTATGGCAGGTTTTATTATTTACCGTTACGGAAGGGATATGCTGGGTTTTCATAGAAAAAATAATTTGTCCCAGACATTTCTTGAAAAAATGCACCATGTTACAGCCTGTTGTAAAAATGGATATTGTCTTGTTGCGGGGGCTTTCTTCAAAAAATATTCAGGCTCATAGGTCGAATTAAATAAACATCAGGATTCTGCGGCCGAAGCTAACCCGTTAAAGTATTACCCCTGTAAATATTATGCATATCGGAATCATGTTGAACATATACATTCTTTACTGGTATATATTGACTGTTCCATTCTGTCCACTCAATAGGCAAGATAATTTTTAGGACTCACTACACTCAGTTCCGATTCCTTTCAGAATTGTCTCCCCTTCTGTGGCCAGCTTTTCCACAGATACGCTCATGTTACAGCCCCTGTCCCTCTTTCCGGCCAGACACGCTATGAATGCCTTCGTCTCGCTAGAGAGAACAATTGCACATGCAAGACGTCACGTGTCAACTTGTTGAAGTCCCAAACACATATTTAATCACCATGCCATATATACAGAGCATTAAGCAAGAAACGTTTTTAAATAGATATGTAACAAGCATGGTCACAGATATTCAACATATTGCTTTCCTGATTACTTCGTAGTACGGCATGAAAGTGGTTCAATGTCGCTGAGTTCTCGTAACCGCTTAACACAGACCTGAGGATACCCCATTGTAGGTCACGTCAGAACGACCTTTCACGAACTTTGACCGACCATTGAAATGACTAAGAAGAAGTCGACCTCAGCCAATCAGAAAGCAGCTTTCTCAGGGTATGCGGCACTAGTCTCAACTAACGACTTCCATTCCAGACTAGGCTTAGATAAATATCGATTCAAAATTTGAAAACTGAACAAAAGAACATTCTGGACCGTCTAATCAGAGACCATAAAATTTATAGCCCGAGGGCTATGGAAAGTCTCTTCATTTCAAATGTTTATCCCACTGAAGCGAGAGACAGACGGTAATGTTGACTGCCGTTCGGAATACCCCGTGTTAACCATTCCGATGATTCGTGATTAGAAAACACACTGACTGTCACTTTCCAGTCTCTGATTGGTCGCTGAAAGGTCGTTCTGACATGACCCGTAATGGAAGTCCTCAGAGTTTTAGCGGAAGCGAGACCTAAGATGTGATTTTAATGAGTTTGGAACATGGATATATTTAATGACAAAAAAGGCTTCCCTTTCAATGTATAACTTTATATGTACTGACACTTTTCGTCATGCCTTGAACTATTATTACTACATGATTCATAGAATATTCCTTTATAAACAATTTATCGGATATTACAAACTATCACTCACGTGCACAGGCTGGCCGGGCTGGTGACGTCAGCTTTCGCATATGTTACTTCGCAGCCGCACGCTGTGTTGCCTAACGCTGGACACGAAGGGAGTTTGCAGAGTTATAGACTTCAGCCAATAGTCAACATAAATCTCCCCGCGAGACAAATTACACATTGAAACTCATACAAGAACACAGAGTGTTATTGAACGTGTTAGGGTCAGTTGTGAATTTACCCCTGCAATAATGTGCCCCCTTTCCTGATTCCCATATATCTCAGTGAGAACCATCTGGTACCTTTAAACGCTATCCAACAATATGTATAGCTCCAGGAATTATGAGAAGACACGTAATGGACACAAGCGAAATTTTAAGTGTCTCAGTATCATAAATCATGTTGCGACCTTACACCGCTATCCTGTAGTGGTATCAAACGAAAATTCTCTATATTTCTCCAAAAGTCTCCCAGGATTTCGATAAAATATAAATTTAAGAAAAGACAGATATAAGGAAGTAAGGTTCTGTTGGATATGTTTGTGTCTGGCGTTAAAAGTTGTTACAACAATATTGTGTCAATCATTGACTTGGCAACACAAATACTTGGCCTCAGTGTCTAGTTTTGCTAAATTGTCTTCTCGGAGATGAGCGGATGTGGTTGTTCTGGGTGCAGAAGGGGAAGTATCTCACCACATGCACTGTCAGGGATACCAGTCAATTTTGTCTCGGCTCCCGTGATCAGTTGGACAATCTCAGTCCCAGTACATCCGGTTCCAGTTGTTCCTCGCAGACATCCAATGAACACTTTGGTTTCACTGTTCACATATGTACTGAGTATGTTAGATTTCATGTTTAGCATGTTTATGAAAAAACATAAAACTTCCTCATATAATTCTACATGTCCATAACTATTTCTAACTAATTAGTATCTAATCAATGATATCATGTACGTCAAACTATTTTGAGGCAATGCATGCGACCTAGTATATCCATTAGTTGATATTTCCTAACCAAGACAAAATGACTTCAGAGTTAATTATCTGAGGACTATCATATGTTCTAGAGTTTAAGGTTCATGTTACTATTTACTTCTTGTATATTTTCAAATACATTACAATATTTAGGTTAAGATTATTGTGAGTAAAGAATTCGTCATTTACGAGCACTTCTTGGTGTCGTCCCCGATGTCGGACTTGGCATAGGCTATCTCACACGCACATGCTGTTTCTTTTACAGCTGTCAAAAGCACATGTCACGGTTCAATACACAATGCATTGTTTCATGTTAAATATAGTTATTAATAATGCAACCATTTATTTGCAGAATTATAGGCCCATGATACAGTATTTAGTGTTCAGGTCGACTGGGGGGTTCACTTGTCGTGTTGACAGGACAGGATATATTTTCAAGACTACAGTCGCGAGCAGACTACGCTTAGTCGTTGATCTTCATGTTCCGAACACATTGATGGATGTACGATTTGTGAATCTTGAAGAAGATCACCTTTAAAAATCGTTATAAGAACCACATGATAAAATATGATACTCATCTTCGACTGCATCGTGGTTGCAGAAGAAACATATATATCCCGCAATGTACAATTCCAGCAAGTATCGACAGTATTATACAATTTAATTTCTTCTGTGTGTTTTCAAGTCATTTGCATATTTATTCATTTTATAAACATACCACATATGTTGCCAGGGATGTTACTGATTGTTGTTTCTGCAGCAACAACCGCCTCTGCCACAGTTGTTGTCATACACACCGTCCCAGGAAGCCCTGCCAGACAACTGATGAATTGCTTGGTCTCTCTATAGCACACAATATATATTCTAGTTACCAAAAATAATTAACTCTCTGTGTTCAAGCTGCAAAGACTTCCCCACTCTGCGAATCCAATGAGAGGTTACAACTGCATTTCGTTAAGTTGTTTATATGTTTAACATATAAATGTTTGTTATCAAGATTTACGAGAACGGTTTACAAGTTCATGTGCAATGGCATAATTAAATTGTTTTGACCCCGTGTGTGCACGAATTCACCATCCTACGTGAAAATAGCTTCAAACCCAAATTAGAAGTTTCAGTAATTCATGTAAACGGTTTGATATTCTTGTAACATATCCAAATGCACAGGTATATATTTCGGATGGAGTGTATACAAATATGACCTTTGACTTCTCTAAATGGATATACTCACGTGCACAACATGCTTTCTGAACTGACATCTGCTTTAACGTAGTTGAGTTCACACTCACATGCTGATCCGGCGTCTATGCCTACAATTACAAATGTCAGCTCGTCACACGCATGGCATGATTGATAAACACAAGGACGAAAACACAAAAGACGTGTACAGTGGACTGTTGACGGAAATAATCGATAATGATTAGTTAGTTTATAAATATTCCAGCCTATACATGAACCTTTAATTAAGCAGTTAGGTAAAGGCAAAGTTAATAAGTACATGTAACACAATATTTCTTATTTGTTATTTTAAGATGCGAGAATCCTCAAATCGTATGTTATAATATAGTATTTATTAATAAATCAAGTATATTTCTATGTATACATAGCTAACTAAACAAAACCCCAGTTTCTAATAGATCCGTGTAGATGCAATGTCAGACAATATGTCGACATTAATGGCATATGGAGCATGGCTACGTTCCGGGGATGAGAGACCAGTCGGCCTTTACCACCTGTTTCGCGGTCCAGTTCACGTTGGTCCACAATGAATTGCGGTTTTGCTCTTATTTGAGGGACAGATGATGGCAGGTGCACACTCGGCGACAAGTCAGATGACCGTCCAGACTAGGATGGATACACTGGTGTTGTTCGGGACTTTCTGTGCCAGTTTCTGTTGGGTCTGGCGTTCTTGCTGGAATAATGCTTATTCGTCCCCAAACCTTTGAACATTAAAGTGTCACAGACGCTAATTAACCTCACTCTCTTCAGTGCCGATACCTTACCCCACACGATAGCGCCATCAAGGAGGATCCCGATATACAGATAGAACAGCACATCTGCCAGGACCAACTTGATAAGACAACTGGATCTCTTGACGCATTATCATGCATGGCATGTCCATTGAAAACGCTGCAACAGCCGTGACATCGTTCACAAATTCAGCCTGTTTGCACTGATGGTGACAAACCATGAGTGACTGTGTTGACCTTCAAGGGGCATGAGCGTTAACATTCGTTGCTGCATGAAATATACACAGCTTTATCAAACGCCACACAAGTTGAAGTATTATATATACATAACATATATTAGCATGTATACGTACTGCAGGTACTGAATGATCCGATGAACGTTTCAGTTGATGTAGCGAGCCCTGCTACTGACGTTGTGTCGTCACAGGCGAGTTCCGTCTTTCCTCTCAAACAGGAGATGCGAGTTTTAGCTGCGCTGAAACGATGAAATCAAACTTTGATCCAATGCCAGATTAAGATCTACATTAAATGGTGGGATATTCAAGAGATAAACTTGCACGGGAAAAGACCGTATGGATTTAGATTTATAGTTACGTCAATCCGAATATATATCAAATAAAGTACAAAGACATTAACCAATGTAAGGAGTGTTATACTTGTGCATTACGTTTATGACTATAATGTTCGAATATTAAGAATAGAAAACACTGCTTATGATATCAGGAAAAATATTATCATTTACGAAAACAAATTAATCACGACATGGCTGAAATACTGCCGTTGTGACGACAAATCTTTACTCGCTCACTGAAAATAAAATAGTCACCATAGTGGGAAAACGTGTGAGTTACACCGGAACAGATCTGGGGCCGGTCACACTCATTACGGTTGTAACAAGTAATAATACCGACCGTCACATCTGTAACCATTGTGTTGCTTACTTGCAGTTTGCATTGTCTGTACTTGTGAGATGTGTTTCCCAGTAACCCTTCTGGCACACACAGGCATCAGTCAGGGCTGCAACATGATACTGAACGGCTAGCTTCATCCACCCAGTACAAAATGGCACAGAATAGATGTCACAAATAGCAAGTACAAGCGTATTTCCATACTACTCTGCGACATTGTTTATCGGATATACTTGTGACTTGTACATCTTCATACTAGAATATAGCACATTAACTGATGTATTTAATTATTATTATGTAGGATACTAGAGTTTGATTTTGAATTTTAAATTATTAATACTAAAGTCTACTTTCAGATATTACTGCGTTATATTTAATCGCCGTATATTTTTGTACATAACAGTATGTATTCACGCGTGTATTTTGTGGCACTAATACTCACAGCAATTATGACTGATCAAATCGTAGAAGTTACCGATCTCCTCCACCTGGCCACTGCCCTGGGGGCAGTTGTCTGTAGCAGTCTCCAGGCATGTCAGGTAGGCCTTCCAAGACCTGAAATTGACGAACAGAGACAAATGGTTCAGACAGCAACCTTATTATTTCTGAGGAGGAATAGGCGATTTTCGGATGTCATTGTGGTTAACTGGTTCGCGGCATGGATATATAAACATGGTTGTAATAGAACCTCGTTGTAGCGAAGATTCATTCTTACATCATGCATGCATATAGGGTGACTACTTCCTTTACAGTTGCCGATGCAATAGAGGCTGCAATAACTTTGCCAGGCATTTTCGTCTCGTCTGTACGTCATTTTACGCCGTGTTCACGATTGTTGTTTTCTTCTTCACATTATATTACCAATAAACAAAGACAACCCGTCAACACTCACATGCAACTACCTGGCACATTTTTTAAGTCTTTGGCTGAGTTGAACGTGTTTTCACAATCAGGGCATGATGTACATTCGACGCCACTGTCAGCCGCTGAAACAAAACACCAAACGTATTCATGTTTTGGACATAGCTGATCGCAAATTAACCATCCACACAATTATCTCCATTAATAACCCACATACGAATCTGCCTGAAATACTATGTTAAAAAGTGCACTGTAAGCTGTAGGTTGTCGCAGGAAAGAGGAACAGTGTTGGCTGTAGCTTCTAGCAGGACAGGGGACAGTCTTGTATGTAGCTTGTAGCAGGACAGGGGACAGTGTTGTCTGTAGCTTGTAGCAGGACAGGGGACAGTCTTGTCTGTAGCTTGTAGCAGGACAGGGGACAGTCTTGTCTGTAGCTTGTAGCAGGACAGGGGACAGTGTTGTCTGTAGCTTGTAGCAGGACAGGGGGCAGTGTTGGCTATAGGTTGCAGCAGGACAGGGGACAGTCTTGTCTGTAGCTTGTAGCAGGACAGAGGACAGTGTTGGCTACAGGTTGCAGCAGGACAGGGGACAGTGTTGGCGCTAGGTTGCAGCAGGACAGGGGACAATGTTGGCTATAGGTTGTAGCAGGACAGAGGACAGTGTTGAGTACAGGTTGTGTCAGGACAGAGGACAGTGTTGAGTACAGGTGGCAGCAGGAAAAGGGACAGTGTTGAGTATAGGTTGTAGCAGGACAGAGGACAGTGTTGAGTACAGGTGGCAGCAGGATTGGTTGGTTGGTTGGTTGGTTGGTCGTTTAACGCCGCACTCAGCAATATTACAGCTATATGACGGCGGTCTGTAAAAATAATCGAGTCTGGACCAGAGAATCCAGTGATTGACATTATGAGCATCGATCCACGCAATTAGGACCGATGACATGCATCAACCAAGTCAGCGAGACTGACCACCCGATCCCGTAAGTCGCCTTTCACGGCAAGCATGGGTTGCTGAAGACCTATTCTACCCCGGATCTTCACGGGATGGCAGCAGGACAGAGGACAGTGTTGAGTATAGGTTGTAGCAGCACAGAGGACAGTATTGCCTACAGCTTGTAGCAGGACAGAGGACAGTGTTGCCTATAGGTTGTAGCAGGACAGAGGACAGTGTTGCTTATAGGTTGTAGCAGGACAGGGGACAGTGTTGGCTATAGGTTGTAGCAGGACAGAGGACAGTGTTGGCTACAGGTTGTAGCAGGACAGAGGACAGTGTTGAGTATAGGTTGTAGCAGGACAGAGGACAGTGTTGAGCACAGTTTGTAGCAGGACAGAGGACAGTGTTAGCTACAGGTTGTAGCAGGTCATGGGGACAATGTTGGCTACAGGTTGTAGCAGGACAGAGGACAGTGTTGGCTACAGGTTGTAGCAGGACAGAGGACAGTGTTGAGTATAGGTTGTAGCAGGACAGAGGACAGTGTTGGCTACAGGTTGTAGCAGGACAGAGGACAGTGTTGAGTATAGGTTTTATCAGGACAGAGGACAGTGTTAGCTACAGGTTGTAGCAGGACAGAGGACAGTGTTGGCTACAGGTTGTAGCAGGACACAGGACAGTGTTGAGTATAGGTTGTAGCAGGACAGAGGACAGTGTTAGCTACAGGTTGTAGCAGGACACAGGACAGTGTTGAGTATAGGTTATAGCAGGAAAGAGGACAGTGATGGCTACAGGTCGTAGCAAGACAGGAGACAGCGCTGGCTATATAGTACAATCGTTAACGATAATTCGAAAGATACAGAGCTCTTCTGGAACTTTCGAAAAAATGTAGAATAGTAAAAAAAAAAATCGGATAATTAACAAATATAACTTTACAGACAGATCCAATCAATATGTTAGGTTCCCCTCCAAAAGGAACGACGTACAAAATGGAAACGAAAACATTAATTATATATGTAAGAATAACAAGTTAGTTGCAATGAAACCTAATTCTGGGAAGAATGTGCCAACATTATTCAATGACATCTAAATGAGTTATTATTAAGTGGTAATGGGGAAATACATTATATCCATGACAGGAGCGGAAACGTCTAAAACATTTGACTTTGACAGAGGGTAGATCACCACAAGCATAGGGCAATCAATCAACACCAAAAGCAGAACCGTATAAACGATCTATAGACGTACGTGTTTTGTCCACATGCACGTTTCAGATCACCAACAATAACCTAACCCAGCGTTACATACGTACAGTGAGGTGTCAGACTCGTCTGTCCCACAGACCCTGAACCATATTATTTCCCTTCCGTCCAACCCTTTCTGTAAAGCAAAAGCCCTCAATGAAACAAGTCTAGATTTTCCTCAGGTTCCGAATTTCCCATATCACTGGAGCACCTTTTCAGTTTAAATGGAGTTATCTGATTCCATCAATAGTATATGCCATTGAAGCGAGAGACAGAGGATGATTTTGAAGGAATCCGTCGTACAGTCCGAAACTGTCGTTTGGAATAACCAATGTTTACCTCTACAAGGTTACATGATACAGTATTCGTCACCACTCGCATGTTTTCGTAACCTACAACAAGGCCCATCCCCCTCTCGAAAGCCGCCATGCGTCGAAACGGCGTAAGCCAATCAGAATGCGCGTCAGGATATGGGTACTTCGATCAATATAATTCCGAGTATTTAAATTATATTTGGCAATAAGCGTTTGTTTAAAAAATGTGGAAAAATGTAGATTGTCAGTCCCTCACCGCAGTGTACATGATTACAGATGACAGAAATGTGATATGGGTTTTTTTTGTAGGGCTATGTTGGATGATAAATTCAAATGTACACGTACGCTTGTTTACATTTAAGAAATGGTGCCCTTGACTGCAAATCCGTTCATTGCAAACCAGTAAGCAAGGATCCACGAGGTCGATGTACGATGGTACGTAATCAACCGAGTTACCGAGTCTGGCCACTTGCGACAGGCATAGGCTACTTGGGAATCCCCGTGGGGTTTGAATATTACTATGTTGATAGTTGTCACCGAATCTACCCTTGTCTCGGTCTAGTGACCGCTCCGGTCCCTCGCTCGGCAAAGTCGATTTGATACTTACGTCTTCAGTATAGATATAGTAGTTAGTTTGCTATTCGTGTTTTCCCCATGTTTAGAAACACACGTTGGCTAAGCCCTTCAGACTATTGTATTCCCTGGCTCGCTCGGTTTCGTTAGTAAGTGAATACGGGGCACTTTTGATCTTGCACTGACTGGTTATATTGAGCTAAACTTAGTAATTAGGGTTTGTAATACTCCGTCTGTCTTGTTATCCGCGGATAACCCACCTTCCTGTGATGGTCTTGCTACTCAGTAAACAGGGTTTCCAATACTCAGTTTTTCTCCGAATCCATGGAGAACCAACCTTCCCGTGACTGTCTAGCTTTTGGGGGAATTTTAGTACTTCCTTCCTCAGTCAAGGTGACTAAATATTTAGTCTGTTAGACTAGTTTGGTATTCAGTTACTTACTTACTTAAATTGGGAATTTAACCTGCGCTTTCGGTCATAAGCGTATTTCGCGCACGGGCCCGCCAGGCCATTTAGTGTTTGGTCGTAAAGGGTATGTCCGAAAGGCAACCTAGGGGGGTTTTTATGGTTGCTTGCTGTGTTTATTTCCCGTTGTTTAACCAAGCCGAGGTTATTCACTCATTAGAGTGTAGAATTAATTAACTCAGGTGTTAATTGGTCGCAGTCGACGTAATTGTCTGTCTACGCATCTGGCCGGCATCTTGTCAAAGTGTTGTATTAGCTACTCTCATTTTATTACTGTAATAAAGTTGTTTTGCTTTGCCGCTTGTGTATTTGCTGTGATGTAATTAATATCAATAGTCTTTGCCAGCGCAGATTGGGCTCATTTGATCACTTTTGTTGTCATCTACTGATATAAATAGCTGTTATTGATAAACCTGTGAACCTATCACCACGTTTTCATTATTACTTTATTCTTGAATAATGACTTCGCTGATAATTGCAGCGCAGCTCTGTGACATTGGTAAATGTAGAAATACTTCTATGGATATGATATTCCTTCATACGATTACCGTAATTAATACATATCAGATATGTGTACTATTTGTTAATGCTTTCAATGAAAGTAGATGTTCAGTCATGGAATAAATGAGTATTAGGAAATGTCGTTTCACGCATTGAAAAGACAATGTCAAATTTGTTACATTCAACTGAACATGTCTTAGAAATTAATTGTTGAAATTACACAAATCCGAAAACCACCTTCGTCTAGTCAGTTTTTATCTTCTAATTTTAATGTATTTTCTTTAAGATTAATAATTTGCAAATAAAAGATAAACAGCTGAGAAAGAATGAATTGGATCGAGAGGTTCAATACTTTTACAACAGGAATAAGCGAGCGAGATTGCAGACGAACGGAAAATCACCCAACTTGCCCCTTACATTTTCACTACACCAATTTCATGACATACTAAACCGCAAAAGAAACGTCACCGTGGATAGATATATGAGAAACCTTATTTGTCCAAGCACTGTAAACATACTTTGAGACATATTAAAAAGATAAAACTTGGCAAAACTGATAATCAAGGTTGTAATTAAAGTGTCAAATGTTCTTAAAGTGAAACTCAACACTAATCTCTGAGAAAAATGGCATCATAAGTCAGTATCTCGTGTGTCCGCCATGTGCATTGATGAGTGCCGTGCAACGTCGATACATGGAATGGATGAGGTGGTTGATGAAGGCCTGACGCAGTTCAGCTGTAGTTGTCGGTCTTGGTCGGACGTCATTCAGCCGTCTTTGAATCTCGTCTAACAGGTGCTCAATGGGATTTAAATCGGGACTGAGGGCAGTCCACTGCATGCTTCTGATGCCATTCTGCTTGAGGAGGTCTCTTGTTGCTCTCGCAGTGTGGACACGGGCGTTATCATGCTGAAACTCGTTGTTGCGGCGACGTGCCAAATGAGGTATGGCGTGTGGTCTCAAGACTTGATCAATGTACCGAGCTGCTGTGACACCATTGCCTCTCCCTGGACCGATGTTTCGGAAGACCACAGGGCCGACCCTTTTCCAATTCCACCCAACACCATGAAGCTCGGACCACCCCACGAGTCTCTCTCAACAACACAAGCATCCAAATAACGTTTCACACGGCGTCGCCAGACTCTCTCTCTGCCATCTGCTGTTGAAATACAGTAACGGCTCTCGTCTGAGAAAAGGACTCTTCTCCACTGCTGGTGGCGCCAATGCTTGTGCTCTGTTGCCTACTGAAGACGGTCCAGCGATGACGTGGTGTCAGAATGGGTCCTCGGTGTGGCCTGTGACAGTGGAGGTGTCTGCTCGTCAATCGTCGACGCACGGTGTCCGCACTAATGTGTCCCTGGTGTGTCCCCATGGTCTGTCGAGCAGTTTCCGCAGCAGTAACAAAGCGATCTTAAAGATGCTGTCGCACAATCTGACGATCCTTGGTCTTCCACTACGTGGTCGGTCATCTATAGTGTTGGTGGCCTGGTACCGTTGCTGGAGCCTGTATATGGTCCTTAAGTGGACTTGAAATACATTGGCTACTTGCCGGGCGGTTTGTCCAGCTTGCAATCTTCCAAGGGCTTGGTGTCGCTGATTTCTTGTCAATATTGGCATGTGGTAGCAATTCAATAACAAATGAATGTTATCCGATCTGGGTGGATTTTTATAGGGCAAGAAATGAGGGAACGCGTGTGCATTTCAATTTGCACGGAACTCACGTGCATTGGGTTACCATGGCCGTTGCCGTGATGCGTTTGGGCGATCGGTTTTATTGTCATCTGCTTTGGGGTTTTTTATGATCAAAATTTCATATTTCCGGACAAGGTAATGTTAAATTTTAGAAACTTTGATGAAAATTACCCAGATATTTAAATGACAACTTTTCATGCAATATAACTTGGGGTGACGTTTCTTTTGCGGTTCAGTGTAGTTGAAATGAAGTAGAAATTCGAATTGACAAACGAATTTGTTTTATCACTGACTTTTGCTATTACTGCTGTATTTGTGTATTTGGTACTGACCACTGCCATCATATTATATGTTGTCATTGAATATTGTGCTGCCACTCTATTGTTTACTGCCATTGTAATTGCTGTGTCCTAATTTGTACATTTTCCCGAGGCAAGGGAGATAACTGATTACTCCAGTTTCCACCCTTGCCGAACTAGGCTGGAATTATTGTTTACATTCTGGCTGGA
This sequence comes from Haliotis rufescens, assembly GCF_023055435.1. NCBI lineage: Eukaryota > Metazoa > Mollusca > Gastropoda > Lepetellida > Haliotidae > Haliotis > Haliotis rufescens. The sequence continues at coordinate 40,356,306 of NW_025964334.1, read as the reverse complement.
CCAACGTGTCCATGCATAGCCCAATCAAAGTCGCTTGACGAAATTGACATCCGGTTCGTAATCCGCCGTTCAGATTTTGGTCGATTGCAGGATTTGCAAAGCATTCCAACTGCGCCTCAACAGATATGTTCCAAATCTTTTCATGTTTTTTATTGGGTTCTCAGGGACATACGCGGGAGTTGGGAGACGAGCCTGCCACTTGGTCGGCCGATTATCTCCCTATCATAGTATTACACAGTAGTTTACAGCTTTTGTATTTCAAATACAGATATTACATTTTGAATCAAGGTGCTGGCGTGATTGGATGCACTTCTCGATGTAAGACCAGTTTTATGTCAGTATAGATTTTGATTATGCATTAGATCATCTTGATTGGGCGCCGCAAGTGCAAGTGATATGATAGGTGCAATCTGATTCACCAACAGGAGAGACATAGAAGGGACATAACTCGTATTAGTGGCGCTACGATCGAGTCCAGAAATACCAGTCTAGTTCGGAAAGGGTGGAAACTTGACTTTTATAGTCAGTGAACTCCTTTGCCTCGAGAAGATGTAATTTGTATAGATTTGTAAACTTAGTGAATTTTGTAATAAAATTGTTAATTGTATACTATTTGTTGGTTTCACACCAGATTCTTTTACGTACATATTTCTGGGTTAACAAATTGTTTCAATTGAGAATCGACACGCGTGTCTGGTTAAATATTGGGACTTCATGTGATGTAGTGACTTGTCGTGTGTAGTCTTTCGTCTGTGTGCGGTATATTTGTGTAATAAAAAGGCCTACACTTATAACGCGCACACTGTCTCAACAGTCTCACTATTGGGACGCAATACACGTGACAAGTAGAGGAACATCAATGTTTAAACTCTCTGCAATGGTGTCCCCCAAATATAAAATGTTAGTTGTTAGAGGCGTGTTTCTGTGATGTGAAACATTTGATTGAGCCGTACAGTATAGTATATTACGCTATAAATGTGTTGTTTTTACATCAAAGTATTCACCCGTGAAGGTCTTCAGAAACCCATGCTTGCCGTAAAAAGTGACTATGCTTGTCGAAAGAGGCCACTGACGGGATCGGGTGGTCAGGCTCGCTGACTTGGTTGATACATGTCATCATATCCCAATTGCGTCTGGTCCAGACTCGATTATTTACAAACCGCCGTCATATAGCTGGAATATTGCTGAGTGCGGTGTGTAACAGCAAACAAACACACAAACATGAAAGTATCAAAATCTTAATGTCTATTATTTAATGTGATATTGTTTGAAATATGTTGTAACATATGATTTGTAATATTCGTCATCACAAGAACAATGTTACGAATTTGTTCAATTTGCAGATTTACGACTGTTTCATGTTGAATCTCCTGATATTAAATAAGTAGATTATCGGGGTAAAGGAATATGTATTTCATTATTTGAAGATTTAAGTGAGGTTTGTTATATTAAAACTTACAGGTCTTTAAATACCCCCAAACAAACATGTCAGATGTACAACTAAAGAAGTTCTACCTTAGAGGTATACATTACCAAACACGTCATGTCATCATGTCGTTAGGGAATGTTTTGTATTGTCTCTAGTTCCCCTACAGTAAACTTAAAGAACTTCATTTGTTTCATCAAACTCAAAATATGGAATGCGATAGACATAATATTGACAGTTTAGACCATCTTAGTTAAACTTTCTAAATATCAGGCAATCCAAACTAAACATTAGCAAAATATAAGTATTACAACTATATACACAAAGTAAGTATGAAATAGACAACTTACCAAGTAGGACTGTGACGAGAACAATGTATAACATGGTTGTTGATTTGCTAGTGGCAGATAAATGGTAGCGAGATTGTACCTTACAATGTTTTGGGGTGCCCGGCAATAACAGCAATAGGTAGCGTTCTGAGGTCCACTCAGGCCCAGCATGACCCCCTTGTACTCCCGACACAAGTAGACACGGTCTGCAGGTTCCTTTCAAGTATATCCCAAAGTGTATGAATATTGATTTCTTCTTCAGAACGTTGATAATTGTTTGGCATCCTGCATAGCCGTTTTACTTTTTCAAGGTCTTGAATTGAATAAGATACTGAACTTTCTTCAATTACAGTTCATAGCACATGCACGGTATTCGTAGTATATGTGTTCTGTATATATGTATTTCCTATCTCAATATCGACTGTATACAAGTAACCGGAGCACGGATCTAAGGTCTCCATATATGAAGACAGAAATCACCCAGAATGCAGTGTTTTATCATCAACGGACATGTGACTTACAGTAATAAAATAAACTGTACATCAATTGTTAAAATATTAAGTATCTATAATCTACCGTTTTATCATTAATATAGGTTGCAAACATGTGTATTTCTTTAAACTGTGTACATTCACAGTCAGCTCTGATAATGGTGGTAATTACCGCACGACTGTGTTACTGTCAAGTAATACGAGCAATGAGAAAGGCTATATCGACAATATGCGAAATACGTTTTATCCCCTAATTGTCATTGTCTTGAACGTCGACTAGTACAAATAGCAACATAAAAAAGATTTGGGAAATTTATAAACAGTGGCTACGTACTCCATGACGGGATAGCCATGACCCTCCCAGCGATCACAACGGGTGGGCGCCATGCACAGAATGACGGTAGTTTGTGGCGGTGTCGGGGTGTGGACAGGCTTGTGGGATAGTTCTACCTTCCAGCCCTGCCTTTGATTTTACCCTTTTGTAACAAAGATAAAAAAAACAATTGATAGAATTGGTAACGTCTTCATGCGCAAGCGTCTCTGACATCATTCAATAACAACTTTTTCCAGGCACAGCTGGCGTCTAAACTGCCGAAGCACGCTGCTACAGCGTATGAATGGAGCCTGAAATCGCCAGGGATGCAGTCAGAACTCCATCACAGTCTACAACGTAAATACAGTCAGACCATCAATCTGTGAAGATCTCATAAACGCTCATACAACGAGACTTTATGTCATTTCATACAGCGCAAGGATTATTACAGTATATGCATGCAGGAAGTGCAAGTCGTTTGTCACTCTTTCAAATGAACTAGTGAAGTATATTTGAAGACGTTCAATGTTCACATAAATCTTCCATGTCGCATTCACTGTTTACACAGATTCTATGTCCAACGTTCTTTCGACCCGGGGGGGCATATAAATCCGAAATAAACAAAACCTAATTTTTCTTTGACAAAAGCCATTCGAATATCGTAGCATCTTTTTCATCTATCGATCGTGCCAACGCCGATATTACAACTTAAAGTAATGGAAATTATCTGCCAGTTTATGTGTACAGACACTTCGACTTAATCGAAAAGCGAAATTGCCACCACTTGGGTGTTTTGGCTTTGTCAGTAAGCGGGCCATAACTTGACGATAAAGAGGTTGATATGTAAGCGCGTTATTTTTACGCTCCGGTCTAACCAAGGCAATACAAAGTAAAACCCTCTGAATATAAATGAGCGTACAACTGCAGAATATGCATTCAATTATCTGTTTTGCTGAAAGCAGAATGTCGAAAACTCAGAAGATCGTTTGACAACGTGAATATATATGAAAAATTAAAGCAGTATATAAAACTAATTGCATTTATATATGTATGTTCAGAGTAAACCCTGTCGATGTTCAGACAGCCGTATTTTATTGCGTGGTACTATTGGCATAAACTATGATTAGATGAAGTGTGTGAAGATTAAGATTGTTGCTTTTTTTATTCTGAATTCAGATGGTAATTGAAACTGACCGAGTTATTTATTAAGCAATATATGACGAGGGGGAGTTGTGTATCGTTCAATAAAACACAGCAGGGACAATATACTACAAGGGGCGCAGCCTCTGTGTGGATGTTCATAAAATTTACAAACTTTAAACATATTTACCCGTATTTGAATGATAATTATTCCCGTAATACATTCCGATCTCGGCAATGTCGGACAAGTCTATTTATAAACAGGGGGTTAAGACTGGTATTTCCTGAATATTCTCAAAATTCCCACTGTACCTTTTCTCGTACTATCGACTGCCCTATCTCGTCCACTTTTGGATGAAATAGTTTGGCCATTGCGTTTATCTGCATTGTCCAACTTAATCTAAGAGGAACAACTCACTTCTCTCTAAAAATGGCATCGTCCAATTTACGACGTCATCAAGTTGCGAGCGTATGTTCGAATCTTCGTCATGAGATAACGTCATGATATTGCAATGTTTTATTGTGAAATCACTCTTTCGTTCGTCATTGTTCTCGGTGATTTATCGCGTAGCTATTTTGTATAGGTTCATCAAGGTATTATTATAATACCCGGGGCATGACCATGATATATATTTTAAGTTCATTTCATTTGGTGCAGAAGTATGGTTTTATGTTTGACATCCGGTATCCGGTGCGCACATACCCAATGCTGTAAAAATGCATATAATTAGTTAGAAAGAAAGCATATATACGTGTATTGGAATTTAATTTAGAATTTATCAAAAATTAAGACCAGTTGTAACATTTAATACCCTTTATTTACCGCATTGTACAAGATGTGTATGCAGATACGCTAAACTGTCCCATATCGCTGGAGTCACGGGTCTGTTGGTTCTCCAGTTGTGAAGTATACGTATGTTGACTGTTTTGTGGCCTCTCTGAGCTGGAGTCACGGGTCTGTTGGTTCTCCAGTTGTGAAGTATACGTATGTTGACTGTTTTGTGGCCTCTCCGAGCTGGAGTCACGGGACAGTGGGTTCTCCAGTTGTGAAGTATACGTATGTTGACTGTTTTGTGGCCTCTCCGAGCTGGAGTCACGGGACACTGGGTTCTCCAGTTGTGAAGTATACGTATGTTGACTGTTTTGTGGCCTCTCCGAGCTGGAGTCACGGGTCTGTGGGTTCTCCAATTGTGAAGTATACGTATGTTGACTGTTTTGTGGCCTCTCCGAGCTGGAGTCACGGGACACTGGGTTCTCCAATTGTGAAGTATACGTATGTTGACTGTTTTGTGGCCTCTCTGAGCTGGAGTCACGGGTCTGTTGGTTCTCCAATTGTGAAGTATACGTATGTCGACTGTTTTGTGGCCTCTCTGAGCTGGAGTCACGGGACACTGGGTTCTCCAATTGTGAAGTATACGTATGTTGACTGTATAATGGCCTCTCCGAGCTTGAGTCACGGGACACTGGGTTCTCCAATTGTGAAGTATACGTATGTTGACTGTATAATGGCCTCTCCGAGCTGGAGTCACTGGACACTGTGTTCTCCAATTGTGAAGTATACGTATGTTGACCGTTTTGTGGCCTCTCCGAGCTTGAGTCACGGGTCTGTGGGTTCTCCAATTGTGAAGTATACGTATGTTGACTGTTTTGTGGCCTCTCCGAGCTTGAGTCACGGGTCTGTGTGTGGTCCAATTGTGAAGTATACGTATGTTGACTGTTTTGTGGCCTCTCCGAGCTTGAGTCACGGGACACTGGGTTCTCCAATTGTGAAGTATACGTATGTTGACTGTATAATGGCCTCTCCGAGCTGGAGTCACGGGACAGTGGGTGCTCCAATTGTGAAGTATACGTATGTTGACTGTTTTGTGGCCTCTCCGAGCTGGAGTCACGGGACACTGGGTTCTCCAATTGTGAAGTATACGTATGTTGACTGTTTTGTGGCCTCGCGGAGCTGGAGTCACGGGACACTGGGTTCTCCAATTGTGAAGTATACGTATGTTGACTGTATAATGGCCTCTCCGAGCTTGAGTCACGGGACAGTTGGTCCTCCAATTGTGAAGTATACGTATGTTGACTGTAAAATGGCCTCTCCGAGCTGGAGTCACGGAACAGTTGGTTCTCCAATTGTGAAGTATACGTATGTTGACTGTTTTGTTGCCTCTCCGAGCTTGAGTCACGGGACACTGGGTTCTCCAATTGTGAAGTATACGTATGTTGACTGTATAATGACCTCTCCGAGTTGGAGTCACGGGACAGTTGGTTCTCCAGTTGTGAAGTATACGTATGTTGACTGTTTTGTGGCCTCTCCGAGCTGGAGTCACGGGACAGTGGGTTCTCCAATTGTGAAGTATACGTATGTTGACTGTTTTGTGGCCTCTCCGAGCTGGAGTCACGGGACACTGGGTTCTCCAATTGTGAAGTATACGTATGTTGACTGTTTTGTGGCCTCTCCGAGCTTGAGTCACGGGACACTGGGTTCTCCAATTGTGAAGTATACGTATGTTGACTGTTTTGTGGCCTCTCTGAGCTGGAGTCACGGGACACTGGGTTCTCCAATTGTGAAGTATACGTATGTTGACTGTTTTGTGGCCTCACGGAGCTGGAGTCACGGGACAGTGGGTTCTCCAATTGTGAAGTAAACGTATGTTGACTGTATAATGGCCTCTCCGAGCTTGAGTCACGGGACAGTTGGTTCTCCAATTGTGAAGTATACGTATGTTGACTGTAAAATGGCCTCTCCGAGCTGGAGTCACGGGACAGTTGGTTCTCCAATTGTGAAATATACGTATGTTGACTGTATAATGGCCTCTCCGAGCTTGAGTCACGGGACAGTTGGTTCTCCAATTGTGAAGTATACGTAAGTTGACTGTAAAATGGCCTCTCCGAGCTGGAGTCACGGGACAGTTGGTTCTCCAATTGTGAAGTATACGTATGTTGACTGTTTTGTGGCCTCTCCGAGCTGGAGTCACGGGACACTGGGTTCTCCAATTGTGAAGTATACGTATGTTGACTGTATAATGGCCTCTCCGAGCTGGAGTCACGGGACAGTTGGTTCTCCAATTGTGAAGTATATGTATGTTGACTGTTTTGTGGCCTCTCTGAGCTGGAGTCACGGGACACTGGGTTCTCCAATTGTGAAGTATACGTATGTTGACTGTATAATGGCCTCTCCGAGCTGGAGTCGCGGGTCTGTGTGTTCTCCAATTGTGAAGAATACGTATGTTGACTGTATAATGGCCTCTCCGAGCTGGAGTCACGGGACACTGGGTTCTCCAATTGTGAAGTATACGTATGCTGACTGTTTTGAGGCCTCTCCGAGGTGGAGTCACTGGACAGTGGGTTCTCCAATTGTGAAGTATACGTATGTTGACTGTTTTGTGGCCTCTCTGAGCTTGAGTCACGGGACACTGGGTTCTCCAATTGTGAAGTATACGTATGTTGACTGTATAATGGCCTCTCCGAGGTGGAGTCACGGGACACTGGGTTCTCCAATTGTGAAGTATACGTATGTTGACTGTTTTGTGGCCTCTCCGAGCTGGAGTCACGGGACACTGGGTTCTCCAATTGTGAAGTATACGTATGTTGACTGTTTTGTGGCCTCTCCGAGCTGGAGTCACGGGACACTGGGTTCTCCAATTGTGAAGTATATGTATGTTGACTGTTTTGTGGCCTCTCTGAGCTGGAGTCACGTGTCTGTGGGTCCTTCAATTTCGGAGTATACGTATGTTGACTGTGTAGTGGCCTCTCCAAGCTGGAGAGACTGGACAGAGGTCTCTCCGATTTGGGACTATAGATTGTAAAGTAGGGATTGTAAATTGGCCTCTCCGAGGTAGAAGTATACGCATGGAGACTGTGGTGGTCTCTCCGAGGTAGAAGCATATGTAAGTAAACTGTGTAGTAGACTCTCCGAGTGAATAGTATACGTATGTAGACTGTGTAGTGGTCTCTTCGAGTGAATAGTATACGTATGTAGACTGTGTAGTTGTCCCTCCTAATGAATAGTGTACGTATGTAGACTGTTAAGTGTCTTTACGAGTGAAAAATGTACGTATGTAGACTGTAGTGTTCCCTCCAAATGAAGAGTGTGCGTATGTAGACTGTGTAGTGGTCCCTCCGAGTGAATAGTGTGCGTATATTGACTGTGTACTTGTCTTTTCGAGCGAATAGTGTACGTATGTAGACTGTTCAGTGGTCTCTCCGAGAACGTGTACCTATGTAGATTGTGTAGTGGTCTCCCCAAGTCATTAGTGTACGTATGTAGACTGTGTAGTGGTCTCTTCCAGTGAATAGTGTACGTATGTAGACTGTGTAGTTGTCCCTCCTAATGAATAGTGTACGTATGTAGACTGTGTACTGGTTTCTCCGAGTGAGTAGTGTACGTATGTAGACTGTAAAGTGGTCTCTCTGACTGAATAGTGTCCGTATGTAGACTTACAGTAGTCTCCCTCGAGTGAATAGTGTACGTATGTAGACTGTGTAGTCGTCTCTCCGAGTGAATAGTGTACGTATGTAGACTGTGTAGTCGTCTCTCCGAGTGAATAGTGTACGTATGTAGACTGTGTAGTCGTCTCTCCGAGTGAATAGTGTCCGTATGTAGACTTACAGTAGTCTCCCTCGAGTGAATAGTGCACGTATGTAGACTGTACAGTGGTCTCTCCGAGTTAATAGTGTACGTATGTAGACTGTGTAGTCGTCTCTCCGAGTGAATAGTGTCCGTATGTAGACTGTACAGTGGTCTCTCCGAATGAGTAATGTACTTATGTAGACTGTGTAGTCGTGTCTCCGAGTAAGTCGTCTTCCTATGTAGACTGTATAGTGGTCTCTACGAGTGAATAGTGTACGTCTGTAGACTGTGTACTGGTCCCTCCGAATGAAGGATGTAAGTATGTAGACTGTGTAGTGGTCTCTCCGAGTGAATATTGTTCGCATGTAGACTATTCAGTGGTCTCTTCGAGTGAATAGTGTACGTATGTAGACTGTGTAGTGGTCCCTCCGAGTGAATAGTGTACGTCAGTAAACTATGTAGTGGCCTCTCCAAGTGAAAAGTGTACGTATGTAGACTTGTAAATGACCTTCCGAGTGAATAGTGTACGTATGTTGACTGTTCAGTCCTCTCTCCGAGTAAGTGTACGTATGTAGACTGTGTAGTCGTCTCTCCGAGTGAATAGTGTACGTGAGTAGACTATGTAGTGGCCTCTCCAAGTGAATATTGTAAGTATGTGGTCTGTGTAGTCGTCTCTCCGAGTAAGTGTACGCATGCATAGGCAATAGATGACCGAACGTTGGGTAGGGCAGCTGGAGAAGATGGACTGACGCCTGAATTTATAAAGTTATCAAGTGAATGTATTGTGTCCTGCTTGACAACTGCATAACGATCTGTTCCGAAACGATATGTTCAAAATCCAAATTCCAAATGATGATATAACTAGGACAGACGTAAACAAGTTGATATCACTTGTATATCAGTGAACAAGTTGATATCACTTGTATATCGGTAAACAAGTTGATATCACTTGTATATCGGTAAATAAGTTGATATCACTTGGATAGAGGTAATGAGTTCATGTCACTTGCATAGTGAGTGAGCGAGTGAGTATGGTTTTACGCCACTTTTAGCCACATTCCAGCAATATCACGGCGGGCGGAACCAGAAATGGGCATCACACGTTGTACGAGTAATCGACCCTGGGTCTTCGGCGTGACGAGCGAACGCTTTAACCACTAGGCTACCCGACCGCCCCCACTTGCACAGAGGTAAATGAATTGATAACACTTGGGTAGAGGTAAATGTGTTGATATGATATCACATGGATAGAGGTAAGTGTGATGATCCCTAGGACAGAGGTAAATGTGTTTACCACTTGAATAGAGGTAGATGAATTGATATCTCTTGGGTAAAGGTAAATGATTTGATTTGATGTCACTTGGATAAAGGTAAATGAGTCTATATCACTTGGATAGAGGTAAATGTGTCTATATCACTTGGTTAGACGTAAATGAGTCTATATCACTTGGATAGAGGTAAATGAGTTGATATGAATCCATTGAAAACGTTGAGACTTTGTACTTTATATGAAGTTTAGGTGTTGGTAAGTTCGCTTAAAATAAGGCCATACCGGCCGTTGTACTTTATATATTTCTAGTCAGATACGAGTTATACACTATTTGTTGAACTTACTAAGGATGGATTGACATAGATACCCGACTCACTGTTACAAACTGTTGAAGCTACTTGATGAAACAATTAAGGGCAACTGACACTTTGAAGTAAGGAATTATTAGTTTTGTGTGGATATGCTTTCGTGTTGATTTCACAAAAGATAGGTATGAAGAGCTATTTTTGTATTCAATTACACAAACATTCAAGACATGTATCGACAAAACTGGCATCAGCCGGTTACATCGTAAAATCTTCGTATATTTCAAACAAATATATTTCGTTAGTCTAGAAGAAGAAGAAGAAGAAGAAGAAGAAGAAGAAGAAGAAGAAGAAGAAGAAGAAGGCCAAGAAACAAAACCATTTACACACAGGGGGGGGGGGGGGGGGGGGGGGAGGGGGGGGGGTGTTGCTTACATAAGAGTTCGGAAATTTGGAGATTTGGAATGAATGCGAGAGAGAGACTTAGGGAGGTGTGAGTGTTGTAAGAGTTGTTAATTTATTTTTTTTAAATATATCTATAATTTGTTTTGTTTATTTGGGGGTTATATTTGGTTAATAAGATTTGTTTTGATTAAGTATTTGCCTAGGGCTTTAAAGTTGGATGTGTTATTTAGTGCGTTTAATATTTTTTCTAGAGTTAACTCTGTGTTTAAGTTCAGTGTGTTTTGGAGTGTTGTTCTGTGTGTCTTGTAGTGTTGGCAGTGGATGAGTGCATGTTCTGTGGTTTCTTTGTGAGTGCAGTGTGAAGAGGGTAAAGATACTAGATGTAGAAAGTCTATACATGTATTTGCAGCACACGCGGACGTCGGAGAGACATCCTCTGCTTGACCCCCGGGGGGGCACAACTGACTGAGGCGACAAGCCAACGTGTGTTTCTAAACACGGGTTAAACATGAATAGCAAACTAACTATTATATCTACACTGGAGATATAAGTATCAAATTAAGGGCTGAACATAGCTATCCAACGGTATCATTAAAAATTCATAACAAGATACGTACAATTATTGATCAGGAAATATGAATACATGAGTAATATCTGAATGTAGCTATAAATTCCCCTAATGTTTGCAAATCACAAATACAAAAAAAACATTTTCCACACAAGAATATGGTAGCGAACATACGAGAGACAACATACATCCAGTCATTACATGGTTTGAGAGTGTCATTAGATTACAAGAGAAATAAATAGTTAGGCCACTAATTCAAAATGACCCAAATGATCACACACTGTACAATGACGACCGACAAAGTTTACCGAGCAGTGCCGGAAACAAAGTCGAGGAACACAGAGGCACTGGACCATGACATGGGTGAAATTGATCCACGACGACAATTGGTATATCCGAAACTAACAGACTTTTTACACGTTAGCAGAGGGACGTTTTTCTAGTCTAGCCTATTGGCGGAATCCCCACCCCTCAGAACCATATAATAGGATCGGTTGTACTTGCGTGTGAAACATCTTTTACCGTAGTTGAAAATTGTCAAACTTACTGTTAATTCCTTTAATGGCTAAGTCTGATGAACTATTCCTGATTTTTTAAAAAAAGTCCTTGAGAATTAAAGACTTAACCAAGATATTTGGTGCTGGGTACGTCTTCAATTAATCTTTTATTACAATGGGAAATATCCTTTTACGAAAGAGTACACATCGGAATGGATTTTGTAGAATACTAGTATTTAATTAGCTCCTTCACTCATTGGCGCTGTCTGATACTAAAATAAAGTGGTCAGCGAATAACAGTACTAATTCGAATATATCAGGAAATGACTGAAACGATGTTTGCCATAAGAAATAACTTTCTTTAGCAGTTCACATTTTAGCAATGAGAAGTGTAAAGCCATTTTTGGCGTAAACCATTTGGACAGATAAAATAACGTCTTACATTTGCGTTTCAACACATTCATAAATATTTCTTAAAGCGTTCAATATTTTAGCTTTCAGACTATAGGACTTTAAAAGAAGCCCAAACTTATCCCGATTTAGTAAATCAAAAACTTTCTTAAAAACTACAAAAGCCACATGACGTTTGCGTTTCGTTTTGCTTAAATGTTCTGTTTCATAGCATATAATGTAAATGTATCGTCAGCAATTGAATGACCCTATATAAGGCAGGCTTTAGGTTCTGGTATTTTATTCCTTCTATTTGACCAGGGCATAGCCGTTTACATAGCGTAGTGTTGTAGACGTAAGACGCCGAGAAGTGAGATACGACGGTACTTATCTGGAAGTACTACGTTAACCATTGTGTGAATAGGGATACAAACAACTCTAGTCCAAACATCAGGAATAACGTCAGACTCAAATAATCTATTAAATAATGCCTTCATAAAAGCCAACGGTATTATCATATTTTGACAGACTATTAACCATCTTTTAGTACACATCATTGATCTATCTCATCGACTATGACACATTCACACAAGGATCTATACACAGTAAAAAAGTGTTGCACCCCCACATTAATACGTTTGATACATCACAACATTTAAAACGCCCGACTCTGGTTTTAATGGTAGGTATTCCTTGGGGATCTGATGTTAAATGTGTAATGTTTTCGGAGGGAAGATGATCACCAAAACGTAGCAATCAGCACGTGAATTGCATGGTGCATGACATTTGCAGATTGCAGTATCTTCTTAAGCTCAACATCGCCTATAAAAGATGTTCTCTGACAGCCCAGTTTATTGTAACCCACAATGCCGGGTAGACGATTGTCAGAAGCAGTCAAGTGGCAGATTATTGGCCTTCATGGAGCAGGTCTTTCGTTCAAGGAGATTGGCAGAAGAACCGGACATCACTACTCAACAATAAGCCGTTTGGTCAGAAAACACGCACAAACTAATGATGTAAGGAATCGCAGACCCTCTGGCAGACCACGTAAGACCACAGTTAGAGATGACAGAGCGTTGTTGAGGGTGGTAAGGCGTCATCCATTTGCTACAAGCACAACCTTGAAACGTCTTTGGCTTCCTCGTCAACAGTTCAGTACCCAGACCGTGAGAAATCGTCTTAAAGCTGCAGGGTTGAAGTCCAGAAGGGTTATCAAGCGACCTAAACTCACAGACAACCACAAACGACTACGTCTAGCCTGGTGTAGACTGAGACAGAACTGGAACTTGAGGTCCTGGAGAAGAGTCCACTGGTCGGACGAAAGCAGGTTCCTTCTGCATGTTGTGGATGGCAGAGTGAGAGTATGGAGGCGTCCTGGAACAGCTTATACTGCAAGAAACATCATGCCAACTGTACCATATGGAGGTGGATCTGTAATGGTCTGGGGATGCTTCTCATTTGATTGTAAGCTTGATTTAGTGACCATACGAGGCAACTTGACAGGGGAGCGCTACATCCAAGAGGTGCTGAATCCAGTTGTGGTGCCCCATTTTGACAATCATCCACTGGCCACCAGACCGATATTCATGGATGACAATGCCAGACCACATCGTTCACGAGCTGTGACCCAGGTTATCCACAACAATGCTCTGACGCAGATTCCATGGCCAGCAATGAGTCCAGATCTGAATCCTCTGGAACATGTATGGGACATTTTGGGACGCCTGATTTATCGTCGGGACCCTCCTCCACAGAACTTGCGTGAATTGGAAGCAGCATTACACGAGGAGTGGCAGCAGCCCATGGAGCGATTCCAACGTCTGGTGAGGAGTATGAGACGAAGACTTCAAGCTGTGATCCAAGTGCTTGGTGGAAGTTCTCGATATTGACTTACTGTGTTCGTCAAATCTCCATATGACATTCTTACCCTATTGGATGAATTTGGTCACTAAAAATTATTGAGATGTCACCATACTTAATGCGTCTTCGTTGTTCGTTCATTTTTCGTAAAAGTTCAGCATGAGATTATTACATGCCATAAGGTCATGGAATACCCCATTTAAGTTCATTGTATAGACAATCGATGGTTTGTTGATATACACGAAATCCTGGTTATAATATTAATTCGGTTATCTTTACACCCTTTCAAAACACCCCTCCATGAAAAAGTATAGGGGGTGCAACACTTTTTTTACTGTGTATATATCAAACTCATTATAATCATTACACATAGGTAAATCTGTATCATATGTGTAATCACCAAGGAAAACATTGCAAAAAGAATTAAACCAAGTAGCATTGCTTAAATACTTTTGTATGGAACAGTGCTTCACTCCCAATTGTCAGACATCCCAATTGTCAGACATCCCATTTGTCAGACATCCCATTTGTCAGACATCCCAATCGTCAGACATCCCATTTGTCAGACATCCCAATCGTCAGACATCCCATTTGTCAGACATCCCAATCGTCAGACATCCCATTTGTCAGACATCCCAATCGTCAGACATCCCAATCGTCAGACATCCCATTTGTCAGACATCCCATTTGCCAGACATCCCAATCGTCAGACATCCCATTTGTCAGACATCCCATTTATCAGACATCCGATTTGTCAGACATCCCAATCGTCAGACATCCCATTTGTCAGACTTCCCAATCGTCAGACATCCCATTTGTCAGACATCCCAATCGTCAGACAGACGAGTCCACCGTGACCTGTGTAACAGCCTGGTGTTACCTACTAATTAATTAGCTGCTCCCAACTGTCGGCAGAGTAAGCTGCTCCAACTCGTTAAGTGATACAGATTAATCAGATTATGATTGTGTTTATAAGTTGCTTTTGATCTGTGTCGGGTTGCGTGGGTTTTATTAGCAAAGATGTAGAGAAGTTTTTCCCAATGATATATAATATAGGAAACTAAATGAAGATTAACAAACAATGTTAAATACAATGTTAGGTTGAATCAGAACACATTAAATAGATTAAACTTCTCCATAACCTCGGTCACAAAAAGCACTATCACAAGGTTTTTCCATCTTGCAATCTACCTGAATCCATTGCTCACTTGTTACTAGAATGTCGTCAACCCGCGCCCCAGCCCGGGTTCGATTAAAACAATAATTGCAGTTAGATCCGCTATCTGTCATAGATCTCCAAAAGCCAAGAGATGCAATAGCAAAGGCCAAACTAACTCTATTTCTGAGAGTTGGGCAGCTTCTCGAAAGTATGTAAACAGGGCAGCCAAAGATAAAAAGGAAATTATATCAATATACGAAAATAGAAATCATGTCAATTCAAACACAGAAATTCTGTGAATATCGAACTCGCAATAGATATATGTACCCTACTCACACACAGGGACAGGTCAGCCGAAATGGCTAAGGCAGAAGGCGACCTCTTAAACACTTAAAACAACAACAATCACTAAGGAATCACCTAAACTGAACTGAACTGAACTATATTTTACACTCAGGCCGCTATCAGCGGCATCAGAGGTACAACATTATTTCAACAACATAATACATATACATATAATCATAGAATATATACACAAACATCTTGGTCGAGCATGCATGCATATTTATACAGATTGACTATGGTAGCAATATATGTGCAATTATTGGTATATGGCTGAGTACAAGTATTCTTTGAATGGTTCACTTACTATAAGGTCACACACTGGAGATGTATCAAGACCTGACGTCGGAAATGTTCCACTGTTGGGGACTTCCTTAAAGATGTCTCGGGCCACTGCCACCCACCGAGAGATCAGACTCCTGTCAAGTTTGTCAGTACTTTGAGGAAACGGGCCAGGGAAGAAGTAAGGCCAGTGGGCATGCGCAGAAGACACCTCATAAATTCTTGGATGCTGTTGGACATTTGCTGAAGCTGAGCTGAAAACAGACATTGTCCTGAACTGTGATCAGTGTGTACTCTGTATATAGTTTCGTTTGCAATAATGTAATGAATACTTCAAAAAGTGTGATTTCTGGTGTGATTTGATGATTAAAAGTGCATGATAAACCTATCCTGTAAATTCCTCAAAATGTGTGTTTTCTAGTCTGTTCCACTTCAATGAAAGGTAAACAGGTAACTATTGCTTGAATGATCTAATAGCCACTGTTCTAGTTCTAACCTCAAGACCTGTTTTTCCCTGATACACTGTTATAGTTTAACCCGCGTGGTGGCATGTAAATTCCAAATAATAGAATGTCCTTATCACAGTTAAATTGTGATTTCGACAGTTTAATGGATATGGTATTATCAGCTAATAAAGGGTATTGTACACAAAAGAATTAGATTGTTTCCTTTACATACATGTATATACCTCTAGAGAATCTTCCAATGTTAACAATTGTACGAGCTTTATCGAGTATATCGAAATCACAAAGTTGTTTCTTGTACTATAACGATGTGAAATTACTTAACATAATCATTGAAATTACTGTCTTCTAATTTTCTATTTAGACCTTCAATATCCGACTGCAGTATAGACAATCTAGCATCACAATTGTTGTTATTAGTTTGGGTCGAATCAGTTTAACAGTTATCAGGCCCTTTAGGCGAGTGAGAGAAGCTCTGACCACGCCACCATCTTTCATTACTTCTGTTGTTTGAAGCGCTCCTAGAATCTCTATATGGCCTGTCATTGATATCACCTTTAATTGAGATCGCTGTGAGTAAGTGGACTCTCTATTGGATTTCTCTTGATGTTGTTTTCGTTGGGCTCCTTCATGTCCCCTAATGTGATCCACATGTTTTGTAATTAATTGTCCATTTTTAAAATAGGCAATAACCCATTTCCTCTTATCTCTGCAAAAGTAGCTCTGTGTCGCTTCGTCAGATCACTTGCAATGCCAATGTTGTTACTTTGACAGCTCCTGTGTACCGTGAGAGATTTATGCCTCAGTCACATATACAACGGTCGCCGAACAATGTTTCACCGATGCCCCGGCGTGCCACAGACTTTTTCCCACATCTGTGACACAGACAGACAGACAGATTTTTTTTAATTTAAGTCTCACCTCATCAATGTACATTATAAAATACAGCATCTTATTAAAATTTGAGCCACTCCACATGGAGTTATGAGAGATTATATATACTATTTACACATATATACAGATATATATTAAAAAGTATATAAACAACGTGTTTAACGACGATATAAAATGTCTTTTCTTTTCATTAAAATATAATAGCAGGTTTTGGCCGCACCATAGCAAACATCATGGCTGGACAGTATAAAACATAACTTTTCAATATCAGGTAAAATATCAAAATTAAAACATAGATCAAGTAACTGGGATCTCTCAAGATTGTATAAAGGACATTTAAGTAAAACATGGCATTCATCTTCTAAAATATTCTGACATGAAAAACAATATCTCTCATTTAAAACTGTGCCATCGTATCGTCCCGTCTCAATCCTTATAGGGGCTGTTCCACTTCTAAAACTAGCAATTGCTCGTCTATAAGAACGAGGCATAAAATTACTAACATAAAACTCACAATTTTGAAAATACTTAAAATTACAATACATTCTTAATTTGTTTCCTCCCGTACCATTTACACTTTGTGGCTGACACACATCCTCACTCCACTTTGTACGGAATATATCATACATTTTACTCTTGACAGATGTAACTACATATTTGGCACGATAATTATTGGCGATATTAGCAAAATGATATGGCCAAGATCGGATAGCTTTTTTATTACTCTAAAAAAACAATTTCTTTTATTAAAAAGTGCTTTGTTATAGCCCCATACAAATATTTTTGATGTTATCCGATCAGGGTGTATATTACACAAACGTCTATGAAATCTGACAACACTACAACATTGCATAATAAGTGTTGGTGCCCAGCCCATATCACCAATTACAGCATTATTTGGTGCAAATTTACGTAGACCTAAAAAGAAGCGCATAGCTCTATTTTGTACCGCATTTACACATGAAAACTCACACACACCCCATATGCATGACCCATAATCTAGGGTAGACCACACCATTTGTAAAAGTATGATAATTCATTCCACCAAGAAGTTTAAACTTCATAATAAGCAAACCAAGAGCTCTACCAGCAGACGCAGCTGCAGCTGCAGCCAGACGTTTATAATCTAAATGCTCAGTAAGGAGCAGACCAAGATAATTATAAAACTCCACAATTTCCATGACATCATCACCACACTTAAAGATACATGTACACGTAGCTGTAGATGGAGGTCGAAAGTGTATGACCTTTGACCTTGATACATTGACGGTCATTTTGTTACTTTCACACCACATATGTAAAACATCAAATTACATTTAAATCATTTTCATTCTCGGCTAAAAGGACGACATCATCATCATAGGCTAAAATACAGATATTGTTATCATCGACATTTACCCCAATTGACAAATTACTAATGGTAACTAACAGATCATTTATGTACATATTAGATAATAGCGGTGATAGCGAACAGCTTTGTTTTAGACCACATCGCACATCAAACCATGGTGTATGGAGTCCGTTGATTCGCACACAGCATTGAACGTTTTTGTATATGGAGACACGAGCTTGATACATGTTGCCATTTACGTTTGTTTCAGTCAATTTTTCCCACAGCAGGTTTCTGTCAAGGCTATCATAAGCTTTGCGGAAGTCAATGAAGGCAGTGTACGTTGACTTTCGTTGGGATTTACGGGTTTCTATAATGGATGTAAGACTAGATACGTGTTCTACAGTTGACCGGCCTTTTCTAAATCCATTTTGTGAATCATGTAGTAGATCATTGTCTTCCACATGTTTCGTCAATCTTCGATTGAGAATACCACAGTAGAGTTGATGCACACAACTAGTGAGAGTGATGCCGCGATAAGCCAGGGGTCCCTCGGATCACCCCCTGATTTGGGAACAGGGGAGATAATTCCTTTACTCCAGCTAGATGGTAGGATTCCAGTTTTAAAACACCTATTGAACAGTTTATGGAGAAAAAGTACACAATTATTACATCTCATCTGGACCAGGTGATTTACCATTTTTCGTTTTGCTGATGGTTAATTTTACTTCATCCAAGGAGATGGGCGCATTTAGCTCATCGTGTTCGTCTTCGTTAATATTAGGAACAGGCACTGGGTTTTCAGTCGTGTGATTATTGAGAAGTTCACAGTACGATCGTCTCCATTCTTCAAGCATACTGTTCGTATCATTACTCACAGTCCCATCTTGAAGTAACACCTCCATTGGGATTTTCTTTTTTCTCTCCTGTCCAACTCCTATCCGGCCGATTTTCTTCCAGAATTCTCCGGAGTCCGTATCACACAGATTTTCTAGCTCCTGAAGAACAGCATTAGTATGTTGGCGTTTAGTCCGTTGAACAGTTCTGTCAAACAAATTACGCTTATTTAAGAATTGACTTTCACTTTGTGTGAGTTCATTGGAGTATGAACCTTCATAGATTGAGGGCTAAACATCGCAAGCTCCTGACGTTCATACACTTTGACCCTCACTCTATGAAGGTTCATACTCCAATGAACTCACACAAAGTGAAAGTCAATTCTTATTAAAAAAAATTATCACAATTTCTTACCTCAAAGGATGTAGGCCAAGATCTAAACACAGTTTTATTTTGTACGTGTGTGACTTCATGATTACACTGACAGCCATACAACAACCAACTATATCGCGGAGAAAAATAGTTCCTCAAAAAGAGAGGTGACATGGGCGTATGAATGCACAACTTGCTCTTCAGAAACATCTTACGCAGCACATGTGTTCAAATCATATCCTCATTAGATGAGAAAGGTCTGTAAAGAACTACATCAGTAAGCCAGTCACAATGACAGCGCGTCGTAATACATTTACATCAAGTACAAGACGTCAAAATGGCCGTCACGATAAACGTGACGGGCGAGATTTCCGAAGTTGTTAATGAACCTGTGGCGGTTACATGTGTTAGTCATCATTGATCAACTGGCCGATCATTGAAAGGTGAATAAAGATGCGTCAAACAGACACTAAGGTAAATTCATAGATTGCTGGAGACGGTCAATGTCAGCCTAGGCACGGATTGAGTCGATACTACGATAGTTTATATGTGCATTTCTTCGTTTGTTCATTAGGATAGGCCGCAGCGAGGATATTCGTGAACAATCATGAAGTCACGCTCTCAGACATTTCTCAGTGTATACTGAAACGCCGAGACCAAGAATAAAGGTTCTAAATGATCAGAAAGAACGCCTATGTATGTTTTCGTGCTAGGGAATTCCCAGGGGTTTCCCCAGGAATGTGGAAGTAGTCCGTCAGTGTTCACGTCATTTCAAGAACACGATCTCGTGAAAAACGTATGAACGTCAAATTGTGTCGTTCATACACTTATGAACGTCAATTTCGCGTTCATGTGACCGACCTCTCGTGCAATGGAAAAGCCGTATATCGTGTAAACTTCAAATTAAATATTATATACATATACACTTTTTAGATGCTGTTTACCTGGTCCCTGACATTTAGTCCAATTCCTCTCTGCTGATACCATGTCATTCCAAAGTACAGACAGGTTGTCGTTCCACCATTCTTTCCGAGTTCGTCTCTTCTTATTACTTTTACCGTTGTTAATTACAATAGTACGTGTGGGAAGTGTTTGTTGCATTTCTGATAACAGGCAGTCTGTAAACTCACTATATGCCTCGTCAATATCCCCTTGTTCTTGCTTACTGGAATCCAACTTGTCAATGACGTCATTCAGCAGCTCAGTCTGTCTATCTGATTGCATAAAGTCACTAGGCACGTTTGAAGCGTCACACTTAATTTTTCTGGTACTTTGAGATTTTTCACAATTATTCGATCTATATTCATCTAGGGCTGACGTGAGGTCCAATTTCACATTCCACGTGAGAAGCGAGTGGTCTAGCTTTAACACAGTTCTAGTGTCATACCCCGAGACACACCCTACCGCGTCCACCAGTGCATTCGGTCGGGTCACCGCAAAGTCTGTGATACCGTGTAGGTTGTCATATGGGCATATGCAATCGTCCACCACTGAGCACCCTCTTGATGACACATATGTATAGTCATTACCTAGGCTGTGTCTACCGTTAACAATAGCATAATTGGCATTAATTAGAAAATCCGTAAATACATGACCATGGGAGTTGATAGTTGGATCAAATACCTCGCTTTCAATCAGCACATCCACACCCTCTACATATTCTAGTAAATTGCCCCAACGACTATTAAAATCACCACAAATAAATGAAACACCTGGTTCAAAGTATCGATGTACCTGCAAAAGAAGGTTATCAAAATAATCATTTGGATCAACAAATTTTTCAGGAGGCAAAACCGACCTAAATTAATAAATCAAATACTTAAAAGCTCCAACGATCTAACTAAGGCAGGCAAACAAATAGCATTCTTATGGATCCCCGCCCACGTAGGAATATACGGTAATGAAAACGCCGATAAAGCAGCTAAACTATCCCTCAAAATCCCAGAAATAAGCTTAAACTTACCAGGCTCAAAATCAGAAATTAAAAGTGTAAACAAGCAAAAAATCACCAAAAAATGGCATAACCTATATCTAAACTCAAATAGCCAAATCAAAAAGTACTCAGCAAACCACTAACCAAACCAAAAATTCTCAATCCATCAAAACAAATCGACAGAGTAATCACTAATCTCCAAACAGGACACACCAACCTAAATAACCACCTAAATCTTTTTTTTTTAAAACACTCCAGGTTACTGCCCACACTGCAAACAACTAGAAACCCCAGAACAAGCACTCATCCACTGCACACACTACCTAACACATCGAACCGCATTACAAACCACCCTCAATCTAAACAAGGCTCTCACACTAGAAGCAATACTAAACCCACAAAATAAACTAGAAAACTTCAAGGCCTTAGGCGTATTCTTAATCAAAACGGAACAAATAAAACGCATCTAAAAACAAAATAATCTACCAAATCAAAATCACATAAACAAACAAACATCCACCATACGCAGCTCTCTTAGTTCTCCTCCCCAACCCCATCGGCATCTATTCCAAATCTCAAAATTCCCAAATTCTATAAAAGCAACCCCTAAAGACCCCTCTTGAGTTGCTCACACCACTTTCGCCCCTTTCAGAAACACATAAAATGGCCTGGCCGGGCCCGTGTGCGAAATACGCAGCAGTCGGAAAGCGCACGTTAAATCTCCAAAGTAAGTAAGTAAGTATGCCTGGCCATCAATCCCATTTAAAACAGTTAAAATAGGCAAACCATCGGTACCATGGTGGAACGAAGCAATAGAAACTAGGAAAAAACGTAAAACCGCATTCAAGGCCAAACGGGACCACAAACATCTATTGCACATGAACTAAACCACAAAGTACAAAGCTTAGTCAAAGTAGCCAAAACCAAAAACTGAAAAACATCTGCGACGAAGTTAATCACCATACAGACGCCAGAACGGCCTGGCGCAAAACACACGCCATTAGGGGCATAAACGTCAGAAAAAAACTCCCAACATAAATAAATCAACAAACCCCTCTCAAAAAGCTACCAACCTAGCAAACCACTTTTCGGCAGTAAGCAGCAATAGTAACTTCAGCCAAAAAAATTAAGATCAGATAAAAGCAGAAAGTAAATTCTCCAATTTACCAAAAGTCGATAACCTGGAAAAAAACGACCCATACGCAATGGAGGAGCTGCTCCACATAATCAACAACAGGAAAAAAAGAACAGCCCAAGGACTAGACTTAACCTCATATCAAATAATCAAACACCTCCCCCCAAAACTCCTCAAAACACTATTAAAACTTTACAATCTAATCTTCCTAAACGGCCGGGTCCCAACATCATGGAAACAAGCTCTGATCATTCCAATCCCCAAACCGAAAAAAACTTTAAAAATAGGACTCAAAGGACAAATAATAAACTAACAAACCGCAAAATAACTGTGGGTATAGACCAAACTCTATCGGACCAGGGTCCCCTAGAAAACGGCACACCCCAGGGCAGCAATCCTAAGCCCAACACTCTTCAACATAATGATAAACGACCTTTTCGAGGGACTATCCCCTAAAGTAAACACGTCCAAATTCGCAGATGACGGATCCCTCTGGATCCGAACAAAAAGCATAAAATTAGCACAAAATCTTCTACAAAAATCACTCAATAAAATCCAACAATGGACAGACAAATGGGGCTTCTCACAAAACTCCGAAAAAAAAGGTATAGTCTTTAAACATAAAAATATGCAACCTGCCTCTCCAAAACTACTACTTAACAATAATATCATCAAATTCCCAAAACAAACTAAATTCCTAAGACTAATCTTCAATGAGCATCTCACTTGGGATGCTCACATATAAAACCTCGTAACCAAATGCAGTAAGGACCTAAACGCACTCAGATGCCTCACGGGATCCAACTGGGGAGCCTAAAAAACCTACTTTCACTTTACATAGCTCTTATCCGATCTAAACGCACCATTTACAACACCCAAAACAATTCATTAAACAATATATTAAACTCAATCTAGTACCAAGCCCTAAAAATAATCACCAGCACCCAAAAAGGCACTTATGGCACTTCACTGCGGGCTCTAACAGGAGAAATCCCTTTAGAATTACGCGGGGAACAATTATCTCTAAACTTCTAGGCGGCCGCCCAATCCAACCCTCTCATCCAAAACATTCTTAAAAACAACGTAAGACCAAGAAACAAACCGCTGGCCCACAAAAACCCACTACTAACCCCCATATCAGAAAGAATAACAAACTACCTAAATGAACACAAACTAAATAATTTAAGATAAAACACCAAACCTTCCAACATTTACACACCAAAACTCCAAACCCCTAAAATAGACACCACACTTGCCTCCACGCTAAACAAACAAACAGATCCAAACATCGCTAAAAACAATTCATTAGCATACATCCACGAGAAATGGCTAAATTGGTGCCACATTTACACAGACAGATCCTCTGGTCCGTCCTCAAGGCACACCGGCTTTGGCGTCCACATCTCTCAACCATTAAAACAAACAAAATTTTACCGACTCCCCAGTAATCAATCAATCTTTACGGCCGAACTCATGGGCATGGCCACAGCCCTTCAAAACCCACAAATAAAAACCCACCAAAACATCCTCACAGACTCCCTCAGTGGACTCCAAGCCCTAAAAACCGCCCCAAACTAATTAATCAAATACTAAAAAGCTCTAATGAACTAACTAAAGCAGGAAAACAGATAGAATTCGATTGGATACCCGCACATGTAGGAATTTATGGTAATGAACATGCCGACCAAGGAGCTAAACTTTCACTAAAACTCCCAGAGATAAGTCTAAATCTGCCAATTTCCAAATCAGAAATTAGAAGCATAACAAAGCAAAAAATCCTTAAAAATGGCAAACAAAATAAAAAAACTGTCAGCTCAAAAAAGTACTCAAAAAACCCCTAACAAAAGGTAACATTCTTCACCCATCCAAAAATATCGACAGGGCCATAACTAAATTACAAACACTTCATACCAAACTAAACAGCCACCTCCAAACACTAAAAACACACGCAACAGGCACATGCCAACACTACACTCAAAAAGAAACCACAGAACATGCACTCATCCACTGCCCACACTACAATACACACAGAACAACACTCCAAAACACATTAAAACTAAACTCCGAGTTAACTCTAGAAAATATCTCAAACCCACTAAATAACACATCCAACTTAAAAGCCCTAGGCAAATACCTACTTAAAACAGATCTTATTAACCGAATATAACCCCCAAATAATCAAAACAAAACAAATTATATAAAAAATAAAAATTAATTAATAAACCAAACAACTCACACAACACTGACACCTCTCTTAGTCTCCCCCCCAAAAAACAACAACAAACAAAACAACAACAACAACAACAACAACAAAACTGGCCAGGACGCTCAATTGTCGCCTGAACACAGAAAATCAACAGGTGCAGGGACGTGTATTAGGATGATCGAGGTGTCGTGAAGTAGGTGTGACTTAGAATCGTTGCAAAGACTACGCCTGTTTCAGGAAGTAGGGGCAAGTGTTTCAGGAAGTAGGCGTGAGTTGGGACAGGTGTAGAGACATGTGTGTACATTCCATTTCCACAGTCTTTGGCAATGAAGAATGTATTAGTCGACTGTGCTCCAAAGCTTCTGACATCTGCTCAAAAACGCACCGGCACAATATTTCTCTTGATAATCTAGTTCTGTCTGAAGCTGACCCTTTAAAGTTTTTGAACGATATGTCACTATTGAAGACACCATTTCCAAACACCAACCAACACAGTGGAAGCATTTGGCATCATCACCACTAAATGTCCCATCAGCTGGAAAGGTTATGGCCGTAATGTGTATCTTCCAAAAGGCCAGGCAATGAACGAAGCATATTATGCTACACTTCATGCATATTCTGTTTCCTCTTCCATCAGGACACTGCGCCAGTGCAAAAATCAGTCATTGTCATGGCGACAATCCACGAGTGTGGCTTTGTCTCCTTCAGCACCCACCTTATTCCCCTGACCTGACTCCGCCAGACTTCCGTCTGGTCCGAAACATGACGAAAGCTCTAACCGTAACCCATTTCGACGTGGACGATGACATCAGAGCAGCGGTGGTGACGGTTTTGGACAACCAACATTGTTAGCAAAAGTGAATCTACGTGGAAGCAGATTTTGTCAATCACACCTCGTACATTTATAAATATACTTGATCAGTTAGCCTTGTAAAAAACCGCAAAAAAACAAAGGCAATGAAATAGTGAATCACAAAATAGCAACGACTAGTTCATGTTTCTTTCATGCTTCTATCACATCAATTAGAGCCAGAAACAAATCAATGCTTCGCTCACCTCGCGGCTGGCTATCGTGATGTCACCGTCGTCATGTACTGGCACTAGAAACACACTTGTGGCACTGCTAATTACACAGGGCAGCGGTTATCACATGTTAAAATGAAAAGTTGTAATGTCTCTTTTTTTAACTAGTTTTTATGTTATTGTTATTTTTCAGTAAAATATGTTGTCTATTTCTCTATTAAATTGCCTGAATATATATCTGGAAACGATGTTAAATATGAATGAATGACATTTTGACATCAGGGAATTTTCTCATACCATGTCGGGATCATAATGTCATGACTGTTGTCTAAATACCCAGACCATGCCGGGACCATAATGTCATGAGTGTTTTTCCGATATCCAGACCATACAGGGACCATAATGTCATGAATGTTGTTCCTATACCCAGACAATGCAGGGACCATACTGCCATGAGTGTTGGTCCAATACCCAGACCATGCCGTGACCATAATGTCAGGATTAGTCTTACAATACCCAGACCATGCTGGGACCATAATGTTATGAGTGTTGTTCCAATACCCAGACCATGCCGGCACCAAAATGCCATGAGTGTTGGTCAAATACCCAGACCATGCCGTGACCGTAATGTCAGGAATAGTCTTACAATGCCCAGACATTGCCGGAACCATAATGCCATGAGTGTTGTCCCAATACCCAGACCATGCAGGGACCATAATGTCACGATTAGTCTTACAATACCCAGACCATGCAGGGACCATAATGTTATGAGTGTTGTTCCAATACCCAGACCATACAGGGACCATAATGTTATGAGTGTTGTTCCAATACCCAGACCATGCCGGGACCAAAATGCCCTGAGTGTTGGTCCAATACCCAGACCATCGTGGGACCATACTGTCATGAGCAGTGTCCCAATACCCAGACCATGCGGGGACCATACTGTCATGAGCAGTGTCCCAATACCCAGACCATGCAGGGACCATAATGTCATGAGCAGTGTCCCAATACCCAGACCATGCAGGGACCATACTGTCATGAGCAGTGTCCCAATACCCAGACCATGCAGGGACCATACTGTCATGAGCAGTGTCCCAATACCCAGACCATGCGGGGACCATACTGTCATGAGCAGTGTCCCAATACCCAGACCATGCAGGGACCATACTGTCATGAGCAGTGTCCCAATACCCAGACCATGCAGGGACCATAATGTCATGAGCAGTGTCCCAATACCCAGACCATGCAGGGACCATAATGTTATGAGTGTTGTTCCAATACCCAGACCATGCAGGGACCATAATGTTATGAAGGTTGGTCCAATACCCAGACCATGCCGGGACCAAAATGCCCTGAGTGTTGGTCCAATACCCAGACCATGCAGTGACCATAATGTCATGATTAGTCTCCCAATACCCAGACCATGCAGGAACCATAATGCCATGTACAGTGTCCCAATACCCAGACCATGCAGGGACCATACTGTCATGAGCAGTGTCCCAATACCCAGACCATGCAGGGACCATAATGTCATGAGCAGTGTCCCAATACCCAGACCATGCAGGGACCATAATGTTATGAGTGTTGTTCCAATACCCAGACCATGCAGGGACCATAATGTTATGAGTGTTGGTCCAATACCCAGACCATGCCGGGACCAAAATGCCCTGAGTGTTGGTCCAATACCCAGACCATGCAGTGACCATAATGTCATGATTAGTCTCCCAATACCCAGACCATGCAGGAACCATAATGCCATGTACAGTGTCCCAATACCCAGACCATGCCGGAACCAAAATGTCATGAGTAGTGTCCCAATATCAACGCCATGCCTGGACCATAATGTCATGAGTAGTGTCCCAATACCAATACCATGCAGGGACCATAATACTATGAGTGTTGTTCCAATACCCAGACCATGTAGGGACCATAATGTTATGAGTGTTGTTCCAATACCCAGACCATGCAGGGACCGTAATGGTATGAGTGTTGTTCCAATACCCAGACCATGCCGGGACCAAAATGCCATGAGTGTTGGTCCAATACCCAGACCATGCCGTGACCATAATGTCATGATTAGTCTCCCAAT
Organism: Haliotis rufescens; assembly: GCF_023055435.1. Lineage (NCBI taxonomy): Eukaryota > Metazoa > Mollusca > Gastropoda > Lepetellida > Haliotidae > Haliotis > Haliotis rufescens. The sequence goes on along the minus strand of NW_025964334.1, from coordinate 40,328,682 downwards.
ACCCAGACCATGCCGGAACCAAAATGTCATGAGTAGTGTCCCAATACCCAGACATTGCCGGAACCATAATGCCCTGAGTGTTGCCCCAATATCAAGACCATGGCGGGACCATACTGTCATGAGTGTTGCCGCAATATCAACGCCATGCCTGGACCATTATGTGATGAGCAGTGTCCCAATACCAAGACCATGCAGGGACGATAATGTCAGGATTAGTCTCACAATACCAAGACCATGCCGGGACCTTAATGTCATGAGTAGTGTCCCAATACCCAGACCATGCCGGGACCACAATGTCATGAGTGTTGCCTAAATACTTAAACCATGACGGGACCATTATGTCATGAGCAGTGTCCCAATATCCAGATAATGCCGGGACCATAATGTCAGGATTAGTCTCCCAATACCAAGACCATGCCGGGACAATAATCTCATGAGTAGTGTCCCAATATCAAGACCATGCCGGGACCATAATGCCCTAAGTGTCATCAGTGTCATCATAATGTCATCAGTGTTGCCTCAATACTCAAACCATGCCGGGACCATGATGTCATGATTGTTGTCCCAATACCCAGACCATGCCGGGACCATAATGTCATGAGTGTTGTTCCAATACCCAGACCATGCCGGGACCAAAATGCCATGAGTGTTGGTCAAATACCCAGACCATGCCGTGACCGTAATGTCAGGAATAGTCTTACAATGCCCAGACATTGCCGGAACCATAATGCCATGAGTGTTGTCCCAATACCCAGACCATGCAGGGACCATAATGTCACGATTAGTCTTACAATACCCAGACCATGCAGGGACCATAATGTTATGAGTGTTGTTCCAATACCCAGACCATACAGGGACCATAATGTTATGAGTGTTGTTCCAATACCAAGACCATGCTGGGACCATAATGTTATGAGTGTTGTTCCAATACCCAGACCATACAGGGACCATAATGTTATGAGTGTTGGTCCAATACCCAGACCATCGTGGGACCATACTGTCATGAGCAGTGTCCCTATACCAAGACCATGCCGGGACCATAATGTCATGTGTAGTGTCCCAATACCCAAACCATGCGGGGACCATAATGTCATGAGTAGTCTCCCAATACCGAGACCATGCAGGAACCATAATGTCATGAGCAGTGTCCCAATACCCAGACAATGCAACGACCATAATGCCATGAGTGTTGGTCAAATACCCAGACCATGCCGGGACCATAATGCCCTAAGTGTTGCCCCAATATCAAAACCAAGCCGGGGCCATAATGTCATGGATGTTGTTCCTATACCCAGACACTGCCGGGGCCATAATGTCATGAGTGTTGGTCCAATACCCAGACCATGCCGTGACCAAAATGCCATGAGTGTTGGTCCAATACCCAGACCATGCAAGAACCATAATGTCATGAGCAGTGTCCCTATACCAAGACCATGCCGGGACCATAATGTCAGGATTAGTCTCCCAATATCAAGACCAAGCCGGGGCCATACTGTCATCAGTGTTGCCGCAATATCCAAACCATGCCGGGACCATACTGTCATGAGTGTTGCCGCAATATCAACGCCATGCCTGGACCATTATGTGATGAGCAGTGTCCCAATACGATAATGTCAGGATTAGTCTCCCAATAGCAAGACATTGCCGGGACAATAATGTCATGAGTAGTGTCCAAATACCCAGACCATGCCGGGACCACGATGTCATGAGTGTTGCCTCAGTACTCAAACCATGCCGGGACCATTATGTCATAAGCAGTGTCCCTATACCCAGACCATGCCGGGACCATAATGTCAGGATTAGTCTCCCAATATCAAGACCAAGCCGGGGCCATACTGTCATCAGTGTTGCCGCAATATCCAAACCATGCCGGGACCATACTGTCATGAGTGTTGCCGCAATATCAACGCCATGCCTGGACCATTATGTGATGAGCAGTGTCCCAATACGATAATGTCAGGATTAGTCTCCCAATAGCAAGACATTGCCGGGACAATAATGTCATGAGTAGTGTCCAAATACCCAGACCATGCCGGGACCACGATGTCATGAGTGTTGCCTCAGTACTCAAACCATGCCGGGACCATTATGTCATAAGCAGTGTCCCTATACCCAGACCATGCCGGGACCATAATGTCAGGATTAGTCTCCCAATACCAAAACCATGCCGGGACCATAATCTTATGAGTAGTGTCCCAATATCAAGACCATGCCGGGACCATACTGCCATCAGTGTTGCCGCAATACCCAAACCATGCCGGGACCATAATGTCAGGATTAGTCTCCCAATACCAAAACCATGCCGGGACCATAATCTTATGAGTAGTGTCCCAATATCAAGACAATGCCGGGGCCATACTGCCATCAGTGTTGTCGCAATACCCAAACCATGCCGGGACCATAATGTCATGAGTTTTGTTCCAATACCCAGACAATGCCGGGGCCATAATGTCATGATTGTTGTCCCAATACCCAAACCATGCCGGGACCATAATGTGATGAGTGTTGTTCCAATACCCAGACAAAGCCGGGGCCATAATGTCATGAGTGTTGCCCCAATATTGGGTATGCCGGGACCATAATGTCATGATTGTCATCCCAATACCAAGACCAAGCCGGGACCATAATGTGATGAGTGTTGCCCCAATACCCAGACAATGCCGGGGCCATAATGTCATGAGTGTGGCCCCAATATCCAGACCATGCCGGGACCATGGTGTCATGATTGTTTTCCCAATACCCAGACCATGCCGGGACCATCATGTCATGCGTGTTTTCTCAATACCTAGACCATGCAGGGACCATAATGTCATGAGTGTTGCCCCAATACCAAGACCATGCCGGCACTTTAATGTCATGAGTAGTCTCCCTATACCCAGACCATGCAGGGACCATAATGTCATGAGTGTTGTCCCAATACCCAGACAATGCCGGGGCCATAATGTCATGATTGTTGTCCCAATACCCAAACCATGCCGGGACCATAATGTCATTAGTGTTGCCCCAATATCCAGACCATGCCGGGACCATAATGTCATGAGTGTTGCCCCAATATTCAGACCATGCCGGGACCATAATGTCATGAGTGTTGCCCCAATACCCAGACAATGCCGGGGCCATAATGTCATGAGTGTTGCCCCAATATCCAGACCATGCCGGGACCATAATGTCATTAGTGTTGCCCCAATATCCAGACCATGCCGGGACCATAATGTCATGAGTGTTGCCCCAATATTCAGACCATGCCGGGACCATAATGTCATGATTGTCATCCCAATACCAAAACCATGCCGGGACCATAATCTTATGAGTAGTGTCCCAATATCAAGACAATGCCGGGGCCATACTGCCATCAGTGTTGCCGCAATACCCAAACCATGCCGGGACCATAATGTCATGATTGTTGTCCCAATACCCAAACCATGCCGGGACCATAATGTGATGAGTGTTGCCCCAATACCCAGACAATGCCGGGGCCATAATGTCATTAGTGTTGCCCCAATATCCAGACCATGCCGGGACCATAATGTCATGAGTGTTGCCCCAATATTCAGACCATGCCGGGACCATAATGTCATGATTGTCATCCCAATACCAAGACCATGCCGGGACCATAATGTGATGAGTGTTGCCCCAATACCCAGACAATGCCGGGGCCATAATGTCATCAGTGTTTTCCCAATACCCAGACCATGCCGGGACTATAATGTGATGATTGTTGTTCCAATACCCAGACCATGCCGGGACCATCATGTCATGCGTGTTTTCTCAATACCCAGACCATGCAGGGACCATAATGTCATGAGTGTTGTTCCAATATCCAGACCATGCCTGGAATGCTTCAATAGTTTCAAACTCAATAAATCCTGCATGTAATTCTGTCTTTCCCAAATGTGAAGACCAATATGAGTGACGTTTGTTCAAGTCCTTGCCATTGCCACTGGATCTCATCTTACAGCCATTAATGTCGATCTATATATTATATCTTCATACCAGCCCTTGTATAATCCTCCTTACTTGATAATCAGGCAGGTTTCTCCATCAACACAACTGAAGCCACTCATGAGAAGGATTACGATTCTCATTCTCATTGGATCGTGACGATTGCGACACAGCACGCTAGCCAGGCGCTAAGTTGACCGAGGCATTGATTTGTTTCTGGACTTCATACTAGGAGAGGGAGTTCTAAGTAATATTGCGCGACGTAAAGAGAAATATGACAATTGTAATGTTGAAGTCATGACAGCTTATAGTTTACATGTGTTAATGATAGATGATGGCATCTGTCTATCAGGGTAAGGTATTTTAATAAAAGCGACAAAACCCTAACAGTTGATTGTACGACTCCTACTGTATCATAGGCATGTGTTTGAATTTGTATGAAATAGTGTGGATATCGGGTGTTCGCGAAACGGTGAGCGTGTCCAGCTTAACCGCACCCGTCACAAACACATACAAAGGCAAATCAATGGTTCACCTAAAATAAAACGCGCGAACATGGTACAAGTCAAAATATGGCATCGCATTGGACATCATTTGGTCACTGGTGGGTCTAGTTTTGATATGTCTCTCATAAAACCGTTTTGATCCTTACATAGGCCTTGAACATGCTGTTAACCTTATCAACCGACGCTTGAGCAACAGCCATATGGCGCTCTTTCAAATTTTCGGAGAAAAAAGCTTGCAGGGATGAACCTCAAGAGTTGTGAGGCTGGAGCTCTTGGCATATTCCTGGACATAAGGGAACGTTGGCTCTTGCAAAGTTGAAATCATACCTCTTATATTCTCTTATGTGCTTCATGCATAAGTCTACCTATGAAACAGATGAGGCGATCTTACAAGTCTTTTTCGTTTCTAGTTAATTGATCTGTGCAGTGGAAGGGAATTACCTGTTTGACAATTATTGAACGATTTCAGTTCGTCGATATCCCTGAATCCTAAGCTAAACATCTTGGCCAATTTATGTGTTTTGACTGCGAATCCGTTGTGAATTCCGATTCCTATGAATACAGAGACAGCTCAGCAAGGATGGAAGCACCATTGGTACCAATGAAGATGCCTACTTTTTGCCTGAATGTCCTATTCTGAGGTTTCATGTTGATGTTTCTGTGGTTAACACGCTTAGGGGTCACGTTCAGCATGACAGAGAAGGACGACAAAAGACAGCGGGTTTTTTTTGGTTTTGTTTTGTTTTGTTGTCCTTTTGTTGTTGTTCTTTTTGGTGTTTTTGTTGTTGTTGTTGTTGTTGTTGTTGTTGTTTTGTTTGTTTTGTGTGGGTGTGGGATGTGATTTTATTTGACAGATATATTGAGATAATATGCTGTTACCGTTGATACGGTTGATTAATGCAAAACTACAATGCTCTCAATAATGCACCTACCTACTTAAAGTTGTCACCGGAGATGGCTGTGCTACTACTGAATAAAATCTTTAAACTTTTTCCAGCATCTATTCGTGATTGGCAGAGTAAATCTTAGGTAACACCAAAGACAGGAGTCACCTGGCACGCAGCTGCTGACAGCGTCGGTAGTTATTTTACAGTTTCCAGGAAGTCATTTATACATCTTTCATATCGGGAAATTGACACATTTTCATGTGCAATCGATAAAACAAAACAGTGCATTGTAAACAAAGCACCAATGACAAGAGTAATTGTTTAATGTACTCAAACATATCCCATTTGATTAACGATGTCTGGAACTGTACAGTTCACATACTGTATATCGTCAAATTGGTGCCTACATTTCACAACGTTTGCGTTACAATCGAGCATACTCTTTCTACAAGATTTCAAAAGGCGTCACACGACGCTTGCTCAAAAGTTGTTTGACCAAGGTCACAAAATTCAAGGGCTTAGTAAAGCTGTTCCCGTGTCTGTTCAAATGAACACTTGACTTGTATTTGCATGTGCTTGTGACGGGTGCTACCATCGGGATCCACTCACCTGCTGTACAGATACAGATACAGGAAAAATATTCAGTATTTCAGGCCATATGCGGCTATTGCCAACTAACTATATTTACTCGAAAATTGTGCACGGAAACTCCGAATTTACACAATTTTCTTTTTAATACTATAAGTTTATAGTACTGAGTATTGTTCAGGTCATAGTTAAAATTTGATACAAGCAGAATTAGAAAGACAGTTTGAAGATGTAACCTGCTGATGCCAATTTTGGCGATACGTGTCATTTAGTCTTTTGCTAAATTGAATACAAATATAACACTTCTTTACCAATCTCTTTTGAAATCTTCACGAACGAATATGCACACCTAAATAGTTTCATCACTGTTTGATAGTGATTCGTAATGAGTACGGGAAAGGTTTAGTTTTATACAATTACAACAATCGGCAAAAAGCACGCTGTCCGAATTTGAATAGTGTACCAAAAGCATTAAAAGCCTCTGTGGGTAGTTAACTGCAGTCCAAATAAAGTAACGTAATGAAGAATATACTTCTTTGTCATATCTAATATCTATAGTCTACCCGTTTCCCAAATTTGGCAAAGGAATTTAACGAACAATAATTCCGTATTCACGAAGATGTACATGCACTTAGAACCAAATATCTTACTTTGAGTAAAAGACAATTTATATGTGAACATCTTTCAATTTGAACAGTTTTTCAGTTATATCACGCTAAGGAAATCCCAGAATGGGTTTGGTGTTAACAAAACATGAATCATAGTCGGGGCGAATCTGTGATCAGAAATCACGGTGACAGGATCCTGACACACATAAGGGACGAGATTCTACAATGCGAATTATGGCGTCTTAAACTCATGGACCACCCGTGTCTCCGCGGAAAAGATGAAATGTTATAAATTAAGACTGTAAACTAAAATACTTATGTTACATTTGGCTTTTGTGCATTTTGAACATACACGTCGATAATTTTTAAAAGTAATCGTGAAGATAAACCTCAATTTTCACATGGATTGAGTTGTTGAAAAAGTTGTAGAATAATTACAAACAGGACTATACTAGTTCACCCTGACTGTATGTGTAGATACACAGCACGTTGTCGGGGAACGGCGTATATTTGAAACCCAAGTCTTACATGTTCAGTGGCCTTTGAACCTTCACAAGAAGAGGCAATTAATGTGATGCGGCGTGACAAACGTTTTTGAGACGAACTATGGACTTTGTGGCAATGTGTTTGAGCCGCATAGCAGGCTAGTTTTGTTCGCAGAATAACTAACGCACACGTGCTCCTACACCTCGGGGAGCTATCATTAACAGAACACCGGCCTTTTATCTCAGTAAACTCCACCAAGCGCGTTTTGGATTTGGCTGTTGTTTGTGGTAATGGGTTTTCTGCACAGTTAGCCAAGCCAAACGATTTATTTGATACCAGTTATATGAGCGGCGCCGATGCGTGTACAGAAGCAGTGACCTGTCGCCTGTAATACAACTGATGGTGTGATTGGTGTCATTCACGTGTTTATTTTATGTATAGAACGCTACCCCTATCCTGGGCGACCATACACGTAGTCAATCTAGGATATTGTTGTATGAAATTACAACCTACACAAAATATAGCTTATAATCATTTGGGACAGCGACGAATATTCCGTAATCATTACATAGCAAATATATTGATTTCAGGCCTTTCAAGTACCTTTGTGGATGTGGTACTGCTTTCAATATTCATAATATGTGTAAAGTATGCAGCTAAATAACCTACTTTGTCTAAAATACCCTTTGCAAAAGATATCTGAACATTCCTTGATTTGAGTTGTAATTATACATATAAGATTGTTCATATGACTTTGTTAACGTTAATGGTTTAAGGAGGTTTTTTTCTGATTTGATTTGATTTTACCGTTATATATTGAATGAAAACTAAGTAAACGTTTGCCGTCGTACCCGGTGTCTCATATAATTAAATTTGGAGGGATATATTAATATTTATTCATTTTCTTTGGCTATCGGCCTTTGATTATGACGTCTTCACCGACAACATTCGCGATCGTGTCGATGTAGCCCTTGAAATATGATAAAGTTTCGAACAGATTATATCATGGCTGCATTAGTTGATTGAATCCAAGACTTCGCCAATTACATCTTGCTGTCAATAGATTTATTACAGTGCCAGGTCGTGTTTAGGAGATCGTCGCTTCATCATGGCAACAAGATTACAGGTGTTCTTAACGGACCTACGACGCTCTTAAATGTTACTATTTTTTAAGCAGTCACATATATATTGCGATAATATCGCAATTGTTGTACCAATAAAGTGATATTCCCATCATGTAGAATGCTATCAAGTAGATTCGGCTAAGTCAGTTGTTAGGAGTCAAATAATGACGGACATTACGTTATAAGCGTCTTTCCGATGGCTACCTTTGTCTTTTAACACACATAATCGTAACGCAAAATATTATCAGAATTATCATTGCTTACTGAATTGAAATCAGATCGCGGTATGATCGGGCAATGGGTAATTGCAATATATCGACAGTTAATCCCCTAATCGCCGTGATCAGGCTATTCCATGAAAAGAGCAATACATTTCATTTCTGTGTTTACTTTTCATGTTCATGGTTGAAGCGTGTTTGTGAATGTCGTAATGTGCTAATAATGCATTACAAACCCATATCAGCTAATGTCATGTACATGTATATGTACCGTTCTTATTAATTCACATAATGAGTGATGTTTCTTTTAAAAGCATGTACCCCTATCAGTCGTAAGTGAGTTAAGGACATGCAGAGTACGAGGGCCATAACAAAGTGAACTAGTCAATGTAGTTAATTGTTTTAGTTGTTCATTGCAAGTGTATTTGGTCTGTTGAGGCCAGAGTAGTGACAGTCAGTTGATTGTGATAGGGGTCCAAATGGACACAGAAAAAGGAAGTTGTTAACTTTAGAGAAAAGTACTCCCCAAGAAATCCATGACCGCATGTCACAAGTGTATGGGGATAGGAGCCCTAGCTATTCCACTGTTAAACGTTGTGCAGCTGAGTTTCAGGCTGGGAGAACCTGCCTTGATGATGACCCCCGGTCCCTCTCTCAATCAAGGAGGAAGAAAAAAATTATACTGTCACATAGACGTATTACCATGGTTAAACTTGAGGAAGACTCAGGTCTAAGCCATGGTCCATTAAAACTATTATTCATCAACATTTACAGATATATAAGATAACTGCTCGTTGGGTGCCAAACTTTCTAAATTCTGATCTTAAGTAAAAAATAACTGACATTGCCAGAGACATTTTAGAGCTAATTGAGGAGGATTTTAACAAATTTAAAAAGAGATCAGTAACGGGTGAAATATGGGTCTACCACTATGATCCCGAGTCAAAACTTCTATCATGGAATGGCACCATTCCACTTCTCCGGTACCAAAGAAATTCAAGTCTTCAAGATCAGTGGAGAAAGTTATGACCGCTGTGATGCAAAGGGTGTGATCCTTGTTGCTTTTTAAAGAAAGTCAAAAGACGATTACCGGTGCCTACTATGCTGATTTGCTTCATCGCCTGAGAGATTCCATAAAAGAAAAGCGGTGAGGAATGCTGACTGCTGGAGTTCTGCTATTTCATGACAATACCTCTTCTCACAACTCTCGACTTGCAATGGCTGTTGTGCGACAAAGTGGATTTGAATAGCTTCCTCACCCTCCATAATCGTCATACCTTGTACCAAGTGATTTCCGATTGTTTCCTAAAATGAAAGATTACCTTCGTGGTAAGCGCTATGATGACAAGGATGACCTCAAAGCTGCCGTGAATGGGTTTGTCAGGGTGACTTCAGAAAACTTCTTCCTGACTGGAATTAGAAAGCATCACTATCGATATGAGAAGCGTATTGAAAAGCAGGGAGATTATGTTGAAAAATAAAATTAGAAACACTTTCACAATTGTTGGTTTTGCTTGTCAGGCTTAGAACCTTTTGCCCAGCCCTTGTATAGCCACCTTCGTAAGGGATGTAATGTGAATTCCCGTGAAAGCAGTAACAATCCCTACAACTGTGGATCACAACATCATCATCGAATATATTTTTAAATGCTATGCCCTTTTGTACTTTTGATAAAAACTACTCGCATAAGAAATAATGTCCTGCTGGGAGAAGTAAATAATTCTGCTTTTTGTAACGTGTTTATAATGAAATTACATGTCACAAATATTACCTTAATTGTGTGGAGCTTAGCTTCCTATTTACACCCAGAAACAGAAACATATACATTGTATGCGTTGCTAAAAACACATTCAACATTGTACTCAAATGGAACCTATAAAAGAATATGGGTCACGTTACCTTTAATTATATAGAAATTGTTCGTTATATTCTGAACTGACTAAAAATCTACCTGTATATAGTCGATTATGTTGAAACACAATACAAGGTTCGAGTTCGGCAAAGAAATAGGACAAACTCGCAACGCCCATATTGAACTGTATGTAGTTGACGAAACACGTCGTAGCTATTTGATCGTGGTGGTCGGTGCATGACGTATATTGCCATGTTGAAATCCATTGCTCATACATGATGAGACGACATCATGTGTTATCAACCCCTTTTCGCTGCCTACGTCAATGTCTACGTCATTGTTTTATTCAATGTGTATCAGTTTCACTTCCAGCATGTCAGACGTGTGAACCTTCCAGTAGTATCAGACGTGTGATCATTAAAGCAGTGTCAGACATGTGAACATTAAAGTAGTGCCAGACGTGTGCACATTAGAGCAGTGTCAGATGTGTGAACATTAAAGTAGTATCAGACGTGTGAACATTAAAGCAGTATCAGACTCGTGAACATTTAAACAGTGTCAGACGTGTGCACATTAAAGCAGTTTCAGACGTATGCACATTAAAGCAGTGTCAGACGTGTGCACATTAAAGCAGTATCAGACGTGTGAACATTTAAACAGTGTCAGACGTGTGCACATTAAAGCAGTGTCAGAGGTGTGAACATTAAAGCAGTGTCAGACGTGTGGACATTAAAGCAGTGTCAGACGTGTGCACATTAAAGCAGTGTTAGACGTGTGAACATTAAAGCAGTGTCAGACGTGTGAACATTAAAGCAGTGTAAGACGTGTGCACATTAAAGCAGTGTCAGACGTGTGAACATTAAAGCAGTGTCAGACGTGTGAACATTAAAGCAGTGTCAGACGTATGAGCATTAAAGCAGTGTCAGACGTGTGAACATTAAAGCAGTGTAAGACGTGTGCACATTAAAACAGTGTCAGACGTGTGAGCATTAAAGTAGTATCAGATGTGTGAACATGAAAGCAGTGTCAGACGTGTTAACATTAAAGCAGTGTCAGACGTGTGAACATTAAAACAGTGTCAGACGTATAAGCATTAAGCAGTGTCAGACGTGTGAACATTAAAGCAGTGTCAGACGTGTGCACATTAAAACAGTGTCAGACGTGTGCACATTAAAGCAGTGTCAGACGTGTGAGCATTAAAGTAGTATCAGACGTGTGAACATTAAAGCAGTGTCAGACGTGTGCACATTAAAGCAGTGTCGGACGTGTGAACATTAAAGCAGTGTCAGACGTATAAGCATTAAAGCAGTGTCAGACACATTCAAATAGTGTCAGATAAGTGAACCTTCCTGTAGTGTCAGATGTCTGGATCTTCCAGTAGTGTCAGATGCCTGGACCTTCCTGTAGTGACAGATGCCTGGACCTTCCCGTAGTATCAGGTGTCTGGACCACCTAGTAGTATCAAGTGTCTGGACCTTCCTGTAGTGTCAGATGCCTGGACCTTCCAGTAGTGTCAGATGTCTGGACCTTCTAGTTGTAAAAGGTGTCTGGACCTTCCTGTAGAGTCAGATGTCTGGACCTTCCTGTAGTATCAGGTGTCTGGACCACCTAGTGGTATCAAGTGTCTGGACCTTCCTGTAGTGTCAGATGCCTGGACCTTCCAGTAGTGTCAGATGTCTGGACCTTCCAGTAGTATCAGATGTCTGGACCTTCCCGTAGTATCAGGTGTCTGGACCTTCCAGGAGTATCAGGTGTCTGGACCTTCCAGTAGTATCAGGTGTCTGGACCTTCCAGTAGAGTCAGATGTCTGGACCTTTCAGTAGAGTCAGATGTCTGGACCTTCCAGTAGTATCAGATTTCTGGACCTTCCAGTAGTATCAGGTGTATGGACCTTCCTGTAGAGTCAAATGTCTGGACCTTCCCGTAGTATCAGATGTCTGGACCTTCCAGTAGTATCAGATGTCTGGAACTTCCAGGAGTATCAGGTGTCTGGACCTTCCAGTAGTATCAGGTGTCTGGACCTCCCTGTAGAGTCAGATGTCTGGACCTTCCTGTAGTATCAGATGTCTTGGCCTTCCAGTAGTATCAGGTGTCTGGACCTTCTATTAGTATCAGGTGTCTGGACCTTCCAGCAGTGTCAGATGCCTGGACCTTCCAGTAGTATCAGATGTCTGGACCTTCCAGTAGTATCAGGTGTCTGGAGGACTTTCCAGTAGTATCAGGTGTCTGGACCTTCCTGTAGAGTCAGATGTCTGGATTTTCCTGTCGTTCCAGAAGTACCAGATGTCTGGACCTTTAAATGGTGTCAGATGTCTGGTCCTTCCAGTGGCGTAGTGTACCTGACCTTTCCTTGAGTGTCAGATAGCTGGACCTTCAAGTTTAAGATGTCTGGATCTTCCAATAGTGCCAGATGTCTGCATCTCCCAGTAGTGTCAGGTGTCTGGACCTTCCTGTGATGTCAGATGCCTGGACCTCTCTGTAGTATCAGATGCCTGGATCATCTAGTAGTGCAAGATATCTAGACCTTCCAGTAGTGCCAAACACCTAGACCGTCAAGTATCATATGTTAGGACCTTAAAGTAGCCTCAGATGTCTGGACCTTCCAGTTGTGTCAGATGTCTGGACCTTTCAGTAGCGTCAGACATCTGGACCTTGAAGTAGTGTCAGATGTATGGACCTTCCAGTAGTGTTAGATGTCTGGACCTTGAAGTAGTATCAGATGTCTGGACCCTCCAGTAGTGTTAGATGTCTGGACCTTGAAGTAGTATCAGATGTCTGGACCCTCCAGTAGTGTTAGATGTCTGGACCTTGAAGTAGTATCAGATGTCTGGACCCTCCAGTAGTGTTAGATGTCTGGACCTTTCAGTAGTGTCAGACATCTGGACCTTGAAGTAGTTTCAGATGTCTGGACCTTGAAGTAGTATTAGATGTCTGGACCTTGAAGTAGTATCAGATGTCTGGACCCTCCAGTAGTATTAGATGTCTGGACCTTGAAGTAGTATTAGATGTCTGGACCTTGAAGTAGTGTCAGATGTCTGGACCTTCCAGTAGTGTTAGATGTCTGGACCTTTCAGAAGTATCAGATGTCTGTACCCTCCAGTAGTTTTAGATGTCTGGACCTTGAAGTAGTATCAGATGTCTGAAGCTTCCTGTTGTGTCAGGCGTCTTGACCTGAAAGTAGTGTCAGATGTCCGTACCTTCCTGAGGTGCCAGATACCTGGACCTTCAATTGTCAGATGTCTGGACCTTCAAGTGTCAGATGTCTGGACCTTCCTGTAGTATCATGTGTCTGGACCTTTTCGTAGCGTCAGATTTCTGGACCTTCAGGTAGTGTCAGATTTCTGGACCTTCCAGTGGTGTCAGATGTCTGGACATTGAAGTATTGTCAGATACCTGAACCTTTCATTAGTATCAGCTGTGCCCTCGTGTCATATAAGCGCATTTTGAATACTGAAAATTGAAAAGTTTTGTACTTCGCATGTAAATTGCAAAGATGTTTTTCGATTATAATAGTTCAACTAAAGATATATTAATTATACTGGTGTTTAGTTCAGACTAGTGTATATTTCAGCTACAGACGGACCTCATACGGCTTTTAGGTTATAATATTTAAATAGATAAATCTAAACAAACAGGAAATGTATTAACGGAGGATAATATACTCGTGGCCAAGTAGATGTTTAACATCCATATACCCAGTCATTATGAAGGTTAGAACTCATTGCAACACGACTTAGAACTATAAATAACCCACAAAGACATGCTTCCGGAAATACAAAAGAGGGAACAATAAAATAGTTTTAGTTTTGTTATATGTGTTATATCAATTTAGAAATAAATCAAAGATTTGTCTTATTCGTCGAATATTTGGAATTTACAAAGAAAATATAAAATGAAAAATAGCTGATAACTTTGTTCACGACACTTGTATGGATACTTGTTGATGTGCCATTAGCAAACACTAAAATCCGTCTCCGCGACCATCTCGTAGCACATCACGACGGCATATTTGTAGTGTCTCATTACGTTTTCGCTGTGTATGACACAAATGACGGTTCGTAGCTTTGCCACGTCGATAGCGAAGTCTATCCATCTTCTGTGATTTGATCTACTCAGATCGTGTTCCCCTATGATCCCTGACAGTACTATAACAGCGTAGCCTCTGTTTTATAAATATACCTATTGATATTGATTGTTTTGGAAATAACAGATCACTTTCCAGGGACTTAAAGTAGATTTTAACCATCCCATACATGTTGCATAGAGCAGGGGCGCTTTTCCGGCGTTCGTTTGCCAATATATTTTAATGTCCAGGCTCAACTATAATTATAACTTATTTAGAGAGTAACTTACCAGCTACGAGGAATTACTGGTTATGTCCCGAGTGAAAATATCGTTCACAGTCCCGAGCCCGAGTACATTTAACGTTAATTTCCAGAGGGAAAAAAATCCGTAATTGCCTGTGTCGAGTAGGTTATATTTATTGTTACCCAGATTCATTATTTGTGGTCATCTCTTACAAATTGTTTCAGTTTTCGTAAACTTGTAAGAGTGACGACCCTTTGGCAGTTGGAAGAATCCTTCCGCCTGCCTTGTTCCGAGGCCGTAATGTAATCGCAAATAAACGAAACACAGACATGCAAGTGGTTATGTTAGACCATACAATAACCAAACGCATGAGGATTATCTATAACAAATCACAATGTCGTTGTATCAGTAAAACCAAAAGTAACACGAATCCTCGATGGTTAAGGAAACAAAGGGGTTGATATTGAACAGGCTGCTTGCTTTATATCAATCACATTTAATGAATCTGACGTTAAAGCAGTGAGAGATCTCCGACCTTGTTAATGGCCTTGTGGCGATTACATGTGTTATTCATCATTGGTCAATTGGCCGATCATTGAAAGGTGGTTATGAAGATGTGTTCAATAGATACTGTGATAAATTCATTGATTGCTGCAGAATGTCTCTGTCCGTCTAGACATGGATGGCCTTTCAATGATACTGCGGATATATTTTGGTCTTAGTAAAGAACATCTGAAACACAATGCCGATTACAAACTACTTTATAATCAATCCTTAACGGGTTGTCTGACATAACTTGTCATACAAAAAGGCGTTTATATGTAGCATTTTTTATAACCGCCTGGCGTTCAACATTAAGGGGCTAACACAAGGACTGTTCGGCTTGGCTTGTACTGTGTCTGAGTGGGGTATCCACTGCGGTATTGTATCTCAGCAGGCTAGCACTATAAAACCGACATTAGTCCGGACTAGAACAAGCGGCCACAGACTCGCTCTATAACTGCAGTGACCTTGAACGCGACGATAAACCCCATGTCACCTCAACTATAATAACTGCTTATTTAACAAATATCAAACAACAACGTAATCGAGTGTGGTCGGTATAGCTTACTTGATCCAAGACACAATAACAACGTGTTGCAGTTTTGCAGTGCCTTTTGACTATATTCACTGCTATAACTTTTTACAGGTAAGAGTCTGTTGAATTACCGATATTGTGATTGTTGAAAGCATTCAGTGTTACATACATATCCAATTGTGCAAACTGATATACCCCTATGTAACATTAAACTCTGATTTTCAGGGGCGGTCGGGTAGCCTGGTGGTTAAAGCGTTCGCTCGTCACGCCGAAGACCCGGGTTCGATTCCCGACATGGGTACAATGTGTGAAGCCCATTTCTGGAGTCCCCCGCCGTGATATTGCTGGAATATTGTTAAAAGTGGCGTAAAATCAAACTCACTCACTCACTCACTCTGATTTTCATTCTATTCATAATAATTGGTTGATATTCATTCAAAGAATCCTTGAAAACTGTGGCTTAACATGTGCTATAAACAATGCGCCAAATTGTGAATGCCAATGGCTTATTTAATGGCTCTTTCTATAGAGACATTGACAATAGTTCAAAAGATTTATACTAATATGTCCTTAAAACATACCCTCTTTTGAGGGATAGCTTTTGCTTTGATTCGAACATCTACTCAGTATCTTTCTGCAGATACTGGCTGTCAGATTGGTGTACCACATAAACGGTATACCCTCTCTGTGACCCATTGTCTTATCAACACCTTTGAAGATATAGATATATTGCATCTTATTATTATAAATGTCCTTACCTTCATAAAGAAAAAAAACTGTTGTGTACTAGAATGTTTCCATGATAAACACCTCTTCAGATGTATTGTAATTAAACATCGCACTATCAGAACTAAATGTAATACTAACCGCCATTGTGATCATGTTATGTATTGCTTTATAAGTGTTATAACTGTATGCTCTTGTACCACCGATGGTGTCTTGAGAATAAAGAATAACTGAATAACTGAATTGACAATGACACCGGTTGCTTGTATCCACTCCACCACATCTTCTTGCTCATACTGGAAACAACTCATTAGTGCCTTTTATAGGCGATTAATATATGACATCGCAACATGAACCATTTGAATCACCAGGGATGAACAATAAGAATAACCGTGAAACCTGATGGCCATGTAGCCAGGCCCGACTTAACGTGGAACTACGTCCAAGATATGGCGCAGATAGATAACAATGAGCACAACGTACTGGAGCAAGGAGGCGTGATGCAAAACATACACACACAACGCATACATACAATTATCGTAATCACTATAAACAAAGATTTCTTTAAAAGACGGAAGCCTATGAACGGTGACAAGCCACGAGCACAAGAAACTCTTCAAGTGAATTTCTACACTTTAAGAATCAATAATAATCAGTTTAACGTAACGGGTGTACATGTTTGCTGTCTTGCGGAAAACCGAACACCCGATACTTGTTTTGGGTTGAGCATCTGAAAGAGGTATGACATAACTTTATAGAGCAACCAACACATATTGAGGATAAGGACCATAGTCACATCGAACTGTGTTGCTTGGTGTTGACTTGCTAACACTAGCAGCATGACTCGAGCTGGTCGCAATCCTTTATATCTTTATGCTTAAAAGAGTTGTTGGTTATTCGATTAGGGTATTGAGTATGTCCGATTATCGCAATCCCAATAAATGTTATTATATGATGCCCAAATCAAATTAATTGGGTCTCAAGATGTAAATTTTTATTATTCAGCTTGGGGTTGGGCTCTTTTGGGGAATGCTAGTGTATTAGTCATCATCAATCTTTTTTGTCTCGTCTGGAAATTAGTCATGAACACGAGGGCCATAGTCTTCTGGAAAAGGGTAGTTCATCTGTAACGTGTTCTCTAGTCAAGGCAGCATTTGATACATAGCTATATCCTTGTCAATATATGTAAAGTTGCACTTATTTGTGCCAACAGCTATGTGTTGAAACTGGGAGAAAATCCATGGGGCAGAAAATTATGTTGTGTGTGTAAATGCTGAGTATGTGCAGGACCAGTACCAGTTTCTGTTAGCCTGCTCTGGTTGTAACACGCTACTGTTGAATTGTTAGCAAAGACATAATGTGTGCATCGGACCAAACATACATCGTAATTGAATATAAGTCATTTAAAAACATCTTGCTATTGAAATTTTAAGCGATACCACGTCGACGTACATTATTGTCAGTAGAATAGTATCTGTGTACATCACGTCGATTGTCACACGAATGTCATCGTGATGAATGTATCTTAGACGACGGAGGCGGTCTCATCTGTTTTAGAACAACATAAAACTGTTTATATTGTTTAACATTTCTTTGTATCTAGGATAGATGACTCGCTATTTTTATCCCATACATGTGTCACAGAAAATCAGAGACGAATACAATCAATATTTAATTCTCTTACATCCCTGTTTTGGTGGCTCAGTAATTAACAGTTGTTTTGGAGCTTGTCATTAAGATTATATCTATGAACACATAGTTGAACACGTCGCCTGTAAAACTTCTATAATTACTCCTTTATTCTCGGTAAGAAGAATGTTTTCAATTGAGTTTTTAACCTACGGGAAGGAAACATGCAAACAACAAAATAAGTGACCCCCCCCCTCCCCCCCCCCCCCCTGTGGGAAGAAGGTGTTTATTTAATTCATATCGTTTTGAAGAAATTAGACGGCTTTACGGTGTTCAAGTATCATATAATATTGTCATTATTCTGAAGATAATATTATTTACGTGAATAAATCATTGGGTTTTGTGATAGCATAGTTGCTCAATTCCAAGACAGATGCTTGTGTTAAGGGTTGAAGTAAAGACTCATTTGTGTGGACAAAGTATCACCATGGAAGCAATAACACGTGATTTGGGCACATGCGTCTGCACAGGACTGTCAGACTACCACGTGACTAGTTTCAGATAATAAAAGACCGGTCACCCGCGCATCCCGCCGCCGTGCGGAACAATCATGAAGCTGGAACTAGGACTTGTCGTGATTGCAGGTGGGTGAAAAGTACTTCTACTTCATTTTAGTTCTTTGAAATTATTCATTTCTGGTGAGCATTCGTTTTCAAGGACGAGTACTATTCCCGAAACCAAGTATAATAATTTAAAATGTAAATTTATAGTTGTTACGGAAATAGAAAGGACATGCATGAATTTGTCAATATGTAAATGTCGTTGTTTCCTTGGTGTATAGAATCCGCGATATTACTTGTACGTCTATGAGGACGTATAAACGCTTGTTAGGTATAGCTTTAAGTACAGTAATTACCATTGTTCAACGTGTTACTTTCTTATTACTTTTTTAATTCTCTTTCGAGGCATTTCCCTGCGTAATGTCACCAGCAAGTGGTACTAGAAGTACTACCCGTATTCTTCCTGGCTTCATTGCTCCAGAGGCAATAACATGATAGGTTAACTTTAAAGTTAATGAAATTGTCACGGTAGGGTTTCAGATAAAGATAAGAATTTCTTGTGCGTGGATAATGTCTGTATTATCTAGAAGTTATTCCGAAAGATAGTTGTATTTGCTGTTTTAGGGAAATATTTATGTAAAGAATTTAGCCTTACTAAGTATTATAAGTATATCAATACATATGGGGACATATACCGTATTCGATGCATTTCTCGTCCACAAGATATCTTTTGAAAGATAACATATGAAATTCCAACCCCGGCTATAGTATTGATCATATTTATTTCGTGATCAAACAAACAGAAGCATAAATCGAGTATGATTATGTAGTCTTTTGATAAGCTGTTGTTATGTTTGCATTACCTTGTATGCTACCTGCTTGCTTGATCGAATTAAACTGACGATGACCGTTCAGTAAGATGCTCTCTTGTGTCATGTAATAAAACACCGAACAGAGGAACCGTTTACACATGGCCTTTTGGGGGGTAATATAGAAGTGATATGGTAGAATGAAGACCTCACGTGATCCAAGTTGAAGTAAAGGTAGTACTGCTATGGTAGAATGGACCTCACATGATTCAAGTTGTAGTGAAGGTAGTAATGATATGGTAGAATGAAGACCTCACATGAACCAAGTTGTAGTGAAGGTAGCACTGATATGGTAGAATGAAGACCTCACATGATCCATGTTAGAGTGAAGGTAGTACTGCTATCGTAGAATGAAGACCTCATATGATCCAAATTGTAGTGAAAGTAGGACTGATATGGTAGAATGGACCTCACACGGTCCAAGTTGTAGTGAAGGTAGTACTGCTATGGTAGAATGGACCTCACATGATCCAAGTTCTAGTGAAGGTAGTACTGATATGATAGAATGAAGACCTATTATGATCCAAGTTATTGTGAAGGTAGCAATGATATGGTAGAATGAAGACCTCACATGACCAAAGTTGTAGTGAAGGTAGCAATGATATGGTAGAATGAAGACCTCACATGACCAAAGTTGTAGTGAAGGTAGTACTGATATGATAGAATGAAGACCTATTATGATCCAAGTTATTGTGAAGGTAGCAATGATATGGTAGAATGAAGACCTCACATGACCAAAGTTATTGTGAAGGTAGCAATGATATGGTAGAATGAAGACCTCACATGACCAAAGTTGTAGTGAAGGTAGTACTGTTATGGTAGAATGAAGACCTCACATGATCCATGTTAGAGTGAAGGTAGTACTGATATGATAGAATGAAGACCTATTATGATCCAAGTTATTGTGAAGGTAGCAATGATATGGTAGAATGAAGACCTCACATGACCAAAGTTGTAGTGAAGGTAGCAATGATATGGTAGAATGAAGACCTCACATGATCCAAGTTCTAGTGAAGGTAGTACTGATATGATAGAATGAAGACCTATTATGATCCAAGTTATTGTGAAGGTAGCAATGATATGGTAGAATGAAGACCTCACATGACCAAAGTTATTGTGAAGGTAGCAATGATATGGTAGAATGAAGACCTCACATGACCAAAGTTGTAGTGAAGGTAGTACTGTTATGGTAGAATGAAGACCTCACATGATCCATGTTAGAGTGAAGGTAGTACTGATATGATAGAATGAAGACCTATTATGATCCAAGTTATTGTGAAGGTAGCAATGATATGGTAGAATGAAGACCTCACATGACCAAAGTTGTAGTGAAGGTAGCAATGATATGGTAGAATGAAGACCTCACATGACCAAAGTTGTAGTGAAGGTAGTACTGATATGATAGAATGAAGACCTATTATGATCCAAGTTATTGTGAAGGTAGCAATGATATGGTAGAATGAAGACCTCACATGACCAAAGTTGTAGTGAAGGTAGCAATGATATGGTAGAATGAAGACCTCACATGATCCAAGTTGTAGTGAAGGTAGTACTGCTATGGTAGAATGAAGACCTCACATGATCCATGTTGGAGTGAAGGTAGTACTACTATGGTAGAATGAAGACCTAACATGATCCATGTTGGAGTGAAGGTAGTACTACTATGGTAGAATGAAGACCTCACATGATCCATTTTGGAGTGAAGGTAGTACTACTATGGTAGAATGAAGACCTCACATGATCCATTTTGGAGTGAAGGTAGTACTACTATGGTAGAAAGAAGACCTCACATGATCCATTTTGGAGTGAAGGTAGAACTTCTATGGTAGAATGAAGACCTCACATGATCCATTTTGGAGTGAAGGTAGTACTACTATGGTAGAATGAAGACCTCACATGATCCATTTTGGAATAAAGGTAGAACTGCTATGGTAGAATGAAGACCTCGCATGACCCAAGTTCTAGTCAAGGTGGCACGGATATGGTAGAATGAAGACCTCACATGGCCCAAGTTGTAGTGAAGTTAGTTCTGATATGGTAGAATGAAGACCTCACATGATCCAAATTGTAGTGAAGGTAGTACTGCTATGGTAGAATGAAGACCTCACATGATCCAAGTTGTAGTGAACGCAGTACTGATATGGTAGAATGAAGACCTCACATGATCCAAGTTGTAGTGAAGGTAGAACTGATATGGTAGAATGAAGACCTCACATGAACCAAGTTGTAGTGAAGGTAGCACTGATATTGTAGAATGAAGACCTCACATGATCCAAGTTGTAGTTAAGGTAGTACTGATATGGTAGAATAAAGACCTCACTTGTCAAAGTCGAGATGTTGTAATGGTGTTATGTGGGAACTTGTCAAGGTCTATATATTGTAATGGTGTTGTGTTGGAATTTGTCAAGGTCCAGATGTTGTAATGGTGTTTTGTGGGAACTTGTCAAGGTCCAGATGTTGTAATGATGTTATGTGGGAACTTGTCAAGGCCTTGGTGTTGTAATGGTGTTATGTGGGAACATGTCAAGGTCTATATGTTGTGTTGATATTATGTGGGAACTTGTCAAGATCTATATGTTGTATTGATGTTATGTGAGAACTTGTCAAGATCTATATGTTGTAATGATTGTAATGTGGGAACTTGTCAATGTCTATATGTTGTAATGAGTGTCATGTGGGAACTTGTCAAGGTCTAGATGTTGTAATGGTGTTATGTGGGAACTTGTCAAGGTCTATATGTTGTATTGGTGTTATGTGGGAACTTGTCAAGGTCTAGATGTTGTGATGGTGGAAATTGAGTCATCGTCAGTGTCTAATTGAGAGAAACGCCCACTACCAGATTGACCCACACTGTACAATATGATTTATGTGTCACACAAAGTTTCTTACGACTTCAATACAAAAATATAGGAATCCTAATTTGATAGGCACCTTTTCTCTGGTCAAAGATTTAAGTTGTAAATGTGTTATTGGCCTGTTTAGTGTCAAAATGAGAATATACCATGACGTCTTTTTTTCTCGCCAGGGCTTTTCGCATACATTCACGCCGACACGTGTGCGGTATGCGAGACAACATACGAAACTGGTCTTGGTACAGCAGCCGATGACGCTGCAAAATGCACGTAAGTTGATATCTTCACGAATTCTAGTTAAAAATGTAACAAGTTGAAATGTAACATATTTACATGTAACGCTGTTTTTTAAATTTTGCATGCTAAGTGTACAAAATATATGATAAGATTTCTCACAACCTTATTTCTGCTAGTAAACGACATGGCTTAAAATTGTTTTCCTCAATGTATTTCTGTCTTTTAAAAAAATAAAAGTGAGCAAAATGCGAAATAATTTTGTAGAACTATTTTCAAAAGTTTATGCCAGAAAGATATAACACATTTACATATTTTCATATATAGAGGCTCTTGAAACAGGCTGTTCTTGTTCAGGTCAATTCATAGTTACGATTAGCTATCAACGATCCTATATTAAACTATTTTCATCAAATAAAAGATTATATGTCTGGACTTTGAGATGGGACCTCCAAAAGAATTATTTGTATTTTACTCATGTTGACATTTAGTTACGAATTAATACAATAATTGTAAAGAATATTTTTGCAATTCTTAAAAAAATAGAACAGATTGAGCCAGGTTCGCTGATTAATGAGATGACAGGTTTTCTTCCTGCTTGACATCAGTTAGGCAAGGGAAGTAGTCACAGACGACACATTATTTGCTGGCATCGGTGATTTTATGTTGTTAAATATATTTTAACCAATGTTAGAAATTTACCTCTAATGCACTTTCTGCCGTTTATACCTGGCTCGGGTTTCAAACAGTGTTGTCAAACGCCGAAGTAAAATCGATTAATTGCACAAATCATTTTTCCTTGATAGTTTTACAACCTGCATAAGCATGTTTAGAACGAGAATGTTATTTGAATTATATATATTTGTCATAAAATGGTTTTGAAAGTCCGCCTGATCTGACGATCAGGTTTCTGTGGTTTCCCATCTTGGAAATTTGTTTGGCGAGTGTTAAATACACAATTTTCCCAAAACAGCTGAATACTGTAATTGGTCTATGGAGGATATACTTAATTTTCATAAATTGTCTTTATCCTGCCTGTCAGACATAAATCGACGTCCAAAAGAATCTTTACCAACTGAAAATATAAATTTCAGACAAAGTATAACATTTTTTTCGATGAAGTCTATCTAAAACACATAACCTAAATACAACAATAGTGTATGCAGAAAATGTAAATCGTCTGTTACATGTTTGCGAGATAACACGAGGAAAAGTGAAAAACACGCGCACCACGGACAACTGCAAATGCACGTGCGGGTAAGGATATAAAACGATTGCAACGGCAAGTCAGACATCCACAGTGATAAAAAAACACAAAAGAAATGCCACGACCCACAGTCGAACAACGTGAACGAGCCTTGGGTATGGTACAGATGGGAGCCACCAACGCCCATATTGCACGAACCTTCGGTTGCTCCCGTGTTGCCGTTACCAACTTGATGCAACGTTACAGACAGACAGAGCGGACCGCTGACAGGCCAAGAACAGGCAGACCCAGAGTGACCACGCCCCATGATGACCGGTACTTGCGTACCTTGCAGTGATGTCATCGGCGACAAATGCCTTAGGTCACAGGGTTAGTCGACAGACTGTGGCCAGGAGACTCAGGGCTCATGGAATCAGGGCTTTTAGACCATACAGAGGCCAGCTATTGAGAGCGCAGCATCGTCGCCTGCGATTGAGATGGGCCCGGACTGTACGACGTTGGCAACGACGTGACTGGCAGAGGGTTGTCTTCACTGACGAAAGTCGATTCTGTATGTTAAGGGCTGATGAAAGACAACGCGTTTACCGCCGAAGGGGTGAACGAACGGCGGCGTGTTGCGTGCAGGAGGTCGTACCATATGGTGGAGGGAGTGTCATGGTGTGGGGAGGGATCAGTGGGCAGGAGAGGACACCACTGGTCATCGTTGACGGAAACTTGACAGCTCAGCGGTACATGGATAACATTCTTCGTCCAGTTGTCCTATCATTTCTCCAACAGCAGCCACGTGGTGTCATTTATCAGCATGACAACGCTAGAGCCCATACAGCCAGAATTGTCACTAACTTCCTCGCAGCCAACAACGTCAAGGTCCTGCCGTGGCCTGCACGCTCACCCGACATGTCCCCCATAGAACACCTCTTGGACTTGATGGATCGTCGTGTTCTCTCCAGCCAACCGGCAAAAACTGATCTTGATCCTCCAAGACGAATGGCGTCAAATCCCACGTGACCTCATCAGACGACTGACTTTTTCTGTACGTCGAAGAGTTTTTGCGTGTATTGAGGCATTGGTGATCACACACGCTACTAATGACTTCTTACTGAACGTGAGCGATTGTTTATGTACTCTGCCTATTGTCCATGATTCTGAAAGCTAGAGTTTTGTACCACACCCAACATTGGGGGGCTCTGACGTCATTCTCGGTCGCGGTATGATTGTCATTTTCAGTGTTGATTATGTTGATATACTGATCTTCTCAATACACTTCTTTTGGACGTCAGTTTATTTCAAGCACTGTCCCAGAGGTGAAAATTAAGTTACAAATTCAGTGCATATATATAGGAGATAATAGTATCCATGATGTACTAATTTTCAACAGGTTTTATTCCCGAAGCCGTGTTCATTTTACGTGCCTTTGCGGCTTGATTTATTTCGCTTATTATGAGTATGCAAACGCATATTTGGCAATTGTGTGCTTGTGCACCTTTCGTATTATCTATTAAATGTTCGTTTAGTCAGAAACATGTTCTCCTCCCTCATGTAACGCGTCACAAAACTTTTAGACAGCGTCAATACCCGGTGTAAGCTGCCGAAATCTAGCTCCTTCAGAGTATACCCGGGTAAATTCTGGGAGCTACCCCGGGGGTAGATTTTGGGGACTTCCCAGAATCTAACCCCCTTTCCCAGAATCTACCCCCAAGGGATATAATCCTAGAGTTTCCAGAATCTACCCCGGTGTAGTTAATGATAAATTGTTCAAAAATTCAAAATGTTGTTTTATACAAGCAAAGAAGAAATAAATATTATTTATACTAATAATAAAGTATCTTACAAATCACTCTGACTTCAACTCATTGTAGTCATCATCAATTTATAAGTTCGAAAGTTGGTGTTGAGAATTGTGTGAGGAAATGTCTTAATAAATTATGCTTAGTGAATAGACCTAACTGCTTTGGATTGCATATAAAATCATTTTGAAACCAAATATAAGTATGCGCTTGTGTCTGTAAGTACCTTTGTTTGGGGAGGCATGTATCACAGTTTCAGTAATGTGTTCTGACTATAGAAGACATCACATCATTAAAAGCATCTAATCATTTGTCCATTTACATTCTTATTCTTCTTAATATAGTCAGATGGGTGTAGTAAATTTCACGGAGCAATTGTCACTATCTTAGTCAGAGTTTTTATATTATTATCAATAACAAATAGAGAAAACTAACATAAATATAAAGCAATTTTATTCTGAAAACCAATATCCAATTATTACATGAATCAAAACGTCGTCATAAACTTGATCATCCATAATTAAAAGTGGATAACATCGGTACCTTTGCATTTATATATGCATTTGTATAACCTATTCAAATGAGTCACATTCTCATCTCACATGTGAGATTTCTTTAATTATGATTACTGTTTGGAAAAACTGGTGCTCCCACCTTTGTCTTCTCAAATTAAAAGGATATGAAGGTTTTAAAACTAATTGTGTACTGAATAGGCATTTATGTAAAACTTAATCAGATGACAATGTTGTTACAGCAACTGACCAGAAGAGATCAAGGCTGAGTTAGATGCATCCCAAAAAAGAAAAATTCACGTACATTCATGAAATATCTTTTTAATCAAACAGGGCTGTAGTAGATTCTGGGAGCTCCTAGGTTATACCCTGTGGTAGATTCTGGGAGCTCCTAGGTTATACCCTGTGGTAGATTCTGTGAGCTCCCAGAATCTACCCAGGTAGACTTTGAAGGGGGGAGGGGGTATACTTTCAGACTTTACACCGGCACTCGAGTAACTGACTGTGCATTGTATTTATTAAAACCCTTTCAGAATTTTCATGTAGATTGCTTTAGGTTTTCGCTCAGTATACACGTAAGTAATTCAAAGAAATTTGACATTTTCAACAGCCTCTTGAAGGGCTATCTTACCTGTCTGGAAACTGGAACAACCCCCGGTTGCCCGCTGACCACTGTTCAAGCTGCCAAAATACTCAGCGATTTCACATCCTTCGCAGGCTGCAGTATGTATTAAACTGATGTCCATTAAAATACATATCACTATTTTAACTGATGTTATACAAAGAAAGGGAACTTAACATGTCATATGGATAATGACGTACATCATACTATTTCATTTGCGTATTGCAAGCATTGAGGTAGAAGGAATATCCTCATCCCAGTCTGAGTGGTATAGTATGTCGCATACCATACCAGTCGACAGAAGAGAGGAAAATCTTCAGCTCCAACATCAGTTACATGTTCATCTTGTCCACGGTCAATCTAGTCAGTTTATGGGATTTCAACATCTAGCCAATCACATTTCTAAAATAATGAATCGTACTTTTTATTTGCTCATCAGCACTGACCGACTCTTGTACATGTCAGAAGGATTATTGGGGCACCGATTTAAGTTCAAGTCCAGGCGACTGCACGTAAGTAGACATGCGGTTTTTCAGCAATATGATAATGTCAGCCATGATGATAAGTGGACATCCTTGTACGCACGACCTATAATCGGGATCATGATATATCAGGTGGAAACTGTATGTAGCCTTGTGCAAACGCAATTCTAGATGGAACTATAGGTCTTATTATACAAGAACTTGATATAGGGATTGAATGCGTTAAATCATATAAGATAATCCTCCATGCCAGAACATACAACTCACCGCCATGTGTATGGTCACTTACACGATATATTATCTATAAATTCTTATCCATTCTATTAATAAAGTTGTCTGTTTACTTTTCATAAAGTACGTACGTGTCGTTACCAAAGTTTTCACCATATGAAATTATCCAGTTCATCATACATTCATGAGCAAAAGACGTGTTTTGATACTATATTTGTATATATCAGCGCTGCAAAGCTTCGGGCATCCTGCCTCAAAACTGAAGAGGCCGTAGGATGTGATGGATCGACAACGGTGGTAGCCTTAGCCACAACTACAGAAACAATAATCACCAACTTGGCAGGTTGCAGTAAGTGTGTCGACATTATTCCTGCAAAATCCGTAACGCAATTGTACGTTTATTTAATGTTGTGTGTTGCGTGTGTGATTTATCTATATATCAGGACCATAGACTAAATCGCATCTTGGCCTAACGCATGACAACATCATGTCTTCCAAACACCATGGTTTTGTTTTACAGCTGTGACAAATACTGCCTGTGGTTGCGAGCTAGCCTATGCCAAAGCTGACATAAGTACCGATGCCCTGAAGTGCTCGTAAGTTTGATGTTTACATAAACCTTATTCGTTAACATTTAATTGATTTTGGTTGAAAAATGCAGAAGATGAGGCATCTAAAACCCCGTGAGTGTTGAACAGAGGTCAGAGGAACGGAGGAACGTAAGAGTAAACAAATGCAGAATTCTGAATATTATTTTGAAGCCCACATCTCAAACATTGTTCTATCAGTTTACAAATGTGCAGGTCTTACACGTAAATATGATCCATGTAGTCTTTGTTTTTACAAAGAACTAGCATACTTATAATGATGGCTATGATGTATTTTTGTTATGTTCTACAACCATATTTGTTTTAAAACATGGAAGCCCTAACCATATTGGCCATGGTGCTATGTATATAGGCTTGTGCTATATTTGGTATTGGTGTAGACAATGACTGCGACGATGTTTATTGTGTTGTTATCATCTCCATCTTATTCCCTCTGTGTAGTGAAGCTAAGACGTACATCGGCTGTTTGAAGGAAAGGACAGACACTGGATGTGACGGCACTTCGACCGTGTCTGCCTTGATCACCGCCGCTGAAGGAACCATTACTGGTCTTACTACATCTGTGTGTAGTGAGTTGCCTTCTTTCGTAATCATATCATTTTCGACTTCATTCACACTTCTTACTCATACGTCATATTTTATGGATATAGAAACGGGTGCTTATCTTCAAGGGTAATAAGTATGCAGGAGTACTTATTGCACTTGTTAAGTGTGCTTTCTTCAAATGACCGCCCCCCCCCCCCCCCCCCCCCCCCCCCCCAGAATTATGTACTGTCCATGAAGTTAAAACGTCACTTAGAATGACCCTTTCCCCATGGATCTCCTTAGCAAACACAATACCTGCTATGAGTTCCAAACAGCCTATTAAGAACGTTCAACGTTGCAGATGCGATCACTGGTCACAAGCAAGATTCGCTTCTCAACTTATGTGCAGTAAAAGACAAAGATGCGTGTAATGGCTTCATCATTGCAATAGTCCTACTCACACACTTCGGCAGTATGTTAATGAAATACATAACAGGTCACTTGCCTTTTTTCACGTGCTGCACGACTTCTCGCTGTGAATAATTAGCAAGTGATGAAGAAGAATATATTTATGATAACTTTCAAAACACTTTCTTACTATCTGCAGGTGCTATTGCCGGCACCCCATGTGGGTGTGAATCAACGTTTGGCAAGGCGGACAGAAGCGACAACACCAAGTTATGCGCGTATGTACATTACTTACAGTTTTTCCAGGCACATAATGTATTACACATAAAAGAAAATAGATTGATTACTTATAACCTATTGTATTGCATAAGTAACAAATGACAAAAGCAGAACCACCAACCAATCATGTACAAACATTTGCAATAAGTATAGAATGTAATTTATCAACTCTTAAGATCGCTAGGTTTTCCCCTACTCTTGCTTCTCTAGAGAAACCAAGAAACTTGGCGGTTGCCTGAAGACGCTAACGGGTACGGCATGTGCGGGCGTAACAGTTACAGCTCTTGTTACAAGTATTGAAAGCAGCATTACATCTATTTCCGGATGCGCTGGTACGTTGAACAGCTTTATGGAATCTCCGTATTGAGTAAATCTTAAGACAAATAATGTCAATAATTGATAACGACCACAGGACATTATGTACAATAATATATCTTCCAAACAGTTCAGATGAACACCGTGGTTTTGTTTTACAGCTGTGACAAATACTGCCTGTGGTTGCGAGCTAGCCTATGCCAAAGCTGACATAAGTACCGATGCCCTGAAGTGCTCGTAAGTTATATTCTTCGGTCAAACCAAAGTCATTTCATATTTCTCGTCACTAGCGCCATGAAAGGTGTTTCAATGTGAACCAGACTCATATGCAGGACATATTAGACATAAGCTTATATTTTCTGTTGGTATACTTTTAAATCCATCTTGATAAAATGATTTTGTTTCAATATTTGAACGTTCCTGTCACAAGCTTGGAGCAGGCGAAACGGAACGGACGTATAGAGACTAAGACTTCTAAAATAATCAAACTTTGTATTATTATATTTATCAATTTTAATTATATACATGAGGATATCACAATTAGGAATAGTTTTATCTCTGTAATATGACAACATTTACCCAAGTCGACCCAATGGTGTTACCGTTAGTTATTCAAGGTTACCAGCGTATAGCTATCAAGGATAACCGATTTGTGATTCCGGAATATACTTTTTAGCAAGAATTTAGTGAATGATTCCGTTTTGGAAATTAACAACTTGGATGAATGGAAGCTATGGTCGCACCCATATTCCTCTTCTTTATGTTTCTGACGGTATTTTAACGTATTAAATAAACATAAACATTTGAATATAATTATGACAATACGTGTTTCTGCAGAATCAAAATACTCCGATTGACTCTCAATCATATAGCGTACATTGTGTAATTGGAACATGTGTTGTAACACTAATGATTTTACCTGTGTAGTGGACCCGTGAAGATCCGGATTAGAATAGGTCTTCAGCAACCCATGCATGCCGTAAAAGGCGACTAACGGGATCGGGTGGTCAGGCTCGCTGACTTGGCTGATGCATGTCATCGATCCCAATTGTGTGGATCGATGCTCAATTGCTCATGATGTCAATCACTGGATTATCTGGTCCAGACTCGATTATTTACAGAACGCCGTCATATAGCTGGACTATTGCTGAGTACGGCATTAAACAACCAACCAACCAACCAACCAACCAACCAACCTGTGTAGTGTTTCTTATCGACCGTCCATATTTATTATTGTCAAAAGAGTTACAGGCTCCGACTTTGATTAAGAAACCAACCTCAGTTGCATCACTACCACACGAAAGCTCTGCACACTAGCTCTTATGTTTCTGCTCATGTATGTCTCCCCCAATGTCGAACCTAATTCGAGGGACAGGGCTGTGGTGTTTCTTAATGTGTTGGGAAACTTTCACTCTGATCATGTCTCTGCAGTGAAGCCAAGAAGTATATAGGCTGTTTGAAAGATAAGAGTGGAACTGGATGTGACGGCACTTCGACCGTGTCTGCCTTGATCACCGCCGCTGAAGGAACCATCACTGGTCTTACTACAGCTGTGTGCAGTGAGTTACCTTCTTTCACAATCATATCATATTTGACTTCATTCACACTCTTGCTCATAAGTTATATTTTATCAATAAGGACAATATATACTTAAGCAATTTACATGTGTACTTTGTGTCAGATGCTGTATTTCAAATGACCCCATACTATTGACTCTTCATTGTATGTCATTGCGTGTCACTTCTCTTCACTTCATATATGCCAGACACCAACAGAGATGAGTACTTCTTAAACGTATACATATAAGTACACTTTGAACATGTAAACAATGACACCTATAGTTAGAAAAGCACCAATATATATAATGATCACGGTCACCCAAATACAATTCACTCACTCATCCTAAAAATTATCCTTCGGATTTGAAGTGGTGGATGTAAAAATGAGATCCCAATTCTTCTTCGACAGGTGCCATAACAAGTACGGCATGTGAATGTGAAGCGACTTATGGCAAGGCTGACAGAAGCAGTGATGTCACCAAATGCACGTGTGTACCATTTTACACTTACATACGGCAACATTCAAGGGCATGGCATTTTGACCCCAGTCGTCGAATTAGTGAGCACTCTCAATTCAGCTCAAGATGCCAAAATGGCTTGTATTCACTTTACTATCAGGTATTCATTATTTGCTTAATTAACAGAGGGAAATGTCTAATGTCATGTCTTCACCTAGGAAATCTGAGGAGACAGGCTTGTCGAGCGCGGTGCCAGTTTTTTAACGTGCAACTGGCTCGATATTGTTATTTGTACAGACTTCCTGAAGTAAACAACCAGAAAGTAGAGTGTATCACCACTTTAACTGAAACGATTTGGTTTTCTGTTATTACTTGACTGTTTACAAACATATAAAATTGGTAATATAAAGACGCTTGATAATTTCAATAAGGTATTAAATTATGATTACAGCGTTTAATGACAGTTCCGATTGATTCTACCATAAATATTTTGAATCCTGAATTCTGATTGGTCCGAAATCGGCATAGAATCAACATTTGACCATGATTTTGATGCGAACCGCATTACCACGAAAGAAAATATTTATTTGGAAACACTTCTTTCACAAACAAATCGTTTGGCAATATCTTACTTTATTATGTTGCCAAACAACATATAGTGGTTCCTAATTATTTACAGCAAATGTCGCAATACATTTCAGATGCAACACTTGACGAACAAATACATGTATTGTAAGATCGATTAACATCAACACGGATTTACTTTCGGCACTATTTTATCGCGTAGTGTGAGGCCATTTCTACCGCGCCGCAATGCTTAGATTTCCCATCTGTACAACTTTATTCATAATAGTTGTGTGTACAATAGAACAAAACGTTACAAATATCTCTTCATTCTTTCTTGCGATATCAGCTTGAGTGTTGCTTGCAGGTGATCTGCTAAATGAATATAGTATATCTCGTTGAAGTGGTTCAAGTATTGTAATGAAATGTATGGTTTCGGCACATAAAGCAAACATGTATGCATGTTAAATCCGATCTTCACAGATCCCTTAATTCGACCTTTCAATACTAAAAATATTAGGTTCAGCCGATGCCACATCCGCTGTGACCAAAGAGTTTGCGTTTGTTTCGTCATTGTGTCATGGCAGAATAGAGATACACCTAGTGTATTTTTCAGTGTCATGGTTTCGAACTTCAAATCGCATGAAATGTATGGGCATCGCACCTACCTTCTAAACCTCCACATTGAAAACACACTAGGAATATCCTAACTACGAGCTTTTGCTATCATCATGCTTACGTTTATTTATGAAAATTCAATACAAAAAGCAGAGAAGGACTATCTTACAATAATAGTACCGTGAGTACTAATTTACCTTATATACGCTATATCTATTAATCAACTGTGTTTGATACTTGAAACGTACTTGTGGACCTGATTCCCAATTTGCAGAGAAACAAAGGCGTACGTGAATTGTCTGAAGGACAAGACAGGGACTGGTTGTGACGCGACAACAGCAGTGGCGGCCCTCGCAACAGCAGCAGAGAGCACTATTAATGCAATCACTGGAACTCCATGCAGTACGTAACACATTTGTCACCCGACTTTAATTTCGACGTGCCAGTCAGCAGTAGACTAGTGACTGCTCGCTTGCTCATACTCGTTTGATTTGGGACCACGACCTTCAGATCATGCATTTTTTATTCATATGATCAATAACTATCGGGTAACGGGAACAAGTCATTACGTCTCTGTGGCATTGTTGAAGATACAGTCGAGTACTTCAAAGAGTTACCGATCACTTTTCAAACCCAATTCCGGATTCACTTCAAAAGAGAGATTTAAAACCCTTTTTTAAACATGAACTGTTTACATTGTTTCAGCCCTTGTTAACACGGCATGCTACTGTGACGTACAATATGCAAAGTCAGACATCAGCGATAATACCAAGAAGTGCACGTAAGTGTCGAGTGTTAACATAAACATATCATATTAAAACCATTGTTCTTTTGGTCATAGCAACTAGAGAAAAACACTTGTTTCGCTTCGGTAAACACTGTCACAGGCTACATCACAACGGCTTGTGAATCACTGATGCTTAAGACAGACGAACACATGATACATGTAGATAAACAGCCACACCCGTATTTTTAATTGGCTCTTACAAAAAGCTTTGGACACTATCGATAAAGAACATATGCATACTATATTATTCTGACAGGGCTGACAGGGCTGTGGTGTTTCTTAATGTGATGGGAAACTTTCACTCTGATCATGTCTGTGCAGTGAAGCCAAGAAGTATATAGGCTGTTTGAAAGATAAGAGTGGAACTGGATGTGACGGCACTTCGACCGTGTCTGCCTTGATCACCGCCGCTGAAGGAACCATCACTGGTCTTACTACAGCTGTGTGCAGTGAGTTACCTTCTTTCACAATCATATCATATTTGACTTCATTCACACTCTTGCTCATAAGTTATATTTTATCAATAAGGACAATATATACTTAAGCAATTTACATGTGTACTTTGTGTCAGATGCTGTATTTCAAATGACCCCATACTATTGACTCTTCATTGTATGTCATTGCGTGTCACTTCTCTTCACTTCATATATGCCAGACACCAACAGAGATGAGTACTTCTTAAACGTATACATATAAGTACACTTTGAACATGTAAACAATGACACCTATAGTAAGAAAAGCACCAATATATATAATGATCACGGTTACCCAAATACAATTCACTCACTCATCCTAAAAATTATCCTTCGGATTTGAAGTGGTGGATGTAAAAATGAGATCCCAATTCTTCTTCGACAGGTGCCATAACAAGTACGGCATGTGAATGTGAAGCGACTTATGGCAAGGCTGACAGAAGCAGTGATGTCACCAAATGCACGTGTGTACCATTTTACACTTACATACGGCAACATTCAAGGGCATGGCATTTTGACCCCAGTCATCGAATTAGTGAGCACTCTCAATTCAGCTCAAGATGCCAAAATGGCTTGTATTCACTTTACTATCAGGTATTCATTATTTGCTTAATTAACAGAGGGAAATGTCTAATGTCATGTCTTCACCTAGGAAATCTGAGGAGACAGGCTTGACGAGCGCGGTGCCAGTTTTTTAACGTACAACTGGCTCGATATTGTTATTTGTACAGACTTCCTGAAGTAAACAACCAGAAAGTAGAGTGTATCACCACTTTAACTGAAACGATTTGGTTTTCTGTTATTACTTGACTGTTTACAAACATATAAAATTGGTAATATAAAGACGCTTGATAATTTCAATAAGGTATTAAATTATGATTACAGCGTTTAATGACAGTTCCGATTGATTCTACCATAAATATTTTGAATCCTGAATTCTGATTGGTCCGAAATCGGCATAGAATCAACATTTGACCATGATTTTGATGCGAACCGCATTACCACGAAAGAAAATATTTATTTGGAAACACTTCTTTCACAAACAAATCGTTTGGCAATATCTTACTTTATTATGTTGCCAAACAACATATAGTGGTTCCTAATTATTTACAGCAAATGTCGTAATACATTTCAGATGCAACACTTGACGAACAAATACATGTATTGTAAGATCGATTAACATCAACACGGATTTACTTTCGGCACTATTTTATCGCGTAGTGTGAGGCCATTTCTACCGCGCCGCAATGCTTAGATTTCCCATCTGTACAACTTTATTCATAATAGTTGTGTGTACAATAGAACAAAACGTTACAAATATCTCTTCATTCTTTCTTGCGATATCAGCTTGAGAGTTGCTTGCAGGTGATCTGCTAAATGAAAATAGTATGTCTCGTTGAAGTGGTTCAAGTATTGTAATGAAATGTATGGTTTCGGCACATAAAGCAAACATGTATGCATGTTAAATCCGATCTTCACAGATACCTTAATTCGACCTTTCAATACTAAAAATATTAGGTTCAGCCGATGCCACATCCGCTGTGACCAAAGGGTTTGCGTTTGTTTCGTCATTGTGTCATGGCAGATTAGAGATACACCTAGTGTATTTTTCAGTGTCAAGGTTTCGAACTTCAAATCGCATGAAATGTATGGGCATCGCACCTACCTTCTAAACCTCCACATTGAAAACACACTAGGAATATCCTAACTACGAGCTTTTGCTATCATCATGCTTACGTTTATTTATGAAAATTCAATACAAAAAGCAGAGGACTATCTTACAATAATAGTACCGTGAGTACTAATTTACCTTATATACGCTATATCTATTAATCAACTGTGTTTGATACTTGAAACGTACTTGTGGACCTGATTCCCAATTTGCAGAGAAACAAAGGCGTACGTGAATTGTCTGAAGGACAAGACAGGGACTGGTTGTGACGCGACAACAGCAGTGGCGGCCCTCGCAACAGCAGCAGAGAGCACTATTAATGCAATCACTGGAACTCCATGCAGTACGTAACACATTTGTCACCCGACTTTAATTTCGACGTGCCAGTCAGCAGTAGACTAGTGACTGCTCGCTTGCTCATACTCGTTTGATTTGGGACCACGACCTTCAGATCATGCATTTTTTATTCATATGATCAATAACTATCGGGTAACGGGAACAAGTCATTACGTCTCTGTGGCATTGTTGAAGATACAGTCGAGTACTTCAAAGAGTTACCGATCACTTTTCAAACCCAATTCCGGATTCACTTCAAAAGAGAGATTTAAAACCCTTTTTTAAACATGAACTGTTTACATTGTTTCAGCCCTTGTTAACACGGCATGCTACTGTGACGTACAATATGCAAAGTCAGACATCAGCGATAATACCAAGAAGTGCACGTAAGTGTCGAGTGTTAACATAAACATATCATATTAAAACCATTGTTCTTTTGGTCATAGCAACTAGAGAAAAAACACTTGTTTCGCTTCGGTAAACACTGTCACAGGCTACATCACAACGGCTTGTGAATCACTGATGCTTAAGACAGACGAACACATGATACATATTAGATAAACAGCCACACCCGTATTTTTAATTGGCTCTTACAAAAAGCTTTGGACACTATCGATAAAGAACATATGCATACTATATTATTCTAAAAGCTTGCAAGACTAATGTTCGATACCGCATATGGATATTTTATTCGGAGCCGATGTTTATCTCCATCACGAGGATATTGCTGCTGTTACAGAAGCTACGAAAATCACTTACCCGATGGTTATGAAATAACACCGGGATAAGGGTATAGCCGACTGCTTTATAATTATGCCACATATCTACTTTATACATGTGTATATATGTGTATTTAATAAAGGCTTCCTTTTCTCCAGGGCGCTGAAGAACCTTGCTAGTTGCCTTCTGGGTAAAACCGGAACCGGATGTGACGGATCAACTACTCTTCGCAGTTTGGCCTCCGCAACTAGTTCATCTATTACAACACTTGGTGCAACCGTTTGTCGTATGTATAACAGAGTATCCCTCAATAATATACACACAGATAGGGTCATTCATGGTTTCGATGAAGATATCGCCACAAATTGCCATCAATGTATGCTCCTTTTCGGGTTAACCTTAGTGAAGCTTCATGAATTGTATAGCGCTTCCTTGAATATTTTTTGTGTAAAATAAGCAATATATCCTTTTGTGGTATATTGTAAGAAGCTTTATATCATATTTTTCATTAAAATGGAATGTCGTCTTTATTTCAACGTAGCCAAGACTAGCAACTGTGACTGCGAGATCGCCTATGTTATGGCCGACATCAGTGATAACACCAAAACGTGCACGTAAGTACACTACATGCGCTGATGTTCATATTTAATTACGAAGTCGGTTGGGACAGGACAATATTCACATTGTTTCTAATATAATCAATTTCTATATACATAATTAGAAAGCGATAATCCTAAAAAAAGCTTTACTGAAAGCAGATCATTGTACATCTCATATCATGAGCATGTGTTTATGAATCACTATTAAATAGTGATGATAGCAGGTGTTCCCCACCTGTAACAGTCGTCATAAACACATGCAAAGTCAAGTCAACTGTTTATCTGACAGAAACGTGGTAACATATGGCATACATCATCATAGGGAACTGCATGGATATCATTTTTGTCACTTCAAATTTGAAAAATATCCTCCAAATGTATACCACAAAACTTTGTAAAAAAATTGCTCAGGGCTTGGATGTTGTAACCGTCATCAACATTTGAGCAATATGATGCTCTTGGAAAGAGATTGTTCGATTGTAAAATGTAGACATTAAAGGCTGGAGTGCTACAAGATTGCTTGCCATAAAGAGAAAGTTGATGATTGGAAAGTTGAAGTCATCAGTCTTGCCATACGGTTGTGTTGAGAGTTTTTTGTCACTCCGAATCTTAAAAGGACAGATCTAAATGTGAAACAGATGAGGCAGTTCCCTGGTTCTATTTCTAGTTAAGGGGGGTAAATCAGTGGAATTGAATTGGCTATTTGACCGTTGTTGAACGATATCAGATCCTCGATATATAAGACGCTTTATAAACTGATCAGTAAGAAGTGTGCCTATGGGGATGCCTACTTCTTGCCTAAATGTCTTACCTCTATATATCACATAGATGTTATCAATGAAGAAGTCCAGCATTTTACACATGGTTTGATCAATAGTTGTTTTGTGACATTTACATTCATATTGACAAATTTCCTGATCGTCTGCGGACAGAGATGTAACTATATATATGGTAACCACGCTTAGTAACATTTTCACCATCTGCATTGTCCAGTGAGACAAAGACTCTGAGCACATGCATTGACGAATCTTTGAACAATGGCTGTGGAACCATGGCAACACGAGCAAGTATTGGCACCAAGGCACAGGAAGCGTTCACAGACATTGGATCGACAGCATGTCGTAAGTATAGCGGACAAACGTGGAAAGTTCTCATTGAAGGAAGTCTTGTCAATCTTGAAAGCTAAAATTGATTTTGATGCCACAGAGTGGCAAAATTGAGGTCCAAATATTCTTATTACATCATGTTGCTCCCTTGGTTCCTGTGCTTGTGTAACGTGATATGTAAAGAAGACTTTGTTTAAGAATTCTTCCTGAAAAGCTTTGTTTGCGACAGAAATATTACAAGAAATGTGAGTACATTGATATGTTCAAATATAATTTTTTTAATATCTTTGCTATTTATAATGCATGATTCATCTTCTCTCATCAGCTATCACCGATGCCTGTCAGTGTCAGATCAATTTCAACAAAGCCGATGTCAGTACTAACACCAACAAGTGCAGGTAATGAAGACAAAGATATATTTTCGTAAATGCACCTACAAATCGATTCAACAAAAGAACGTAACACAATAAGAACCTTACAAACACAACGGTTATTGTCGTACGTAGTTTTCTGACAAGCTGACTGGCAAACTTGTGGCTGATGAATGGGGAAGTTTTGTGTTTTTTCCCTCATCGACAAAATGATATCAGCAACTTTCTATATTTTGTTTATGTTTATGGGTAGTCGCTTTAAATTAAATAAACTTAATCCTTTTAAATTGCTGTACGAACAGTAAGCAGGTTTTTATGCCGAAGGAAATGCCCCTGTGCTGCCAATGACAGCTAGGTGTTGTCAGTACTGCAACAGTTTCTACAACGTTGCATGGAGGCAGGATAGGAGATTGTCCGAAATAAACCTGAAAAGATAATTTCTTAAACCTATTTGTGAAAAGGACATTTTGCTTGACATAGATAAGGAATCTTTAGTGTATCAGGTTTGTCAGGACCATAACGATTTTCCTTCAGCTTACATGTGAAATGTGTTTGACTGGAACATAACACTTTCTGTTTTCTCCCCTTGGACTATAGTGCAGCCAATGCTCTCTCCACCTGTGTAGGGGCCATCACTGCAACTACTCAGGCCGCCTGTGATGGAACCACCCTCAAGGAGGTGTTGAAGACGAGCGTGTCTGCCCCTTTCATAACCTCTTTCTGTTCCACAGGTGAGTTCTGGGTTTGTGAGTTGATATTATCCTGACTCCACCCTCTTACTGATTACGTAATCTGTTGATGTATTTTTACAACACCATTAACCACTTGCATACATGGTTGAAGGTCATTGGAATAATTCGGCACAAAACATTCAAAACCGTCTCAAATATTGCAGCATTAAAGGAGTATATATATTCATTTGCACAATAAAACAGTTTCTGGCTAACTTTAATGTTTTACATGCACATACTTTCCTGCAGGCATCAGAGTAGATAGTTCCTCCATGGCCTCGCTGCTGTTGCTGATGCTGCTGCTGCCCCTGGTTACTGCCTTCTTCTAAAGGCTCACAAATGACATTATCTCTCATATATTACCGAAAATGCAAAATGTCGAATATAAAAAAAATATGTATTCAATACGTCAGGTATCTGCTCTACCTTTACATAAGCAGGAAGGAATATGTCCTCATCCTTTTGTTTGTGGTTTGCTGTGATCTGAAAGTGCCAAAGAATATTTAAGAATATAGTTTCTCTGTTATATGCAACATTTACCATCCTCCGTCCATTTGTATTGTTACAACCATGCTGTCAGTATCATATATATAAACTCAGATTATTGAAACTTATATCAGTCTGTTTTCAAATGGTTGTTTTTTTCTTGCTAGATTATGATTATTTATAATTACCTTTTAAAAATTGGTGGGAAAGCGCAAATTGGATTTTTTTAAAATTGTTTTGTTGTAACACTGATTACTGATTGGTTTTTGTTAATGAAAGCGGAACGTTCCGTCTGAAGATCACATTGACCAATGAGAAATGAGGGATATCGAAAGATCAGAAATTCATTGAGGCATGTATTTCCATTTGGAAAGTGGTATTAAAAAGTTATATTAATGTTTGGGTTTTTCCACTCTCATGGTGACACTTTGATGATGCATTGAGTGTCCCTGTTGTCCCTTTCCGTAGCAGGATTGCGCTCTGTTGAAATAAAGCTACACCATGAATCATTTTGTCTAGTTGTGTTTTCATTGTCTTCGTGTAGGTACTGGTAATCGACAGAGAATAGATGACACTGCTTCATCCAGATACTACTGTCGGGTATTTCTGCGCTTCGTACAGTAATCTAACAGCTAAATGTCACATTGTGCATGTCAAGATTCTAAAATGAAGCGTGTGCTACAGTGTATGAGTGAGCGAAAAGGTTGCGTTAATTATGGTTTATGGTCGTCACCCCAAGTTACGCACAGACTGTGCTCGGGTATTAACAAACGATCATTATTTAGATATTCGAACCCACTGTCAACAAATCCGGGAATCAAGGCAGCGTTATTGGCAGTGGTGAAAACAAACATGAATAGTTTGTTTTGTGGAAAGTACCCGAACGTCAAAGTTTTGCTGTTAATAGTGAAAATGAATAGATTGTTTGATGGTACTCAGTAAATTGATTAATACAGCTGGGGAAAATGTATTGTTTTAAACAAAATACAAATCAAATGAATGGTTCCTTAACGAGTGGAGGACTTATGGCAGCAGTATTGCAGCTTCACCACGAC
Source organism: Haliotis rufescens (assembly GCF_023055435.1). Lineage (NCBI taxonomy): Eukaryota > Metazoa > Mollusca > Gastropoda > Lepetellida > Haliotidae > Haliotis > Haliotis rufescens. Next base: position 40,287,704 of record NW_025964334.1, on the reverse strand, counting down.
TATCAATGTTCCCGTCTGGGAGCATGATTTCCGTACTGGAGTGCTCCGGACTCGCGGGATTTAACACTGCTTCCGCTTTTTGATTACTTTCGTCACTAAGAATGAATGTCACTTCCTGTTTATGTAGGTGACCTGTTAAGTGAGTGGCTGTTGTGTATGTAGCCATAAAAACATCAGTTATAGTCAGAAAATGTGAAATTTAGAGACTCCGATGGATTATCCAACCTATATATGCACGTTCACCACTCATGCTGTATACCGATGATTACTAGCAGGGACCTGATGCACATCCAACATACCCCTGGCTGGTTTGCTTCCTTTCTTAAATATGATTTGATGACATTCTAGGTCAAGGTAACTCAGTATGAACAGACGTTAAAGTTTGTGTACACCGCAACTTGAGTATTTTTAATTCAATTTGGAATTTGATACAATTAGGTAGACATTATCGCTGGAACAGGGCTTCGATGGCCTCATGTTTTGGGTGACCTCCGTGTAGGGTCAAGATCCCTAGAGATCAAATTATGAACATGGCTTAAACTTCTTGACTTTCGAATCACAGCATTTTCCGATCATTTATGACAGACTCTAAGTAACTAATTAAACACCTATTATATGTCACATAAAGTAATCACAGTTGATTGTATGACAATGAAGGTAAAGCTCACTCCATGTGAATTAGGGAAATAGCTTTAACGCGTTTACCCTTTTCGCAAACAGGTGGTATCATCAGTGATTTTCCGCGGTCATTCATTTAATTGTAACAGCAATTTCACCCTCTACGTCAGATGGAATCTGTTTCGATGGATAATCTAGACTGGTTATTCTCTTGCATTGACAATTTATTTTACCTGTAGATTGAACCGTGATAAATTGATTTTGTAACCAAAGCTCAGCGTGAGCTTTCAACTTGTTAATTTATTGCCTTGATATCTACAGATTGCCTTGATATCTACAGATTGTCTTGATGTCTACAGACAGATTGCCTTGATATCTACAGATTACCTAGTTCAAAAGTGGAATATCTCCACCCTACCATGAGTAAACAAAATGCGAATTCTATGGGGTCAGCACATATTTTCAGTACAACAGCCTGGGTTCAGTTCAATGTTTCATTTCCATCGTACCCGTGAAGATCCGGGTCAGAATAGGTCTTAAGCAACCCATGTGACCACGCTTGTCGTAAGAGGCGACTAATGGGATCGGGTGGTCAGGCTCGCTGACTTGGTTGATGCATGTCATCGTATCCCAATTCCGTGGATCGATGCTAATGATGTCAATCACTGGAATGTCTGGTCCAGACTCAATTATTTACAGTCCGTCATGATATAGCTGGAATATTGCTGAGTGTGGCGTTAAAGAACAAACAAACAATTTCCATTGTGTTTTTTGCCCAAACTTGTTTTGCCACACATCCTTTTAATATCGTAATAACCGCAAATTTGCATTTTGTAACGTATAATAGTACATATTTTCATACTTATTTAAAATCCTTGCCGATTATGACTGAACATGAAGTTCTATTCTTTAAATATTAGTTTCCGGGGTGATGCGGACGTCAGATCGGCTGTTTCAGCATAGGTGGTTAATAGTGATTTTGATAAACCTCAGACTGACCAATCGGAATCATGTAATTTCAAAATTAGTGTTAGAATTTGGTTTAGCACCTAATATCCATACAACTGAAGTTTCTTAAACTACCATCCTTTCTTTATATGTCATCTGCTTTATGATGGTACCGAAACGAAAGGAGTTAGGAGAAACAAATAATTTTTGGCTACCGACCTTTCACACCCTGAGGAGACACGATCCGCTGGACCAAAGAGGCGGTGACAATGCAGTGGAAACAGACATATTACTCCAACAATTATGTGACCATCTCGGAGCGTGTATGATAATATTGAAATCAGCACGTACGTACATCTGGTGGTGTGCACTACAACTTCCGTCCATTGTTCTACTAACAAGTGAACAAAATTTCTTCTGGAGTTCTGTTTTATGCATTAGCAGAGAAAACACATTGCTGATGGATTACCATGTTCAAATTCCCTTTCGTGTCTCCCTTGTGTTCACTAAATGTATTGAGGAAAGTGACCTTTGTAAATCGGCTTTATGAGCATTTGGGATAATATCTTTATCAGACCCCGTGACTGGCATTGGGCATCGATAACAGTTGCCACTTATATTTTTCCCACAATTACAATCCATAAATGTCCGAATTTGGGATGTTTCATCCATCCCAAGTGCAAGAGTAAGGCAGTTTCCCAACTGGCGCGGGATGTTTCACCGTCAAACCACAGGCGGATCCAGTGGAGGTTCTACGAGATCCACGGGGTCTACGGGTCCGCCCTTGAAAACATGTTATATAAAAAATAATCCAGTTTGAGTTGGAGTCATATAGTTCTGAAGGCCCTTGAGTCCTATTTGATTTCAATCATTTAAACAAGCATGTATTTCTTACTCTGTGAATGGTCGGTTTAGATTATTTACGTTGTTGGAATGTTCTGTCAAATGGGAATCCAAATTATTGTCGAGCATAGTCGAATAATCGAATACAGTGCCACAGACATACAAAAGATTTTAAATGTTTACACCACTGTTCCACTGAACTACTGTGTCAGACTCTCGTCTTTACTTTCAATACTCCACAAGGCGGCTTGTAAACGTGGTAAACGCTGTACCTATTGCGCGTGCTGTATTTGGTGCTTAAGCATCATTGTTTATACGCGATTGGGGCTGTACTTAGTAACCCTTATGAAGAAAATAAATTATAAATGCGCATGCGCATGCCTTTTCGTGCAGTTGCAGACATGTGCTTTTGAACGTTTGGACAACTGGGTCGGCCGTGGATAACGAGGAGTAGTCGGAAGACTTTCCAACGCAAAATCGAGAGTTCATTAGCGTCACGGTTCGAATTGGACGATAAAGAAGATTTTAAACTTACAAATTAGCACGAAAATATCCGTTTTGGTGAGTTAGTCACTGAGCATGAACTTCGACAATGTCAACGAACGCAGATCCCGAAAAACATGTCAGTGAATATTCGGTGGTGTGGGAACCTCTTCGATAGTTGGGCGTGTACAAGAAATACCACTGTAAACAGTTGTGAAACAATTGTATACATTCCCCCACTCTCAATGGATATAACGGGTGAAGTATTATATTTCTGGATGTGTAGATTCGTATGTGAAGTACGAGGTCATTGAATAATACATGTGTCGGAATATGGAGATATCTTCATGATGAATATTAACGGTACGACTTAAACCTTTCTGACCAAGAAGTAGCTACGCCTGCCGATTTCTGATCTACACATGACGCCACAATGAAGAAACTGAATTCTGATGGGGTGGGTATCGTGAGCAGGATGAAAACTGTATGATACAGGAATGCACAGTCACTATATGACGCAGTATATTTTTGGATTACGAGCCACGGCTGAACATTCTAATCTGCAGATTGATAATTTGCACTTTGGATCCGATATGCAGGGAGAGAATGTGGGTTTCAAAAGTGGAACCTGTAAGAATAATCAAGGACTGAAACAAGGTGGCAACATTGCATTAGGGTAGATTATTATTTCAATGTTTTATTTGGTAGATCACAGTTTGCAGGTATGAAAATATCTAGTTGTAAATATTTCATTACTGTTAAGATATTGTCATTTGTGGACTGGTATGAGACAACCTGGTGATATACACCTGTTTCACAGTTTCGCTGAAAAAATAGGAATTGTTATACTACAGCCAGGATGTAGGTGAAGTATGTCAAAAATTTATATTTCTAAGCTTCCTGGGAGCACCTATCAGAGCGCAGGTCCGTCGAAAATTTATATTTCGAAACTTCCTGTGAGCCCCTATCAGAGCGCAGGTCCGTCAAAAATTTATATTTCTAAACCTCCTGTGAGCCCCTATCAGAGCGCAGGTCCGTCAAAAATTTATATTTCTAAACTTCCTGGAAGCCCCTATCAGAGCGCAGGTCCGTCAAAAATGTATATTTCGAAACTTCCTGGGAGCCCTTATCAGAGCGCAGGTCCGTAAAAAAATTATATTTCGAAACTTCCTGGGAGCCCTTATCAGAGCGCAGGTCCGTCAAAAATTTAGATTTCTAAGTTTCCTGGGAGCCCCTATCAGAGCGCAGGTCCGTCAAAAATTTATATTTCGAAACTTCCTGGGAGCCCCTATCAGAGCGCAGGTCCGTCAAAAATGTGTATTTCGAAACTTCCTGGGAGCCCTTAACAGGGCGCAGGTCCGTCAAAAATATATATTTCGAAACTTCCTGGGAGCCCTTATCAGAGCGCAGGTCCGTCAAAAATGTATATTTCGAAACTTCCTGGGAGCCCCTATCAGAGCGCAGGTCCGTCAAAAAGTTATATTTCGAAACTTCCTGGGAGCCCCAATCAGAGCGCAGGTCCGTCAAAAAATTATATTTCTAAGCTTCCTGGGAGCCCCAATCAGAGCGCAGGAGAAAACGTTAATTGTGTTTATTCTATAAAATGTATAACAATATGACACCTTCATACCTTAAAGATCTTGTACCTCACTCTGTCGGGACAAACGTAACATACAACCTTAGAACCGCTCACAATATAACTACGTCTCCATTACGTACTAAGTTATCTGAATCCTCATTTATACCATCCGCGTTCAAATTGTGGAATACATTACCTATTCAGCAAAGGAATATTGAAACATTCCCTCGATTTAAATCCAGTTTAAGAACAGATAGTCCTACAGTTCCATCATATTTCTCATATGGTTAAAGGAAAATTAACATAATACATAAAAACTTAAGATATGATGACAGTGAATTAAAAAATGACTTATTTAGAAAAGGTTTAAACGAGGATCCAAAATGCCGATGTGGCAGCCCATGTGAAAATTCATATACTTTTTTCATTGAATGTCCTCTATTTAAATCAGCTAGAAACGAATTGATACACTCACTATTGTTCATTGTGAAAGATACTTGTGATGTAAATATTGACCTGATGCTAGTTGGAAATGCAAGCTTACCTTATCATGTGAACGAAAGCATTTTTAGGAATGTACATACATATATAAAGAAAACAAAAAGGTTTGAGTGAGCAGTGTGTGAATGTACATACGTTTCTCTATCTCTCTCCTTTCCTTTCTGTCATTTGATTTATTAACTGTAAATAAGCATACATGTAAATCTATGGGAGAGGGCGTTCTAAGTTGTGATAACTTGTGCCCAATCCTTTTCATGAGAATAAAATATGTATGAACTAAGTATGTCAAATGTCAAATCTGTTGAATCTGCAGAGCCGAAAATCTTGACGAGAAAATTCCGGTCGAGTCCAATCCCGGGAGCTCAGGCTGATGTGGATCGGTCCTCTTCTGCCAAGAAACGCGTCATTATTAAATATTCAAATGTAACTGATGACTCACTCGATGTCCTTATAAGTCTGTGGCATTACAATTCGACTGTGTTGTTTGTTGTTCTGTTTTTATTGTCTTGTTGCTGTGATGTCTGAACCTAATACGTTCTTGCTGCAACTGTCTATTTGTAGTTAGACGTGTAGATGTATCATTGATACACGTACACCTTTCACTGAAATCGACAAGTGAACCGGGCAATACACTCACACTTTTAACAAAGAAACCCATGGCAACGAGACCGGGAGAATGGGGATGTTACGACTGTTTCTCCCTCTTTAAAGGATTTTCCCCAAACACCTTTGATCCTTTCTTGCATCTATTACCACAGCTGTTTGTTGATTAATATACACTTTTCCCCTGAAAAACAGTTTCTTAAAATCATCTCGTAACCTGCTATAAGTATCAAAGTTAGTACTCATAGTTCAATATTCCCTCAGGGCTGCATATTTCTTCTGTTTTAGACACTATAGAGCGCAGTTCCACTAGGGCGGGGTGGATGAATGCAGTTTGATTTCTCTGTGATTGTTCGAAATTGTATTATTTACTAATGTCACCAGCAGCAGACTGGCTCATACCAGTAATAATGTTGATACACTGTGTTACGTGTCGACTTCCAAATTTATAAAACGTAACCAAGAAATCGATAGGTAAAGGAATTCAGTGTGAATCCAACAAACATCATTAGATTGTGTCCATGAATGACTATCAAATTGTGATGATACCTGGGCCCACTTGCACAAAGCGATCTTAGCGCTAAGATGATCGTAACTCCCATACTTTAACATACTAGGCTTAAGATAATCTTAGCGCTTATATCGATTTGTGCAGGTGGCCCCAGATGTTTATATGCCCCACTGGTGGTACCCGTCACAAACACATGCAAAAGGCAAGTCGATTGTTCACCTGAAAAAGAAACACTGGTACATATGGTACAAGTCTAAATAGGGAATTGCATAGGACATCATTGTCACTGACGCGTTACTATTATCCTGTACATATGGAGTGGTTGCAATGTGCGATCTGACCATCTAATGTCTATATCAATGCAACCATGACGATGTAGGTCGTTATATCAACCATTGGTTTGCCGCCTTCAGAAAACGTACAAGATGGCTTCCCTCTATTCTACCATGACGTGAAGCCGTCCCTGATGAAATGATATAACTTCCTACACAAGGAAATTGATGGATTCAGCAGAGTGTGGAAGGAACTGTGTCAAAATCATAACAACACCAATATACAACCAACATAAACATTTGTGTTGTGATAAGACTTGTTTATTTATTCAAGACTTCAAGATCAGAATTTATTCAAGACATTTTGAAAAGGATATTGTGATAGACGTATTTTACACTGGTTATACTTTCCTGTTTGCCCCCCACACAAGGAGTAAGCGCGTGATCTATTACCAGACATCGTTGTTTATAGTCACATTACCAACTTGGTACGAGTGATACATGTAATAACGCTGTAAAATGTGATAAACTGCGGTGAATTGTGACAACACTATGGTAAAGAGTAAATTTCCGACGAAATGTAATACAATTGTGGTAAACTGTAATTATTGTAATGTGTTGAATGGTAATAAAATGCATTCAAACTCTCACAACTGCGGTAGGTAATAACCGCTCACATAAATTGTAATTGAATATTATTATTCATTTAATAGTGTTATAATGGTATTTCCAAATATATACAAAAAGGTTAACTCGATACGGACAGAATTAAATTGTAAAATTTGTAATTGACCACACAAGATCAGTGAATAATCAATATGTTACATTGATTCAAACAAGACAATACGATGGGTCCAATAACCTAACCACAGCAATAAGGAAAAGGCCCTGTAATTAAGTATATGCCCAGAGTTTTGTCACTGTCGACTGGCTTGAAACAGGTCTGTCTTCGTTCTTGAAGCCGGAATAGTGTTGTTGGAAAATGGCGGAAAAACAGTGTTTTCAAATGTCAAATCCGCACAAGCCTTGCAGATAGGACGCAAGTCCTGTTTTAAAAGGCCTCGATTTAGTCCTCATGTCGCTCTTATAGAGGTTCAGCCAACATTCTAGAAACTTTCACAGTTAGAAACTTCTCAATCTCATTAAAATCAGGTCTTTGTTCTCGCTATCACTAAACAAAGATCTGAGGACATCCCATTGCGGTTCACGTCAGAACGACCTTTCATCCGACCAATCAAAGCGTCGCTTACCAGATCATGAAAGTGACAGTCGAAATGTGTTTTCTAATCAGGCAACCTCGAAAACGTTAACACGGGATATTCCGAACGAAAGTTACGGCCCGTACGACTGATTCCGTCAAACTTATCGTCTATCTCTCGCATCCGTGGGATAAACATTTGAACGGAGGAGGCGTTGCACAGTACGTGGGAAGCACTGCTATATAATCTCAACCATATAGAAGACATTCCGGAATGTTCGTTTGTTCACTTTTCAAAATTTAAACAGAGAACTGTCAACATATCTTTCAAGCGTAGACAGAAATGGAAGTCGCCAGGTTGTAACGAGTGCCGTAAAGCTCGAGAAAGCTACTTTCTAATTGGCTGATGTCGACTTCTTGTTAGTCATTTCAGTGGTCGGTCAAAGTACGCGGAAGGTCGTTCTGACGTGACCCGTAATGGTATGTCCTCCGATCTTTGTTTAGCGACGCCCTTCGAAATCTCCGCAGAAAGAGTGTTCAATTTGACATGTGCATGAAGTACGATCACGAAGAGCAAACCATTTTCAATCGCTACATGGTGGTGGTAATGACACTGGCTACATTATCCTATTATAGTGTGATATTTATGTGACTAGGAACAGAAAAACTGTATCAAGGTTTTTGTCTGGGCCTACGTGGGAAGGAAAGGGTTCGAGGGAGAACATATTTTCTCTTATACACGGTACTATAACCATATAAGTTTTAGACGTTACTATCCACTATCGTGCTATTTTGTTTCCCCTCAAACTACTATTTTCAGATTTAGGGGTAGGCATGTCTGCTACCGGTGCACTGCCTGCGGACATATCAGACCAGCAATGGCCAAAATTATGCTGATCTGTTTAGGCTAGAGCGTGAAAATATCACGGCTAAATACACCTGTGGACAAGTCTGTTGTCACCATGACTGCAATGCACACCTGTGACTTTGAACTCCTTGGACACCCGAATTCACGGGATTTGTCAGAGTCCAGATTTCCACCTCTTCCCAAACTTGAAGAAAGAACTGTCAAACAAGCGTTTTGCAAATGATTATGGTGTAATTTCTACTTTAGAGGACAACCGGGAAAAATACATGCACTCCAGCATCATTGTCAGAAATGAGTCGAGGGGATTATGTTGAGTAATTGACAACCAACTCCATCAGCGGAGTCCATCATAGTTCTGCTCAGAAGTTTTCAGCCACCCTCGTACACTGCGATTCAACAGGGTTGGCGGACTCCGAAGCAGCCAGTGTTTTTACCTATGAAGAGCTACAAACATACCGTCTATATTTAACCGCTTGTTGCCATCTGACTTAAATTTTGGGTCGCATTCCTACGCACTAATTGAGCATTTGTATCACTTAACAAAATATATCATTGGTAACATGTGTAAGCCATTCAGAGGCTTCCCAGTGCTTCGTATCAAAGGAAAATGTGTTTCATGCAACCGGTATTGTTATATGTTATCACATGGTGCCCCGAAGCGGGGTTATGAAACTGAACCGGAGGTTACCTCAGCAAGCAATAAACATTCCGTATGTTTTACCACCCATGTTGTGTGTAATTGTACAAACATACACTGTTTAATTTAATAAAATTATGTACGTCATAAAAAGGGAGTCCAGGGACTCAGACGATTTATTGGTGAAATGGGGTCAAACTAAATGTTTGAACGATTAGTCACCGAGTACCGGCTCGTCTAATAAACACAGAGAAAAAAACGTCAAGCACACCCCTATTTCTGAACCATGACAAATGGCAAAAATCATGGCATGGGAAGACTGACCACAGGAGCTTGGCGATACCAATGTCATCGGATAGAACAAACATTTGACAACAAATAAAGATGATATTGGTGAGTTGTGATTGAAATTTACTGACAAAAGCATCATGGTAACACAGGTACTGTTTTTGATCTGAGACAATACCTAAAAAAAACATGGAGCTGCAGGATTAAGTAAACGAGTTACGTTTGATGTTTCATGTGAAAATGTTCCTTAAAGTCTCTACTTGAAATGACACGTGAAACATATCAGTAGCGGGTATAACCGCCACGTGCCCGAATGACGCATTCCACCCGACGTCTCATGCCTCCATTCAGACGTTGAATCTGTTGATGGGTCAACAACAACCACTCCTGATGCAATGCTGCTTCCAATTGGCGTACATCTTGTACCGGAAGATCTCGTGCCTGTATGCGCTACCCCAAAATATCCCAAACATGTACAACGTGTTCATATCTGGGTTGTTGCATTGGCCTTCATGTAATCCACGACTGCATGCGAATGTTGAGGCTTGGCATTGGCATCCATGTACTGAGGTCGAGTAGCAAGAGGGTGGTTGTCAAAATGAGGAACGACGACTGGCCTCAAAACGTCCCGAATGTACTGAGCCCCTGTTAAGTTGCCCCTTATGGTGACCAAATCCAACCTGCAATCATGAGAGATACAACCCCAAACCATGTCGTATGCAACAGTCGGTTTAATGTTCCTGTGGGTGTAGGCCGTGTTCCGGTGCCTCCAAACTCTCGTTTTTCCATCAGTGACGTGGAGCAGAAAACTACTTTCGTCTGACCATTTGATCCGTCTCCAAGTTCTCAGATTCCAGTTCTGTCGCGCAATACACCACGTGGTCCTGTACATCACCGGTCTGAGCATGTTTCTCCACTAAACGGCTTACGATAGTGTGACGATACCACAAATTCCAACCAATGGCATTACAAGACATTCCTGCGTTATGCATGCCGATTATTTGAGATTTTATGGCCTTTGATAATCGCCTTCGTGCCATGGTCACACAATGTCATAAAACCGAGCTTAAGAAAGCAATTTTAACGTTTGGATATACTGTTTCTAGAGATACTCGAGGGCAGTATGCTGCACGGGCATACCATGCATGGCACGTGAGCTTTCTTCACACATGACTGATCACATCATCTCAAGAAAACATCATTTTTCACGTAATTATATCTTTCATGACTGTTACAAATATTGGGACCAAACAATAATGAAATATATTAGGGTGTGCTTAACTTCTTCCTTTGTGTATATAAGATGACCAATTCTTATCAAACGACATAAGGACACAAGGCGAAAATGATGAATAACGTTGATGTTAAGCTCATTGAAATGTGCACACATTTATATCTATTTAACTGAAATGGTGGTTGGGAAAAGACAACAATATTGGTAAAGCACCTTGTTGAGATCAATCATTAGCTGATTATGTTATTACATCACCACTGCCCTTGAAACTCACATATTTTAAAATTATGAATTACTCTGATGATCACTGTCCAGTTAACGTATCTGTCAAAATGCAACACCGGAAACCCGATGTAGAAACTAAGCCTCTTAGTAATCCATCCGTTGGTACAATTAAGAGTAAGAAACCCAAGCCGTATGACGCAAATGGATCAACCATTTATTGCTCAAAATATCAACGGGGTCACAGGTGGCCCAGTCGTCTAAGACACCGCGATTCGCTGTGCAGAGTTGCGTCCCTTCGGCACGCCAGAAACCTATGTTTGTAGGTTCGAATCCCGGTTCGCCCCGATTATGTTTCTAGGTTTGTCAGCACCATACCTGTGCTCGTGGGTTTCACCGAAGTGGTAAACGTCTGAAACCTGCATCACTTCGGGCTTTCCTGCCACATTAAGCTGACGCGCCGCGATGTAACTGGAATACTGTTAAAAGCGGCGTTAAACTCAACTCACTCAATCTATCAACAGGGATATCATAAGTGAACTGACTGAGCGAGAATGTGTAGCTCGTGCGACGCAGGTTGATGCGGGAGTGATCAACGGCATGGCCCGTGTTTGGTGTTAGGAACAAACATCTGTATACCATAAAAAGAAACGAGACAAAGAATGTAGAATCAAGCGTAAAAAGTTTTTAAAAACTAAACTAAAATTTGAAAAAAAAGAAATCATGTGAAACTTTTAGTCTCGTGCATAATTGTGATATTTTCGGAATTTTCTAAGTGTATATGTATTTTTGGAAGGTATCGAATTTGGCATAATATCTTTGAAAGTACGATGGGGATAAGTTGTGATATATTTTATATAATAAACAGATTTGTCGGTCCCAAAAGGTTTCGAAGTATATTGTGATCGCGGTGTGTATTTTGCTTGCCCCGTAATGACCCTGGCCGCTTCCAATTGCAATCGTTCAAGTCTGTGACTCTGATCTATTATACATCCATCCTAAAACTCGCATGCGTATTTAGAAATTGGCCAAATGAACATCTTATATCTTATTGAGAGTGACTCGGATTAACAATGTCATAAACTTAGCTTTCTTAATGAGTATATCATTTTGAGGTTGTTTTAACGATATTGTTACACGAAAAGACGACTTGCTTGTTGACTCGAACTTAATGTCTTATGTATGTGGCTTTTAACTGCAGTAATTTCCTTCCCATCAAACAGTAATTTAATCATATGTATATCTTCCTTAAGTGAAAATATAACAGCTTCCGTTTTATCAGGGCTGTATGAAATCAGACAGCTTTTGGTCCATTCATTTAACAAAGCTAAATTGCCCAAGTGATGTGGCATCAGGAAATAGTCTTTTAATACAAACTAAAAGACAGACTCTTGGGGGCCCCAGCCTTCAAATATGTTGGCTGTGATTTGTCTATTCACAAACACACACTGCCTACGATTAGTTATGTAACTTAAAAAGCCATTCCGGCCATGGTCCTTACCACACCTTCCCAGCTTGTAATGAGCCCTTGAAGTCCCAACACAACTAATAAGCTATATCGGCCTATAGTTCGATACAATAGTATGGTCAACTTTAGGAACAATGGAATTACATCTCCCTTTTCCCACTCTTTGCTCTAATAACGAGCTGAACAATAAACATAGTGCAATTAACCGTCTTCTCAAGTAGCTTATGACTGATTCTATCTGTAACCTCCAAATTTCGGACATCCCATTTGTCAGACAGCTTATACAAGAATTAGTCAAGGTTGGTTAGTCTAGGAAAAGTTACCTGTTTACCTTTCATTTAAGTGGAACAGACCAGAAAACACACATTTTGAGGAAATTGCAGGATAGGTTTATAATACACATTTAATCATCAAATGACACCAGAAATCACACTTTTTGAAATATTCATTATATTATTGCAAAAGACACTTGCCACCTCAGGCAGCCAGCTCTGCACCCTGGGATCTTCCTTGTACTGGACAGCTAAGTCAAGGCCTTGAATCTTCCTCCATGTAGCCTGGGTATAGTCGAATAAACATCCCTTGACCTCTGCTGTTAGGAATTCACATTCAATCGTTCGAATGGCCGCCATCTCAAAGTCTGTCTGTATGGTAGCTGGTGAGAAGGGTCTGTTGAGAGTCTGCTGTACCTCTGTCTGGCGGCCTACTTCTGCACTGTAGATAGACTGGACCGGTGTTGCTTCTTCCCTGGCCCGTTTTGTCAAAGTACTGGGAAACCTGACAGGAGGATCTCTAGGTGGATGGCAGTGGCCCGAGACATCTTTAAGGAAGCCCCAAACAGTGGAACATTTCCCACGGCTGGTCTTGATGATACATCTCCAGTGTGTGGTCTGGCCTCTGGTTCGATTCTTAGACTAAGAGATCTCATCAAGGAATACTTGTTGGGTTCCGCTCTGAGACCCCATGTTCTCAACTCTGTGTATACCAGCCATGGGAGCAGCACATTAGTTAGTAGGTAAGACCAGGCAGTTACACTGGTCACACTTGACTGGTCTGTCCGACGATTGGGTCGTCTGATAAATGGGATATCTGACAATTGGGAGTGAACCGTCAAATTTACCCAAAAGCGACAACGCGATATTTTGACCCTTTGTTGCACTGTCGCAATGTTGGCCCTTGAAAAGTAATATTTTTTAGCTTTTGTCAACAATGGGACAACGCGACATTTCCCACGGTCACAGTGTGTCGCATTATCACCCGATCAAATGTGTGTAAAAAGGTTTTAATATTCGCGACAAACCGACAATGTGACATTTTAATAATATCGCAATTATGTGACCTTGCATTAAGATACTCGTTTCTCATTGGTTACTGAACGGACACGTATTTCCAATAAACCCCGCTCACAGATAAGGTACATATTTACCGGCTCGGGGTACGTAGCCTCGCACACAGGGTACATCACACCCTCTTCCCCTCGAGACCTGTCGACAACTAACAATACACACAAGTGTACAATCACATCTGGTTCACATGTCCATGTGACTACAGATGTACCGAGTGCATGGGTTTACTACAAGAAAGCATTTAGAGAATGTCACATGAACTAGCCAGGTGTTTAGTGTATTAAAAGCATTTTTCTGTGAGGATTGCCATTACACACGTACATTTTAATATACTTGATCTCGATCACGGTTAAATATCCACTTGATATACGGTTAAAACACCCATACTTGTTATATGCCCTTGTGATGTGCGGCTATAGACACTCGAAACATGATAAGTTATAGCAGTATCAGTCGGGGTCATAATACGTTGTAGCAGAATCAGTGTGGGTACATTATACGTTGTAGCAGAATCAGTGTGGGTACATTGTACGTTGTAGCAGAATCAGTGGGGGTACATTATACGTTGTAGCAGAATCAGTGTGGGTACATTGTACGTTGTAGCAGAATCAGTGTGGGTACATTGTACGTTGTAGCAGAATCAGTGTGGGTACATTGTACGTTGTAGCAGAATCAGTGTGGGTACATTATACGTTGTAGCAGAATCAGTGTGGGTACATTGTACGTTGTAGCAGAATCAGTGTGGGTACATTGTACGTTGTAGCAGAATCAGTGTGGGTACATTGTACGTTGTAGCAGAATCAGTGGGGGTACATTGTACGTTGTAGCAGAATCAGTGGGGGTACATTATACGTTGTAGCAGAATCAGTGTGGGTACATTATACGTTGTAACAGAATCAGTGTGGGTAAATTATACGTTGTAACAGAATCAGTGTGGGTACATTATACGTTGTAACAGAATCAGTGTGGGTAAATTATACGTTGTAACAGAATCAGTCGGGGTCATAATACGTTGTAGCAGAATCAGTAGGGGTACATTATACGTTGTAGCAGAATCAGTCGGGTACATTATACGTTGTAGCAGAATCAGTCGGGTACATTATACGTTGTAGCAGAATCAGTGGGGGTACATTGTACGTTGTACCAGAATCAGTAGGGGTACATTATACGTTGTAGCAGAATCAGTGTGGGTACATTATACGTTGTAGCAGAATCAGTGTGGGTACATTATACGTTGTAGCAGAATCAGTGGGGGTACATTATACGTTGTAGCAGAATCAGTGTGGGTACATTGTACGTTGTAGCAGAATCAGTAGGGGTACATTATACGTTGTAGCAGAATCAGTGTGGGTACGTTATACGTTGTAGCAGAATCAGTGTGGGTACGTTATACGTTGTAGCAGAATCAGTCGGGGTACATTATACGTTGTAGCAGAATCAGTGGGGGTACATTATACGTTGTAACAGAATCAGTGGGGGTACATTATACGTTGTAGCAGAATCAGTCGGGGTACATTATACGTTGTAGCAGAATCAGTGGGGGTACATTATACGTTGTAGCAGAATCAGTCGGGGTACATTATACGTTGTAGCAGAATCAGTGGGGGTACATTATACGTTGTAGCAGAATCAGTGGGGGTACATTATACGTTGTAGCAGAATCAGTCGGGGTACGTTATACGTTGTAGCAGAATCAGTCGGGGTACATTATACGTTGTAGCAGAATCAGTGGGGGTACATTATACGTTGTAGCAGAATCAGTCGGGGTACATTATACGTTGTAGCAGAAGCAGTGGGGGTACATTATACGTTGTAGCAGAATCAGTGGGGGTACAGTATACTTTGTAGCAGAATCAGTCGGGGTACATTAAACGTTGTAGCAGAATCAGTTGGGGTACATTGTACATTGTAGCAGAAGCAGTGGGGGTACATTATACGTTGTAGCAGAATCAGTGGGGGTACAGTATACTTTGTAGCAGAATCAGTCGGGGTACATTAAACGTTGTAGCAGAATCAGTGGGGTTACATTGTACGTTGTAACAGAATCAGGGTGGGTACATTATACGTTGTAGCAGAATCAGTGGGGGTACATTATACGTTGTAGCAGAATCAGTGGGGGTACTTTGTACGTTGTATCAGAATCAGTCGGGTACATTATACGTTGTAGCAGAATCAGTCAGGGTACATTATACGTTGTAGCAGAATCAGTCGGGGTTCATTATACGTTGTAGCAGAATCAGTGGGGGTACATTGTACGTTGTAGCCGAATCAATGGGGGTACATTATACATTGTAGCAGAATCAGTCGGGGTACATTATACGTTGTAGCAGAATCAGTCGGGGTACATTATACGTTGTAGCAAAATCACTCGGGGTACATTATACGTAGTAGCAAAATAAGTCGGGGTACATTATCCGTTGTAGCAGAATCAGTAGGGGTACATTATATGTTGTAGCAGAATCAGTCGGGGTACATTATACGTTGTAGCAGAATCAGTCGGGGTACATTTTACGTTGTAGCAGAATCAGTAGGGGTAAATTATACCTTGTAGCAGAATCAGTCGGGGTACATTATACGTTGTAGCAGAATCAGTTGGGGTACGTTATACGTTGTAGCAGAATCAGTCGGGGTACATTATACGTTGTAGCAGAATCAGTGGGGGTACATTATACGTTGTAGCAGAATCAGTGGGGGTACATTGTACGTTGTAGCAGAATCAGTGGGGGTACATTGTACGTTGTAGCAGAATCAGTGGGGGTACATTGTACGTTGTAGCAGAATCAGTGGGGGTACATTGTACGTTGTAGCAGAATCAGTGGGGGTACATTGTACGTTGTAGCAGAATCAGTCGGGGTACATTGTACGTTGTAGCAGAATCAGTGGGGGTACATTGTACGTTGTAGCAGAATCAGTGGGGGTACATTGTACGTTGTAGCAGAATCAGTGGGGGTACATTGTACGTTGTAGCAGAATCAGTAGGGGTACATTGTACGTTGTAGCAGAATCAGTGGGGGTACATTGTACGTTGTAGCAGAATCAGTCTGGGTACATTGTACGTTGTAGCAGAATCATTTGGGGTACATTGTACGTTGTAGCAGAATCAGTGGGGGTACATTGTACGTTGTAGCAGAATCAGTGGGGGTACATTGTACGTTGTAGCAGAATCAGTAGGGGTACATTGTACGTTGTAGCAGAATCAGTGGGGGTACATTGTACGTTGTAGCAGAATCAGTGGGGGTACATTGTACGTTGTAGCAGAATCAGTCGGGGTACATTATACCTTGTAGCAGAATCAGTTGGGGTACATTATACGTTGTAGCAGAATCAGTGGGGGTACATTATACCTCGTAGCAGAATCATTCGGGGTACATTATACGTTGTAGCAGAATCAGTGGGGGTACATTATACGTTGTAGCAGAATCAGTGTGGGTACATTGTACGTTGTAGCAGAATCAGTGTGGGTACATTGTACGTTGTAGCAGAATCAGTGTGGGTACATTGTACGTTGTAGCAGAATCAGTGGGGGTACATTGTACGTTGTAGCAGAATCAGTGGGGGTACATTATACGTTGTAGCAGAATCAGTGTGGGTACATTATACGTTGTAACAGAATCAGTGTGGGTAAATTATACGTTGTAACAGAATCAGTGTGGGTACATTATACGTTGTAACAGAATCAGTGTGGGTAAATTATACGTTGTAACAGAATCAGTCGGGGTCATAATACGTTGTAGCAGAATCAGTAGGGGTACATTATACGTTGTAGCAGAATCAGTGTGGGTAAATTATACGTTGTAGCAGAATCAGTGTGGGTACATTATACGTTGTAGCAGAATCAGTCGGGGTACTTTATACGTTGTAGCAGAATCAGTGTGGGTACATTGTACGTTGTAGCAGAATCAGTGTGGGTACATTATACGTTGTAGCAGAATCAGTGGGGGTACATTGTACGTTGTACCAGAATCAGTAGGGGTACATTATACGTTGTAGCAGAATCAGTGTGGGTACATTATACGTTGTAGCAGAATCAGTGTGGGTACATTATACGTTGTAGCAGAATCAGTGGGGGTACATTATACGTTGTAGCAGAATCAGTGTGGGTACATTGTACGTTGTAGCAGAATCAGTAGGGGTACATTATACGTTGTAGCAGAATCAGTGTGGGTACGTTATACGTTGTAGCAGAATCAGTGTGGGTACGTTATACGTTGTAGCAGAATCAGTCGGGGTACATTATACGTTGTAGCAGAATCAGTGGGGGTACATTATACGTTGTAACAGAATCAGTGGGGGTACATTATACGTTGTAGCAGAATCAGTCGGGGTACATTATACGTTGTAGCAGAATCAGTGGGGGTACATTATACGTTGTAGCAGAATCAGTGGGGGTACATTATACGTTGTAGCAGAATCAGTCGGGGTACGTTATACGTTGTAGCAGAATCAGTCGGGGTACATTATACGTTGTAGCAGAATCAGTGGGGGTACATTATACGTTGTAGCAGAATCAGTCGGGGTACATTATACGTTGTAGCAGAAGCAGTGGGGGTACATTATACGTTGTAGCAGAATCAGTGTGGGTACATTATACGTTGTAGCAGAAGCAGTGGGGGTACATTATACGTTGTAGCAGAATCAGTCGGGGTACATTATACGTTGTAGCAGAAGCAGTGGGGGTACATTATACGTTGTAGCAGAATCAGTGGGGGTACATTATACGTTGTAGCAGAAGCAGTGGGGGTACATTATACGTTGTAGCAGAATCAGTCGGGGTACATTATACGTTGTAGCAGAAGCAGTGGGGGTACATTATACGTTGTAGCAGAATCAGTGGGGGTACAGTATACTTTGTAGCAGAATCAGTCGGGGTACATTAAACGTTGTAGCAGAATCAGTGGGGTTACATTGTACGTTGTAACAGAATCAGGGTGGGTACATTATACGTTGTAGCAGAATCAGTGGGGGTACATTATACGTTGTAGCAGAATCAGTGGGGGTACTTTGTACGTTGTATCAGAATCAGTCGGGTACATTATACGTTGTAGCAGAATCAGTCAGGGTACATTATACGTTGTAGCAGAATGAGTCGGGGTTCATTATACGTTGTAGCAGAATCAGTGGGGGTACATTGTACGTTGTAGCCGAATCAATGGGGGTACATTATACATTGTAGCAGAATCAGTCGGGGTACATTATACGTTGTAGCAGAATCAGTCGGGGTACATTATACGTTGTAGCAAAATCACTCGGGGTACATTATACGTAGTAGCAAAATAAGTCGGGGTACATTATCCGTTGTAGCAGAATCAGTAGGGGTACATTATATGTTGTAGCAGAATCAGTCGGGGTACATTATACGTTGTAGCAGAATCAGTCGGGGTACATTTTACGTTGTAGCAGAATCAGTAGGGGTAAATTATACCTTGTAGCAGAATCAGTCGGGGTACATTATACGTTGTAGCAGAATCAGTTGGGGTACGTTATACGTTGTAGCAGAATCAGTCGGGGTACATTATACGTTGTAGCAGAATCAGTGGGGGTACATTATACGTTGTAGCAGAATCAGTGGGGGTACATTGTACGTTGTAGCAGAATCAGTGGGGGTACATTGTACGTTGTAGCAGAATCAGTGGGGGTACATTGTACGTTGTAGCAGAATCAGTGGGGGTACATTGTACGTTGTAGCAGAATCAGTCGGGGTACATTGTACGTTGTAGCAGAATCAGTCGGGGTACATTGTACGTTGTAGCAGAATCAGTCTGGGTACATTGTACGTTGTAGCAGAATCAGTGGGGGTACATTGTACGTTGTAGCAGAATCAGTGGGGGTACATTGTACGTTGTAGCAGAATCAGTAGGGGTACATTGTACGTTGTAGCAGAATCAGTGGGGGTACATTGTACGTTGTAGCAGAATCAGTCTGGGTACATTGTACGTTGTAGCAGAATCATTTGGGGTACATTGTACGTTGTAGCAGAATCAGTGGGGGTACATTGTACGTTGTAGCAGAATCAGTGGGGGTACATTGTACGTTGTAGCAGAATCAGTAGGGGTACATTGTACGTTGTAGCAGAATCAGTGGGGGTACATTGTACGTTGTAGCAGAATCAGTGGGGGTACATTGTACGTTGTAGCAGAATCAGTCGGGGTACATTATACCTTGTAGCAGAATCAGTTGGGGTACATTATACGTTGTAGCAGAATCAGTGGGGGTACATTATACCTCGTAGCAGAATCATTCGGGGTACATTATACGTTGTAGCAGAATCAGTGGGGGTACATTATACGTTGTAGCAGAATTAGTGGGGGTACATTATACGTTGTAGCAGAATCAGTGGGGGTACATTGTACGTTGTAACAGAATCAGTCGGGTACATTATACGTTGTAGCAGAATCAGTCGGGTACATTATACGTTGTAGCAGAATCAGTGTGGGTACATCATACCTTGTAGCAGAATCAGTAGGGGTACATTATACGTTGTAGCAGAATCAGTCGGGTACATTATACGTTGTAGCAGAATCAGTGGGGGTACATTATACGTTGTAGCAGAATCAGTAGGGGTACATTATACGTTGTATCAGAATCAGTCAGGTACATTATACGTTGTAGCAGAATCAGTGGGGGCACATTGTACGTTGTAGCAGAATCAGTCGGGTACATTATACGTTGTAGCAGAATCAGTCGGGTACATTATACGTTGTAGCATAATCAGTGGGGTACATTATACGTTGTAGCAGAATCAGTAGGGGTACATTATACGTTGTAGCAGAATCAGTCGGGTACATTATACGTTGTAGCAGAATCATTGGGGGTACATTGTACGTTGTAGCAGAATCAGTGGGGGTACATTGTACGTTGTAGCAGAATCAGTCTGGGTACATTTTACGTTGTAGCAGAATCAGTGGGGGTACATTGTACGTTGTAGCAGAATCAGTGGGGGTACATTATACGTTGTAGCAGAATCAGTGGGGGTACATTGTACGTTGTAGCAGAATCAGTAGGGGTACATTGTACGTTGTAGCAGAATCAGTCTGGGTACATTGTACGTTGTAGCAGAATCAGTGGGGGTACATTGTACGTTGTAGCAGAATCAGTGGGGGTACATTGTACGTTGTAGCAGAATCAGTGGGGGTACATTGTACGTTGTAGCAGAATCAGTGGGGGTACATTATACGTTGTAACAGAATCAGTGGGGGTACATTGTACGTTGTAGCAGAATCAGTCGGGGTACATTGTACGTTGTAGCAGAATCAGTGGGGGTACATTGTACGTTGTAGCAGAATCAGTGGGGGTACATTATACGTTGTAGCAGAATCAGTGGGGGTACATTGTACGTTGTAGCAGAATCAGTGGGGGTACATTATACGTTGTAACAGAATCAGTGGGGGTACATTGTACGTTGTAGCAGAATCAGTGGGGGTACATTGTACGTTGTAGCAGAATCAGTCGGGGTACATTATACGTTGTAGCAGAATCAGTCGGGGTACATTATACGTTGTAACAGAATCAGTCGGGGTACATTATACGTTGTAGCAGAATCAGTGGGGGTACATTGTACGTTGTAGCAGAATCAGTGGGGGTACATTGTACGTTGTAGCAGAATCAGTGGGGGTACATTGTACGTTGTAGCAGAATCAGTGGGGGTACATTATACGTTGTAACAGAATCAGTGGGGGTACATTGTACGTTGTAGCAGAATCAGTGGGGGTACATTGTACGTTGTAGCAGAATCAGTGGGGGTACATTATACGTTGTAACAGAATCAGTGGGGGTACATTGTACGTTGTAGCAGAATCAGTGGGGGTACATTGTACGTTGTAGCAGAATCAGTCGGGGTACATTATACGTTGTAGCAGAATCAGTCGGGGTACATTATACGTTGTAACAGAATCAGTCGGGGTACATTATACGTTGTAGCAGAATCAGTGGGGGTACATTGTACGTTGTAGCAGAATCAGTGGGGGTACATTGTACGTTGTAGCAGAATCAGTGGGGGTACATTGTACGTTGTAGCAGAATCAGTGGGGGTACATTATACGTTGTAACAGAATCAGTGGGGGTACATTGTACGTTGTAGCAGAATCAGTGGGGGTACATTGTACGTTGTAGCAGAATCAGTCGGGGTACATTATACGTTGTAGCATAATCAGTCGGGGTACATTATACGTTGTAACAGAATCAGTCGGGGTACATTATACGTTGTAGCAGAATCAGTGGGGGTACATTGTACGTTGTAGCAGAATCAGTGGGGGTACATTGTACGTTGTAGCAGAATCAGTGGGGGTACATTGTACGTTGTAGCAGAATCAGTGGGGGTACATTGTACGTTGTAGCAGAATCAGTGGGGGTACATTGTACGTTGTAGCAGAATCAGTGGGGGTACATTGTACGTTGTAGCAGAATCAGTGGGGGTACATTGTACGTTGTAGCAGAATCAGTGGGGGTACATTGTACGTTGTAGCAGAATCAGTGGGGGTACATTGTACGTTGTAGCAGTCCCTCATTGGGTTGGCTCGTGGTATAAAATCACATGCTCCCCAATCGAAACTGGTACATCGAAATTATCTTACCTTATGTCTTTATCTGCCAAGAATTCAAACAAATTAAAAATGGTTAGAAAACATCCTATTTTATGAAGATCATGTGAAACAATCAGATCTCATCATTCTGACATAGAGGTATGACAGGTATTTATTCGTCCCGCGTTAGGTTTTATACCACGAGCCGGACCCATTAAATCACATATGCCCCGAGTGATACTGCTACAACGATTTTATTTTGCCGACATGTTTGAATCTGTGATTTTAAAAGAATAAAAACAAATTTAAAACTGATAGCAAACATTTGTTCGCGATTAAGCTGAGGTTTAATCGCTGCGTGCTGCGTCACGTGACTTTTATTGACTCGTAAGTAACATGCAGCATTTTGCTTGGTAGCGGGATGTTTTCTCCCGCTCAGAAACAGGAGGCTGTTTTCTTTGTGGCGGGGTACAAGGGTTATACTCCCGCTCAGAAACGTATATCCTTCCCAGGTGGGATACATTGTATTTTATCAAGATCACGTGACCAATCAGATCTCAACATCCTGACATTAAGGAAAGATATACAGTTAGATACCCCGTGACATACGGCTATATGCCCTCGTGATACACGCTTTTATTATGCCTCAAAAGTGAGATTGACCAATCAGAGAGCAGAACTATTGACCCCACACGAACCCGTATACCGTCAGTAAAAATCCAAGATGGTTGTAACTGACCTAATATGAGACCTATACCGTCAGTAACTGCCACATATTTCATATGAAAATACTGGTACCGAAATTGTGATGTGCAAGGACATTAATATGTATTTTTAGATCACGTTCGTGACTTTATTGATAAAGATTATAGTTAAAATTGTAAACAAGGTTTAGCCTCTAAGGTTTGAAGAGTAAGGTTGTAAGTCTCAAGTTTTCATTTTGACATGACACGCGCGATAAGGATACCAGAGTCTAAACTTTTCGGCATAATATATTTGTTATGGTGTTTTTAGTTGCCGTATACGGTGTCAACCGTATTTTCCCAGAACGATATATTTATTTTTATTAGGTTAGCAGAAAAACTATGTTTTTCTGCTAACCAATATGACACCGTATACGGCAACTAAAGACACCATAACTAACAATATGCCCTCGAACTAAACGGTTATATACGCTCATAATCATATTCGACTTCATTCACACTCCTTGCCCATAATTCATATTTTATGGATATAGAAACGGGTGCTTATCTTTATGCGTTTTACTTGTGTATGTGCACCTGTTGCATTTGTTAAGTATGCTTTCTTCAAATGACCCAGAATAATTATTGTTCACTCCATATCATTGCAAACCGCCTCCGTGGTCTAGTGGTAGAGCGTCCGTCCGGAGAGCGAAAAGTCCGGGGTTCGATCCACTGCCGCGTCATACCAAAAGACGTTAAAATATGGAACTTGTTGTTACCCTGTCTCGCGCTCGGCATTAAGGGGCGAAAACAAGGACTGGTCGACTCGGAGTCTGGTGCTGGTATCTCAGTGAGCTAGCACTATAAATCGGCATCAGTCCGGACTAGTACAAGCAGCCACACAAACACACACACGTACATGCACGCCGCTATATAAGTGTAATAATCTTGGACGCGACGTTAAACCCAATTTCACCCACCTCATAATATATCTTTTGTAACCGCGTGTAATACGGTTATATATTCTCAGGAAATACAGTTATATAACGACCTGTTACAGTTATATATACGGTTATATACCATCGTGATATAAAGTTTTATTACGCCTCAAAGTGAAATTGACCAATCAGAGAGTAGAACTACTGACCCCAGATGAGCCCATATAGCGTCAGTAAAAATTCAAGTGGTTGTAACTGACTAATATGAGACCATTTACCGTCAATAACAGCCATTTTGGATTTTCCAACACCCACCTCCCATATGTCACATAGAAATTCAGGTACAGAAATTTGTTATTCGACACTGTTTTGTGTTTTAAAATCTTTAATTGTGATGTGCAAAGGCATTATTTATTAAAGAAATCACGTTCGTGACTTTATTACAAAAAAAATATGGAGACAAATCTCACAGCGGATGTTACTGATTTACAAATAGCAATCAAATAGAACATAATATAGGATGACGTCACAAACAATGACGTCACTTAGAAATAAAATAGCGAGTAACCCGTTGTTGGGAAAATGCGGACTGCTATCAAGCTACAGTTGCCTCCAGATTTTTGAAAACACGAGGACATTTTTAATATATTTCTATCCGTTTCATCTGTATTACTTGTTTAAACGTTCACATTTAGTGCATTACATATCCCAATGTTAACCTTTGTGTTTACATTAAAGCGTTGTATCGGAAACATGTGTACTGGTCCTGTTATTTATACCGGTTGTAAGTGTCAAGTTTTCATTTTGATATGATGTGCGATAAAGATACCAAATAATGTAAACTATGGTGTCTTTAGTGTCTTTATTTGGGCCAATATTTTTCTACTAGCCTACTGTGACACCGTATACGGCAACTAAAGACACCATACCTAATAATATACCCTCGTGTAATATGAGCTATATAGATATATATGGTTATTTACCCTCGCGATTTCCTGTTAAATACCCTCGATATATACTGTTTTATACCCTCATGTTATACGGTTTTATACCCCTACATACGGAAACCAATGACTAATGTCAAAGAAAACCAATAACATGAAACTTTAATGCTTATGGTCAAAAGATAAGTCAATGTTAAATATATTGTTATGTGTCTATTCCCAAATTGAAACAATATGTTAACCCAGAAATCTATACGTAAAAGAGTGACCAACAAACAACCAACACATGTTATACAAACAACAATTGTATTACACAATTAACTAGGTTTACAAATCAATACGTATTACTGCACAACAATTACAATATACTATAGAGTGGGAGTGCAATATTCAATAGCAGTATCAAATACAAATATGATGACAGTGGTAATATCAAAACGTTCAGTGATAATAATACTCACCTATCCGCAACAGTGATCAAGCTTCAGCGACACACCTAGGCTGGGATTCCGGGGTGATAAGTGATCTCCACACAAAAGCTGGTCTTGATGTAATGTCAAATGAAATGTGAGATGAGACGCACCCACTCCAGTTATATAGTCTACCCAGCTTCTAGCACTTTCCACACAGTGCTAGACCAGTTCGGTGTCACTAGAACATAACAGAATATTCCATGTGATTCTGTAACGCTTGGCATCCATCCCTGCTATTCCGGAAGTTTACCGCTAATTCGAGCATCTAAGTATAATAACTTCCTCACTACTGCTTACATTAAATAGTACAATGTTCCTGACAATCAATCATTGTCCAAATACAATGCAAAGAACTTCTACTGAATTTCACAGACACAATGAAATACAGTTACAGTCATTGTTTAACAATAAACTACACTGCCATATAACAATATTCATATTTTATAGCCGTTTTTTAGTTTAGTTAATGCCAAAGAAAGTTACGAGTTATCTGTCACGCTGTTCTACATCTGTGAGTGTGGTGTCACGCTGTTCTACATCTGTGAGTGTGGTGTCACGCTGTTCTACATCTGTCAGTGCAGTTTCACGCTGTTCTACATCTGTCAGTGCGGTGTCACGCTGTTCTACATCTGTCAGTGTGGTATCACGCTGACATTCATCTGTCCGTGTGATTTTCACGCTGTTCTCATCTGTCGATGTGGTGTGAGTCACTGTTCACATCTGTCGATATGGTAAGAAACATAGTGCTCAGTTATTCGGTGCTGTTCACATCTGGCTATATGGCGTAGCGCTGTTCACTCTGCGGCACGGTACTGTTCAAATCTTAGCTCATTGATGCGGTACTGTTCACATCTTGCTCTGAGGTGCGTCACTGTTCACATCTGGCTATATGGCGTAGTGCTGTTCACATCTGGCAAAATGGCGTAGTGCTGTTCACATCTTTCTCTGTGATGCGGCACTGTTCACATCTTGCTCTGTGAGGCGTCATTGTTCACATCTTGCTCTGTGATGCGGCACTGTTCACATCTTGGTCTGTGATGCGGTACTGTTCACATCTTGATCTGAGGTGTGATACTCTTCACATCTTGTTCTGGGATTCGGTAATATTCACGTCTTGCACTGTGGTGCTTCACTGTTCCCATCTGGCTATATGGCGTAGTGCTGTTCACATCTTGCTATTTGATGCGGTACTGTTCACATCTTGCTCGGGGATGCGGTACTGTTCACATCTTGTTCTGCGGTGTGGTAATGATCAAGTCTTGTTCTGTGATGTGATAAGATTCACATCCTGTTCTGCAGTGTGGTAATGTTCACATCTTGTTCTGAAGTGTGATAATGTTTACATCTTGTTCTGTGGTGTGATAATGTTCACATCATGTTCTACGGTGTGGTATTGTTCACATCTTGTTCTGCGGTGTGATAATGTCCTGCGGTGTGATAATATTCACATCCTTTTCTGCGGCGTGGTAATGTTCACATCTTGTTCTGCTGTGTGATAAGATTCACATCCTGTTCTACGGTGTTGTAATGTTCACTTCTTGTTCTGCGGTGTGATAATATTCACATCCTTTTCTGCGGCCTGGTAATGTTCTGCGGTGTGATAAGATTCACATCCTGTTCTGCGGTCTGGTAATGTTCACATCTTGCTCTACGGTGTGGTAATGTTCACATCTTGTTCTGCGGTGTGATAATATTCACATCCTTTTCTGCGGCGTGGTAATGTTCTGCGGTGTGATAAGATTCACATCCTGTTCTGCGGTCTGGTAATGTTCACATCTTGCTCTACGGTGTGGTAATGTTCACATCTTGTTCTACGGTGTGGTAATGTTCACATCTTGTTCTGCGGTGTATTTATGTTTACATCTCGTTCTGCAGTGTGGTACTGTTTACATCTTGCTCTGCGGTGTGGTTTAGCTCACGTCTTGTTATGCGGTGTGGTAATGTTCATATCTTGCGGGCGAGTATATCTTCGGAAAAAAATACAAACTGTTAGAAATTACTTATCTTCTCTTTTTACAAAATATTGTAAACAAGTAAAACAGTTCAGTTTTGACAAAGAAAAATAGAGATCGTTCAACCTAGATAGTGCTGAAATGACTAGGTTACCTGACTAAGGTTGGTACTGGAAACTATTCTTCAAGTTCTGCAGCAAATACATCTTCCCCATGCCTTATGGCTGTCGCTGAGAAGGCGCTGAACCTGGTTATCACGATGTCGGGTGTGTACTGATAACTTCTAAAGATATACATGTACATAAATGTGTCATATAATGTGTAGGTTTCTCGGCAGGATAAAGCCAACGGATAAAAACGATATCCGTTGGGGTCATATGCGGATAGAGATGCAAATATCAAAGGTCAAGTAGGGACTACTTTCAGTGTTTATAAACACACATGGCGTCTCACTTGTCATTCGGCGATCGAGTCAGAATTAACCATCGTGAATCTGGATAAACTACAGGGACAATTGCTACAATTATCAAAAGAACAGTCTGACATGCTTAAAATCAGTGTCGAACTGCGACCTAACTAAGGTATTTTATAAGTTTTGGCAATTTTGGAGTTATAAATTTCGAAACAATTTTGTGAGGGCACTAGGCCTAGCCAAGCGAGATCAGTAGCCATATCTGTGCTTCTAGACCTCGGCGGCTTGAAACCATTTCCACAAATAAAAATAGTTGGATTTAGGCGAAATATGTATGAATTGTTACCTTGTTTCGTTTTGGCGCTGTGTGTACATCTGACTGCACTTCTTAACGTTATGACAGAACAGGCCGACTGTCAAGAACGTCTGAACGTGGCCGTGACGTCTCATAGACTAGGGTTAGAGTAGCTTCCCTTTGACAAAGGGCAGCTACTCTAGCGGGCAGACCGATGGATTGCCGCGAGAGGCAAGTAAAAACAATTGTTGCTTCGCGGATATGTTGCTTCGCCACTGTATAAGAAACAGATTTCAGTTGGAACTATATTGGCTACTGTCACTGTCCAACTAACACATCACTTACCCTGTGACGTAATAAATATTAATTTCGCGCATTCCAGGAAAACTCGCAAAGTTAGGTAGTGTTTGTGAGTGAGGGGAAGCGAATTTCAAGCGCAGAATTGAAGAATGACATTAAATGATAAAGAGGTTATCACGCTTCTGTGTTTAGGGATGGTACATATCCTGTATTAGGAATTAACACTATGTATTTAGCTCGCCAAGGCTCGCTAAATGCAATGTTTTTTCCTAATGCAGGATATTTACCATCCCCAAACACACTCGCGTGATAACCTCTATGTATCGTTCATATTGAATTCAAGACAAAAGTTTAAGCAGATATTCGCGTCTACACCAGTACAAAAATGCTATCGAGGACCTCCTTCAGCGGGGCTTCAAGAAAGGAATCTTCAGCACATGCAGTCAATAAAGTAGCATAGGTTTTTTTCTAAATAACACATATTTATCTGTGTGGTGACAAAACATGAAGAAAACGCGCATAAGATTCATCCGCAAGACCACGGAGGCGGTAGTTCGCGTCATCTGATACGCTCATTAACTTACTTACTTACTTACATTGGAGATTTTACGTGCGCTTTCCGACTCTAGCGTATTTCGCACACGGGCACGGCAGGGCCATTTAGTGTATTTCCGAAAAGGGAAAAGAAAATTGGCAACCTAGTGGGGGAATTTAGTGGTTGCTTATGTAGAAAAATTTGGAATTTTTGAGATTTGGAATAGATGCCAAGGGGGTATGGTGGGCGGACTAAGGGAGTTGATTAAGGTGTGATTGTTGGTTTATGTGGTTTGTTTTGGTAGTTTGTTGGATATTAGATGCGCTTAATTAGGTCTGTTTTAATTAAGTATACGCCTAGGGCTTTAAATTTGTCTATTTTATTTTGTGGGTTTAGGATTGCTTCTAGAGTAAGAGCCTTATTTAGATTGAGGGTTGTTTGTAGTGTAGCTCGGTGTGTTTGGTAGTGGATGCAGTGCATGAGTGCGTGTTCTGGGGTTTCTAGGTGTTTGCAGTGTGGGCACTTTCCTGTTGCGTGTTTTTTATTTTTTTTGAGGTGGCTTTTTAGGTTGGTGTGTCCTGTTTGGAGTTTAGTGATTATTCTATCGATTTTTTTTATGGATGAAGGGTTTTTGGTTTGGTTAAGTTTTTTTTGAGAACTTTTTTAATTTGGCTATTTGATTTTAGATAGAGGTTATGCCATTTTTTGGTGATTTTTCGTTTGTTGATACTTTTGATAATCTCTGATTTGGATATGGGTAGCTTTAAGCTTATTTCAGGGATTTTGAGGGATTGTTTAGCAGCTTTGTCGGCGTTTTCGTTGCCGTATATTCCTACGTTGGCGGGGATCCAGATGAATACTATTTGTTTGCCTGCCTCTGTTAAGTTGTTTGCGCTTTTTAGTATTTGGTTTATGAGTTTGGGGCGGTTTTTGGTGTTTTTATTTTGCAGGGCCTGCAGTCCACTTAGTGAGTCTGTGAGTATTAGGATTTTTTTATGTTTTTTAGATTGCTGGTTATGGAGGGCTGAGGCCATGCCCATTAGCTCTGCTGTAAAGATAGATTGGTTGTTTAGGAGTCGAAAGGATTGTGTATTTCTGGTTGGTTGTGCGATGTGGACTCCGAAACCTGTGTGGTTGGAGATCGGATCAGAGGATCCGTCTGTGTAGATGTGACACCAATTTGGCCAATTTTCGTGTATGTATGCTAGTGTAGTGGATTTAGCTATGTTTGGGTCGGTTTGTTTATTTATTGAGTTGGCTAGAGATACGTCTATTTTGGGGATTTTGAGTTTTGGGGTAAATATATTTGATTGTTTGCAGTTTTGTTTTAGGTTGTTTATTTGGTGTTCGTTTAGGTAGTTGGTTATTCGTTGGGATATTGGTGTAAGTAGAGGGTGTTTCCTAGTTACAGCTTGGTTTTGAGGTCGGATATTTTGGTTTTTTAGGTTTTGGATGAGGGGGTTTGATTGGGACGCGGCCCAGAAGTTTAAGGTTAAGTGTTGTCTGCGTAGATTTAGTAGCATTTCTCCTGTAAGGGCCTGGAGTGAAGTGAGAGACGTGCCATGTTGGGTACGTGTGACGTGTAACGTGCTTTGCGCATGCGTGACCAGTGAGGACAGTTTTGAATTGGGAGAGAAAACGAAGTGAGAAAAAAAGAGAAAAGCTAAATCGCCAAACCACAAAAAGAAATAGTAAGTTGTGTGGGACGAGTGGTCAATCGGACTAACGATCTGTGATATTCTTTTTAAGATCGATATATAAATGACCGAAACAGAGGCCGCGATGGACTTGGGCCTGTCACAAAGTTTTGTGTCGGCGGTAATGGCTGCCTCGAGTTGTGAGATAGTGAAAGACACACGTCCCAGAAGAAAGAGAACACTCTCGGCAGATGATCAGGACAGTGAACATAAGAAAGTAAAGAGTGATCATGAGGTGAGAAATGACTCTGACAAAAAACATTCAGAAGATAAAAGTATGACAGACTTAGTGAACGCAATGCTTTCACTCACTGCCACTCTGACCAAGAAAATGGACACATTCGAGAAACATATGATCAAGAGAATGGAGGAAACAGTAAACATAAAGCTGCAGGAGATCAGAGAAGATATGAAATGTGAAATTAAACAGATAAACGATCGGATCAGCAAGATCGACAGCAAACAGTCCACGGAAATCGACAATGAAAACAAACAGCTGAACCACATGAAATCAGCTGTTGGCAAAAAAGAAGAAGATCTCATCAAACTGAACCTTATCTTCCGGAATGTTATAGAGACTGAAGGTGAGAATGTGAAAAATAAGGTTAATAGTGTTCTCAAAGATGGTATGAGATTAAAAGATGTGGACATAGTACATGCTGAGAGAAAGTCGAACAGGGGGGAGTCACGCTACCCCGGTGTTATTGTAGCCACATGTCGCTCAATGGAGGACAAGTAACTGATCCTGCAATCCAAATCAAAGCTACAACACTCCAGAAATTTTAAAGACATTTTTATAATAAATGACAAGACTCGTCAACAAAGACTACATGAAGCCAACCTGAAAACGATCGCCATCGCGATTGGAAATGACAAGGTGAGAGTAAGAGGTGCCCGCCTGCAAGTGTACCGATCTAATCGAGACAATGTTGACAGCAATCGACACCGAAATACATGGCCCCAGTCTGAAATTGACAACTGCGATGATAACAGAGCACGTGCAGAGGACGGAGCATGGGAGTCAGTCAAAGGGAACCGGCGTGGAAGTGACAGACGAGACGAAGAGAGAACCACTCGGGGTACATCAGGCTATGCATGGACAACATAGAAGAGGAGGGAGGAGATAGGTCCGATGCGGATTTTGGAATGTGGCGGGATGGTCTTGTGACGGTGAGAGTGACAATCATGTAATACGCAGTGAATCAATACTATGTTGTGACCTTGATATTGTGGGCGTGGCAGAAACGCACTTGTGTGCAGACAAGAAACTGTGTCTAGATAACTACGTGTGGTACGGCCATAACCGTACTGCTCTACACGTACGTGCGAAGCACGGCTCGGGTGGTGTGGGTTTTTTTATTAGACAGTCTTTGTATAATATGTATAATATAACCGTTGTAGACAACAACCATGAGGGGATTTTATGGTTGCAACTGTGTGATAAGCATTATTGTGATACTAAATATTTCATATGTGTGTGCTACCTACCCCCTGAAAATTGAGAAACGCTGTTTTGAATGATTTTACATATGTATCATCTAGAGGTCAGTCAGTGGTTGACTACTGTATTGTGCCATAAGAATATCTTCCTAATTTTCAGAATTTTGAGGTTATTAGATCAGATGTATTAGCGTGTAATGCAGATATTGTCGGTAAGGTAGACGGACATCTAATCACCAAGTTAGACCACTCGTTGTTGCGATGGACATGTGATATTGAACATATTCATGAGGATGTGGACATTCGTGATAAAGGTGTCAGAGTGACTAAATACAGTACGTCAGATATACCACGTGACTTTATGTCATCACCGGAATGTTTGACGACTTTAGATGACATATTCCAGCGCTTGGAGAACTCACATGTGACACAATGTGATATCGACGCAGCCTCAGACAGTTTGATTGGCTTGCTTAAAGAAGAAATGAGATGTAAGCTGAAAAGTAGGTCCTATATGCTGAACGCCAAGACTTCTAATAAACGACGGAGGAGCAAGAAGCCATGGTGGTCCGATTCACTGACGACTTTTTGGAACGAGATGTGTGAGGCGGAAAGGAAATGGTGTAAATGCAGGACAAAGTCAGATAAACAGTTTCTGAAACACTGCTTTGTGACTTTACGTAAGAAGTTTGATAAAAGTGTACAACAGGCTAAACGTGCATATGTGAAAGAGACCGTAAACAGTCTAGATGAATTATGTACGGCTCGTGATAGTGAGTTCTGGAGACAGATAGGACGTGTAGGTGTAGGGTCGGAGAGGCACAAGACAATACCCATGGCAGTAGTTATGGAGGATGGGAATGTGGGTGTGGGCAAGGACATAGTGTTGGAAAGGTGGAAAAATGTCTTTAGCGGTTTGCTAAATGGAGATAGTGACACGAAGTTAGATTCTAGGAGTGACGGTGAGAGCGCCAATGACCATGTTCTTTTCAACGACAGCATAAGTCTATTTGAAGTAAAGACTGCTATCCATAAGGCTCATACAGGAAAGCAACAGGTATTGACGAAATCCCCGTCGAGGTGCTGAAGTCTGATGCTATCGCTAAAACGCTCCACTATATTTTTTTATAATTGTTTTAATACAGGAAAGATTCCTCAAATATGGTCGAAAGGCATAATTAGTCCCATTCCAAAGTGCTCAACCCTGGACCCTAGAGACCCCCTCTCATACAGGGGTATCACACTGACCACGTCCATTTATAAACTGTATTGTAGTATCCTTAACAGAAGACTACAACTGTGGACAGAAGCTTACGACGTACTCCATGATTCACAGAACGGATTCAGACAAAAAAGATCTACTATCGATCACGTCCAAACGCTAACAGCAATTATAGAAAACAGAAAAGTAAAAAAGAAATCTACATTTGTTGCATTCATAGATTTTAAGAAAGCTTACGACTGTGTTAATAGAAACATTTTATGGGATAAACTTTCTCATCATGGTATTGGAGGCAAAATGTTAACTGCCTTGCAATCATTATACAAGGGTGTTAAATGCAGTGTTCGAGTTAATGGTTTCTTTACTTCCTGGTTCACGGTAAACCGTGGCTTAAAACAGGGGAGTTTATTATCTCCCTTGCTTTTTAACTTGTTCATAAATGATTTATTATATACTCTCAACAGTCTTAATATTGGTGTAACTGTAGACAATTTTAATATTGCAGCATTAGCATATGCAGATGATTTAGCATTGCTAGCTGAGAAAGAAGCTGATCTCAGTCTACTGTTAGATGTTTTACATACTTGGTGTTGCACAAATAAGATAGAGATCAATAAGGAAAAGTCTAAAATTGTCCATTTTAGAAATCCGTCTGTCATACAGACGAAGCATGTTTTTAATGTCGGAAATATGATTTTAGACATTGCTGCTAAGTATAATTATCTTGGTCTACTGTTCACAGACCACTTAGATTTTACTGCAATGGCACGTGCAGCAGCGAAGTCTGCTAATAGGGCTTTGGGCCTGTTGATGTCCAAAGTTAAGACAATAGGCGGTATGCATTTCCAAACCTATTCCAAACTGTACGATAGTATGGTGTGGTCTGTTCTTGACTACGGGACGGCTATCTGGGGTAATTATGATGTGTCAGCAATAAATGCTGTACACCATAGAGCCATTAGATTCTATTTGGGACTCGGCAAATAGGCCCCTAACGTCGCTATAAATGGGGACATGGGATGAATACCGCCTGTTGTCAGATAGTGGAAAAGTGTAGGATGACAATGGTGACGCCTTTAGAATATGTCTAGTAGGTTAAACAAACACGTGTTTAACTGGGCTGATAGATACGCTGTAAATGGTTGTAAAAATTGGAATGGTAGGGTAAGAAAGAAGTTTACTAATATGGATTTAGGACATCTATTAAACGCTACAGGTTTTACTGATAAATTTTCTGTTTGTACACAGGTGGAACAATGGTGTAAAAATGAATATGTTACCCGTTGGAGTGATATGTTAAGAAAGGAAGAGGGGCGAAATGGGCTTAATAAATTGAGAATGTATCGATGTTACAAACAAGTATATGGGACAGAATACTATGTTTCAAATAAGATGCCCAGAAACTATAGATCGGCACTAGCCAAGTTTAGATGTGGAGTGGCTCCTATTCGAGTGGAAACCGGTCGATACGAAGGTGTACCTGTCAATAATAGAAAATGTTTTCACTGTAATGACAGCGTAGAAGACGAGGTCCATGTTTTGTTTCACTGCGCATTATATGATGATATCAGGGCAACTCTTTTTAATGAATGTATTGCTAAATCTTATAATTTTTAGATATACCTGATATTGACAAACTTTGTTTTATTTTCAGTGACTCCAGTGTGTGTTTTATACTTGCCAAAGTCTGCTTTTTAATTCCTAATCGTAGAAAACATCTTTTATATGGATAACTTTTTACTATATCATCTTTATATCATTTATGTATAAATTCTGTGATAATTCGTCTTTCATAATTCTATTGAATGGTTCTGTACATTTTATCTATGTCAGGTTGTATAAAGCTGTTTTACGTATGTACAGGAGTGAGACGTTAATAAACTATTGTCTGTCTGTGACTAATCTAAGAGCCTGATATTGTATTGAGTCTAGTTAACGCTCATTAACGGGAAACATTGGTATCTATATGGCGTGTAGGTGGTTGGAGTTGCTATACAAAAACATTATTAGAGTGAATCTGAATGAGACACCTTGTAATCCCTTCCTGTTGTCTTAACCAACAGTGTAACGTGAAGCATCAGATTAGGTACACAATTGTACAACCATGTCTGTAAACGTGTGTTCATCTGCCTGTAGATGTACCTTGTGCATAGGTTCAGTGCAGAGAACCGTTTAGAGAAATTCACATGAAAGAGCAAGGTGTTTTTTTATTAAAAGTTTCCGCTCCGTATATAGGCATTGTACATGTTTGTTTACATTATGTTAGAGGTACGTACTTGACGGTAACAGTTGATGAAGTGAAAAATTGTTTAACGTCCACGTGCATCCACGCTAGTGTGTGTGTGAGAGAGAGTGTGTTTGTGTGTGTGTGAGTGAGAGAGAGAGAGAGTGTGTGTTTGTGAGTGTGTGTGTGTGTGTGTGTGAGAGAGAGAGAGAGAGAGTGTGTGTGTGTGTGTGTGTGTGTGTGTGTGTGTGTGTGTGTGTTAAACCCCCCCTGAGTCCACACACTTCTGCCCACGAAAGTGGAGTGCCTGGAACCCACTAGTGCAAAAGGATTCATCACGGTGCTATAAACAGTTCACTACAGCAGAAATATCGCCATCATCATTTGCATTATGCTTGTCGGACAGTTCTTTCTTCAAAGTAAGGAATGGGAGGGGGGGATTCTGACGGAACCAAATCTGATGAAATACGAAGGATCACCAATAAGTTCAAAGCCACAGTCATGTATTGCAGTCATGGCGACAACAGACATGTACACAGGTGCATTGTCCTGAGAAAACACACCCTCAGTGGGATTTCACTAGCCTTGATATTCTCACGCATTTGCCAAAGCAGATAAGTATAATATAAATGGTCTGACGCTTCAGTAAGATTCCTTTGGAAACCCAAAAATCCGAGGTGAGGTGAGGTGAAATGGGGTTTAGTGAGTGATTGAGTGAGTTTGGTTTTACGCCGCTTTTAGCAATATTCCAGCAATAACACGGCGGGGGACACCAGAAATGGAGCTCACACATTGTACCCATGTCGGGATTCGAACCCAGGTCTTCGGCGTGACGAGCGAACGCTTTAACCACTAAGCTATCCGACCGCCCCGAAATAGGGTTTAACGTCGCTTCCAAGATTATTGTACTTATATAGCGACGTGCATGTACGTGTGTGTGTTTGTACAAGTGATGCCGATTTATAGTGCTAGCTCACTGAGATACCATGCCGCAGTTTAACATGAATACCCCACTCAGACACAGTATACTGACCAGTCCTTGTTTTAGCCCCTTAATGCCGAGCGCCAGACAGGGTAACAACAAGTACCATCTTTTAACGTCTTTTGGTATGACGCGGCCGTGGATCGAACCCCGGACCTTCCGCTCTCCGGGCGAACGCTCTACCACTAGACCACGGAGGAGGTCCCCCAAACATCCGAAGCCTTTTACTCTTCGGATGAGACGTTAGATGTTTCCACGGCTTTGATCGTTATTTCGTATCTGTATGAAAGTGCTGAACACACGACTCATCCATGGTTACAAATTGCTCAACAAAATCAGCTGGGTCTGCTCATGACAACGTAAATTATGACGAAAGATGATGAACTTGGGGCGTCTTGGAAGACTTGGAAGCCAGAGTGCTGAAACCTTTGTCATGTCCACCTCATTCCTCAAAATTGTTTTGAATTCTCTCACGAGAGATACCTACTATATCAGTTTAGTGACGTGTAGTCGTCTTTCATACATAATCATATCATGTATTTTATCAACATTTTCCTTAGTGGTGGCAGTTTAAGGTCTTCCAGAGCTTGGATAATCTTCGAGGCTACAGTACTAGTATCTCTTCCCGCCGTGAACTCGGCTGCCCACCTCTTGACTCTGACAACAAAAGGAGCCTCATGCCCTACAGTTGACACCAGGTCCGCGTGAATGGCGGTTGTACTTTCAGTTGGAGATACTTGTTGATAACCCGCTAGTTTGTTCCGTCATGCGGGTGTGAACTCCACGCTGTGATGGTGACTACAGTCGATAACCTTGGGGTCAGATCCCTGTCAAGGACAAACCTGCAAACATCTGTAACTGTGGCGAAGCCAACACAGTAGTCACGATGTTGTAACACGGTGTTCACATGACCTGGGGCGGACCAAACACAAACAAACAAATAATTATGCACTGCGTGGTGAAGCTCAAATGGTTTCTTTTAAAGCATTAAACTTAATATTTAATGAGGACTTAAAATCTTTGTCGATAGTAGTTGTACAAGTAATTGACTATTACACTAATTTTGATGCATGTATCAAGTAGACTAAGTGTTATTTTTTAGAAATGCTTCTACGCGAGAAGTAATAAATCTGTAACATATCTTTATTTAATAACGATTTTGAATTCAAAGAGAATTCAAGGATATGCGTCGTATAGCTAGAATATTGCTGAGTGCGGCGTTAAACAACAAACAGACAAAATGGTTATAGAGAAGATGAATGTTAGTATGGATTATAAAATATATACAATAATTAAGTTATTGTTACACACTGCTTCAAGGTGAGGTGTAATAAATCTGTAACATATCTTTATTAAATACGGATTTTGAATTCAAGTGAATCCAAGGATATGTGTCGTGTAGCTGGAATGTTGCTGAGTGCGGTTATAGAAACAAACGGTTATAGAGAAGATGAAGGTAATTTTGTGGCACTTGCTGTTAGTATTGATGATAAAATATATACAATAATTAAGTTATTGTTTCACAATGCTTCAAGGCGAGGTGTAACATATCTGCGAGTTTACAATGAACCTTTTAACATTTATTCTGCGTATTTTGGAAATAATTCTTAATCAGCGTCATTTTTGTACTTTTCTGATTTCATCAGCTGCATCTCCTTATTTCTGCTTACTTTGGCTTTCTATACTTATTTCCGTCTTTTACCTGCCATGTTTATTTACCCATTGTTACCCGACAATACATATGTATTTATCATACTTAACAGCTGCTGGATGTATATTAAGCAGTTTGTGAAGGCAGGAACGCCGTTGGTCAATTTATCCGGTCACAAACAAAATTAGATTGTTTGCCAGCTGGATAGCCTGAAGTGTTTGGCTTATCTGTATCTTGTTTATATTGTTCACTTGTTTATTAAACGCTTCACGCTCGGCTGACGGTAATCCCGTTTCACTCCACTGCACAGGATCGGATCATGAAACTTTGATCAACTTGTTGATAGAGAAACCTGTTTGTGACGTCATGTTTCTGCGATCGATTGAGTATAAATATGACTGTATATTCATGTTATAACCATTCATCCAAGATGCGAGTGTTGCTGCAGCTAGCTATAGTATGTTTGTCCGTGGGGGTGGGAGAAAGTGCCTGTCCTCACCTAGAGGCTGGGCTGGAGAACTGGGGGGACACAACGTCCTGGACATCGGGGGTACTGCCTGTAGAAGATGACCAAGTTGTTATCCCATCAGGTAAACAGATTTTACATACATCAGTACATATGTCTATCTTTCACAAACTCTGTCATGCCAAAAATGTTGTCATAGGTCGAATCCTTCACACCTTTCCATAACTAAAGTCAGTGTGATCCAGTGTACAGGTATCTCCTGATGGAAAGAGTGAGTGACTATGTTTTTACGCCGCTTTTAGCAATATTCCAGCAATATCACGGCGAGGGACGCCTGAAATGAGCTTCACACATTGTACCCATGTCGGGAATCGAACCCGGGTCTTCGGCGTGACGAGCGAACGCTTTAACCACTAGGCTACCCGTCATCACGACACGGTGTGGCTTGGTGACTAGTTGATTCAAGGCCGGGATTGAGTGACACTGCATACACACCCTGTGTCTGATGTCATGAAACATCTTCAAACATCTCAGCTGTGTACTTATTTATGACATAACATATAATCTACCACTTACTGTGAACGATAATTATAGTACCTAGCCTAAATGTTCTGTTTATTATTATGTATGTAAGATCTCTAGTCAAATTAATGACCGAGGCCTCACCACTTTCATGCGCAATGATCTAAACGCTCCCATGGGGACGACTTTGTTCAATTTACGTCGAACGTGTACATCACTTTCCAAGCGGATGATTACTTTAAGGCAATATGTTACCATCAGACATAACATGCACTGCAATTGACTATTATCTCTCTTCTTGACAACTTGTACGGTTCACAAATCAACCAATACTTTGAAGCATGAAAGAAAAAAACATTCCCAGTGTGACGTGGCAAGTGCAGTTGGAAACTCCCTTGTTAGTCATTCTAAACCATAATGATTGCACTTGGGTAACGAGTATGACAAACCATTCACATAAATAGTGATATTAATTTGTAAATTATTTTCCATGGGACTTTATGACTTTGAACATTCTGCTGTAACTTCGTGGCGCACACTATCTTAACGATGCCTCAGTAACATCATCTAAAAAACAGTCAGCCAAAGTTTATCTGGTGCAACATTTAACACCATACACGTTGATAAATATCTTTTGTTTTACAGTTCACGAGAGAAAACTGATTGTTTAAACTATAACGATATCATTATTCTATCTGCTATCTCATTGCGGTGTATTAGATAATGTGCACGCAACTATAGTAATGTTTCAAGTCAGTTTAGGGGCGGTGGGGTAGTCTAGTAGTTAAAGCATTCGTTCGTCACACCGAAGACTCCGGATCGATTTCCCACAAGGGTACAATGTGTGGATAAAATTTCTGGTGCCCCCCGCCGTGATATTGCTGGAATGTTGCTAAATGCAGCTCACTCACTCACTCACTCACTCACTCACTCACTCACTCACTCACTCACTCACTCACTTATTCAAATAACTTATGAAAGTTTTGTCTTTTGTGTTGAATGTGTAATTGTCTTATTTATTTTGACCATTAGCATGTCAGGATACATACAGGACGATATATCAAACCTCTTTTGCTTTACCGAAATGTATCGGGGGGAAAAGCGGCGTGCTTTGCACAAGTTAAATCACCCAGAGTTTTTTGTAAACAGTTATGCATTTGGTTCCAGGCAAGAAGCTCCTCCTGAACGTGTCCCCGCCCTGTCTGTCCTCCATCACCATCGAAGCAGGGGCAGCGTTAGTCTGGGGCGACGTGGACAACCTCAACGTCTGTGTCAGCTACATCCTCATCAGAGGCCGCCTCCAGATCGGCAGCGAAGACTGCAGGTTCACCAGGAAAACTCACATCAGACTTACAGGTCGGTTATTTGCCGTAATAGTTGTTTATTATCTTTCAGGCATATGCTGTGAGGTACATTATACTTATAATCAACCCGTGAATCGATCGCGACCAGGGAACAAACCTTTTGCACAACCGTCGTTATCGTGGAGATGTTCGTCTGGTGTCTGCATGTTAAAACACACATCCAAGATTGTGAGAGCAATGTGTTTGCGACCTGTCTCTGATCGAGGAGACGTTTCTACTTTAGAGTTCTGTGAACGTAGATAGGAAGAATTGTGTACATACCCTTCACACCAGTTTAACTCTATTTCTCGTGTAATGTTAGTACTTGTTATCCCACCATATAGAATACAGCATGTCATTATTATCCCACCTTCTCGAAAACAGCATGTCATTTTTATCCTTCCATAATGAATACAGCATGTCATTATCCCGCCTTCTAGAATACAGCATATAATTGTTATCCTGCCATATGGAATACAGCATATAATTGTTATCCCACCATACTGGATACAGCATATAATTGTTATCCCACCATATAGAATACAGCATGTCATTGTTATCCCGCCATATTGAATACAGCATGTCATTATTATCCCACTATACTGATTACAGCATGTCATTGTTATCCCGCCATATTGAATACAGCATATCATTATTATCCCGCCTTCTAGAATACAGCATATGATTGTTATCCCACCATAATGAATACAGCATATAATTGTTATCCCACCATAATGAATACAGCATGTCATTGTTATCCCACCATACAGATTACAGCATGTCATTGTTATCCAACCTTATTGAATACAGCATGTCATTGTTATCCCGCCATATGGAATAGAGCATGTCATTGCTATCCCACCATTCTGAATACAGCATGTCATTATTATTCAGCCTTCTGGAATACAGCATGTCATTGTTATCCCGCCATACATAGTGCCGATATCTGCAACACAATAAGGCGGTCAATGCAAATGTATCGATTAAGACAATCTACATAATTAATTACCCATAGCATCTTCACTCTGTGTACCATGAAACACATGCATATCAATGGGAAGGAATCGTTGGATGACTTCAAGAAAGAATACTGAGATCTGCAACATTTCCCTTCCCCAGGCGAAAGTAACTCCACGCTGTCTGTTTCTGGCTTTGGGAGGAAGTTTATTGGCGTGGCTGCAGGAGGCACGATTGAGGTGCACGGAGAAGAGAAACCATCGTGGACGAAGTTGATCCAGACAGCTAAACCCAGCGCCTGTGACAGCCTCTTTGATTTCCAGGTGAGTTGGTGTTGTGTTCAGACACTTTCACACGGGGGTCACTGTTGAGATACCGGTGAAAGCCCCTTTAACTTACAGGTGAGTCGATGTAGTGCTGAGATACCGGTGACAGCCCCTTTAAATTACAGGTGAGTCGATGTAGTGCTGAGATACCCGTGACAGCCCCTTCAACTTACAGGTGAGTCGATGTAGTGCTGAGATACCCGTGACAGCCCCTTCAAGTTACACTTGAGTTGATGAAGTGTTGAGATAACCGTGACAGACCCTTTAACTTACACGTGAGTCGATGAAGTGCTGAAATACTCTTCACAGCCACTTTAACTGACAGGTGAGTCCATGAAATGCTGTGATACCCGTGACCACCCCTTTAACTTATATGTGTGTCGAAGAAGTGCTGCGATACCCGTGACAGCCCCTTTAACTTACACGTGAGTCGTTGAAGTGCTCAGAAACGCGTGACCGCCCTTTCAGCTTACTTGTGAGTCGATGTAGTGCTGAGATAAGCGTTACAGACCCTTTAACTTACTGGTGAGTCGATGTAGTGCTGAGATACCTATGACAACCTCTTTAACTTACACCTGAGTTCACGTTCTGTTCAGATACCTATGACAGGATCTTTAACGTCAATCGATTTAGTGTTCCAATATCTGTTACATCGCCTTTAAATTTCCCAAACAATACAGTTTCAGCAGTAACTTGTAATTAGGTTTTGAACAGACCCCCTGGAATTACATTATCTGCAGTGGACCTTAATCTCGTTCACGATTGCAAAGTGTGTAGGATGTTGATTTGAGATTACATTTATATCGATACCGTATCAGCAACAGATGGTTCACTCCGCTATTGGCAGTCCCGGACATGCCTGCCAAATTGTTGTTTCACGCAAAAGAATGCGTAATATAACATTGACAGGAAGCACTTAACTCAATAATGATAACACTTGTTGCAACACAACGATCATAG
This sequence comes from Haliotis rufescens, assembly GCF_023055435.1. NCBI lineage: Eukaryota > Metazoa > Mollusca > Gastropoda > Lepetellida > Haliotidae > Haliotis > Haliotis rufescens. The sequence continues at coordinate 40,245,244 of NW_025964334.1, read as the reverse complement.
TAACAGATGTATGGGTCTATGGTTGGTATTATGGTATTGATATTACATGTACATTTCATTGACAGCTTAATGCAGCCTCAGTTGAATTCCTTGAAGTAACTCTAGTGATTCGACGAAGACCTGTGTATGTCTCAGGTGGAATATAAAATATGGTAATATTTAAGAAAGAATAAAAAATATTTCCACTATTACACATTGCTCTGTTGAGGTCATCGCGTATCGTGACGCTATCGCTGACATTAATTCCAAAGATAACTACTATTCTTTATAATCATTCATCTTTTCATGTGATACTCATGTAACCTGATTGCACTTCAACACATTTGAAATAGTCATTGAAATATGAGGACCACACTTACGGCGCAACGACATATCTCCTTCTTAGTTCAGTAATGTTATCTTACAGAAAAGCGTGTTCCAGGCGGAGTCTGCCCAAGGCCTGTACGTGTCTGTGTTTAATGAGGACAGCTCTCTGTGGGACTTTGCCGTGTTCAGGACCGGAGAGGACATCGCTGACGAGGACCTCAAGTTCCAGGAATTTGTAGAAAGTCAGTTAATCAAGGATCATTATGATACGTTGTTGTTATAAGAGGTTGTTTGGGGCTTGGTTTTTTTTGGCTTAGCTATAATTTATTTTTTGCAACTAATTTGCTTGGTCATAATTGTGGGTTTTTCTTACGACTCGTCTGTTTCAAATTTAGATCGATGCATAAAGATTCAGAGTGATAAAACACATTCCTTAAAGCCTCTGTGAGGAGGGGAATGACTTTAACTTTCCCTTCATGTCCAGCAAAATTTCTGCGGCTCTAGCCTTTGGTATCTACAATTTACAACATTTGAGGTACAAATGAGGTTGCTCTTTCCATCAAGATTGAAAGAGCGTCATACGACTTTCGCTCAGAAGTTGTATGATCAAGGTTAAACCGTTCAATGCCTCTTTAAAGCTTTTATAAAAATATTGTGGTAGACATGTGGAGGACATTTCCAAATATGACTCACCAGTGGCAAACATGATTCCCTATTTTATCCCCAAATTCCTATTTTAACTTGTACCCCATGTTCCTGTGTTTTATCAGGTGAACTTGTTTTTGCACGTGTTTGTGACGGGTGCCCCCGTGGGACAGGATACACTTACCTTTTCGCAAAGAACTGGTGTCGTCACTATTTGATGGTGATTCATGGACGCATGGCTATGATATAGTCGGAATTATACCATCGACTCCGCTTTTGGCAGGGATTTTTTGTTATGTATATGGAAAGGTTTTATGTCGATTTTATACACGACTTACATGTCTTTACTGTTAGAACAAGTGATGTTACCATTTCAGGCGTTGTCCAAACTTGGTTTCGTTATCTATATTTATGACGAGTTGTCATGTTGTGATATGATTTCATAATACGAATTAGTTCTGCTTATTTTGCACTCACAGGTATTCCCCAAGACAAGATCCTGGCAGTCGCTCTTCAAGGTGAACTTGGTATTGGGGTCATGGCCGCTGTGTACGAAACACTGGAGACAGCTGGGGGTCTGACGTCATCAGCCATCAGGAACGTCACAGGCAGACAGGCTTACGCCTTTATCACAAGAACAGGTGATTCACAATTCAATGCTATTTCAGAAATGTTTCGAATACCGGATTACGAGTTACAAACACACCATGTTTATTGCGTGGGCACACTAAAATTATGAATGCGTGGTAAGTCTGACAGTGTATCATCGTGCTCCGATCGGGTGGATCAGTGCTCATGTTATCAACCACTGCTTTGTCTCGTTCAGATGATCTATATACTGCTGAGATATAGCTTGCAAATTGATGGGATAGTGCTGACATGTAGGTGGTATATTGCTACAATATAGCTGAGATATTGCTAGGATGTTGCTGAGATATAGCTGAGATATTCCTGGGATAAAGCTGGGATGTAGTTGGGGTATTGATTTGATATAGCTGGCATATAACTGGGATATTGCTGGGATATACCGGTAATATTGCTGGGATGCAGTTGGGGATATTATTTGGATATTACTTGGATATTGCTAGATGTAAATGGGACGTTGCTTGGATATTGCTAGAAATTGCTGATATAGTTGGCATTATTGCTGGGATATTGCTGGCTCTGGCGTAAAACACACTTACTCACTTACAAGGACTTGAAACACATACATGTTTATACTTCGCCAGGTAATATTGGTACAACAGTCGAAAAATATGTTCCTAATCCCCTCGACAAGGACTTCGTAGAAACAGGCTACCTAGCCGTTGATTACAGTGGGTTCCAGTTCAGAGTCAACAGCAAGGTGTTCTCCAATCCGAAAATGAAGAGAGGTGTCAACTTTAAGGTCCTAACACACGAAGCTGCGTACCCTTGTCTCAAGCTCAACGCAGACGTTTCCAGGTGGAGTGCGGGTAAATATTCTTCTCGTACATTTCCTGAGTTTCTCTAGGCTCATTAAACATCTTTTGTTTACCATACAGTTCAATTTCATTCAACACTTGTTCAAATAATGACGGGACCACGTACAATCTATTTCTGTCTAAAAGCTGAGTAATAACATTGCTGGTGTATTGTCTAGGTGACAAGATCGTCATCGCATCCACCGACTTCGACTGGAGACAGGCTGAAGAAATGACCATCAAGAGTTGTCCTTCTTGTGCGGTCAACGAGATCTGTCTGACAGGTATGTAGAGCTGGGGGATCTGGGTTGCTGTCAATGTTTCCGTAGATCAACAAGTTTCCTGTATTCAAAATCAACGAAAGACAATTACTTTCCTGAACATCTGTATAGAAATATGAACAGGATGTTATGTCCATACAATTATATGTTTTTTTATGTCCAAGTTTTATATCAAAAAATTCTCCAACAGAGCCACTGAAATACATGCACTATGGGGAGGTAACTCTTGGTGTTGACGAGAGGGCGGAAGTGGGACTGCTGAGTCGGAACATCCTCATAGAGGGCGTGATACCGGAAGACGGGTGCAGTGTCAACGAGCCGGAAGATCAGTACTTCTGTGACCTGTTTGGATTTGACACATTTGGAGGTCATATCAAGGTGAAAAAAAATTAAGTTAAATCATAAATCCTCCTTAGTAACGATAATGATAATAATAATAATGAAGTATGAGTATCGGACTGGATCCACAAATACTAAAGAATGTGCATTGCCTTTACATGTGTGTTCACCTGTGAGTGAGAGGGCGAGTACGTTAGGTGTGTTCAACACCAGTTTGAGCAGTTGTCAGGGTAATGTGGAAGGGAAGACCAAAAGAAACCCATGAGCAAGGATGTGGTTCTGACAAATCAAGTATTACAACAAGGTCGATTCTGAGATTTAAATCCATGACCAGCATCACCAACTGCCACAAGTCATGTCATACCATACATGGTCACCCCAGGGTCCCTCGGTTCAGAGTCGATGTCCCCAATTAAACTATAGGTTAACACTGTCTTACTGCTTCATGGTTAAATCTTCCGCTGCTTAACCAACACTTATGGAATATCACAACACAATGAGTGACCTTCAGAAAATGTTGTAACCTTTATGCTATTATACTCATATGTAACCATGAACAATATATTGTGACGTCATACAACTCTTCGTTTTTTATTAAGGTTGTCAGAGGCTTCACAGCTGCTCACATCCAGGGCGTTGAACTCTACCACATGGGGCAGCAGCGATTTGTCGGTGAGTTGCAGCAGGAGATTAGAAAATATGTTACTTTTGAATTCGATGTTAACAGGATGTCTTACCATAAGTAAATTCTCTTCCTCAGGCACCTACCCACTCCACTTCCACATGTGCGACGACGTGGACGGCAACTGGTTCCGTCACAACTCCATCCACCACTCTCTGACGAGATGCGTCACTGTCCACGGCTCAGATGGAGCTGAGGTTAGTGAAGTGTTGAGCTATCTGTATTCACTGCGTCTGCTGATCTTATCTTCTGGTCACATAAGTACATTACTTTTAAACTACTATCTGTTATCGGTCTCTCTATTTGTTTAGCATGGAACGTGGGTTATCTGTGAGGTAAAACACAACGTGTCTCACATTGTGATTAATCATAAAATTTGGAAAACATTAGGTTTCTCGCCTAACACCGAAGTGTACTCATTTATGGCGGTGTGACAGAATGCTCTATGACACTGACTCAGGCTATTCTGAAACATTACAGTGAAAGGAAGATTGATAAGATTACTTTTATATTTACCAAATTTCACTTTCATTTGAGTCAAGTACCACAGTAATAATAATATAATAACTGTTACAGTTGCACTGACCTTGAGTTGACCGTGGTCTAATTGTTATGCCGGTTAATCCCAACTAGCCGTTATGAGGAGTTTGTATCTCATTTATAAGTTTAGTGTATTTTCTTCTGACAAATATACATTCATATAGAAACACGTTAACACCATGTGTCTCACTTTATTGTAACACCAGGTGTCTCAAAAAACGGGGGCAGGACAATTGCCATCCAACAATTGCCACCCAGACAATTGCCAACCGGATAATTGCCACCTTGGACAATTGCCACTAGGACTATTACCATCCATCAAAACAATTTCAACATGTTAATGGTTTCTTTATTCAGTTAATTACACAAAAAAAGCCTTAACAACGGCGGTCAAATATTCCAGTAAAACTTCAACTGTCACAAGTACAACAGATAATACTAATATAGTCTTACACCCCAACTTTACAGATGGCTAATTCATAATCGAGCATGAGAGTCTCGGGGACACAATCACGGGGTTGTTTCATTTGATAGAACAATTCTCACTTGCTTGGCTTCCTGCTTGTTTGTCATCAGAACACAGGGGTAAAGGCGGTGAGTAGTCGGTAGTAGAGATAGTGGACAGTCTTGAATGTGCCATCCGCAAACCAGTGGGGTCACCTCGCCAAGAGATCATTAATATAAACAAAATAATTTTGATTGGAAATAGTCCTACTAGTTAGAGCAGTTTACTGGGTGGCAGTGGGTTGCAGGTGGTAATTGTCTGGGTGGCAGTTGTCCTCTGTGCCAACTGTCCGGGTGGTAATGGACCCGTGGGAATTGTCCTCTGTGCCAACTGTCCGGGTGGTAATGGACCCGTGGGAATTGTCCTCTGTGCCAACTGTCCGGGTGGTAATGGACCGGTGGCAATTGTCTGGGTGGCAATTGTCCTCTGTGCCAACTGTCCGGGTGGTAATGGACCGGTGGGAATTGTCTGGGTGGCAATTGTCCGGGTGGTAATGGACCGGTGGCAATTGTCTGGGTGGCAATTGTCCTCTGTGCAAACTCTCCGGGTGGGTGGCGGCAATTGTCTGGGTGGCAATTGTCCTAGACCCATCAGAACGTATGCGCACTTTATGTCGTACCACGTGGTGTCTCCAAGAGAGTCAGGTTTTAACTTTCTTAACACCAGGTGTCTCACAATGTGTGCTACCTCCACCGCGGGCACGGCTTCTTCCTGGAGGATAGCGCGGAGCAGAGGAACGTCTTCGACAGCAACCTGTGTATCGGCACCATGCATGGCACCCACATCATGTCCGACATGAAGAAAGAATGGTGCAATTCTACCATGAAGGAATTCTGCAAGTAAGAATAACCCCACACGCCTTGACAGTTCAAGTGCAATCAATTGCAATGTACTAGTACATATATAACTACCACATTGACGTTGTTTTTATAAAAGAAAGAAGACAATGATATCATTTCCAGCATTTTGCCAATCATAGAAATATTGCGAGGTAAACTGATACACTGACTGTGTTCCCAGTGCTCTCTCCTCCTACTGGATCACACACCCCAACAACACCTTCATCAACAACGTGGCCGCCGGCTCAGATGTAAGTGGACAAGCGTTACTATAATTACAGAATCAATGAAACATCATATTTATGTCAACTTCTATGTTGCCGGGCTGTTCAAATAATCTCTATACGGTTTGATTGTTAGTTCTGTGTTAGTGAGGGAGTCGGCTCCATGAGGGTGGAGACCTCGATTTAACGCAGGTCGTTAACCTTCAGTACATTTCCGCTGTCAGAGCATGAATCAGCACAAGTCTGAGGATCGAATCCACGACCGGCAAATGTCTGCCCGGACACGGGATGTTATTCTTCAGTCAGTTGCAGTGCCTTCGAGTACTGGGACAACGATTTAGTAGTCATAACTTTGTCTTTTGACTTATGAATTTCAACTTCTTTCTTCTGTTAATGCGACGTCTTAGTACAGATGGGAGCAAGTAAAGGATAAAAAAGTTGAAATCTATATAGTCAATAAGGTCTTGATTGATACTACAGATTCGAAAATGTCACTCGTCACCTTGTGGTTATGCTCACATCGGCTTTTTGTCGACTTGCATCCATTTCTAGAAAGCCACGCCCAAGATGTTTGAATCACACACTCAGTGATACAGATAATATAACTTTTTGATTTCCAGAATGTAGGGTTCTGGATACTAGCATCTAAATTCCCCCTTGGTCCCTCCCGACAACGCCAGGCAGAGAGAGGGCTAGTGCCGAAGTTGCATGCCATGCAGACAAAGGTCAAGGAATTCAGAAACAACACGGCTCACTCTAACGCCCAGGTTAGTGGCACCTCTACATAGTGTACCGTTGGAGAGTGCTATACTATTATTTATTACTAACAAGTGTGTTAATCTGTTGAATATGACTTATGCTTGCGAATGTGTTTATATGGCCTAAGTGTCATGCTGTGTATACTACATATTACATGCACTTGTATGTGGCGCATATTACATGTAACAAGTACCCAATAATGTAACATGTAGTCAGACATGGATCCGATTAAGGGGCGGAACTTAGTCAACTGGGCCACCCGTGCCGCCTGTCATGACTAGATAGGGCTAAAACTATATGCACACATTGTTAAAGGTGTCGCTGCCATTGGAAGAGAAACGAATATCAATGTGTTTATAGAACTGGGCGTTTCTTAAGGTATTATGATATGAAGAACGTGTATATTCAAAATGCACTAAATGTTTAAGACTGCTAAGGGGTTAACTATGATATGCTGTTTAGTTCAATTAATTGACATTTTGCCACCCCACGGAAACTGTAAAATTATTTTATATGGCGTGGTAATAAGCTGACATGCCATCTGTTCAACAGAGATCACTGCGAATCGATCACCGTATTTCTCACGGAGAGAAAAAAGACGGTGTTTTTGTCCCCGAGAATGGAGTATTCGGTGCCACAATATCACACACACCAAGGGATCCCCCAACAGCGACCAAAGGATCACTAGACAAATCCTATCTCTATGGGTGAGAGTTATTGCCTTCTTAGTCAACCGTTATGCGCGTGGTTGTGAATGGCATAATATTTCCCTTAATGTTTTCAGTATAACATGCCAACATAGTCACTACACATCTTTGAAGACCTCCTGTTGAAAAAAGGAAAGTAATATGCATAATGCATCATGTTATCCAGATGGAATTCATCTCCATATTAACACTATATGTATATATAGTTCACATAAATAATAGTTATATAATATCGTGGATAAATAATTTGAGAAAAGAATGACCGATGCTTAATGATAATCTTATTTTTCTGAACTAACATTCGACAGTACACAAACGCAAATGTATTCAGCTTGTTTAAATAATGACATATCATTTTGTCTCTTTCTACAGGTTCACAGCATACAAAAACAACGGCCTGAATGTCTGGACGAAAGCTGGAATCGTCATCATGAGTAACTTCACGTAAGTATGAACAAAACTGACTCCTTGATCAGAACACCCATCACAATATATAGAGTATTTAGTAATCTACATTGAATACGTATACATAGTCATACATACATAAGTTTAAGCTTCCTTGTCCATTTGTAGGAACATTTGTTCCATTTGTATGACAGGTTGAACAACAGGCTATGCGTGTTTTGGCAATCACATTTCAGTAAAAAAAAACACTATTTTAATATTTGTCTCATTGTTTCGTCATACATCCGAGCCTGATAAACAGGTAACAGTCGTGTTCTTTATGTTGGAAATCGTGTCCAAAAGGATATCCACATGACGTCAACATGACGTCAACTGTGATGTCATGACACAAAACGTCAACAAGGATATCTGTTTTACGTGAACAAAGATATGTGCTTTATGTCAACAAGGATATCTGTTTTACATTAACAAGGATATCTACCTTGCATTAACAAGGATATCTGCTTTACAGAACAAGGATACCTGCTTTACATTAACAAGGATATCTGCCTTGCATTAACAAGGTTATCTGCTTTATATTAACAAGGATATCTGCTTTACATTAACAAGGATATCTGCTTTGCATTTACAAGGATATCTGCTTGACATTAACAAGGATATCTGCTTTATGGTAAGAAGATAATCACCTCTACAATAACAAGGGTATCTGCTTTATATTAACAAGGATATCTGCTTTACATTAACAAGGATATCTACTTTGCATTAACAAGGATATCTGCTTTACATTAACAAGGATATCTGCTTTACATTAACAAGGATATCTGCTTTACATTTACAAGGATATCTGCTTTACGTCAACAAGGATATCTGCTTTAAATTAACAAGGATATCTGCCTTGCATTAACAAGGATATCTGCTTTACGTCAACAAGGATATCTGCTTTACACTAGCAAGGATATCTGCCTTGCATTAACTAGGATATCTTCTTTACATTAACAAGGATATCTGCCTTGCATCAACAAGGATATCTGCTTTACATTAACAAGGATATCTGCTTTGAATTAACAAGGATATCTGCTTTATGTTAAGAAGATAATCACCTCTACATTAACAAAGGTATCTGCTTTACATTAACACGGATATCTGCTTTGCATTTACAAGGATATCTGCTTTATGTTAAGACGATAATCACCTCTACATTAACAATGATATCTGCTTTACATTTACAAGGATATCTGCTTCATATTCACAAGGATATCTGCTTTACATTAACAAGGATATCTGCTTTACATTAACAAGGATATCTGCGTTGCATTTACAAGGATATCTGCTTGACATTAACAAGGATATCTGCTTGACATTAACAAGGATATCTGCTTTATGTTAAGAAGATAATCACCTCTACAATAACAAGGGTATCTGCTTTATATTAACAAGGATATTTGCTTTACATTAACAAGGATATCTGCTTTGCATTGACAAGGATATCTGCTTTACATTAACAAGGATATCTGCTTTACATTAACAAGGATATCTGCTTTACATTAACAAGGATATCTGCTTTACATTTACAAGGATATCTGCTTTACGTCAACAAGGATATCTGCTTTAAATTAACAAGGATATCTGCCTTGCATTAACAAGGATATCTGCTTTACGTCAACAATGATATCTGCTTTACACTAGCAAGGATATCTGCCTTGCATTAGCTAGGATATCTGCTTTACATTAACAAGGATATCTGCTTTGAATTAACAAGGATATCTGCGTTTCATTTACAAGGATATCTGCTTTGCATTTACAAGGATATCTGCTTGACATTAACAAGGATATCTGCTTTATGTTAAGAAGATAATCACCTCTACATTAACAAGGGTATCTGCTTTACATTAACACGGATATCTGCTTTGCATTAACAAGGATATCTGCTTTACATTTACAAGGATATCTGCTTTATGTTAAGACGATAATCACCTCTACATTAACAATGATATCTGCTTTACATTTACAAGGATATCTGCTTCATATTCACAAGGATATCTGCTTTACATTAACAAGGATACCTGCTTTACATTAAAAAGGATATCTTCTTTATGTTAACAATGATATCTGCTTTGCATTAACAAGGATATCTGGTTTACATTAACAAGGATATCTGCTTTACATTAACAAGGATATCTGCGTTGCATTTACAAGGATATCTGCTTTGCATTTACAAGGATATCTGCTTGACATTAACAAGGATATCTGCTTTATGTTAAGAAGATAATCACCTCTACAATAACAAGGGTATCTGCTTTATATTAACAAGGATATTTGCTTTACATTAACAAGGATATCTGCTTTGCATTAACAAGGATATCTGCTTTATATTAACAAGGATATCTGCTTTACATTAACAAGGATATCTGCTTTGCATTAACAAGGATATCTGCTTTACATTAACAAGGATATCTGCTTTACATTAACAAGGACATCTGCTTTACATTAACAAGGATATCTGCTTTACGTTTACAAGGATATCTGCTTTACATTAACAAGGATATCTGCTTTATGTTAACAAGGAAGAAGAGGACGTCTATACAATTAGAGTCTTCCGCATTACAATTGCATTATCTTTCTCACCTTGAACGGTCTTGGTGTTTAGTGCATGTTCACATATATTTCCACAGCCTGGCAGATGCTACGAGAGGCATCACTATGGCTGCAGGGACGTTTGAGACATACGCTGAGATAACCAACTCCCTGTTTGTTGGGGAGACGGACAACCTGGGACTGCCACAGGAACCCTTTGGGCGGTCAAGATCAGGGGCCGCGTATGTCATCGTCATTTTGTTTGCATTCCAGGATTTATGTATATTTATATTCTCTATACGCCGGTTATTTTTTGCCTGCTGCAAGCTTGAAAAAAATAAATAACAAGAAGCCCTCGATATCAGTCATCGTGTGTTAAGAAATAAGATTTTATTTATGGGCAATTTTGGAATGACCGTGTTGAAAGTCAGAAAGATCAACAACACTCTTTTTATGAAAGCTTGTTCTTTCTCCAGCGATGAACCTCTCCAAGGGGTGTTGTTCTACCAGGGCCCAGGACACGTGACTAATACCTTCTTTGACAAGTATGAGACGATTACATCAGATCAGATCACCAGGTACGCGGGGTCCATCAGTGTGAAGCGCAGCAACCCCTACCCCCCTAAAGCCAGCAGCCATGTTGAGGGGATCAAGTTCGGTTTCTGCGATGTGGTATGTATTTGTCATGTGTTACCTGTCTATCAAGGCCCGGTGCAAAATCAAACCATTTTCACCAGATTGTACAATGAAAAATGTAACAGATGACGAGCATCATTGCTCATGTACGACGTCTATCTGCGTCGTTGTGTACTGACGTAAAGGTCCAGTGTTGTCTTGTTTGCAATACTGTGATGTGAATCGTACAGTAAAATAGCACTGTGTATTAAATTCTATTAATGAACTATCCATCATTCAGACTGAGGGCAACTGGGCCTTTAAGGGTGATCCATCTGTCCCCACCCTTAAGAACAGAGACGGCAACAGACAGATCACCTTCAGGGACATCGACGGCAGCGTGTCGGGGATGGCAGGGACCCAGTTCGTGCCGAACACACGTTTCCACACCACCAACCAGTGTGACTATAGACCTGTGTCTAACTTTGCTGTGTGCCCTCATGACTACGCTAAGGTAGGAATGAATACTTGGCGAAATATTGAAAGATTCACTCTCTTACTCGTTATTGTTTACCTTCCAATTGTATACCTGAACAGCGACATATAGCATTCTGATGTTAGGAGCATAGTGATGGTGGGTGGTGGGGTAGCCTTGTGGTTAAAGCGTTCGCTTTTCACGCCGAAGGCCCGGGTTCGATTGTGAAGCCCATGTCTGGTGTCCCCCGTCGTACTTTTGCTGGAATATTGCTAAAAGCGGCGTAAAACCATACTCATTCACCCATAGAGATGGTAACAGGTGTGCCTCTAACGTGTATCCCTTAACGTGTCTACAGGTGTGGTGTGGGTGTGTCGGGTTGGCTTGGTTTAATTTATATTTCAAAGTGACCTTATATTTTCTTTATTATATCTGTAATGCTTTCTTTAAAACTGTCCCGCATGTTTATTCTTTCCCCAACAATCGATAATGAGCACTTACACATGACCACAACATCGACATTGGGTTGACTCATAAATTTTCATTTGAAATCACTCATCTAAACTATTGGGTACCTTGAAAGTATATTGGGTGCATGTCGGGTACGGGTTGGGCATACCATTATTATACCAGGAGTTACTTTGGTGATGATACTGTATTATTGCTGACTTCAGAGATACATGTTATTCCATGTGACGGCATGTCTAGATCAGTGAAGATTGATACTGTTGAGTGCAACCGACTTTCATCGCTCTTCTGTTTGCGAAGTCTCCAGATTCTTAACTCACATTCCAGGCTGTCTTTAAGGGAGACGGAGCTCTTAAAACATTGAAGGAGAACTACCCCATGTACATGCGCCGGGACGACAGACCTGATGATCCTTTTGCCTTGAAAGGTATCTTTTATATCTATCCAGAGGTGTTTCGTATGTACCTGTTTCCTTAGGTCATGTCTCAGACGTCGATGACCTGCTTTACTTCAACTCATAATTAAAAAAATTGGCATATTTAAATGTTTTAATGTTGTGAGCAGTAATATGCCTCACGTTGTCGATAGTTGGGATCAAATAAAATCATCAACTTTTCCATTCGTTTTTATCAAACTACACACAGAACAGACACATGAGTATCCGAGATATATCCTTCGCCTGATGGATATAGGAGGTACATGTATGGAGCTTTGTTATCATGTCAAATAACACACGGATCGGCTCTTCAATGGTGTTTGTGTAAAAAGCAAGTTTTGTCCTTTCTTACAGGCACCAAGGGAAATATATACCTGGTAATCAAGAAGAAATCCTACACGGTGTATTTCAACGGTACAGCTCCGACGAAGCTAACGATATCTGCAGAAAACCTGGAAAGGTAAGTTCTTTATACAACGACGTCGTTAATGCTAGTGTAGCGTGTGCAGCGGGAAAGTGTCTGTCCTGTGTCCCCCCAGTTCATTGTGTCGTTATGCAGCTATTCGTAATATGCATATTGGTTAATCTAGTCAGTGTTATCCCTCAGCAAAGCATCGGCTCAGATTGCACACACTTCCATTTTGTTGTCTACCTTTGTGTTAACTACATCTCCTTTCATATGTGGAATGATAGCAGACGTAATGATCAGCTACAAATGACATAACATAACAGTCAGAAATTATGACAGCGTAGTACACTTCATAAAACCGATTTTATATCCCTGTTTGTGAGTGTGTGCAAATATGTCTATGCCAGTTACTTCACGTTTCGGTAATAACAAAATGTATCTATTGCTGCTTCAGTGGGGACTATGTCAGACTCGGCCTGTGTTATCCGAAAGACGTGACAAGCTTCAGCTTCTCCAGTGGACTTCCAAGGATAGGGTCAGCTACTCCTGCAATCAGCGTCAGTAGCATCAGCGACCTGGACCGCGACACCACGGGGAGGGCCTACTTCTGGGACAAGTCCACAGGGTGGGTATAGGTACAGCAGAGTATGGAAGGGCCAAGACACAACGGTGTTTACAGGGTGTTTACAGGGTGCTGAACTGAGTGGAAGGGACAAGTCTCATCGACGAGAGAGAGTCCACAGGGAGGGTATAGGTGCTGAAGAGGATAGAAGGGCCCAGTCTCAGCGAGGAGAAGGAGTTTACAAGGAGGGTAAAGGTGCTGCAGAGTAAAGAAGGGCCCAGTCTCACTTAGGAGAAGGTGTTTACAGGGAGGGTAAAGGTGCTCCACAGTAAAGAAGGGCCCAGTCTCACTGAGGAGAAGGTGTTTACAGGGAGGGTGAAGGTGCTGCAGAGTAAGGAAGGGTCCAGTCTCACCGAGGAGAAGGTGTTTACAGGGAGGGTAAAGGTGCTGCAGACTAAGGAAGGGTCCAGTCTGACAGAGGAGAAGGTGTTTACAGGGGGGGTATAGGTGCTGCAGAGTAAAGAAGGATCCAGTCTCAGCGAGGAGAAGGTGTTTACAGGGAGGGTATAGGTGCTACAGAGTAAGGAAGGGCCCAGTCTCACCGAGGAGAAGGTGTTTACAGGGGGGGTATAGGTGCTGCAGAGTAAAGAAGGATCCAGTCTCAGCGAGGAGAAGGTGTTTACAGGGAGGGTATAGGTGCTGCAGAGTAAGGAAGGGTCCAGTCTCACAGAGGAGAAGGTGTTTACAGGGAGGGTAAAGGTGCTGCAGAGTAAGGAAGGGTCCAGTCTCACCGAGGAGAAGGTGTTTACAGGGGGGGTATAGGTGCTGCAGAGTAAAGAAGGATCCAGTCTCACCGAAGAAAAGGTGTTTACAGGGAGGGTAAAGGTGCTGCAGAGTAAGGAAGGGTCCAGTCTCACCAAGGAGAAGGTGTTTACAGGGAGGGTAAAGGTGCTGCAGAGTAAAGAAGGATCCAGCCTCACCGAGGAGGTGTTTACATGGAGGGTATAGGTGCTGCAGAGTAGGGAAGGGTCCAGTCTCACCGAGGAGGTGTTTACAGGGAGGGTAAAGGTGCTGCAGAGTAAGGAAGGGTCCAGTCTCACCGAGGAGAAGGTTTTACAGGGAGGGTAAAGGTGCTGCAGAGTATACCAAGTCTTACCTGAGGAGAAGGTATTTACAGGAAGGGTAAAGGTGCTGCAGAGTAAGGAAGGGTCCAGTCTCACCGAGGAGAAGGTGTTTACAGGGAGGGTAAAGGTGCTGCAGAGTAAGGAAGGGCCCAGTCTCACCGAGGAGAAGGTGTTTACAGGCAGGGTAAAGGTGCTGCATAGTAAGGAAGGGTCCAGTCTCACTGAGGAGAAGGTGTTAACAGGGTGTGTAATGGTGCTGCACAGTATACCCAGTCTCACCGAGGAGAAGGTTCAGTGTTTCCTGATGCAAACGTGTCTTGTATTCACACTCTGGAATCCCAATTTATTTCATTTACTTTCTCATGCTTTACAGGTTGTTATTCATCAAGATATACTCCAGTGTTGATCGCGTTGATGGCGAGAAATGTCCAGGGTACCGATGCCCGTCACTTACCATCACCAGAACAGGTGGCAGCGATGACCTCATCGACTGTTACAACGACGCATACGATGGAACCTACAACATAGCTGAAGATGTAAGTTTTACTGCCTTAGAAAACGCAAAAAAATACTTTACCTTCAAAGAAGAGGTTTTCCTGTATTAGTTCAAACATAACTATCCACATCAAATATTTCAGGATGCAGTGAACATACCCACGGCTAAGCCTTGTACCAAGACAACATCAGAGGTGAGTTGACATACCCCGCCCCACCCCCTCACTCACATCACATGTTGCTAGGTCTTCTGCATACCCAATTGCTCATGAAACTAAATGCGTTAACTGAGTGATTTGGTGTACAGGGAATTGTTTGTTCATATAATGGCGTGTCATCGTTTGTGTGAAAATTACTCAATGTCTTACAAGTCGTTGGTTAAACTCAAGAGCACGAGGTATTAACACAGTATGAAACATGGTCCACACCGATACATATCTGAGCTGTTTGTAAAAAGGCCGCGAATTATATATCACTCGAGCTTCTACTTCTTGTCAAGTTGACTGTCAACAATTCAAACAAACAGTGCCAAACATAAAAGATATTTCTTCTAGCAGTATCCTTCCAGTGTCAGCCTTACCGTATTCCATCAATGTACATAGGTGCATGAAGTTCATACCTACCTGATATGAGCCGTGCCAATTACATGTCTAGACTACCAGTTGTCGGACTTTAATTTTTGTAAAAGCCAAGGTACCTGAATGGGTTAGATGACTAACTTTGTGAGTTGGCGATTAGGTGCCTCACTCCGACTGTGGGTTCGAATCCCGAATCGGACTCCAAAACGTACTAGAAAATGTACTTTACTGAGAAAGTGTTATCCCAAATATAACAGTTGTTATACCTGATTCTGACGCTGTACTCAGGAGGATGAACTTCAGCTCGACATGATGCTATTATTGCACTCAGTGTCGTGAACTGCAGCCCTACCTGATTTTATTAATATTCTCATCCAGGGATTTGGTGCCGAGGTGGAGGCGAATTTCTTCAGTGCTACAGCTTCTACTCCTGTGTGTCCCTCTGACCCTGTACATCAAGGTTAGTACTCTACTCCATGTGTCCCTCTGACCCTGTACATCAAGGTAAGTACACTATTCCAGTGTGTCTATCTGATGTAAAGCAGTGCTGATTAAGATTTCCACTTTTTGGTAGCCCGAATATATTCACGACCAGGAAGCCATGCGTTGCGAGTGAACCTCTCTCATTGTGACCATAGGTCGATCAACACCCGAACTGAAAGGTTGCTACATGGACAGCTTCAACTTCAGAGATGTCCCCCATGACTTCATTAAGCTGACGATGTCCATGACTGTCAGCTCCTGTGTAGAAAGGTGGGTGGACAACATGTGGTGTTAATTCATGGATACTTCTAACATAAAATTGACAGGCCAAGTCGTAAGTCATTGTAAATTTGTTTTCAAGAAAGAAACAAGGAAATGCAATGTTTATCTATGTACGAATAATCTTTAAAATAGTGTTCAATCTTAATGTGTTATTCAGATGCTACTACCGGGGCTATGTGTACGCTGCTCTACAGAACGGTAACGAATGCCGATGTGGGAATATGTACGGAGGCTTTGGAAACAGCACCATGTGCTCCAAGTCCTGCTCTGGCGACAACACCGTCAACTGTGGAGGTTCTCTGGCTAACGCTGTCTACACAACCGGCAACGGTAAGCGTCTATGACTGATAAAATAATAGGTAACATCATCAAGCAGCGTTAAATAAATGTGTCTGGGTTGTACCGAATGAACGAGACCCTACCTTGCGTATTACTTGACCTCCAAAAAGTAAAATTGATGAAGACAAGATATATAGTTGTGATCTGATTATTGTTTCAGCTGCACTTTCGGCAATGGTCAAGTGTAGGACAACAGGCGCAGTGATTGACGGGAAGTGTTATTACCTCACTTCCGGTACCTATTCGTATGTAGAAGCTCAGGCACAGTGCGTCAAACTTGGCGGGAACTTGGCCACCATCAACTCACAAAGTGTACAGGTAATTCAGATAAAGAGGGAATAAATACGACGTGACTACACGACATTGTTTATATTGATAACAACTTCTATATTCTTTGTAGCGACGTTTCAGGGTTACTTCTGCCCCCTTTATCAGATGAATGATGACAGGGCAAGAACTAGCCCTCAGATGTCGTTCAAAAAAGGTGTCATGTATTCATCTTCCTCCAACCGCCATGCTGCTGATGTAGATAATGATCACTTTCAGTCTGAAGTGGAGCGCTACATGAGACCCTTCAAGACTGATGCCTGGTTTGGTCTGAACGACGTTGCCACGGATGGCACCTACGTCTTCATCGATGGTACAACACTTGGCAGTTACAACAATGTTATGCCTGGTCAGGGCATGTCAACAAAACAAGACTACGGAGGTTGGTACATTATGAATTCTTCTAGGTGGTAAGTTCTAAATATTTCGAAATATAATGAATTGAAGAACTGTCCATTGCTGTGTGTTGAGCACGTGTTTGTTTCAACCAATACCCTGCAACTCATCGAAAGTAGTTACGGAGGATAAAATTTTATCATGTACTGAGAATATGTTGTGCACCGTCGGGGAGATAACATTGTGTTGGGTATTATAATTACAGTTATACGAGCAAAAAGCCTTTACGGCTGGGATGACAGTGGAACAGGAGGGAGTCACCGAGCATTATGTCAGCTACCCCTCAGTGGAAGCCCTCCTTCACCAGGTACGTGCTGTGTCAGCTACCCCTCAGTTGAAGCACTCCTTCACCAGGTACGTGCTGTGTCAGCTACCCCTCAGTGGAAGCACTCCTTCACCAGGTACGTGTTGTGTCAGCTACCCCTCAGTGCAAGCCCTCCTTCACCAGGTACGTGTTGTGTCAATTACCCCTCAGTGCAAGCCCTCCTTCACCAGGTACATGTTGGGTCGGCTACCCTTCATTTGAAACCAACCACTCTACCCCAACCCAATCTAATCCAAACCTACCCTCCGCCGCTAGTCAACAAGACATACTGCGATTAATGTAATTACAGAGGTAAAGAGAGGTGTGATCTCGATGGTCTAACTCAGCTGTATGAAATGCTACATGTGAACAACTTGTTTCATTTTACACCTTCGTTCTTGTGAACATATGTAGGAAGATTTCATTTTTGAGCTGTACTTCAACTTTATATTCAAAACAGTACTTGTGTACATGAGGATATACGAAATGTACAAGCTTTGTCCATACGACCTTCTCCTTCATTCCAGTAAGTTGTGGTCACAACAATTACGGACAACAATTGAATGGCGGCGACTGTTACCTCGTCATCAACACAGCCCAGAACTATAACAGCGCTAAGCACACCTGCTACACTAGACGCGGCACTCTGGCTGATGTATCCAACGCTCAGACATGGGTAGGTACTCTCAACCATTACCAAAGATGTTATCCCGTTACAAGAACTCCAGAAGTTACCCTGTGACCAGAACTACAGAAGTTACCCCGAAACCAAAACAGCAGAAGTTACCCCATAACCAGAACTGCAGAAGCTACCCCGTAACCAGAACTGCAGGAGCTACCCCGTAACCAGAACTGCAGAAGTCATCCCGTAACCAGAACTGCAGAAGTAACCCCGTAACCAGAACTGCAGAAGTTACCCGTAACCAAAACTGCAGAAGTTACCCCATAATTAGATCTTCAGAAGTTACCCCATAACCAGAACTGCAGAAGTAACCCCGTAACCAGAACTGCAGAAGTTACCCGTAACCAAAACTGCAGAAGTTACCCCGTAACCAAAACAGCAGAAGTTACCCCATAGTCATTACCACAGACGTTACCCTGTAACCTGAACTGCAGAATTTACCCCGATACGAGAAATTCAGAAGTTATCCCATCACAAGAACTGCAGAAGTTACCCCGTAACCAAAACAGCAGAAGTTACCCCGTATTCATTACCACAGACGTTACCCCGTAACCAGAACTGCAGAAGTTCCCCGTAAACATTACTTCAGAAGACACTCAGTAACCATTACTACATAAGCTACCCTGTAACTATTACTACAGAAGTTACCCTGTAACCATTGCTACAGAAGTTACGCCATAACTATTTCTACAGAAGTTATCCCACAACCATTGCTACAGAGGTTACCCCATAACCATTTCTACAGAAACCAGAACTGCAGGTATCCCGTTACTACTACTACTACTACAGATGGTACCAAGTCACTACATGTATTTACTAGAAATATATATATGGAAGGTAGCCCGTCACCAGAACAATGGGAGGTACCTTGTCTGAACGAGTACAGAATATACCCATAGCCATAGGTACAGCAGGGGTCTATTAACTAGAACTACGGAATGTTCCCATTTGTCACCAGAGCAATAGCAGGTACCTAGTAACCATAACTACCAAAGGGACCTGCTTACCGTACATACAGTAAATTCATATTATACCTAGACAATGTACCTGGTAACCATCAATACAGTGGGTGTCTGGTAACTATAACTACAGAACATGTCTGGTAACCATCAATACAGTGGGTGTCTGGTAACTATAACTACAGAACATGTCTGGTAACCATCAATACAGTGTCTGTTTGGTAACTATAACTACAGAACATGTCTGGTAACCATAATACAGTGGGTGTCTGGTAACTATAACTACAGAACATATCTTGTAACTATAACAACAGAACATATCTGGTAACTTTAACTACAGAACATGTCTGGTAACCATCAATACAGTGTCTGTTTGGTAACTATAACTACAGAACATGTCTGGTAACCATAATACAGTGGGTGTCTGGTAACTATAACTACAGAACATATCTGGTAACTATAACAGAAAATATCTGGTAACTATAACAACAGAACATGTCTGGTAACCATCAATACAGTGGGTGTCTGTTAACTATAACTACAGAACATACCTTGTAACTATAACAACAGAACATATCTGGTAACTTTAACTACAGAACATATCTGGTAACTATAACAACAGAACATATCTGGTAGGGTGCATTAGTTCAGGGACGCAATCAGTGTACATTTTCTAAATATATATTTTCACTAGAAATACAAATACACACAAATTATGAATTCTTTTCATCAGCATGAATCGTCTTATACTACAACATCTGCCTGCAGTTGAATTATGATTGAAACCTTGATACCATTCCTTCAGGTGATTTCTAATAGTCTCACTCTCTCTACAGGCAACCGTCAAGGAACACATCTACCGCTTTGGACAGTCCATGGACTACTGGGTTGAACAGGAAGAAGGGGAGTTTATCGGTGAGTAGGTGGTAGTATTCAGGTATTATTTAACTAAGTGTTTACATGAGGATGACAGCAGCATTGGGAATTAATCTGTATTTGGATTATGGCAAAATGTTGTTGGTAAGTATCCTTGAAATGTTCACATTCAAATGTAAAATGATATTCATCTCTGCGTATTCAGGATTGGAGGACACAAGGCTGTTCAGTAAGAAAGTGGTTAAAACGGGAAACCTGCTCGGTGTCGTCTGCAAGATCGGTGAGTTAATATATCTTCCTGAAACAAAGGAAAAATAATTATTTACTTAATATCCAGAAAACCTTCAAGCTAATATTTGCTGCAGTCGTCAGTACATCAGCCTCTGCCTAACCAGTCGTATCAGCTATTCAGCCTGGTTTCCGTCATTTTCAGAAACTCTGTCAGCTGCAAAGCCGTGCTCAACAGGTATGTTCTGATTTTCTACGCGCTTGTCATACTTAAAGGTCGCTTGCTAATCAACACAACGTAATCCCAATATAAATCTTAATCTAAATAGAACAGATTACCCACACTGCTTCGCACTACGCTCACTGTACTGATTAGTAAGGTCAGCTATGACCTCATTGTGACTAAAGCACAACACGTGAGTGGCGAGCGCATTGTAAATATGTCCCGGAAACAATCTTGCAATGCAACATACTCTACCTTCCTGAATTGTGCTACTGTGTCTAATGTATCTTGCTGATTGGTCAGTAATCAGTAACATAAAGTCCTGCTTACGTGTGTATCTCAAGAATGGGTGTAGCAAACTTAATACCATGTAAAGTTTAAAACTGTGTACAACAATCACATCATGATTCCACACTGCTTAAGGCTGGGTTCACAACGGCGGCAGCTGTTACCTCTACACAGGAGTGCGCGCCACGTACGCCGCCGCCAGGGGATTCTGTAACCAGTGAGTAGTATAATCTTGTAAACATCTTGTCTAGTGGTCAGTATGTCCTATTGAGTGGTGGGCAATCTGCTGGCCAGACTATCCTGGTAATCAGTAGCCAATCCAGTGGTCAGTATGTCCCATTGAGTGGCGGGCATTCTGCTGGCCAGACTATCCTGGTGATCAGTAGCCAGTCTAGTAGCCAGCATATTCTATTGAGTGGCGGGCATTCTGTTGGCCAGACTATCCTGGTAATCAGTAGCCAGCATGTTCTATTGAGTGGCGGGCATTCTGTTGGCCAGACTATCCTGGTGATCAGTAGCAATTCCAGTGGTCAGTATGTTCTATTGAGTAGCGGGCATTCTGTTGGCCAGACTATCCTGGTGATCAGTAGCCATTCCAGTGGTCAGTATGTCCTTGTTAGTGGCGGGCAGTCTGCTGTCCAGACTATCCTGGTGATAAGTAGCCAGTCTAGTGACCAGACTGTCCTTATTCCAGCTACATGACGGCGGTCTGTAAAAAAAATCGGGTCTGGACCAGACAATCCAGTGATTGATATCATGAGCGAGTCTGACCAGTCGTACCCGTTAGTCGCCTCTTTACCTATTCTACCCCGGATCTTCACGGGTCGAATGTCCTTTTGAATGCTGGAAGTACATTGACCACTATGCCATTGTGTGCGGTGGGCAGTCTGGTTACCAGTACACGTCCTTGTTGGTAGTGGACTGTCTTTTGGCCAGAGTGCCCTCTGGTGGGTGGTGGGCATTCTACTGACCAGTATGTCCTTGCGAATAGTGGGTCGTCTAGTGACCAATTATGTCATATCACTAACTTGATAGCATTTCACAAAATCAATATGGTTTATGGTTCAGATTGCAGTCCTTCTGGATATCATGAAATCAACCTTTTTGCAACAAGAAGGCAACTTCTATTTCAAAAACGAAGATTCACTTACAAACTTCTCTAAAGAAAAAAGCCTGCATCTGATAAGGCTTAACGGTTCAAAGCAATATCAAGAACTATACTCTCTAGTCCATACTGCGGACTCTCAGTGTTTGTAGACTCATCGCTCAGCAAAAGTTGCTGGAGTCATCAATCTCATTAAAATCAGATCTAAGTTCTCGCTACCGCTAAACAAAGATCTGAGGACATCCCATTACGGGTCACGTCAGAACGACCTTTCATCCGACCAACCAAAGCGTCGCTTACCAGATCATGAAAGTGACAGTCGGAATGTGTTTTCTAGTCATGCAACCTCGAAAACGTTAACACGGGGTATTCCTAACAACAGTTACGGCCCGTACGACTGATTCCATCAAAATTATCGTCCATCTCTCGCTTCCGTGGGATAAACATTTGAATGGAGGAGGCGTTGCACAGTATGTGGGATGCACTGCTTTACAATCTCAACCATACATAAGACATTCTGGAATGTTCAGTTTTCAAAATTTTAATCGAGAACTGTGCCAACATATTTTTCAAGCGTATGGTCTGAAATGGAAGTCGCCAGGTTGAAACGAGTGCCGTAATGCTCGAGAAAGCTGCTTTCTAATTGGCTGATGTCGACTTCTTGTTAGTGATTTCAGTGGTCGGTCAAAGCTCGCGAAAGCTCGTTCTGATGTGACCCGTAATCAGATGTCCTGAGATCTTTGTTTAGCGGCAGCGAGAACCTAGATCTGATTTTATGAGATTGCTGGAGACATTTAATTTCTTTCAATGACACAGAGTATAGTCTTGTACTTACTTTTGTGCAGTCCCAATTGTTCGTGAAGGAGACGCAACAAATCGTCCAAATGAATGGTATAAATTTGGCCTTCGTCTTTTCTTGTGACCTTGGCTGCAACGACGTCATTGGGATGTCAGAAACTCAATACACTGACGTTGACTAACGTCTTTTATCTTGCTACTACATCAATATTTGTTTTAAGAACATTATGTCTGGTACAAGAAGGGTGTTTAAGATATATACTACTTAATAATAGCCATTAAACATTTCATAGAATGAACTGTCTGGTGCGTTACTGCGAGTCGTAACCTTTCATTCATTTCAGTTTGTGTTCTCTAGCATCTATCTCAGAGATGGCTTACGATTCCTGGAAGTATGAACGTTTCTTAAAAGATGTTTTCAATATGTGTTTTCTTTCATCTTCTTGAATGATGTTTTTGGTGGGAAGCTAACTTCATACTGTTTTTATTACAGGGGTGACAGCCAGGTTCTCACGGTTCTCAGTGACGCTGAAAACACCTTTGTGGGAGACACTGTGAAGACAGAGACGCTCAATCCTCTAGTCTACATTGGTAAGTAGACTTCTTATGTTGCTCGGGTACAGGCGCCAGTAGTCTGCAGCACCGAAATTGAATGTGCAGATTGTGTTCCTTTTGGTCTGTCAGTATCATTCCCAGCTTCGTATCAAGCATCATACCCATCAACATACCCATCAATATACCCTGCATCGTAACCAGCAACGTACCCAGCACAAAGCCCTGCATCATACCCAACAACGTACCCAGCACAGTGGCCTGCATCGTACCCAGCATCGTACCCAACAACATACCCATCAACATATTCAGCATCATACCCATCAACATACCTAGCAACATACCCAGCAGCATAAACACCCGGCAAAACACTCAACTTCATACTCAGCAGCATACCCAGCATCACAACCAGCAGCGTACCCAGCATCATACCCAGCAGTGTACCCAGCATCATACCCATCATTATACCCTGCATCGTACCCAGCAACGTACCCGGCACAGAGCCCTGCATCATACCCAACAACGTACCCAACACAGTGGCCTGCATCGTGCTTAGCAACGTACCCAGCATCATACCCATCAACATACCCTGCATCGTACCCAGCAACGTACCCAGCACAGAGCCCTGCATTGTACCCAGCATCATACCCAGCATCATACCCTGCATCATACCCAGCATCGTACCCTGCATCGTACACAGCATCATGCCCAGCAACGTACCCAGCAAAGTACCCCGCAATGTACCAAGCATCATACACAGCAGCATCACCTGCATCGTACCCTGCATCGTGCCAAGCATCAAACCCAGCACAGTACCCAGCAACGTACCCAGCATCGTACCCAGCTTCGTTCCCAGCAACGTACCCAGCATCATACCCTGCAACGTACCCAGCATCATACCCAGCATCGTACTCTGCAACATACCCAGCATCCTACCCAGCAATGTACCCAGCGTCATACACAGCAACGTACCCAGCATCATACCCATCAACATACCCTGCATCATACCCAGCAACGTACCCAGCACAGAGCCCTGCATCGTACCCAGCAACATACCAAGCATCATACCCAGCAACGTACCCAGCATCATACCCTGCATCGTACCCAGCATCATACCCAGCAACGTACCCAGCACAGTACACTGCAACGTACCCATCAACATACCCAGCAACGTACCCAGCACAGTACCCAGCATCATACCCAGCAACGTACCCAGCTTCGTACACTGCATCGTACCCAGCAACGTACCCAGCAACATACCCAGCATCGTACACAGCAACGTACCCAGCAACAGGAGTTTCACAGCAGTGCTTCGAACAAACTGAACTACTGCTGAACGTCACTCACTCATTCTCTCTCTTCAATCGTATCTTCTTCGTCAGTGTATCCGTCTGTTATTGCATGTAGCAGGTATACATAGCATGTACACTGCTGTGTAGGCACGTTGTTGTACAATATTTAGGGTCAAGCATAAGTTTTGGTTTCACGAACGATCCGATCTGCTATATAACTTTCAGAGATTTCATCATTGGGTCATTCAATTACTGAAAGTGTTTGGATCAAATTAATCTATATTTATCTTCAATTAGTAATAAATAATAAGTGAATGCAACGGTCCTGTAAATGAGGACACTGTCGAATTGAAAGTCTGCAGAAACAGAAGGGATTAATTTCATCGTGAGACTTAGTATTTACGTTCATTAAAGTGCATTCATCTGTGAAAAATCGTTAAAGACCTCGGTATAAACTATGATGTATTATATGTGCAGGGTACGTCTACAATAATGCTGCCGACGCCTATGAGTGGGAAGACGGGTCTTCATCAGCCTACACCAACTGGAACAGGAATCACGGGGTGGACAACGTGGTCAATGGAGAATGCGCTAGACTTCTGTCACAAAACTACAAATGGAAGAATACTAAATGCAATTCGAGAAATAGTGTAATGTGCAAAGCGCCCACTGGGCCGTGATTTTGAATAGTTAGCACTATTTCAATTATGATATCTCGCAGGTAATTATTTATTTCATGGAAATACACAAAGTGTAGATATTAAATCATGGCATATCTAAGTATACTTTGGATCTAGAAATTTTGTATTAAGGAAATGTAAACACAATTACTACACTTTGTAACAAATCTAAGTTTACTTTTGGAATCTGAACACCATATCATTTCGGAAACTGAGCTGAAAGATGTCACTGATTGTCGTCTGTTCTTTCCGTTAATGATTAAAAAAGCAATCTGTGCATGAATTCTGTTAGTGTTGTTTTATTTATTTTAAGAATTTATTTATATATGTTTTGCTTTTCCGTGTGCGCCAAAAAAAGTTTGGAGTGATTTCTTAAGACACTAGTCTGCACTACTACCAGAAACGCTCTACAATGTAAAATGGTACAATTATTTTATACAACGGGACGGCAGTGAGAAGTTGATCGATCTCTTTTTTATTTCCCGTGCAATAAATGTATACGGAAAGTCTTGGTTCGCATTCATTTTATGTGAAAATAAACAAACAAAATGAAAACATTCCATTTCCAACACATTCAAAAATAATTCGAAAGAAATTCTTATAATTTGTTGCAATGGAATCCTAGAGGGATCATTGTCGAGTTGTCCCCCATGCAAAAACAAGCAGAATGAGTCATAATTAACCATTATCATCCTGACAAGGTAATATGCTAAACTTAACAAATATTGAACCTTGAGCAACATATGATCCTTTGTGAAGCTTCACTATAAACACTAAAAACAACAAACGCAATATTTGTGTGGAATAGAATATGGGCACAGTTTATTACAACATTTGTGACGAAACCCTGGGGGGAGAGGTTTAAGACTAATAATATAATAATAACTGAGCGCCGATATATCAGATGTGAGCAGCTCAGAGCATAAACAGGAGGGGCTTGTCTCACTGGGGTCGCCACAGATGAGTAACCCATCCACCCACCCCCGCCAGAAATGTAAGTCAAGTAGAACTGTTTAAAAAGATACTCTCCAGTACTTCCTGTAAGAAAATAGCTATCCCCACATCGGAAAGGTGAATGTCATCATTGCGATATAAGTTGGAATCGCTTGCTGTTATATCATGCTTAATTCGACGTCCCCCTTTTTCCATATTAGATTCGTAACGAAACGGTTTACTCTCTTCCTCTTCCGTTCAATAGCAGCCCCTCTCTGTGCGCCATGCCACACCCTTCTAGGTAGGATTTCCGACCACACCAGAAGTGCTTCAGGCATAGATGCTGTGATACAAGAAACCAACCCTTCTATTTTCTTACTTAAGTCTACACCACTATCCTTCACTAGGTCATTTGATCCAAGATGTAATACAAGTACCTTCGGAGGAGGATGTGTCTTGAGTCTATTCTTGATGCATGGTCTCAAGTCGTCCATCTTCATTCCTAGCTTGCCAAGCCACTTCACCTCAGCACCCAGCTGGTCTAGTCGCAAATTCATCCTAACCACTGTGAATTCTTCTGAGCCCAATACACATAGGAAGATCCGACGAACCAAATGTCTGAAAAACTTAGTTGACAGGTTAAGCATACACATGAATTGTTACCGTTCCTTATATTAAAGCTATTCTGATATATCGTTTGAACGCATCCGATTTCCACCTTCCCCAACACTTGATGACGTCAGTCGAGATACCATGCATAGCTGCTGAGGTAGCTGCACCAATGAAAAAGAGTGAGACTTGTATTTATTGTGCTCCAGACCAACACACCCTAACGCTTTTGATAACATTGAAGAAAACTGGTATCTTGTAACTGGAAGACCATCAATATGTATGAAAAAACTCTCTCTGGATGATGAATGGGGTCTGCTATCCAAATACAATCTCAGCAATGCCACTGGGCAAATTGAAACATCAGCATGGGCTCCAATGTGAAGTTGAGCTGCTCTCAAATCGGTTTTGGACATGCGAATTGTCATAACAATACTTGATGTATTTAATATGACATCAGATAGCAGCAGTCCCTGATACGCTGGGCCACTGTTACTCACTAGTTCACCTACACGCAAGAATCCAAAGAATGCCAAGGAGAACATACTCTGAAACAGAATAGTCTCGTACACTGACTTTGAAACAGATCGCAAGGCTTCCGTTAACTGTTTTAACAATGGTAAGGTGATAGGAGCTCTTGTATCTGGCTTCTGAGCATCTCTTCTTATTCCTTGTAACAACTTCTTGATGACAAAATTCTCTGTAGGGTCTGATAATGAGGCTAATTTATGATATCTACTGATAGCTGAGATATGTTGATAAGCTGTTGCTGGAGACTTACCCTCCAATGATAGGTTGGTTATGTAATCAGCAATCTGCGAAACTGGAACCGGCCAGGTCTGATCTAGGTTATTGCTGAAACGAAACTGTTGAAATCCATGCAACGCATACCTGTATGCCTTATTGGTGTTTTGAGATACTGACATACTTAATAGCCTTTTAGCTTCGTCTTCCATATCTGCCATAGAGAATCTGGTATTGGGGTTGGCTGCGGACAAGCCTGGGGTGCTAGAATCCGAAACTGCTGCAACTGAAAGCGGGATAAAGAATCTGCTATGCTGTTGTAGCACCCTGGAATATATTGAGATTTCATGATTATGTTAAGCTTCAAGCATTTGTGAGTAAACAAACGGACTAAAACCATTACTCTCGGTGATGACGATGTTAACCTATTCAGTACATGCACTACTGCCTGGTTATCAGAATTAAATATCACTTTCTTGTTTGTGAGATGTTCCCCCCAAATATGAACTGCCACAAATATTGGGAAAAACTCCATGAATGTGATGTCTGAGGTGTAACCTTGGAGTCTCCATTCCTTGGGCCATAATCCAGCTGCCCACCTGCCTTTGAAGTACAAACCAAATCCACAATGCTCTCCACCCGCACTATCTGTAAATAACTGTAGAGAGTCACTTGACATCCAGTATTGGTCTGGGAACACTGTAATACCATTGTGACAGCTTAAAAATTCCAGCCATGTATTAATATCTCCCTGCATCCCTCTAGTCAGCCTGATATGATGATATGCTCTCTTTATATTCCTTGTTGAATCTATAAATCGTCTTGAAAATGGGCGTCCCATGGGGATTGCTCGGCAGATAAAGTTCAACAAACCTATAAGTGACTGCATTTCCCTCAATTTCACTTTATTACGATCTGCAAACCCATGAAGTAAGTTTTTACATTGATTGATTTTGTCTGTCGGTATTCTCAATTCCATTGTTACTGTATCAATTTCAATTCCAAGGAATGTCAAACAAGTACATGGAAGCACTGTCTTTTCACTAGCAATAGGAACTCCCAACTTCTGACATAGCAACAAAAAGGTGTCAAGAGCGTCTTGGCAATGATTAGGGTTAGGTGAGCTACCAAAAAGAAGTCATCCAAATAGTGAAGTAATGCCCCTTGTTTCAACCTGCATTGAGTAGCCCAGTGTATAAAACTTGCTACTTTTTCAAAAACTGCACAGCTCGTGCGGCATCCCATTGGGAGGCACATATCCACATAATAGTTATCCTGAAAATATATACCTAAGAGATCAAAATCTTGATTATTGATTGGACATAACAGAAATGCACTTTTAATGTTTGCTTTTGCTAACATTGCCCCTTTGCCAAATTGGTGGACTAAGTCCACTGCTTCATCAAAACTTGTGTAGGAAACTGAGGCATACTCATCATCAATATAATCATTGACTGATGTACCCTCTGGGTATGACAAATGGTGAATTAACCGATATTCTCCAGGTTCTATCTTTGGGACAAGCCCAATTGCCGCACCCTAATTTTGGAAGTGGTGGGAAACTAAATGGTCCTGCCATCCTACCTGATGTAATTTCTTTCTGAAAATTCTGCCTGACTACTTCTGGTAGTTCTGTACATGATTTCAAGTTATGAGAATAACATGCTTCCCTTGGACCTGTATAATTCAAACTAAAACCAAAACACACACACACACACACACACACACACACACACACACACCTAGGTATTCAGCCGTGTCTTGGTCTGGGTAATTTTTTTACAAAGCTGTTTAATGTTCCAGATTGACTGGTGATTTACCTTTATCAGGCAAAACTAGGTTGCTTTCCAATTTGGGGAGTTAATTTACATGTGCCAACTTTGACATATTCTTACAAAGGCGGGAAGGTGAGGCTTACTGCAACTGGTACACACATGTGCATATCTGCACACACTGCGGCTACATTTCGTCAGATTGAAGTCATAGCATGGAAGCTGGCGTTTTGTCCGCATGTTGGGCTTAACATCTTGGCCTTGGCCTTGACCTTGCCTGTAGTATGGATTGATACTAACACTTGATGATGGGGTTGCAAACATAAGCCAGAGTTCATTATTGATGACAGACCATGGTTCGTGAGGATTGTGAGCATGGCGAAGTCGAAACTGCTGATCATAGGAACGCCAGCCATAAACCTTCATCCTTGTAGCTGCCATGCGTACAATATTCATGTATTTAAGCATGTGCTGTGCTTTGCCCCCAAATTTCTCCAGATAAATGCTGACAAATATCAAGAATGCATCTGTCCATTCCTCGATTGTGTTGATTCTGGGATAATTGCGCCTTATAACCTCAATAGAGGGTTTTCAGAGTTATCCCGTCATGCCGTGCGCGCCGCCATGTTGGTTGTATTCGCGTCCCTAGCAACAATATAGCGTCATTAGCAGCACACTCGCTCTGCAATCGTCGGCGTCTATCTGCTCCTATTTGTCATCTCGCAATCGTCTGTAATGGATAACTACGCTAATTTATTGGACAAAGTATCTCGTATAAGATATCACTAGAAGACTGGTGTGATCGACAAAGAAGATCCGTACAGGATTCCGAAATCGAAATGGAGTGACAACCACAAGCATTTGCCGGCAACTAACTACATCGACATCGTCAACTATCTGGTATTCAGTCCCAGTCCTTTTTGTAGTTTATCAGACATCAGAAACTACAGGAGCTTGGAAGCATATGATAGATTTGTATGTGGTTGGGTACGAGACATTGTCTCGTATGTGCATTTGTCCATCGAAGATGGAAAGGCCATTCACGTTGTGAAGTCAAAAGTAAGTAAACAACAGCTTACCTACATCCTATACAACTGCTACTGTACAAGAGCCAAGCCAATACATAAATGTGTGTTTACGTAGTGATAACATTCGGGTGGGTTACGTGGATATTATAAAGCGGTTAGACAAATTAAATAACAGCTGGAGATAATATTTCAGACAGAATCCAAAATGTCTTCAGCAAGTCATTGAAATTATACACATGCAAATTACCTTCACAATCCTTTCATGAAACGTCTAAATGCTCAGTCCATTATTATGAAGTATTAGAATTGAGAATACTATCATTTTCATTCACTTTTTAAATGTAAATTTTATATCTGAAATAAAATTAACTCCTCCACTGTATGTTTACAGGTAATGCATTCCCAGCGCTTGAATGAAGCTCCATTGCACCCCTGGTTCATCACTGATGACACGGGCAAAGTTTTGTCAGCCCACTGCAATTGTATGGCAGGTTTGGGAGAATCGTGCACACATGTAGCAAGTGTGATGTTTGCTGTTGAAGCTATTGTTAGACTGAGGGAAAGTACCACCGTAACACAGGAACCAGCCAACTGGAAACTTCCAGCTTTGATGAAAAAGGTTGAATATGCATCTTTAAGAGACATTGATTTTACCTCTTCAAAGACATTGAAGAAGAAACTTGACTTATTAATTGATGATTCATCTGCTACATGTTCAAGTTCATCCAGTGCTAAACTTACCCATAATTAAGTTAGGACCTGCATCTACACATAATTTTCACCTTTCTTCATACTATTAATGCAGACAGACCATCTTGTCTAGCAGTTCATAGTGATTATAGTGATCAATATGTACCTGTACCACTACAACCACAATTTCCACAAGTGATTCCTGAGCTGTTTGATGAAAGTCTGGTTGGCATCCCATATAATGAAGTTTTAGAACACTGTCAGAATGTTTTAGATCAGCTGAGCATCACAGAAGAGGAGGTTACAGCAGTTGAAGCAGCAACAAAGAACCAAGCAGGTCCCCCACTTTGGTTTCAGTTCAGGGCTGGACGTATAACGGCATCAATGATGAAAAGCGCAAGTCGTACATCATTGTTGGACCCTTCTAGGAGTTTACTTCGCCATATCTGTTACCCGACTGAGGTCAAGTTTTCTAATCCAGCTACAAGATGGGGATGAAGCCATGAGGTAACAGCAAGGGATGCCTATGAGAAATTATCTTGTGAGCATCACCATAACTTCAGTGTTGAGGAATGTGGTTTATTCCTTAGCTGTGAGTATCCACATCTTGGTGCGACTCCTGATGGTATTGTTGACTGTAGCTGTTGTTGAAGGGGCTGCCTTGAGATTAAATGTCCTTACTGTGCCAAGGATGACTTAATTGATAACAATATAGTATACTTAGAGGAGGTTAATGGGTCACTGCAACTGAAAAGGGACAGTCAGTACTATTACCAGGTGCAAACACAACTATTTGTAACAAATCATGATTATTGTGACTTTGTTGTTTGGACAAATGATGATATTTTTATGGAGAGAATCACACCTTGTGTGGCCTTCTGGCAACCAGTAGCTGATCAGGCGATGCAGTTCTTCACATCTGTTATTCTACCAGAGATTGTTGCACGACACTTCTTGAACACCACGTGTGAAAGGGTTGCTCCAGAAAGTGTTGGGGAAGAATTGTTTTGTACATGCAGGACACCAGAAGATGGAAGCAAGTATGTTGGCTGCGATGGGAAAGAATGTACAGTGAGATGGTTTCACTTCAAGTGTGTTGGTCTTGTACGAAAACCAAAAGGAAAATGGTTTTGTAAAGATTGTTCTTCAAATATCAAAGGAACGAAGCGCAAACACAATAGTGAAGAGTGATGTGTGATTTCAGTAACTTTACCTGATCCTTTTAACTTTTCAGTGTGACTCAGTCCTCACTGTTCTGTAACTGAGCTGGCAAACCATGTCTTAATGAAACTTGTTCTCAAAAGGATATTCATGCGTTATAAAATTGCGCATACAAACTGTACAAATTAAAACTATAAAAAAAACTGACCATTTCTCATGTTCAGAATTAGATTTATTTCTACATTTGACAGATTGTACATTGGATCAGTAATTCAAAGTCATATGTATGAAATATTTGCTGTTGATCTGCCAAGTAGGTCAAAGACATACTAACACTTGTTCAAGATAATTTTGCAGCAAAATCACCAAGTTAAAAGAAATATCAGTAATCACATTTCAATGTGAGGTTATTTCATTAACAATTAGTTTTATCTGATGTAACTGCATGACCTGTTTGAATGATAATACATCCATGATGAAATTATCAATTCATATTGTTGAAACATTTTTTCAAGTGAACCACAGTGGTGCTTGGCACAGAATGAACATGGGCTAATCTGAATCAGATGTATTGCCTATGCAATACAATGGGATTTTAGGTAACACTAAACATGTCTAGGTGGTTTTATTCCTGAATCATAATAATTATGAAATCATTAAACACACTTGACATTTTGTTTTTGTATTTAATCTTTTACAAGTATAAGTAATAAACTTTCACTGGAATGGAACAACTGATGGACACATGTTGGTAAGTGCACAGCAAACATGGGCAATCTTATCAAGAAGTGGAACAGCATCAGTACTCTTGGTCATCAGGTAATCAATGGGAACAGTGCTGCTGAGTATCATATATTTTTGACGGACACTACCAATAACTCTTTCTACATGAATTTTCACATTGGCAATCTTTCTTGTCTCCTCAACTTCAGTGCCACTTAACTGTGGTTTACCTCGTGTAAAAGCTGGGATCCTTAACTCTGCACCACAAGAACCAATAATTTCTTGTATATCAAAGCCTCTATCTGCTAATACTATATCACCATGTAAAAGATGGTTGGTGAAATCACTATTACTTGTCAAATACTTATCACTAACACGACCTCCCCATCCCTCAGAAATGTAACTTACAAAACCTTGGGGAGTGATGCCAATAAGATACTTTACAGTATTATGATGCTTGTACGTTGACCAAGTCTGGGTTCGAGCTGTCAAATTGGATGGCCTATCAATAAAAACCTCAAAACAATCTATTATAACAGACACTCTGCGTCCAAAATACCTTCTGAATATCATTGGCATTGTTTTCCATAAATTTTCTCTATCAGGCCAGAATACAAGTCGTTTCAAATTGATGTACAAGACATCCATCACCTGATTAAATGTCCTGGAAATAGTAGCTTTACTGACACCAAACCTATAACTTAGGTCAAGAGTGGGTAAATTCAATCGGAGTCTCATTAGTGTAATAATAAGCTTTTGAAATTTTGTCAGTGATGAATGTGAAGGTTGACTAATTCCATATGATACTAGATTGAACAATGCAAGTAGTGATACAAAGGATGGTAGACCAGTATAATATCGTACTTTATCATCATCACCATCAAAATCTTCAGTATTATTTGCTTTCATTTTATGCACTATCTTCTTGAGTAGAAGATTCTCGTGTTTTAAAGATTCATTTTCTGATTTAAGAATGTCAATTTTAATCTTGCAACTTTTAAGTTCCTCTTCAGGTGTAATGTCCTGATCCACTGGTTCAGCATGTTCAGCATCCGGTTCTGCCTCACTTTGTTGCTCTTCTTCATCAAATCGCAGGTCACGGAGTCGTGTCGCCTCCTTGCGTCCCTAAATAACAAAGAGCAGTAATCTTTAGTAAAATACATGTATTTTAATTACACTGATATAATATGTACACTTAAAGCATGACATTGATGTTTTCATATTTTTATCCCAAACAGTGTTCAAAATTAAACATGAAACTCAAGAAGTCCTGGCAATAAACCTAATGTAACCAAATGAAGATAGAGGGGGTACGTTTCATACCTATGCTTTATAGCAACAAAAAATAAACCTTGCAACCCTTAATTTTTTTCCCATGTGTGTGTGCCATATTTCTACCACTAGACAAACCACAATCAGCCTAATTAACATTATTAGTTAAGTTTACCTGTAGACGGAAGAAACGAGAACCCATGTCGCCTTTGTCGCCCTTGTCATAGCCAAGTTTCACACTAGGTATCCAACCTGGATGGGTGTCCTGATACAGGGCTGATGGAGAACCTGGAGAAGATTATTTATTTATTAACATTAACCATGACGTATTTACAATCACAACAACACAATTAATTGTATGGAGGCATATGCAGTTCAGACATGCTCCACATTGTTTACAGTTATCAGTGACAACATTTAGCCCTGATGGCCTGGTTGAAATAATGACCACTGATCACCGAGGATCGTTATATTGTCATCTTAAAAATGCTACTGCAAAGACAATTTAAAAAACTTATTAATGTCGTACCACAAAAAAATACATTCGCTACAGCAACGCTAGACATGGTTTTATGAAGACAGGGAAAGGCCTGGTAGATCTAGTACTATCTACCTTCTGATCTAGGCCTAGTACTAGGGCCTATCTACCTTCTATCCGTTTCAAATATTGAAAGCATACTCGGTTTCGAAGGACGGCGGAACATAATTTCGCACTACGAAAAACCTACCTGTCATACACATTTCAAACTTACCGCCGACAAAATGATCGCTGCACACACGCATGTATCGGGTGTCCTTGAATGCGAGATCTTCTCTGTTGACAGCTGCCAACCACAAACGGCGCCGCTTCTGACTCAGATCCCTCGTTATCTCATCACTGTTATTGATTACAGCAGGGAATCTGAAAAAACTCTTCTTGTCTCTGTTTGCACGATTGCTGCAATTTATAACCGCACACGAAACAGGCATATCGGCAGGTTGAAAAAAAATCTCCGGCGTGTTTACGTTTCGCGCTTGTTTAGGTTGACAACCAACATGGCAACCGCGCACTGCATCATAGGAGCTGAAACCCCTCTATACCCCCTTGTGCATTGAGGCCCGTGATTCCTACTGGTTGTTGTCATAGGTCTCCTGTCTGAGCCCTTTAGTTAAGATCCCTAATTCCACATACTCATTTTTCCAAATTTTCTCCTTGATATTTTGAGGTATGTTGGAACCTAAGTTATCTTGGGAGAGAACGATAGGCTGAGGAGCAATAAACTGTGAGAAATCATGCACGCCAAGCCCCTGTGACTGACTAATGCCGGTTGCCATAACAAGCGTACCGCTGTCGCTGCTATCAAGCTCAATAGGCCTATCGCCTACTGGTTAGAATCTAACTGTAGCTGTACTACTATCAGTATTACTAGACCTACCACTTGTAATATTTATGCTGCTGTCAGACCTGCTACACGAATCATCAACTATATATAAGGGGGATAACTCACCTGTAGTTGAGACGAAACTGGCGGGCGCAATCCTTGTCTGCTTGGCCGACGTCGCTACCTCGCTGTCCGCACGCTGAACAAGTTTCCTCTTTCTTCCAGCCCCTCTAGCCCTGCCCGTCGACCCTAAGGATCTTGAGACATCCTTTTTGCGTGACATAGCGAGCTGGAAAGCGGTTACTCTTGATAAAATACTTCTTGTGCAGAGCGAGCAAAAATTGTTGTTGCTGTCTATATAGCGCAACATGAGCGGAAAGGATTAACACGTGACAACTGCACGTGAATCAGACAGATCAAGAGTAACCTCCCTTTCCCTATAAAATGAAACCGGCAGTTGATAATTGAATTTTATTATTATACTGAAGATGAAATAAAAATTATTTAATTTGTGGCACTGTCACGCTTGGAATACTAAAATTGCTTTACTGTCAATTCAAGTTGTTTCAAGATCAAAATTTGTCGCGTTGACACATTGTCGCCCCATCTGAAGTATGTAAAGAAAGGCTGGCTTGACAAGGCAACAATGCTATATATGTTTCTCATTGGTTACTGAACGGACACGTATTTCCAATAAACCCCGCTCGCAGATAAGGTACATATTTACCGGCTCGGGGTACGTAGCCTCGCACACAGGGTACATCACACCCTCTTCCACTCGAGACCTGACGACAACTAACAATACACACAAGTGTATAATTACATCTGGTTCAGATTGTCTATGTGACTACAGATGTACCGAGTGCATGGGTTTACTACAAGAAAGGTTCAGGTCAATAGGATATATCAGTTTCGAGAGTTATGACATTAAAGCTAGTGATATGAGATCCATGTATTCGCTGTGTGTGCCATGACATAGTCACTTTAAATTGTCAATATATACATGTCATCACTGGCCCTTAAATTACACACGATTTGTCGATAGAGGGGGTAGGACATGTTTTAGTTTTTGACATTTAGATCTAACCAGTCGAAAGCTTTACCTTAAAACAGATCTTTTGAATTTAAACTTCAGTTACTCTGACAGCCTCTAAATATAGTGTTCGTTTTTCGTACTCACTTTCGCAGTGATTTTATGTGAGCAATAGAAATGAAAGGCTGGTTCAAGCAAGGGGTCTATCTACACACTTGGTCAATGTGGTGTGATATAACAAAGAGAGTTGTGTTACCTTTAGAATAGAGCAGTGTTCAATGAAATCAAGATATAGCGGTATCCTTTCATATTAAAGCATTCAAACCGAAGACTAAACACACATCTGAACTTAACATGATATACGGTTATATACCCAGGGGTAGTATATGCTAGGGGGGCTCTGGACCAGGCCCCAGGACCCATTGAAGCGACAAAAAGCATCAAATTATTATTTTTAAAATAGATACTCTGGCCTGGTCCAGAGCCCCCATAGCTTAAGTAGTATAGGTAATGGGGGTTCTGCCGCAACCCCAATGGAGCCAGATTTATATACCTATACCACTACTACAGATGGAATTTCTTATGCAAAAGTTATGATGTGATTCAAAGATCATCATGACATTAAACTAAAATGAAAATATTCTCTATCAAGAGGGCGTCTTTTTCTTGTTTGGCACCCCCGATTTCGCCACCCCCAAAAATATTTTTTCCACTAGAGCAATAGAATGTGTCCAAAGCATACAACTGTGCCCAACGAATTTCCAATTGAAAATTTGTGCCCAACTATAGTATAGAACAAAAATGGAAGAAGAGAAATATACAACTATGGAGAACATGGGCATACATGCAGAAATGTCTGTGTTCCAACATATACTAGTGCAGAATGCATACGAAGACAACTTGCTACCAGATATATCCAAGGTAGACTATTTGGAAGGAAATCTGGGTAGAACACATCTAGAACCTTTGGATGGCCTGCCAACATTTGTAGATGATATGTATGTATTTGGCTATGTAGAAGAAAACGATATAGTATCTCTACGGGGATCTGTGTCTTGTACAATTGGAGAAAATGGATCTGCAAAACGTATACTACAAGAAATACAAATAGCAACGCAGAAAGTATACGGATGTCGCGTGCATGCTACTATTTCAAATACAATTTTCTATAAAGGAGGCCCTGGCAGCAAAATGCGAGACACAATACAATGAATACAAAAACAAACAGAATACAAAAGAAAGAAAAAATGGATGGAAAGATTTTCCAACGAAGAACCCAAATGTATATTTGTGTGCAAAATAGATGTCTCCGAGTTGTCCCTAGAGGAAACACAAAAGGGGTTGGATGCACTACACACGCAACTATATTCCTTCGGATACGAGATATATTCCATAGACTATACCAGAGACTGTTCTGGTGTAGTAGATAGGAAAAAACTAGTGGAATACCTACAAAGCGAGGGATACTTTCTACAAGGTATACAATACGATTGTGGAGAAAGAGAAGGAACAATTCTAGACAATACAGCATCTGTAGGAGAACATGTATGAACTTGGGTATACAGTAGGAACAATAGAACATTTTCCACGAAGATATACAACAAAGTTGTTTCCAATTTCGAAGCTGGGGACGTTCGGAATCCAATAGGAGCACATCTTTGCGAATACGTAGATTGTCCAAATAGACACCTACAAAAAACATTTTTGCATCCAGACGTATAGAAAAGAGGTTGTTCTCGAATAGAAGTATCTGTGTATGCACCAGACGAAGACATAGGACCTTGGGTTGTAGACGAAATTCTAGAGTTGGTATCCCCCAAAGAAGAACCACTATTTCTCGAACAACCACCAGAAAACCAATGGAGAAACTTGGCAAAGAAATTGGATAGATTTTATATAGTCGCCTCTAGACCTCTTGGGAAGATATTTGCAGCATGGTATGCACACACAAAAACTAGGAGAATAGCAGGGATACATATACATCCCAAAAAAGAGACAGTAGCAGATCCGAAGAAATGGGAAAGAGCAGTAGAATTTTCAATTGGAGACTTTGGGTTTCGCGCTTGTCCAATATTTTGCATAGACATCCTATCTTCTACAAACGAAGGTGTAAAGTTTGGACCACTTCGATGCTATACAAAAGCAAAGGATTCCAAAACTATTCTTGCGCCATCCAAACAACCAACAAAAATATCCAAGGCAGATGCAAACCCTTCCATGCTTCTCCCAAGTACAGAACACAAAGAATGGATATTCTGGAAAAACAAATCCCAGAGAATAGGAAAAGAAGTTTCCCAATTCCAAGCAGTAGAAATGGAAACCAAAAGACAAATATCCACTCTTTCCAGATGCAATAGAGAACAAAGATTGCAAGACATAGAAGACTGGTTGGATAGCAATCTATGGAAAGAAAATATTGCAAAAATACACGAACAAAGAATACAAAAAGAAAAGGAGGAAAGGAAAAAGAGAGAACAAGAAATAGAAGAAATACAAAAAAACATACAAGAATATAGAAGAATATAGAATTGCATCTACAGATACCAAAAATATTGTAGAAGAAAGTTTGGGAAGCTGGTGTAGAAAGATGTCCGAATTTTCTGGAAAAACTATTTCTATACTCAGATGGAAAGGAGAATGTGTTGTAGCTAGAAGTATCGAAAATATAGAAAATGTAGATGTATATTGTTTTCCCGCTATTTGGCAAACAAAAAGACTGTGAAAGATACTAGAATTGCTAGAAACAGCTGCACAACACACAAAACCGTATAGATATGGAAAGTCTATGTATTGGATCCCAATGGTAAGAGACAAATTGTCTTTGTGCGTGGAAGAAACAAAAACATTCTACAACAACGAGAACAAAAAAATAGAATACAATCCACTAGTTGTAGAAAAAACACAAAACCAAGAACTACTAGTAGCAAATACAAAGATAGACAAATTCGAAGAAGAAGTGGAAGATTCTTCCATTCAATATATAGAAAAAGCGCACAAAATTCCAATTGAACATTTGTGCCCAACTACAGTATAGAACAAAAATGGAAGAAGAGAAATATACAACTATCGAGAACATGGGCATACGTGCAGAAATGTCTGTGTTCCAACATATACTAGTGCAGAATGCATACGAAGACAACTTGCTACCAGATATATCCAAGGTGGACTATTTGGAAGGAAATCTTGGTAGAACACATCTAGAACCTTTGGATGGCCTGCCAACATTTGTAGATGATATGTATGTATTTGGCTATGTAGAAGAAAACGATATAGTATCTCTACTGGGATCTGTGTCTTGTACAATTGGAGAAAATGGATCTGCAAAACGTATACTACAAGAAATACAAATAGCAATGCAGAAAGTATACGGATGTCGCGTGCATGCTACTATTGCAAATACAATTTCCTATAAAGGAGGCGCTGGGAGCAAAATGCGAGACACAATACAACGAATACAAAAACAAACAGAATACAAAGCAAAGAAAAAATGGATGGAAAGATTTTCCAACGAAGAACCCAAATGTATATTTGTGTGCAAAATAGAAGTCTCCGAGTTGTCCCTAGAGGAAACACAAAAGGGGTTGGATGCACTACACACGCAACTATATTCCTTCGGATACGAGATATATTCCATAGACTATACCAGAGACTGTTCTGGTGTAGTAGATAGGAAAAAACTAGTGGAATACCTACAAAGCGAGGGATACTTTCTACAAGGTATACAATACGA
Organism: Haliotis rufescens; assembly: GCF_023055435.1. Taxonomy (NCBI): domain Eukaryota; kingdom Metazoa; phylum Mollusca; class Gastropoda; order Lepetellida; family Haliotidae; genus Haliotis; species Haliotis rufescens. The sequence goes on along the minus strand of NW_025964334.1, from coordinate 40,204,964 downwards.
TTGTGGAGAAAGAGAAGGAACAATTCTAGACAATACAGCATCTGTAGGAGAACATGTTTGTACTTGGGTATACAGTAGGAACAATAGAACATTTTCCGCGAAGATATACAACAAAGTTGTTTCCAATTTCGAAGCTGGGGACGTTCGGAATCCAATAGGAGCACATCTTTGCGAATACGTAGATTGTCCAAATAGACACCTACAAAAAACATTTTTGCATCCAGACGTAGAGAAAAGAGGTTGTTCTCAAATAGAAGTATCTGTGTATGCACCAGACGAAGACATAGGACCTTGGGTTGTAGACGAAATTCTAGAGTTGGTATCCCCCAAAGAAGAACCACTATTTCTCGAACAACCACCAGAAAACCAATGGAGAAACTTGGCAAAGAAATTGGATAGATTTTGTATAGTCGCCTCTAGACCTCTTGGGAAGATATTTGCAGCATGGTATGCACACACAAAAACTAGGAGAATAGCAGGGAAACATATACATCAGAAAAAAGAGACAGTAGCAGATCCGAAGAAATGGGAAAGAGCAGTAGAATTTTCAATTGGTGACTTTGGGTTTCGCGCTTGTCCAATATTTTGTATAGACATCCTATCTTCTACAAATGAAGGTGTAGAGTTTGGACCACTTCGATGCTATACAAAAGCAAAGGATTCCAAAACTATTCTTGCGCCATCCAAACAACCAACAAAAATATCCAAGGCAGATGCAAACCCTTCCATGCGTCTCCCAAGCACAGAACACATAGATTGGATATTCCGGAAAAACAAATCCCAGAGAATAAGAAAAGAAGTTTCCCAATTCCAAGCAATAGAAATGGAAACCAAAAGACAAATATCCACTCTTTCCAGATGCAATAGAGAACAAAGATTGCAAGACATAGAAGACTGGTTGGATAGCAATCTATGGAAAGAAAATACTGCAAAAATACACGAACAAAGAATACAAAAAGAAAAGGAGGAAAGGAAAAAGAGAGAACAAGAAATAGAAGAAATACAAAAAAACATACAAGAATATAGAAGAATATAGAATTGCATCTACAGATACCAAAAATATTGTAGAAGAAAGTTTGGGAAGCTGGTGTAGAAAGATGTCCGAATTTTCTGGAAAAACTATTTCTATCCTTGGATAGAAAGGAGAACGTGTTGTAGCTAGAAGTATCAAAAATATCGAAAATGTAGATGTATATTGTTTTCCCGCTATTTGGCAAACAAAAAGACTGCGAAACATACTAGAATTGCTAGAAACAGTTGCACAACACACAAAACCGGATAGATATGGAAAGTCTATGTATTGGACCCCAATGGTAGAAGGAGACAAATTGTCTTTGTGCGTGGAAGAAACAAAAACATTCTACAACAACGAGAACAAAAAAGTACAATACAATCCACTAGTTGTAGAAAAAACACAAAACCAAGAACTACCAGCAGCAAATACAAAGATAGACAAATTCGAATTTATAGAAAAAGCACCAGCATGGAAAGAATGCACAAAAGCATTGGATATGGAAGGAGAATATACATGTAGAAAATTTGCCAAAAGTATATTTAGAGGATTGGAAAGGACTATTCTGTTTCTACAAACAACAGATGGATTGGAAATTCCAGTATGTGGAACATTTTTGCAAGAAGAAGTTGCAAAATTGTATCCCTTGGATACATATACAGCACCAATACTATGCAAAATAGGAAGAGAAAAGAGAACAATACATAGGAAGAAAGATAGACTGGTATCTATATCTGCAAAACACTAGTATGCAAACATACCACAAGGCAAAACCAGTCTAGAGTGCCCTCTTCTATTTGTAGCAATATACAACTTTCCTCCATATTTTTCCCTACCCCAAACTTTCTCCTCCTCTTTTTCTCCAAGGTATCCATCTATTTCCCATCCCCCTTCACAAGGATGCTTTCTGTTTTTCTCTATGTATTCTTTTGCAGTATATACATGTTTGGCATTTCCAAAATCGTATTTCTTCCAATCTTCTTCACGAAATCTTCTCGGCATACCATTTTCTTGGACATATTCCATCGTTGAAAATCTATAGCATATCGAAAAGCATGCGGTTTTGTGGGAGGGTCCCACAGTGGAACAATTGGAGCTTCCTTTTTCCTCCATAGTTTCCATAGTACAACATTTGGATTGAGAATGTATCCCGCTATATTTGTGTATTTGGCAAACCATCGTGCTTTCTCTACATTCTTTTCCAAGGACTCTACTTCTTCTTCTATATCCTCCACATCCTTCCCCAAGGACTCCAATTCTTCTTCTACATCTTCTTTCTCCTTCGCAATATTGTTTCTTATATCCAACAATACTCTATATATATCTCCCAATATATCCTCGCGAGTGCACGCTCTATAGGGTTGTATGGTTCCACCTGTGTCATGCTTTCTACAGGGTTCTCCGAGTTTTTCCATATTCTATACAACCTCCCAGCCCCGATACCATATTTTCTTTTTCGCATCCTCCACGGAGATGCTTCCACGAAGGGCACGAATTTCTTCCAACTCTTCTTCGGATAGATTTTTCTTTTGCGGCATCATATACATATTCTACAATATCTTGTCTCCAATACGAATCCCATACATAGAAATTCCACACACCAAGAATCCTGTACCCTAGGAAAAGCAAGCAAATGCTTGTAGCAAAATATAGCAAAATATAGCAAAATATAGCAAATCCTAATTTAGTTTAATGTCATGATGATCGTTGAATCACATCATCATTTTTGCATAAAAATTTCCATCTGTAGTTGTGGTATAGGTATATAAATCTGGCTCCATTGGGGTTGCGGCAGAACCCCCATTACCTATACTACTGCATATACTACTCCTGGGTATATAACCGTATATCATATTAATGAGGATCTAGGGTCCCCATTGTTTAGACTACTTTTATATATACACATTAAATAAGATATAAAAACATATGTATACATAGCTTCAATGAATCAAAATGTCATGATGCCTGACTTTGATTCTGCAAAGGCACAGGCAAACAAAGCCACTAAATCACAGGATAAAGAATTGAAATTGAGAGAGCTTCCACTAGGACTATGTTATACCAACGAACGAGCGACATTATATACTATGATAGGTTTGTCTTGTATCTTATCTTTAATTGACAAAGACTGAACTTCATATGAGGTATGGGCACCAACTAGTACCTCTCCAACATTTGTTCATTCTGTTGATAAACCAAAATTTTGTTCTTAATGAAGAACCATTTTTTTTTTTAATTCTGTACATCAAGTTGGATCAAGTTTACTATAGTCCTAGATTATGTTGGAAAGTAATTATAACCATCCTTTTAGTTGTAAAACAAGTTTACATATATTTTACCAATCACAGCGTTTTGGTAAGTATATATGTACATAATATTCAAGTTAGTGATGCCAGTTTTTGGTACCTCGGATAATATAATTAAATTTCTAATATAGTAATATTTACGTTGGTGATCCACTCATCACCAGTAGGGAATCCATGCGTCTAGTACTAAATTGAATTGTTTTCACATATAATTATTATGTTTCATCAAGGTTCGATCCTATATGATAAAAACAGTTAATCTTTATCTCCCTTCAATTCTTTTGCTTTGGTATGGAATTCTTGGTGGCCTGTCCTTGAACTTCTTCACTTATACAACCGGGTTTAGTAGACTTTGTTCAGATTTCTTGTTTAATTATTTTGTATTTTTTTTAGTTCTGATAGTACTAAACATAACTCTCTCTCAGATATCTTACCATCGGCATGCTTCAGCACTTCTTTTGTAAACTACAAGAATATATTGACATACCTGTGGCTTTGATAGGAATATATTAAACTTGTATAGTTGAGAGATTACTAGTATGATGTAAACGGCCGTTGAAATGAATATACTCTGAATGACAGAGAATGACAACAGAAGGTACATTTGTGGGGCGAAAAGGTCAAGTTGCGGATGGATGAGGCGTCACCACTCATAAAGGGAGATAACTCAGGTGTTGTTAGTATAGTGCAGCTGACAAATAAATCAACTCTCTGATGTACCCTAAGCAGACGAGATAACCATGATCTGCAAGCTGGATAAACGGGCCCCACTGTGAAGCAGGCAACTAGCATAATAGCGATACCATTGTGGGTTTTGCCCGATGATATGGATCATGTCGCCCGCACCACGCCAACAGTGCTAGTATAGCGCCCCAATCCACAACATAGGTTGGTCTCCCGTTTGGCATTAACTTTGAGCCCGCCCTGTGCTCAAATTATACACTACCTGCATTAATATGTATAAACTTGGGTGATGTCCCTTATGAAGATGGTGTGTGTGCTTGCACCAAGGTGCACGTGGTCTCTGGGGTACATACTATCAGCATGTGGATCAGCGTGGTCGTGCCTGTCCGATAGGCCTTTGAGCTGTTTAACGCAATTGTCAATCCGACGATTAAGCTTCTTTCTTGCTGTTACCTTGCACACGTTGTTCGCCCCTTGCATTACCCTGCGTGGAAGCATTCAGGACCATATCAGTGTGCAGTGAGGGAGGTGAAGGCAAGTCTATAATAGGTCCCTCAGAATATCGTCATACAGATGGTGTCCAGCTTTGACACACAAGTCGTTTGATCCCAGGTGTATTATTAGCCTTCTTGAATGTTGCTTGGTGCTGTTGAGGAGACTGTCGAGGGCTGATCATACTGACAAACTGCAGCTTGCCAAGTTGTGATTGTACTGTACGAAATGTATCCTTGTGTCTGTGGGATTGCAGTATGTTTGTTATTTCAATAACAAGAGCCTCGATCTTTTCCTTTGGAATCTGTATCTCCATAGCCACTGTATCAATTGATAGCCCAAGAGAGGTTATCTTTGTGGCTGGCCCAAACGTCTTTTCAGGGGTAATGGATACACCGAATTTATGAAACAGGTTTTGTACTTGCATCAAGAGTTGACTGCGCTATTCAGAATCACACTTACCTCCAAGCAGGAAATCATCCAAATAGTGAATGGACCTGGTTGGATTGTGATCTAGGAAAGAACTGATTTTCTCAAATAATGCACAAGAAATAGAGTATCCAAAAGGAAGACATTTGCCAACATAGAACATTTCCCTGAAGTACATACCTAGCAGATGAAAATCTTGTGGTCGGGCCGGAAGCAGCCTTAATGCAGGTTTGAAGTCCAGTTTAGCTAGAAGAGCTCCTTGTCCGAGATTCTGGATCATAGTGACTGCTTGGTCAAACTTAGCATACTAAACAGAACAAAATGCATCATCAATGTGATCATTGACAGAGGAGCCTTGGAGTTAAGAGAGGTGACGAATAAGCCTGAAATCTTGTGAAAAACTTACCATTGTGGCATGATGCTGTCGTCTTTTTTTCTTTTTTTAACTCAACCAATGGATGATACGTTGAGCCTCTTAGTAGGACGTGTAGAAAAGGGACCTGCTACCCTACCTAAGAGTATTTCTTTTTACAGTTTCCTGCTGACAACCTCTGGAAGTTGTACTGTTGTACTGTACAGAAATGCAAAGTGTAATGTGATTTATAGCCCAAGAGAGGTTATCTTTGTGGCTGGCCCAACCGTCTTTTCAGGGATAATGGGTACACCGAATTTATGAAACAGGTTTTGTACTTGCATCAAGAGTTGACTGCGCTGTTCAGAATCACACTTACCTTCAAGCAGGAAATCATCCAAATAGTGAATGGACCTGGTTGGATAGTGATATGGTTGTGATACACCATTCTAGGAAAGAACTGAATTTCTCAAATAATGCACAAGAAATAGAACATCAAAAAGGAAAACATTTCCCAACATAGAACATTTCCCTGAACTACGAGGGGCGTTCAATAAGTTTTGCAACTTGGGCATTTGTGTTTACACAAACAATGTCAATTTGTGGCAGGCGTGACACTAATTATAACATTAGGTTGACACGTGTCATGACAAGTTCCAGACACAACAACATGAACAACCTGCTGTGATAAATTTCCTTACGAAGGAGGGATTCAAAGCAAAAGAAATCCATGATCGCATGTGGTGAGTGATGGGTAAGGATGCTCCTGACTATTCCACAGTTTGCCGTTGGTCTCTACAGTTTAAAAGGGGTAGGGAGTCCATAGACGATGACCAAAGGTCAGGCAGGCCTTCAGATGCAACCCAACTTGAAACTTTTGCTGCTACAGAAAGAAGAATTTTGTCTGACCGAGGAGTGAAAATATCTGAACTTTCTAGGGAATTCCAAATATCAGTTGGAACTGTTGGAACCATTATTCATTACCATCTTGGTATGTCCAAGGTATTTGCAAGATGGGTACTTAGAAACCTCAGAGCTCAAGATCGCCATCAGAGAACTGAAAGTTGTCAAGACCTGCTGGATCTCTATACTGCTGATGAAGCCGGATTTCTTTCTCATCTAGTAACAGGTGATGAAACATGGATCCACCACTTGGACCCAGAAACTAAATTGGAATCCATGCAAAGTTTTGCACTCAACCTTCGGCTGGCAAGGTAATGGCCACCATATTTTGGGATGCTAGAGGCATATTACTGGTTGATTACATGCCACCAAAAACTACAATCAATGGACAGTATGATGCTTATGTAATGAAAGAATTGTGAAAATCTATTTGCCAGAAACGCCGTGGGACGTTAACACGTGGTATTCTACTTTTGCATGACAACACTCCGGTTCACAAGTCGAGAATTGCACAGGTCGCCGTATTTGAATGGGGATTCGAACAGTTCAATCCCCAACCCTACAGCCCAGACTTAGCCCCAGTGACTATTTCCTGTTCCGGCAAATGAAATGTGCCCTACGTGGAAGACGTTTCCAGGATGACGAGGACACAAAGGCTGCCACAGAGGTGTGGTTAGAGGGCAAATCTGCGGATTTCTATAAAAGTGGTATGAAAAGGCTTTAAGGACAAATGGAATAGGTGCATTGAGGTGAATGGCGATTATATTGAAAAATAAAAGTGCAAAAGATATTCTGCAACTTGTCCGAACTCCTTATCCGAGATTCTGTACCATGGTGACAGCTTGGTCAAACTTAGCATACTGAACAGAACAAAATGCATCATCAATGTGATCATTGACAGAGGAGCCTTTGGGATAAGAGAGGTGACGAATAAGCCTGGAATCTTGTGAAAACTTACCATTGTGGCATGATGCTGTCGTTTATTTTCTTTTTTTAACTAAACCAATGGATGATACGTTGAGCCTCTTAGTAGGACGCGTAGAAAAGGGACCTGCTACCCTACCTAAGAGTATTTCTTTTTGCAGTTTCCTGCTGACAACCTCTGGAAGTTGTACTGTTGTACTGTACAGAAATGCAAAGTGCAGTGTGATTTATTTACCCCCCCCCCCCCAAGGTAAAATGATCCTGATTACCTGTCGCCTGTTTGGCGAACGTGTTACCTGACCCAAGGGGGGGGTTGTTGCTAGGAAAGCAGTCCTTGGTGGTGTGAGTTGTGATGTTACATTTGGAACACCTATAGGGGTACAGCAATGCAATGTGCAATGTGAAAGATTGTGCACCGAAATAGACCCTGCTTGGCTGGAGATCGCCATCAATGACCCCAGTTATTTTGGGGAGTTCTTGCCATCTTTTGACGAACACTGTAATCATAAGCTGACCACGCCTCACCCCCAAATGTGTATGCTGCCCCTCTAACTGCCTCTGCATAAGACAATAGACCTTGCACTTTGTCAGGGTGGTTTGGGATGTATACACTCATGAAAACAAGGATGTGGGGCCGGCTTTTTGACGGGTGTAAACATGGCTTGTACAGCGTCATCTGTTGCAGTGTTGAATAGCCCACCCTCCTCATGTGACTGGGTTATCGGACTGTAACAGAGAAGCAAATTGGACATACTCACCATTCCAAGTCTTTTGCCTTATTGCGTCTCTGACGTGCACTGTCAGCGTATCTGCCTGGTACGTCGGTTGGGTGTGAAGTTGGGCTGCCGGGTTTTTACTAACTTGACATATATTGCTGGCAACAGACGATAACCATGTCAAAGTAGGCTGTATTTCTGATGCTGGGGGTGGATAAGGCAATGTGTTTTGTGCTCTGTGATCGGATGGCACTGTATTCGGCCGGTTTGTAATTAGATCATGTGTGTAAACGTTTGGGAATGAATTGATATTGCTATCAGGGGCTACCGAAGTGGTAAACGTCTGAGATCTGCATCACTTCGGGCTTTCCTCCCACATTAGGCTGACACGCCGTGATATAACTAGAATATCGTTAAAAGCGGCGTTAAACATAACTCATTCACTCACTATCAGGGGGTATTATAACCTGTGGGTCCATATGAACCCCAAACGATGTGTCTATACCCGAACCAAGACTAATCATATTCATACCTGATACGTCTGGAGCTCGAACGGTGGCTGCCATGATCGATGTTGGGTCCCTCGGTAGTTCAGCCTGTCCATGCTGATCGGGTAGTCCGGGTTTTTAAGAGCGCTCTTTTGTCCGCAACTGCTTAGACTGATCCTCGAAATATACTGTTTAAGAACTTGTGATATAAGGTTTTATACCCCAGTGACTCTAATGCTTATGGACAAAAGATAAGTCAATTTTAAATATATTGTTACGTGTCTATTCCCAAATTGAAACAATATGTTAACCCAGAAATCTAAATGTAAAGGAATTTAGCGTGAAACCAACAACAAAAATTAACTAGGTTTACAAATCAATACATATTACTGCACAACAATAACAATATGCAATAGAGTGGTAGTGCAATATTCAATCGCAGTATCAAATATAAATATGATGGCAGTGGTGATATCAGCAAGTTCAGTGATAATAATACTCACTTATCCGCAACAGTGGTCAAGCTTCTGCGACACACCTAGGCTGGGATTCCGGGGTGATAAGTGATCTTCACACAAAAGCTCGTCTTGATGTAATGTCAAATGAAATGTGAGATGAGACGCACCCGCTGCAGTTATATAGTCTTACCAGCTTCAAGCACTTTCCACACAGTGCTAGACCAGTTCGGCGTCACTAGAACATAACTGAATATTCCATATGATTCTGTAACGCTTGGCATCCATCCCTGCTATTCCGGAAGTTTACCGGTAATTCGAGCATCTAAGTATAATAACTTCCTCACCACTGCTTACATTAAATAGTACAATGTTCCTGACAACCAACCATTGTCCAAATACAATGCAAAGAACTTCTACTGAATGTCACAGACACAATGAAATACAGTTACAGACATTGTTTAACAATACACTACACTGCCATATAACAATATTCATATTTTATAGCCGTGTTTTAGTTTAGTTAATGCCCTAGCAAGTTACAAGTGATCTGTCACGCTGTTCTACATCTATATCTGCAGAGTCACGCTGTTCTACATCTGTCAGTGTGGTGTCACGCTCTTCAACATCTGTCCGTTCTGTGTCACGCTGTTCTATATCTGTCAATGCTGTGTCACGCTGTTCTACATCTGTCAATGTTGTGTCACCCTGTTCTACATCTGTCAGTGCGGTGTCACGGTGTTCTACATCTGTCAGTGCGGTGCCATTGGTACTTTTCACACTTTGCTCTGTGTTGCGGCATTGTTCACATCTTGCTCTGTGATGCGGCCCTGTTCACATCCTGCTCCGTGGTGCGTCACTGTTCACATCTTGTTTTGGGATGCGTAACTGTTCACATCTTGTTTGGGGATGCGGCACTGTTCACATCTTGATCTGCGGTGTGGTACTGTTTACATCTTGCTCTGGGATGCGGTAATGTTCACATCTTGTTCTGCAGTGTGGTAATATTCACATCTTGTTCTGCGGTGTGGTAATATTCACATCTTGTTCTGCGGTGTGGTAATGTTCGCATCTTGTTCTGCATTGTGGTAATATTCACATCTTGTTCTGTGGTGTGGCAATGTTCACATCTTGTTCTGCGGTGTGGTAATGTTCACATCTTGTTCAAGTGGTCCTGATTTAGAACGAGGTGCATATTTGTCCTTGAAGATACAATAATGGGCCTCGTTGACATCTGAAATGTCACCTTTATTGTACATTATGCAAACAAAGTGCTCGATAATGTTGACAACTTCCTGTGTGATTTCGTCTTGGCTTCCCAAATTAGAAAAAGCTGGTTGAAATGCATCTGATGTCTCCAACATATGTAATGGATGACATTTTCCTTTTCTGGCAAATGCTGCAGTGTAGTCACAACCTGTGTATGCATGGAAAGAAGGAAGAGCCTCACAGATATCCTCCCCAATAGCTGAAGCTACTGCATTGACATCAATGTAGCGTCTGGTGTTGTTACTACTATTTCCTATGTCCATCCATACCTGAGAACCATTCATTCGTTTCAGATGGTGCAGTAGAAGGACCATGACGTCTGTATCAGATGCTCTGACTGAAATCCTTGGCGATTCTAAGTCACTGCTGGTACTGCATGCATGAAATATCAATCTTGTATCTGCTTCTTCGTGGCCAGACTGTAGATGGGAAACAAGTGATCTGACAACTTGCCCACTGTAGGCTGTGAAAACATAGCTGACACTGTCGATGGCAACATACAGTTCATGTCCTGACAATATTGAATTATATTCATCTTTTGCCCATTCTTCTACAAGAAACCTCAGGAGCGATGATTTGAACGTTGGAGACCTCAATGCTTGATGGAATTCTTTTGGTCTAATCTGGAGAGTACCTGTCACTAAGGCTTCAAATTCAGTCGGACCACGCATCTGCCGTTCAGTATCCTTAATGGCTGGACTCTTGTATGTACCACACACAAACTCAACACGTTTGGCCATTCGACAGAGCACAATAAGCATTGTTTGGGCAATATCCTTGTACCTTAGAGGTACATTCGTGAGAGAGTGTACAAAGAACATCCCATCAACAATGCAGACATCAAGAGTGACAGCTTGTGAGTGATCCTCAACCTTCTTTTCAAGACAGTACAGAAGCCTTGATTTGTCAGTCTTGTTGAGAGAGCCGTCTATGTGGGCAAAGCAAAGAGGTACTGGAGTCAAGGGATATTGAAAGACTTCTTGCAGGTTGATGTTTGAGGTTGTAGCTAGGTACAGTAGTCTTCCAAACAGATCACTTGTGCATTTCAGCTCATTTACCTTCTTATCTTTGGCGGTGCATGAAAGTTTCACAGCTTCAGCAGCAAAATATTTTACTTTACGTCTGGGAATAGATTTTTCAAACCGACGAGCATCACTGAAACAGCCATCTTGAAATTGCTTGTACCACTCTTCTCCTTTCTGTAGCACAGAAACAAGATCATTGGCTATTTCATCTCATACAGCCTTTCCGGAACTGATACAATAGAGGTTGGAGTTGGGACATGCTTCACTGAATGGATTCAAACTATTTTCTTTTGCATTGAGAAGTTTCTCAACATCCTGGTGATCTCTCACAACCCGACATAGCCTTTGCTCACGAGAAGTTTCATCTTTTCTGTCAAGGCCAGCCATCTCAAGAAGACCTGACACCAACTGCGCTTCTTAAAGAGCGAGTTATCATCCATCTTGTGCGAGCAGACTCTGATTGTATGAACGAAGAAATTCCTGTCATCCTTGAAGCCGCATTAGCATTGACAGTTTGCTCAAGTGCCATATCAACTGGTACTCTGGAGAATGAATTTGTGCTTCTCTTTATTGAAAGTACTCAATTTTCTAGCATCTCTTTTGCTCCCGGGTGTGTGATATCTATGTTCAGTAGATTCAAGTGATACAAGGTCATCCATCTTGAATAATTTGGACGATTAATAGCAAAGAAAGCTGGACACATCCGTCCAAGGCAGTACACAAAAAGGTTGAAGTCATACGTCCTGCAGGCCCTGCTAAACATCAGATAGAGGTTTACAAGATCGTTATAGATGATCCAGAACTGAGCAGTTTTCCCATGAGCCCAATTCCTTGTCTCCTCTGAATAGGCATCATATGTGTCAAGGATTCTTTGAATTGCATTCTTTTCTAAAGCCAGTTTGACAGACTCTGATGTTGGATTGATGCCGACTTCACTCACCAGTTGCTTCATGTCATCATCAACAATTCCAGGGTGCTTGTCAAGGAAGGACTGAAAATATAGTTTCCAGAACGTGAGGGCTAGTATTGGATGAAGGCGTTTGCATCTATTGTAATGTCTACCACTGATAAATCCCTTGAGGGATCCACCAGCAAGAACACCAGTCTCGGTCAAGAGGTATGGTCTTCCAGATCCATCCAGGAGGTATCCCAAACAAGCAAAAAAAGTCATAGATATATGGAAAGCTCCAAAGCAAATGAACACGTTGTCATAGGTGGGTTTTTCTTGTGCCTGTATCTGCAATGCAAGTTTGGCGACAGCCAAATTATAAGTGGCAAGTGCCATGTTTTCCCCACAGGCTTTTGCAACGTCATGAGATATCCTCAGTGTTTTAGCAACCACATTCAGTTGTGTTGGTGGCTCTGTTATGTTTTTCAAATACCCAATTTTTTGTTGTGGTAGATAGTCCTCAGACCATCGTGCATTCCATCCGATCCACATTGGGGTTTGCTGATTCCACGAATAACCCATCATCCAGAGCATGTCCATGTGTCTGAAGTGTACATAATTTGCAGGCTCCTCATCTTTGGATAATGGATACTCAAACCTTTGAATCCTAGGCTTCTTCATGTATGGCTGGATGTAAGATTGTTCTCCTTGGAATGATCTCTTTCTTCTTCCTGCTTTAAAAGATGTATGTGTTGGAACATCTTCAGGTGTAACTGGGGCTGTTGGAATATCCTGGTAACATATACCGACTGTGTCATGAAGTGTCCCAGCACCTGATAGAGTTTCTGTGTTCTCATCATAATTGTCCCATGCTGTGCCTGTGTGAAGTCCAGGTGAGTGAAGGAGACCATCTGGAAGTGGTGATTCAGTTTGTGATACAGATGTTGCCATCTCCGTTTCCAACATTTCAGCCATGTGATACCCTAGACAGTGTCCAAAATGATTCAAAATCTCAATTACTTTCCTGCTGCCAGTGATACTTTTAAGCCCAAGTGCAAGATTTAGATGTTTACCTGGTTTGATAGTTCCATTTGAAGTATTGTAAAGAACGTCATCTGCTGATGACCTGATTAGTCCGGCAGAGAGGACAAAATCCAAGGATTGGGGGATAAAGTTTTTTTTATTGCTGGATTTGTTTAAGTACACATTCTAGGTTATGAAATTGACTGATGACACTCTGTCATCTTTGGGCATTTTAAAATATTCAAGATGGCCGCCAAGATGGCCGCTAAAACATGAAAATATCTCTTCCGTGCTAATTGTATGGAATATGGGACTACTTTTGGTGCATATCACTATTGTTTTGCCTTCAACATATTAGAATATGCTATTCTTAATGAAATAGTTTCATTTGGAAATGTAATTAATCAAAATAATAGGCAATATTGTCTATGAAACCCCCCAAATCAGTATATATCGTTATATATACATTTGTTATTATATTATTCAGTGTCAACTGGGATGCTTGTGGATTTTCTAACGATTGTTCATGTTCTATGGTTACAAAATAAGATAAATTCCCACTGCATTTTGAAATCAAATTATAAAAAACAATAAAGATAAATAAAAATAATAGTAACCTCAAAAGAGGTGCAAATAAAGCAAAACCTATTATGTCTGTTATACACATGGTTATGTTAAATTGTGTTAAATACTTTTAAGAAATTCATGCCAAAACAAACTGGGCCAAAAAAGATTGGGCCAACTTTTTAGGAAAAAAAGAATGGAACAATTAATGACTGGTCCCTTTCAATGGCTGCCTCAAAGCTTGAACTTGACATCTCAGCGTGCACTGCAAACACGAAAACGACGTTTTTTTCCGTATATGGTCATTGGACGGAAAAACGACTAAAAATTCATTAAAATTGATTAATTGGTTAGCGTCTAGAAAGTGTCCGGAAAAGGGTCGAGTTTTTCAAGCGTAAAATGGACGGAAAACGATGCTTTTTGCTCCGCCTTGTTCAACTGTTAACGGCCAATCAGATGGCGCTGGTCCCCCGACGCACGTGATGCCCAAGACTTCTTTTCGGAAGCATTAGGTTTCGCATTTCTGGCATGCCTTGCTCTAGTATCTGTCGCGCGCAGTGCAGCGAGATTTGCTGATTAGTCAGTTTTAGGATATGTAACATGGTAATGGAATTCAGACACGCGCCAAGAAGTCAAACCAAACCATGCTACCAAGTTTATTGAGATAACATATCCCTCCGCTATGCACAGTTACCTCTATCGGATAATGGGTTGTGTTTCATTTGGTTATAACAGTAACTTATTTTGTAATGTGAAGTTTACACGATATACGGCTTTTCCATAGGACGAGAGGTGGGTCACATGACGTTTATCAGGTGACTGTATTCTTGAAATTACGTAAACACTGAGTACTTCCACATTCCTGGGGAAAACCCTGGGAATTCCCAAGTACGAATTCATACAGAAGCGTTGTTTTTCATCATTTAGACCCTTTAATTTTGAACGTAGCGTCTTAGCATACTCTGGGATAAGTCATAGAGTCTGGTTGCATGCCCGTTCATGGATACCCATCCTAGAGAAAAAAAACAACCCAAAAATCCAAACTATCGTAGTGACAATCTACAGCAATCTATGAATTTACCTTAGTATCTATTTGACACATCTTTACAATCACCTTTCAATGATCGGCCAATTGATCAGTGATGACAAAGGCTTGAAATCGCCACAGGTTAATTAACAACTTCGGAAATATCTCCCGTCACGTTTATCGTGTCGGCCTTTTTGTACTTGATGTAAATGTATTACAACGCTCTGTCATTGTGATTGACTTACTGAGGTAGTTCTTAACGGACCTTCTCATCTAATGAGGATATTTTTTGGAATTCATTTCTTGTAAACAAACTAAAACAGATGTTCCTCGCTTTGGGGGGGACTATTTTATTCCGGAATGGCCTATTAAAGCTAATAGTAAGTCAAGGCACATTGCGTGTATATGATCTGTTATTATATGTGTTTAACAAATACGGTTTGGGGCGTTAATAAAATACACTGACGCAAGTATATTCTAATCAAATCAATTGGATAATTGAATATGCTTTATTTTACATATTACATAACATCACTACACAAAATTTGGACAGTTGCAGTAACACACTACGGTGATCGCATTAAACACCACTTTGAACAGTATTTTAGTTATATCACGGTGTATCAGACTGATGTGGGATACAAATCCGAAGTGGTTCAGGCCATCCAACGGGTGTTAGCGAAAGGTGAGCGTATTCTGCCATACAGGTGGCACCCGTCACAAACACATGCAAGGACAAGTCAATTGTTCACCTGAACAAAGCACGGAAACACACATTGATGCCCGTCCTCACTATTACCGAGCATGTAAATTATATTGTCCGTCAAAAACATGGACGAGTATAAGCAATATGTTCCTACAGGTAATACATGTCATACATTTGACAAAATGTATTGGCTCAGAGCATTATTGTTCATCACAGCGTATAGACTCGGCATGCAGATGAACTCATCAGCGCATTTTTACACTTTATCTTTTAACTGGCATGTTAAACTTCTATTTCATAACTCAGTTTTATTTGCATCGATCACTATGGAATCTTGGAAGGGACATTGTCGCGTTGTCGTATTTCCGCATTGACGCCCTTACAAAAACAAGCAAAACGTGTCGAAATTAACTAAAGCGCGACAATGCGACAACGCGATATTTTGGCCATTTGTCGCATTGTCGCGATGTCGCATTGTCGCTCTTTGAATAATCTTTTTCTATATTTTACAAAAGGGCGACAATGCCGTAACGCGACATTTTTCAATGTCAAAATATGTCTCGTTGTCGCATTGTAGCCCCATCACAAATATGTATAAAAGGCGTAAAGTTCAGTTAATGTTACAGTTAGGAAGCGGTAACCAAGTTATATCTGTCGTAGAAGTTCAACTTGATACATGTACGTCTTGAATTGAAAACACAAGTCCGTCCGCGAGTCCATAACGTTTTATGGTGAGCTCTTCTCTATAAGTGCTTAGTGTTCAACTCCCAGTTTCAAACACGTTGTAGCTCATCAACAATCCACATTCCTCTAGTGCAGTGATAGTCCGGAAGATCTTACTCTTGACCGTATCAGACAACTGACGAGTGCACGCCTGACCTGTGACCTCATTACACCCCCCCCCCCCCCATGAGGTGTTTGCAGAAGGGAGAGGGGCAGGAAATGTGTGCTCCAGCCCAGCGCGGAGCTCGCGACACACTGTATACTGCATGTTGTATACAGTATATTGCAGTTGATATACTGTATACTGCATGTGATACTGATTTGCGGAAAAACTGCAACTTTCAAGATTCAAGATTCAATTTGCATTTATTTCATATACAACAGACCGCCGTCATATATCACTGGAATGCTGCTGAGAGCGGCGTTAAAACAACTTGTTTTCATAATGGAGCGCTGCAGTCATTTAAAATGGAACCGTATACATGTGTTGTACCAACTCAATCACTCTGTTTCGAATATTCAGCAGCAAAAATATATAATAACCAGCTGTGAGGAGAGATATAAGATTTTTATAAGCAGTCAAATATGGATGATAAAGGACCCCTCACTGATTAGGTTCTTGTTTACTTAAGAGCAGAGTTGGCCATGTTAGATGATATAACGGTGTCCTCCCAGATCGCCTAATTTCTCCCCACAAGGTACCAAAATACAATTAGGTGATGTGGGTATGCCATGCCTGGATCAGATTTATAATTAGGTAATGTGGGTAGTTGGAACAGTCCACTTTACTGAATGAAGGGATGACAAGACAGCCAGAGATACATAGTTTTACATATTTTAATCAACAATATATTATAACAAGTAGCCTTTATCAAAAACTATGTGTCTCTGTGTCTCTTGTTGAATTAGCATTAGATAAGGTTGAGAAATAATTTGGAAAGTGTGTCGTCTCCTACCCCAGCTGGCGCCATCACGAATCGTCAATCACCTACTGACCCATAGCCCCGACAGCTGATTGTCCTGCTATTTTCACAAATTAAACTACCGCGGCGGTATTGATTTAAACATATTTTATTTCGGAAAACCAAATCGATTAGGCACAAGTGACACACTTACGAGGCCTTCTCCTATTACATTGTAGCTCCAGTGTCTGCTTTAACCCACTCACTAACCGTGTTATTGATGATGAGGAAGAAACCTAAACTGATTGTATGTATGTGAAGAAAACCTTGAGCCAATATTCATTTTTGAAAGTTCAGAATAATCAATTATCCTTAAAAAGAATGCCGTGCTTGTTGACTTTATAATGTTTCGACAGGCATTTTGCCAGTTATCTTGCTTATTTAAGAATCAAATTATGTTTTAAATGATACCAGTTCATATAGAATACCATATTCTAATTAGTTGAAAGCAAAATATTAGTGATTTGCTCCAAAAGTGGTATCATATTCCATACTGTTAGCAAGGAAGCGATATTTTCATGTTTTGGCGGCCATCTTGTCGGCCATCTTGAATATTTCAAAATGCCCAAAGATGACAGAGTGTCATCAGTCAGTTTCATAATCTAGAGTCCATCATTAAACAAATCCAGCAATAAAAAAACCTTTAACCCCTAATTCTGGGTTGGGGGAAAATATTCATTTCTCTGCCGGACTAGATGCATCTCTCAGCCTTGACACTAGGTGGATCTTTGGGCCTTGGAGAGCCTGTATACAATGTTCTAAAGAATCGCATTAAATCACTGGAGGGTTGGCCATTACCCTTTCCTATAACTTGTGCTGACAAGGGCAATGGTAGATCCTTTGACTCATCTCTCATCCTGATTATTTCCTGCCTCAGAATAAAAGCTGCGTCCACTACACGTGCAGAATTGGAATTTGCTTGTGCCTCAGCGTACAGGACCGCATCTTCATTTGATAGACTTGAAGAAAAAATTACTTTTCCTTTTCTGTTGGAGGATTTGGTACTCTTTATTTCATTCTTGTACTTGTTCAGCAATTTAGCTTCCACCTTCTGTGCACTGTATTTAGATTCACTCCCAAGGAATGTCACATATTGTTTATGCAGAGATGTGAGGTATTCAGCGCCATTTTTAACAATAATTTCTTGTTCAACATAGAGTGACAATGTCTTGAAGGCTGTCTCATGTGCATTGCTCAGGTTTTCTTTGCTGTTGTCAGAGTGCTCCATAGATGCTCCATAATTGATGGATATATTTTCTGCTCTTTTGAGGAAAAGCCTACGACAAGAATGGTGATATTTTACTTCCTTCGATATGAAATCTACGTCACAAATCTGAGCAAGTAGCGCTTGGTCACACAGGGTTTCAGCAGCAGATTTATTTTTTCTTCAGCATCAAAACTCTCACATGTTCCAAGTGTTTCTCTATGATTCCCAACACGCTTTGAAACAGCTTTGCAGAAAATGCACACATTTTCAAATACCCCAGAGGAAGTACAAGCAATACCAGGCAATTTTGAACGTAGTAAAACAGATGCATTTCTTTGGTGCTCAGTTTTCTCTTTTGGAATAGCTGTGAAATTTTTGTAGCAGTTGATATGATATCCATAGGACAGTTCAATGGCATCTAGAGTTCTCACATATTCACATGCTTTATGGTATTTTGATGAAGAATACTTGTTCAGACGAAGTTTGGCAGCATTTTGTATTTGTTGCCATGACTCACTGTCAAACCTTTTGACTGGTTCTTTTGAATGTTGACCCAGATGCAGAATACATTTGAGATTTTGATCATCCATTCTTCATATTTAAGTGCCTCTGCAGTCAATGAATGGTGTTGCTACTACACAGCATCTAAAAAACAAACAAATTGCTTTATAAATGATTAATCAAACTTGAATAGCCCCAAACTAATACTTGAAATTAAGAGTAGTCTCCCTTGATAGCCTTAACTTTTTGCAGGAGCTTTATAACTAATCACAAGACTTTATACTGTTGAACTGGTGATGATATATTCTGTGGATCATTACACAACTTATGACAAACAGTGTAAAAGATACTGATAAGGGTATTTACAACAACTCACCTTTTCCATCCTGCTGTCTACATGCTTCCAGCATTGCGGCCATCTTGGCATCAGGGACCAGTCATTGCACTTGATTAAAATTATATACTAAAACTTCATTAGAAAGGTTAATTGATTAACTCTATTCAAATCTGGTCCTTTTTATTAAATTAATTGTACTTGAACTGTCTGAATTGTAACAGTTTATGATTTTAGGATGGAGTTATCTCCCTTTACCAAAAATTAATTGATCCTGACTTCTTTGAATAAAACTCTGAATCTTCATGAATAATCATTTGAAAGTATTGAAAATGAATAATATTGTTTCTATAATGTTGGGCTTGTAAAGAAAAATTACTGAGATAATTAAAACCTCATATTACAGGAGTAAGAAGAAACAAAAGGTGGTACTTTGCAAACAAAATCATAAATATTATGATATTTCCTATCACAGATAAGACATTTTGATATAGTGGGTGCAATATTGTGTTCTTTTATCAAGTATATGCTCGTACCTTCACTTCAATACCCAAATAACTTTAGTCATTTTCAATTTTTATTAAACTTTTCGCATTTTCCTTAATCACATGTGCGCTAAAAAAATTTGCTGAGTCATGCCTTTAATGGCATACTGTGAGGAAATGGTCAAGATACAATTTGTAAGAAATTGATTTCTCGAAAATATACTCAATCTTCTTCATGATCTACATTTCAAACCTTTTGGACCTCTGAGGTAAATAAATTCCATGCTATCTCTTGGACTAATAATGGTAATGTTGACTTCTTGTTCTGGGATGCGGTACTGTTCACATCTTGTTCTGTGCTGTTGTAATATTCGCATCTTTTTCTTTGGTGTTTCTGTTCACATCTTGTTCTTTGATGCTGTACTGTTCACATCTTGTTCTCCGGTGTGGTACTGTTTACATCTTGTTCTTTGGTGTGATACTGTTCACATCTTGTTCTTTGGTGTTGTACTGTTCACATCTTGTTCTGTGGTGTGGTACTGTTCACATCTTGTTCTGCGGTGTGGTACTGTTCACATCTTGTTTAGCGGTGTGGTACTGTTCACATCTTGTTCTGCCGTGTGGTAATGTTCACATCTTGTTCTGCCGTGTGGTAATGTTCACATCTTTTTCTTTGGTGTTGTACTGTTCACATCTTGTTCTGCGGTGTGATACTGTTCACATCTTGTTCTTTGGTGTTACTGTTCACATCTTGTTCGTTGGTGTTGTACTGTTCACATCTTGTTCTTTGGTGTGGTACTGTTCACATCTTGTTCTGCGGTGTGATACTGTTCACATCTTGTTCTTTGGTGTGGTACTGTTCACGTCTTGTTCTGCGGTGTGTTACTGTTCACATCTTGTTCTTTGGTGTTACTGTTCACATCTTTTTCTTTGGTGTTACTGTTCACATCTTGTTCTTTGGTGTGATACTGTTCACATCTTGTTCTGCGGTGTGATACTGTTCACATCTTGTTCTTTGGTGTGGTACTGTTCACACCTTGTTCTGTGGTGTTACTGTTCACATCTTGTTCTTTGGTGTTACTGTTCACATCTTGTTCTTTGGTGTTACTGTTTACATCTTGTTCTTTGGTGATACCGTTCACATCTTGTTCCTTGGTGTTGTACTGTTCACATCTTGTTCTGTGGTGTGGTACTGTTCACATCTTGTTCTGCGGTGTGGTACTGTTCACATCTTGTTTAGCGGTGTGGTACTGTTCACATCTTGTTCTTTGGTGTTACTGTTCACATCTTGTTCTTTGGTGTTACTGTTTACATCTTGTTCTTTGGTGATACCGTTCACATCTTGTTCCTTGGTGTTGTACTGTTCACATCTTGTTCTGCCGTGTGGTAATGTTCACATCTTGTTCTGCCGTGTGGTAATGTTCACATCTTTTTCTTTGGTGTTGTACTGTTCACATCTTGTTCTGCAGTGTGGTACTGTTCACATCTTGTTCCTTGGTGTTGTACTGTTCACATCTTGTTCTGTGGTGTGGTACTGTTCACATCTTGTTCTGCGGTGTGGTACTGTTCACATCTTGTTTAGCGGTGTGGTACTGTTCACATCTTGTTCTGCCGTGTGGTAATGTTCACATCTTGTTCTGCCGTGTGGTAATGTTCACATCTTTTTCTTTGGTGTTGTACTGTTCACATCTTGTTCTGCGGTGTGGTACTGTTCACATCTTGTTTAGCGGTGTGGTACTGTTCACATCTTGTTCTGTCGTGTGGTAATGTTCACATTTTGTTCTGCCGTGTTGTACTGTTCACATCTTGTTTAGCGGTGTGGTACTGTTCACATCTTGTTCTGCCGTGTGGTAATGTTCACATCTTGTTCTGCCGTGTGGTAATGTTCACATCTTTTTCTTTGGTGTTGTACTGTTCACATCTTGTTCTGCGGTGTGGTACTGTTCACATCTTGTTTAGCGGTGTGGTACTGTTCACATCTTGTTCTGCCGTGTGGTAATGTTCACATCTTGTTCTGCCGTGTGGTAATGTTCACATCTTTTTCTTTGATGTTGTACTGTTCACATCTTGTTCTGCGGTGTGGTACTGTTCACATCTTGTTCTGCCGTGTGGTAATGTTTACATCTTGTTCTGCGGTGTGGTAATGTTCACATTTGTCTTTGTGGTATAGCGCACCAAGCCAACTTCAGCTTCCTGGAGGCCACCGTGTTGACTTGGCTGACATGAGAAATAGTTTGAGGTTGACATTGCGTTTCGGCATGGTGCGTGCGCCATCTTCTTTTGAAAGAGCATTTAATACGTCATTGTAGTATTTGAGTGTATGATATACTGGAAGCAATTACGATTAATGATTAGTCATTTAGGATTATGTACAGCATTTAAACATCGACTATGTACCCCGATTAATATACGTGTTTGTATGAACCTAAACTATAACCTTGTTTACTGAATACACAGCTTAATTAAAATGAACATCCATTCAAAGTTTAAATATTTTCATTATCAACGTAACCAACACCTCGTTTGGGACATACTTTAAAGCTCGAGACTACATAGCCGTATCCAAACTGTGTTACATCCTGTCACAAATACGTACATCATCACATCATATATTTGGCTGGTTTGCTCTTCGGGGATTAACGGGTTTAACATGGGAATGTTAAAATGTTATCTTTATATTATGACAACATTAGTTCCACCATAAACTAGTTATTGTTAGTGGGTGTGGGCTGTCAAGTGGTTCGTGCGAGTATGTCATCGGAAAAATATACATACTGTTAGAAATTACTTATCTTCTCATTTTACAAAATATTATAAACAAGTAACACAGTTCAGTTTTGACAAAGAAAAATAGAGATCGTTCAACCTAGATAGTGCTGAAATGACTAGGTTACCTGACTAAGGTTGGTACTGGAAACTATTCTTCAAGTTCTGCAGCAAAATTCATCTTCCCCATGCCTTATGGCTGGCGCTGAGAGGGCACTGATCCTGGTTATCACGATGTCGGGTGTGTACTAATATCTTCTACATATATACATGTACATGAATGTATCGTTCATTTTGAATTCAAGACAAAAGTTTAAGCAGATATTCGCGTCCTACACCAGGACATAAATGCTATCGAGGACCTCCTTCAGCGGGGCTTCAAGAAAGGGATCTTCAGCACATGCAGTCAATAAAGTAGCATAGGTTTTCTTTCTAAATAACACATATTTATCTGTGTGGTGACAAAACATGATGAAAACGAGCATAAGGTTCACCCGCAAGACCACGGAGGTGGTAGATCGCGTCATCTGATACGCTTATTAACGGGAAACATTGGTATTTTTATGGCGTACGCGTGTAGGTGGTTGGAGTTGCTATGCGAAAACATTATTAGAGTGAATCTGAATGAGACACCTTGTAATCCCTTCCTGTTGTCTTAACCAACAGTGTAACGTGAAGCATCAGATTAGGTACACAATTGTACAACCGTGTCTGTAAACGTGTGTTCATCTGCCTGTAGATGTACCTAGTGCAAAGGTTTAGTGCAGAGAACCGTTTAGAGAAATTCACATGAAAGAGCAAGGTGTTTTTTTTATCAAAAGTGTCTGCTCCGAAAATAGGCATTGTACATGATCGTTAACAATATTTCACAGGTACTAACTTGACGGTGACATGTGCCATGTTGGAAGAGATGAGAAGGCTGCTGCAGGGCCAGAATGATGAAGTGAAAAGGGGTTTAACGTCGCATTCGCAATTATTCCACGTGTATCCACGTGCGTGTGTGCGTGCGTGCGTGCGTGTGTGTGTGCGTGTGTGCTTGCGTGCTTATGGATGTTATGGGTGCTTGACTGCGTTGATTGGTTTGGTTGCTTGTTAGTTTTCAACTTACACTAATTTTGATGCATGTATCTGTTCGACTAAGTGTTAATTTTTAGAATTGCTTCTACGCGAGTAGTATTAAATCTGTAACATATCTTTATTTAATAACGATTTTGAATTCAAGTGAATTCAGAGATATGCGTCGTATAGCTGGAATATTGCTGAGTGCGGCGTTAAACAACAAACAGACAAAACGGTTATAGAGAAGATGAATGTTAGTATGGATTATAAAATATATACAATAATTAACTTAGTGTTACACAGTGCTTCAAGGTGAGGTGTAATAAATCTGTAACATATCTTTATTTAATAACGATTTTGAATTCAAGTGAATCCAAGGATATGTGTCGTGTAGCTGGAATGTTGCTGAGTGCGGTTATAGAAACAAACGGTTATAGAGAAGATGAAGGTAACTTTGTGGCACTTGCTGTTAGTATTGATGATAAAATATATACAATAATTCAGTTATTGTTACACAATGCTTCAAGGCGAGGAGAAACATATCTGCGAGTTTACAATGAACCGTTTTACATTTATTCTGCTTATTTATGGAAATAATTCTTAATCAGCTTCATTTTTGTACTTTTCTGATTTCATCAGCTGTATCTCCTTATTTCTGCTTACTTTGGCTTTCTATACTTATTTCCGTCTTTTACCTGCCATGTTTATTTACCCATTGTTACCCGACAATTCATATGTATTTATCATACTTAACAGCTGCTGGAAGTTAATTAAGCAGTTTGTGAAGGCAGGAACGCCGTTGGTCAATTTATCTGGTCACAAACAAAATTAGATTGTTTGCCAGCTCGATGGCCTCAAGTCTTTGGCTTATCTATATCTTGTTTATATTGTTCATTTGTTTATTGCAAACCAAACGCTTCACGCTCGGCTGACGGTGAACTGTGACTAGTTCACCCAGCACACGATGGGATTATGTAGTAATAGTCAGCTTCATCTGTGACGCCATGTCCGCGGAACCCCTTGAATATAAATATGACCGTATATTCATGTTAGTAACTATTCATCCAAGATGCGAGTGTTGCTGCAGCTAGCTATAGTATGTTTGTCCGTGGGGGTGGGAGAAAGTGCCTGTCCTAACCTAGAGGCTGGGCTGGAGAACTGGGGGGACACAACGTCCTGGACATCGGGGGTACTGCCTGTAGAAGATGACAAAGTTGTTATTCCATCAGGTAAACAGATTTTACATACATTACAGCAGTACATATGTCTATCTTTCTCAAACTCATGTCAAATATTTTGTCGCAGGTCGAATCCTTCACACCATTCCATAACTAAAGTCAGTGTGATCCAGTGTACATATATCTCCTGATGGAAAAACATCACGGCACGGTGTGGCTTGGTGACTAGTTGTTTAAGTCCGGGATTGAGTGACACTGCATAGACACCCTGTGTCTGATGTTGTCATGAAACATCTTCAAAGATCACAGCTGTGTACTTATTTATGGCAAAACATATCTACCACCTACTGTGAAAGATAATAATAGTACCTAGCCTAGATGTTGTTTTTTTTCTAAATTTGTAGTCCAAAAAACAATTCTGTTTTCTTATTATGTATGTAAGATCTCTAGTCAAATTAATGACCGAGGCCTCACCACTTTCATGCGCAATGATCTAAACGCTCCCATCGGGACGACTTTGTTCAATTTACGTCGAACGTGTACATCACTTTCCAAGCGGATGATTACTTTAAGGCAATATGTTACCATCAGACATAACATGCACTGCAATTGACAACTTGTACGGTTCACAAATCAACCAATACTTTGAAGCATGAAAGAAAAAACATTCCCAGTGTGACGTGGCAAGTGCAGTTGGAAACTCCCTTGTTAGTCATTCTAAACCATTGCACTTGGGTAACGAGTATGACAAACCATTCACATAAATAGTGATATTAGTTTGTAAATTATTTTCCATGGGACTTTATGACTTTGAACATTCCGCTGTAACTTCGTGGCGCACACTATCTTAACGATGCCTCAGTAACATCATCTAAAAAAACAGTCAGCCAAAGTTTATCTGGTGCAACATTTTCCACCTTTCATGTTGATAAATATCTTTTGTTTTACAGTTTACGTATTAACAGAGACAACTGATTGTTTAAACTATTATGATATCATTATTCTAACGCCTGCTATTCCATTGCGGTGCATTAGATAATTTGCACGCTAGTATAGTAATGTTTTAAGTCATTCTAGGGGTAGTCTAGTAGTTAAAGCGTTCGTTCGTCACGCCAAAGACCCCGGATCGATTTCCCATAAGGGTACAATGTGTCGCTCAAATCTCTGGTGTCCCCCGCCGTGATATTGCTGGAATGTTGCTAAAAGCGGCGTAAAACCATACTCACTCACTCAAGTAACTTAAGAATGTTTTGTCTTTTGTGTTGAATGTGTGTTTGTCTTATTTATTTTGACCAATAGCATGTCAGGATACATACAGGGCGATATATCAAACCTCTTTTGCTTTACCGAAATGTATCGGGGGAAAAGCGGCGTGCTTTGCACAAGTAAAATCACCCAGAGTTTTTTGTAAACAGTTATGCATTTGGTTCCAGGTAAGAAGCTCCTCCTGAACGTGTCCCCGCCCTGTCTGTCCTCCATCACCATCGAAGCAGGGGCAGCGTTAGTCTGGGGCGACGTGGACAACCTCAACGTCTGTGTCAGCTACATCCTCATCAGAGGCCGCCTCCAGATCGGCAGCGTAGACTGCAGGTTCACCAGGAAAACTCACATCAGACTTACAGGTCGGTTATTTGCCGTAATAGTTGTTTATTATCTTTCAGGCATATGCTGTGAGGCACATTATACTTATAATCAACCCGTGTATCGATCGCGACCAGGGAACAAACCTTTTGCACAACTGTCGTTATCGTGGAGATGTTCGTCTGGTGTCTGCATGTTAAAACACACATCCAAGATTGTGAGAGCAATGTGTTTGCGACCTGTCTCTGATCGAGGAGACGTTTCTACTTTAGAGTTCTGTGAACGTAGATAGGAAGAATTGTGTACATACCCTTCACACCAGTTTAACTCTATTTTCTCGTGTAATGTTAGTAAACCCCTTGCTCTTATTTGTAAATGACAGTACAGACAAAATACACAAGGTTCCAGTGAGCCACAGGAATACTAACAGGAGCTTTGTCCGCTAGTCATACAGCGTTTGCTGTTTGTGGAGCTTGGTACCTGTAAGCACATTTTGACAAGTTCTCGAACTCCTGGACTCTCTTCTCATATGAGAGGATATGCCCAGGGTTGTAACATTAGAGAAGCGTCAGTGTGTTAGGGAAGTTAAGTCTTAGTTCCCCGGCTCTTATCTCGAGGATACAACCCCAAGCCGATCCAAAAGGATTTCCGCATGGTATAGATACCGACACATCAAGATCAAATATGTAAGGATAAATAGATAATATATAACAAATGTCGAATATAAACATGAATGGTTTGCCCCCTAGCCTCCCACCCTCTCCACCCCATACAGAAGTAGACTCTCACAGATACAGTGAACGTTTTTTCAATTATCAATGGTTGCTTCCTGTTACTTATTATCTCTATGTAACACAGCATGTCATTGCTCAAAGGCCATATGGAATACAGCATGTCATTGTTATCCCACCATACTGAATACAGCATGTCATTGTTATCCCTCCATATGGAATACAGCATGTCATTATTATCCCACCATATAGAATACAGCATGTCATTATTACCCCACCTTCTAGAATACAGCATATCATTGTTATCCCTCCATATGGAATACAGCATGTCATTATTATCCCTCCATATGGAATACAGCAGGTCACTGTTATCCCAACATATAGAATAAAGCATGTCATTATTATCCCGCCTTCTAGAATACAGCATGTCATTGTTATCCCTCAATATGGAATACAGCATGTCATTATTATCCCGCCTTCTGGAATACAGCATGTCATTATTATCCCTCCATATGGAATACAGCATGTCATTATTATCCCGCCTTCTAGAATACAGCATATAATTGTTATCCCACCATATTGAATACAGCATGTCATTATTATCCCGCCTTCTTGAATACAGCATGTCATTGTTATCCCTCGATATGGAATACAGCATGCCATTATTATCCCGCCTTCTAGAATACAGCATATAATTGTTATCCCACCATATAGAATACAGCATGT
The DNA here is from genome assembly GCF_023055435.1 of Haliotis rufescens. NCBI lineage: Eukaryota > Metazoa > Mollusca > Gastropoda > Lepetellida > Haliotidae > Haliotis > Haliotis rufescens. The sequence goes on along the minus strand of NW_025964334.1, from coordinate 40,177,447 downwards.
TATTATTATCCCACCTTCTAGAATGCAGCATATAATTGTTATCCCACCATATAGAATACAGCATGTCATTATTATCCCGCCTTCTAGAATACAGCATATAATTGTTATCCCACCATATTGAATACAGCATGTCATTATTATCCCGCCTTCTTGAATACAGCATGTCATTGTTATCCCTCGATATGGAATACAGCATGCCATTATTATCCCGCCTTCTAGAATACAGCATATAATTGTTATCCCACCATATAGAATACAGCATGTTATTATTATCCCACCTTCTAGAATACAGCATATAATTGTTATCCCACCATATAGAATACAGCATGTTATTATTATCCCACTATAATGAATACAGCATGTCATTATTATTCCGCCTTCTAGAATACAGCATATAATTGTTATCCCACCATAATGAATACAGCATGTCATTATTATCCCGCCTTCTAGAATACAGCATATAATTGTTAGCCCGCCATATGGAATTGCAGCATGTCATTATTATCCCACCTCTGGAACACAGCATATCGTTATTATCCCGACTTCTGGAAAACAGCATGTCATTATTATCCCACCACACTGAATACAGCATGTCATTATTATCCCGCCTTCTAGAATACAGCATGTCATTGTTATCGCGCCATATGCAATACAGCATGTCATTATTATCCCGCCATATAGAATACAGCATGTCATTATGATCCCGCCTTTTGGATCACAGCATGTCATTATTATTCCACCCTCTGGAATACAGCATGTCATTGTTATCGCGCCATATAGAATACAGCATGAAATTGTTATACCGCCATACTGAAAACAGTATGTCATTTTTATCCCGCCTTCTGGAATACAGCATGTCATTATTATTCCGCCTTCTGGAATACAGCATGACATTATTATCCCGCCATACTGAATACAGCATGTCATTATTATCCCGCCCTCTGGAATACAGCATGTCATTATTATTCCGCCTTCTGGAATACAGCATGTCATCGTTATCCCGCCATGCTAAATACAGCATGTCATTATTATCCCGCCTTCTGGAATACAGCATGTCATTGTTATCCCGCCATATGGAATACAGCAAGTCATTATTATTCCGCCTTCTGGAATACAGCATGACATTGTTATCCCGCCATACTGAATACAGCATGTCATTATTGTACCGCCTTCTGGAATACAGCGTGTCATTATCCCGCCATACTGAATACAGCATGTCATTATTATCCCGCCCTCTGGAATACAGCATGTCATTATTATTCCGCCTTCTGGAATACAGCATGTCATTGTTATCCCTCCATGCTAAATACAGCATGTCATTATTATCCCGCCTTCTGGAATACAGCATGTCATTGTTATCCCGCCATATGGAATACAGCAAGTCATTATTATTCCGCCTTCTGGAATACAGCATGACATTGTTATCCCGCCATACTGAATACAGCATGTCATTATTGTTCCGCCTTCTGTATTACAGCGTGTCATTATTCCGCCTTCTGGAATACAGCATGTCATTGTTATCCCGCCATACTGAATAAAGCATGTCATTATTATCCCGCCTTCTGGAATACAGCATGTCATTGTTATCCCGCCATACATAGTGCCGATATCTGCAACACAATAAGTAGGTCAACGCCAATGTACCTATGAAGACAATCTGCCTAAACGAATGCCCATCATATCGACTCTGTATACCATGAAACACGTGCATATTAATGCAAAGGAATCCTGGGATGACTTTAAGAGAGAATACTGAGATCTGCAACATTTCCCTTCCCCAGGCGAAAGTAACTCCACGCTGTCTGTTTCTGGCTTTGGGAGGAAGTTTATTGGCGTGGCTGCAGGAGGCACGATTGAGGTGCACGGAGAAGAGAAACCGTCGTGGACGAAGTTGATCCAGACAGCTAAACCCGACGCCTGTGACAGCCTCTTTGATTTCCAGGTGAGTTGGTGTTGTGTTCAGATACTTTCACACGGTGGTCACTGTTGAGATACCCGTGACAGCCCCTTCAACTTACAGGTGAGTCGATGTAGTGCTGAGATACCGGTGACAGCCCCTTTAACTTACAGGTGAGTCGATGTAGTGCTGAGATACCGGTAACAGCCCCTTTAACTTACAGGTGAGTCGATGTAGTGCTGAGATACCCGTGACAGCCCCTTCAACTTACAGGTGAGTCGATGTAGTGCTGAGATACCTATGACAACCTCTTTAACTTACACCTGAGTTCACGTTCTGTTCAGATACCTATGACAGGATCTTTAACGTTAATCGATTTAGTGTTCCAATATCTGTTACATCGCCTTTAAATTTCCCAAACAATACAGTTTCAGCAGTACCTAGTAATTCGGTTTTGAACAGACCCCATGGAATTACATTATCCACAATGGAAGTTCACGATTGCCAAGTGTGTATGATGTTGATTTAAGATTCCATTTATACCAATACCGTATCAGCAACAGATGGTTCACTCCGCTATTGGCAGTCCCGGACATGCCTGCCAAATTGTTGTTTCACGCAAAAGAATGCGTAATATAACATTGACAGGAAGCACTTAACTCAATAATGATTACACTTGTTGCAACACAACGATCATAGTAACAGATGTATGGGTCTATGGTTGGTATTATGGTATTGATATTACATGTACATTTCATTGACAGCTTAATGCAGCCTCAGTTGAATTCCTTGAAGTAACTCTAGTGATTCGACGAAGACATGTGTATGTCTCGAGTGGAATATAAAATATGGTAATATCTAAGAAAGAATAAAACAATGCCACTATTACACAAGGTCATTGCTCTGTTGAGGTCATCGTGTATCGTGACGCTATCGCTGACATTAATTCCAAAGATAACTACTATTCTTTATAATCATTCATCTTTTCATGTGATACTCATTTAACCTGATTTCACTTCAACACATTTGAAATAGTCATTGAAATATGAAGACCACACTTACGGCGCAACGACATATCTCCTTCTTAGTTCAGTAATGTTATCTTACAGAAAAGCGTGTTCCAGGCGGAGTCTGCCCGAGGCCTGTACGTGTCTGTGTTTAATGAGGACAGCTCTCTGTGGGACTTTGCCGTGTTCAGGGCCGGGGAGGACATCGCTGACGAGGACCTCAAGTTCCAGGAATTTGTAGAAAGTCAGTTAATCAAGGATCATTATGATACGTTGTTGTTATAAGAGGTTGTTTAGGGCTGTTTTTTTTTTTGGCTTAGCTATAATTTATTATTTGCAACTCATTTGCTTGGTCATAATTGTGGGTTTTTCTTTCGACTCGTCTGTTTCAAATTTAGATCGTTGCATAAAGATTCAGAGTGATAAGACACATTCCATAAAGCCTCTATGAGGAGGGGAATGACTTTAACTTTCCCTTCATGTCGAGCAATATTTCTGCAGCTCTAGCCTTTGGTATCTACAATTTACAACATTTGAGGTACAAATGAGATTTCTCTTTCGACCAAGATTTGAAAGAGCGTCTTACGACTTTTGCTCAGAAGTTGTTTGATCAAGGTTAAACCGTTCAATGCCTCTGTAAAGCTTGATGTCCATGTACTCAACGGGCGGCTATTTGATGATATGGATGGGAACTTTACTTGTATCACTCACAATGGTGCCAGTGTGGTGGACTATTTTCTGGCAAGTACAGATTTATTTCCACATTTTAGCTCCTTTGGTGTTCATGAGAGAGATGGATCTAATCACTTCCCTCTTTACTGTACTATTGACTTTCCACTTAATTACTCTGAGGAATCCAACAGCAACCCCAATGTTTTTAATAATAGTCATATTGGTAATGAAAACCATCAAGATCCAGCTCAGTAAGAAAGATGGACCAAGTATACATGGTGCCCATATAACAGTAAATCATTTATGGTGAATTTCCAAGATCTCTTTTTAACATATTGTGACAGTATATACAAACAGATTGAAGAAAATTTAGAAGACAGTGTAGATACTTTAACAGACCTTTACCATAGTGCTGCAGAAGAGTTTAAAAAAGTGTAAAAAGGTAGTAAGTTAACTGACATATCACCACAGCCACCTTGGTGGGATGATCAGCTGGAAGTATTAAAACAAAAGAAATATACAGCTCTAAGGCTACATAGGAAATATGGACAGGGTATTGCTATATATATAGAATGTAAAAGGAAATTTAAAGAAACATTTTATTTGAAAAAAGAAGATTATTGCCATAAACAGAGGGAAATTCTCAGTGCATCCAGACATGATTCAAAATCTTTTTGGAAAGTGTTAAAATCCTGCAGAGTAAATCATAAGAATCCTTCCAACATAACAGTAGATCAGTGGTTTGACCATTTTGATAACCTGTTGAACTGTAATTCCGACTGCAGCTATGATTATAGTGACCCAATTTTGGAATACACAGATGCAGATGACAGTGACTATTTATATGAATTAAATTACCCTTTTACACAAGAGGAAATTAATGCGAGTTTGAAATTGCCCAAAACAAGCAAATCTCCTGGCCCAGATGGCACAGTTAACGAACTATTTAAAGCAACTAAGAACTATATCTCACCATTATTAACAAAACTATTCAATAAACTTTATGACAGTGGTATATTTCCTAGTAGCTGGGGCAAGAGTATTATTTGTCCCCTACACAAATCAGGCAGCTTCTCAGACCCAAATAATTACAGAGGCATTTCCTTGATAAATTCATTGTGTAAAGTTCTTACAACAGTAGTTAACAACAGACTTCAACATTGGTGTGATAACAACAATATTATTTCTGAATTTCAAGCTGGCTTCAGAAAAAATTATTCCACTATTGACCAGATATTTACCCTACAAGCTATAGTCAACAAATATTTATCAAAGAGAAAAGTAAGGTTTTATTGTCTTTTTATAGACTTTTCAAAAGCTTTTGGCAGTGTGAACCAAAAAATGTTATTTAACAGACTACTTCAACTGGGAGTTAAAGGTAAATTTCTCAAGTTTATAATTCAGATGTATTCAACACTATGTGCATGTGTGAGAACTGATTCTGGACTATCGCTATACTTCAAGTGTACCATGGGTACTCGTCAGGGGTGTATCTTAAGCCCCCAGATCTTCATCATATTTATTAACCTGTTAGTTTCAATGTTGGAGGAAGAAGGTGGTAGAGGTGTGTTTATATCTACTCATATCCCTGATGTATTTGCTCTGTTATTTGCTGATGATGTGTCAACCGTCTCTGATACTGCTTTACATCTTCAAAAGAAAATAAAGACCCTGGAGAAAGTCTGTGATGATACTGGCATGAAAGTCAATCTGAATAAGACTAAAATAATAGTATTTCGGAATGGAGGTCCTCTTCGCAGTTATGAAAAGTGTTTTTTGAATGGACAACAGATAGAAGTTGTCAACATGTACAGCTATTTAGGAATTATTTTCTCACCAAAGTTATCTTGGACCAAGGCCCAAGCATGTCTAGCAGCCCAGGCAAGGAAAGCACTTCTATCAGTATATAATTATCAAAAACAATTTGGATACATTAATCGCCATGATCTTTTTAATATTTTTGATGCTATGATTTCACCAATCCTATGTTATGGATCAGAGATCTGGGGAACCAGCTACTGTAACATTATTGGGAGTGTCAATAACAGATTCTGCAAATCCTTTTTGAAAGTAAATAAGTTCACCAACAACAACATGGTTCTAGAAGACTGTGATAGGATCCCCCTACAGTATAACTACATGTCAAGAGCAGTCAAGTACTGGTGCAGACCAATTCAGATGGAACAACACAGGCTACCCATCCAAGCTTATTATATACTAAAATCTCTTGATGATAATGGTAAAATTACATGGGCATCACATATTAGAAGGATTTTATTCCAGTTTGGATTTGGTTTTGTTTGGCTAAGCCAAGACATTGGTAATATTCAACATTTCATAACAGATTTTAAACGAAGATTTTACGACTGCCTCACTCAATTTGGCACTTTTCCCTGACATCATCAACGAAATGCAATTACTGCTCACAGTTCTAGGCATTACTAAATGTGGAATCATATATTACTTGTGATATGTCTTCTTACCAACGTAGACTTATAGCCATGTTCCGGTGTAATAATTTCAGACTTCCTGTTGAACTGGGGCGTCACAACAACATCCCATATAATGAACGTGTCTGCACTTTCTGTTTTTCAAAGGGACATAAGATGAATTCCATGTTCTTATGATTTGTGACCAGTATTCTAGAGCAACAAGAAACTCTTTTCCCAAGCGTCTCGTTACCCCTCCCTCTATTGAGAATTTTATAAGACTTATGTCAGCTGAAAACGAACAAATTATAAAAGGCTTAGGTAAATTTCTCTCCCAAGTCATGAACATCGAAAGGAAACACAGTGTTGAACGGTAACTCATTATTAAATCTACTCAGGATGCAAATATATTACAGTATATTTCCATTGTATTATGGGCCGGTGGCCTGAAGTACCGAATACATTTGTCTGTCTGTAAAGCTTATATAAAAATATTTTGTAGACAGGTGGAGGACATTTCCAAATTTGACTCATCAGTGGCAAACATGATTCCCTATTTTATCCCCAAATTCCTATTTTAACATGTACCCCCATGTTCCCGTGTTTTATCAGGTGAACTTGTGACTTGTTTTTGCACGTGTTTGTGACGGGTGCCCCCGTGGGACAGGATACGCTTACCTTTTCGCAAACAACTGGTGTCGTCACTATTTGATGGTGATTCATGGACGCATGGCTATGATATAGTCGGAATTATACCATCGACTCCGCTTTTGGCAGGGATTTTTTGTTATGTATATGGAAAGGATTTTGTCGATTTTATTTATACGACTTACATGTATTTACTGTTAGAACAAGTGATGTTTCCATTTCAGGCGTGATCCTAACATGGTTTCGTTATCTATATTTATGACGAGTTGTCATGTTGTGATATGATTTCATAATACGAATTAGTTCTGCTTATTTTGCACTCACAGGTATTCCCCAAGACAAGATCCTGGCAGTCGCTCTTCAAGGTGAACTTGGTAGTGGGGACATGGCCGCTGTGTACGAAACACTGGAGACTGCTGGGGGTCTGACGTCATCAGCCATCAGGAACGTCACAGGCAGACAGGCTTACGCCTTTATCACAAGAACAGGTGATTCACAATTCATTGCTATTTCAGAAATGTTTCGAATTACGAGTTACAAACACCCCATGTTTATCGCGTGGGCACACTAAAATTATCAATGTGTGGTAAGCCTGACAGTGTGTCATCGTGCTCCGATCGGGTGGATCAGTGCTCATGTTATCAACCACTGCTTTGTCTCGTTCAGATGATCTATATACTGTTGAGATATAGCTTGCAAATTGATGGGATAGTGCTGACATGTAGCTGGTATATTGCTACAATATACAGTAGCTGAGATATTGTTAGGATAAAGCTGAGATATTGCTGGGGTGCAGTTGTGATATTGTTGGGGTATTACTTGGATATTGCTAGATGTAGCTTTGGCGCTCCTTGGATATTACTTGGATATTGCTAGATATAGCTGAGATAATGCTGGAATGTTGCTGGGATGTTGATTGGATATTGCTAGATATAGCTGGGATATTGCTGGCTCTTGCGTAAAACACACCTACTCACTCACAAGGACTTCAAACACATACATGTTTATACTTCGCCAGGTTATATTGGTACAACAGTCGAAAAATATGTTCCTAATCCCCTCGACAAGGACTTCGTAGAAACAGGCTACCTAGCCGTTGATTACAGTGGGTTCCAGTTCAGAGTCAACAGCAAGGTGTTCTCCAATCCGAAAATGAAGAGAGGTGTCAACTTTAAGGTCCTAACACACGAAGCTGCGTACCCTTGTCTCAAGCTCAACGCAGACGTTTCCAGGTGGAGTGCGGGTAAATATTCTTCTCGTACATTTCCTGAGTTTCCCTAGGCTCATTAAACATCTTTGGTTTACCATACAGTTCAATTTCATTCAACACTTGTTCAAATAATGACGGGATCACGTACAATCTATTTCTGTCTTAAAGCTGAGTAATAACATTGCTGGTGTATTGTCTAGGTGACAAGATCGTCATCGCATCCACCGACTTCGACTGGAGACAGGCTGAAGAAATGATCATCAAGAGTTGTCCTTCGTGTGCGGTCAACGAGATCTGTCTGACAGGTATGTAGAGCTGGGGGATCTGGGTTGCTGTCAATGTTTCCGTAGATCAACAAGTTTCCTGTATTCAAAATCAACGAAAGACAATTACTTTCCTGAACATCTGTATAGAAATATGAACAGGATGTTATGTCCATACAACTATATGTTTTTTTATGTCCAAGTTTTATATCCACAAATTCTCCAACAGAGCCACTGAAATACATGCACTATGGGGAGGTAACTCTTGGTGTTGACGAGAGGGCGGAAGTGGGGCTGCTGAGTCGGAACATCCTCATAGAGGGCGTGATACCGGAAGACGGGTGCAGTGTCAACGAGCCGGAAGATCAGTATTTCTGTGACCTGTTTGGATTTGACACATTTGGAGGTCATATCAAGGTGAAAATTTTTTAAGTTAAATCATAAATCCTCCTTAGTAACGATAATGATAATAATAATAATGAAGTATGAGTATCGGACTGGATCCACAAATACTAAAGAATGTGCATTGCCTTTACATGTGTGTTCACCTGTGAGTGAGAGGGCGAGTACGTTAGGTGTGTTCAACACGAGTTTGAGCAGTTGTCAGGGTAATGTGGAAGGGACGACCAAGGATGTGGTGCTGACAAACCAAGTATTACAACAAGGTCGATTCTGAGATTTAAATCCATGACCAGCATCACCAACTGCCACAAGTCATGTCATACCATACATGGTCATCCCAGGGTCCCTCGGTTCAGAGTCGATGTCCCCAATTAAACTATTAGTTAACACTGTCTTACTGCTTCATGGTTAAATCTTCCGCTGCTTAACCAACACTTATGGAATATCACAACACAATGAGTGACCTTCAGAAAATGTTGTAACCTTTATGCTATTATACTCATATGTAACCATGAACAATATATTGTAACGTCATACAACTCTTCGTTTTTTATTAAGGTTGTCAGAGGCTTCACAGCTGCTCACATCCAGGGCGTTGAACTCTACCACATGGGGCAGCAGCGATTTGTCGGTGAGTTGCAGCAGGAGATTAGAAAATATGTTACTTTTGAATTCGATGTTAACAGGATGTCTTACCATAAGTAAATTCTCTTCCTCAGGCACCTACCCACTCCACTTCCACATGTGCGACGACGTGGACGGCAACTGGTTCCGTCACAACTCCATCCACCACTCTCTGACGAGATGCGTCACTGTCCACGGCTCAGATGGAGCTGAGGTTAGTGAAGTGTTGAGCTATCTGTATTCACTGCTTCTGCTGATCTTGTCTTTTGGTGACATGAGTACTTAAACTACTATCTGTTTGCTGTCTCTCTATTTGTTTGATATTTACCAAATTTCACTTTCATTTGAGTCAAGTACCAAAGTGATAATTATATAATAACTGTTACAGTTGCACTGACCTTGAGTTGATCCAAACGTAAGACACCGTGGTCTAATCGTTATGCCGGTTAATCCCAACTAGCCGTTATGAGGACTTTGTATCTCATTTATAAGTTTAGTGTATTTTCTTCTGACAAACATACATGTATCGGTTTCTTCACATAGAAACACGTTACTTTATCTTACTTTATTGTAACAACAGGTGTCTCAAAACGGGAGCAGGATAATTGCCACCTTGGACAATTGCCACCCAGACATTTAACATCCATAAAAAAATTCAACATGTTAATGGTTTCTTTATTCAGTTAATTATACAAAAAAAGCCTTAACAATGGCGGTCAAATGTTCCAGTAAAACTTCAACTGTCACAAGTACAACAGATAATACTAATATAGTCTTACACACCAACTTTACAGATGGCTAATTCATAATCGAGCATGAGAGTCTCGGGGACACAATCACAGAGTTGTTTTATTTGATAGAACAATTCTCTCTTGCTTGGCTTCCTGCTTGTTTGTCATCAGAACACAGGGGTTAAGGCAGAAGGTGGTGAATAGTCGTTGTAGAGATAGTGGACAGTCTTGAATGTGCCATCCGCAAACCAGTGGGGTCACCTCGCCAAGATATCATTAATATAAACAAAATAATTTTGATTGAAAATAGTCCTACTAGTTAGAGCAGTTTACTGGGTGGCAGTGGGTTGCAGGTGGTAATTGTCTGGGTGGCAGTTGTCCTCTGTGCCAACTGTCCGGGTGGTAATGGACCGGTGGGAATTGTCCTCTGTGCCAACTGTCCGGGTGGTAATGGACCGGTGGCAATTGCCTCTGAGGCAATTGTCCTCTGTGCCAACTGTCCGGGTGGTTGGCGGCAATTGTCTGGGTGGCAATTGTCCTAGACCCATCAGAACGTATGTGCACTACATATCGTACCACATGTTGTCTCCAAGAGTGTCATGTCTTAACTTTCTTAACACCAGGTGTCTCACAATGTGTGCTACCTCCACCGCGGGCACGGCTTCTTCCTGGAGGATAGCGCGGAGCAGAGGAACGTCTTCGACAGCAACCTGTGTATCGGCACCATGCATGGCACCCACATCATGTCCGACATGAAGAAAGAATGGTGTAATTCTACCATGAAGGAATTCTGCAAGTAAGAATAACCCCACACGCCTTGACAGTTCAAGTGCAATCAATTGCAATGTACATTTTTAACTACCACATTGACTTTGTTGTTTATATTTTGCGGAAAGAAGACAATGATATCATTTCCAGCATTTTGCCAATCATAGAATTATTGCGGGGTAAACTGATACACTGACTGTGTTCCCAGTGCTCTCTCCTCCTACTGGATCACACACCCCAACAACACCTTCATCAACAACGTGGCCGCCGGCTCAGATGTAAGTGGACAAGCGTTACTATAATTACAGAATCAATGAAACATCATGTTTATGTCAACTTTTATGTTGCCGGGCTGTTCAAATAATCTCTATACGGTTTGATTGTTAGTTCTGTGTTAGTGAGGGAGTCGGCTCCATGAGGGTGGAGACCTCGATTTAACGCAGGTCGTTAACCTTCAGTACATTTCCGCTGTCAGAGCATGAATCAGCACAAGTCTCAGGATCGAAACCACGACCGACAATTGTCTGCCCGGACACGGGATGTTATTTTTCTCAGTCAGTTGAAGTGCCTTCGAGTACAGAGACAACGATTTAGTAGTCATTACTTTGTCTTATGACTTATGACTTTCAACTTCTTTCTTCTGTTAATGCGACGTCTTAGTACAGATGGGAGCAAGTAAAGGATAAAAAAGTTGAAATCTATATAGTCAATAAGGTCTTGATTGATACTACAGATTCGAAAATGTCACTTGTCACCTTGTGGTTATGCTCACATCGGCTTTTTGTCGACTTGCATCCATTTCTGGAAAGCCACGCCCAAGATGTTTGAATCACACACTCAGTGATACAGATAATATAACTTTTTGATTTCCAGAATGTAGGGTTCTGGATACTAGCATCTAAATTCCCCCTTGGTCCCTCCCGACAACGCCAGGCAGAGAGAGGGCTAGTGCCCAAGTTGCATGCCATGCAGACAAAGGTCAAGGAATTCAGAAACAACACGGCTCACTCTAACGCCCAGGTTAGTGGCACCTCTTCATAGTGTACCGTTGGAGAGTGCTATACTATTATTTATTACTAACAAGTGTGTTAATCTGTTGAATATGACTTATGCTTGCGAATGTGTTTATATGGCCTAAGTGTCATGCTGTGTATACTACATATTACATGCACTTGTATGTGGCGCATATTACATGTAACAAGTACCCAATAATGTAACAAGTAGTCAGACATGGATCCGATTAAGGGGCGGAACTTAGTCAACTGGGCCACCCGTGCCGCCTGTCATGACTAGATAGGGCTAAAACTATATGCACACATTGTTAAAGGTGTCGCTGCCATTGGAAGAGAAACGAATATCAATGTGTTTATAGAACTGGGCGTTTCTAAAGGTATTATGATATGAAGAACGTGTATATTCAAAATGCACTAAATGTTTAAGACTGCTAAGGGGTTAACTATGATATGCTGTTTAGTTCAATTAATTGACATTTTGCCACCCCACGGAAACTGTAAAATTATTTTATATGGCGTGGTAATAAGCTGACATGCCATCTGTTCAACAGAGATCACTGCGAATCGATCACCGTATTTCTCACGGAGAGAAAAAAGACGGTGTTTTTGTCCCCGAGAATGGAGTATTCGGTGCCACAATATCACACACACCAAGGGATCCCCCAACAGCGACCAAAGGATCACTAGACAAATCCTATCTCTATGGGTGAGAGTTATTGCCTTCTTAGTCAACCGTTATGCGCGTGGTTGTGAATGGCATAATATTTCACTTAATGTTTTCAGTATAACATGCCAACATAGTCACTACACATCTTTGAAGACCTCCTGTTGAATAAAGGAAAGTAATATGCATAATGCATCATGTTATCCAGATGGAATTCCTCTCCATATCAACACTATATGTATATATAGTTCACATAAATAATAGTTATATGATATCGTGAATAAATAATTTGAGAAAAGAATGACCGACGCTTAATAATAATCTTTTATTTCTGAACTAACATTCGACAGTACACAAACGCAAATGTATTCAGCTTGTTTAAATAATGACATATCATTTTGTCTCTTTGTACAGGTTCACAGCATACAAAAACAACGGCCTGAATGTCTGGACGAAAGCTGGAATCGTCATCATGAGTAACTTCACGTAAGTATGAACAAAACTGACTCCTTGATCAGAACACCCATCACAATATATAGAGTATTTAGTAATCTCCATTGAAGACGTATACATATTATACAAGTTTAAGCTTCCTTGTCGATTTGAAGGAACATTCTTTCCATTTGTATGACATGTTATTTGGCCATCACATTTCAGTCAAAATTAATACTATTTTAATATTTGTCTCATTGTTTCGTCATACATCAGAACCTGATCAACATGTAACAGTAGTGTTCTTTATGTTGGAAATCGTGTCCAAAACATGACGTCAACTGTGATGTCATGACACATAACGTCAACAATGATATCTGTCTCACGTAAACAAGGATATCTACTTTACATTAACAAGGATATCTGCTTTACATTAACAAGGATACCTGCTTTACATTAAAAAGGATATCTTCATTATATTAACAAGGATATCTACTTTATGTTAACAATGATATCTGCTTTGCATTAACAAGGATATCTGGTTTACATTAAAAAGGATATCTGCTTTACATTAACAAGGATATCTGCTTCACATTAACAAGGATACTTGCTGTTCACTAAAAAGGATATCTGCTTTATATTAACAAGGATATCTGCTTTATATTAACAAGGATATCTGCTTTATGTTAACAAGGATATCTGCTTTGCATTAACAAGGATATCTGCTTTGCATTAACAAGGATATCTGCTTTTCATTTACAAGGATATCTGCTTTATATTAACAAGGATGTCTGCTTTATGTTAACAAGGATATCTGCTTTACAGTAACAAGGATGTTTTTATGTTAACAAGGATATCTGCTTTATGTTAACAAGGATATCTGCTTTATGCTAACAAGGAAGAAGAGGACGTCTATACAATTAGAGTCTTCGGCATTACAATTGCATTATCTTTCTCACCTTGAACGGTCTTGATGTTTAGTGCATGTTCACATATATTTCCACAGCCTGGCAGATGCTACGAGAGGCATCACTATGGCTGCAGGGACGTTTGAGACATACGCTGAGATAACCAACTCCCTGTTTGTTGGGGAGACGGACAACCTGGGACTGCCACAGGAACCCTTTGGGCGGTCAAGATCAGGAGCCGCGTATGTCATCGTCATTTTGTTTGAAGTCCAGGATTTATGTATATTTATGTTCTCTATACGCCGGTTATTTTTGGCCTGTTGCAAGCTTGAAAACATTAATAACAAGAAGCCCTCGATATCAGTCATCGTGTGTTAAGAATTACGATTTTATTTATGGGCAATTTTGGAATGACCTTTTGTTGACGAAAGTCAGAAAGATCAACAACACTCTTTTTATAAAAGCTTGTTTTTTCTCCAGCGATGAACCTCTCCAAGGGGTGTTGTTCTACCAGGGTCCGGGACACGTGACTAATACCTTCTTTGACAAGTATGAGACGATTACATCAGATCAGAATATCACCAGATACGCGGGGGCCATCAGTGTGAAGCGCAGCAACCCCTACCCCCCTAAAGCCAGCAGCCATGTTGACGGGATCAAGTTCGGTTTCTGCGATGTGGTATGTATTTGTCATGTGTTACCTGTCTATCAAGGCCCAGTGCAAAATCAAACCATTTTCACCAGATTGTACAATGAAAAACGTAACAGATGACGAGCATCATTGCTCATGTACGACGTCTATCTGCGTCGTTGTGTACTGACGTAAAGATCCAGTGTTGTCTTGTTTGCAATACTGTGATGTGAATCGTGCAGTAAAATAGTACTGTGTATTAAATTGTATTAATGAACTATCCATCATTCAGACTGAGGGCAACTGGGCCTTTAAGGGTGATCCATCTGTCCCCACCCTTAAGAACAGAGACGGCAACAGACAGATCACCTTCAGGGACATCGACGGCAGCGTGTCGGGGATTGCAGGGACCCAGTTCGTGCCGAACACACGTTTCCACACCACCAACCAGTGTGACTATAGACCTGTGTCTAACTTTGCTGTGTGCCCTCATGACTACGCTAAGGTAGGAATGAAGTACTTGGCGAAAGATATTGAAAGATTCACTCACTCACTCGTTCCTGTTTACCTTCCAATTGTATACCTGAACAGCGACTTATAACATTCTAATGTTAGGAGCATAGTGATGGTGGGTGGTGGGGGTAGCCTTGTGGTTAAAGCGTTCCCTCTTCACGCAGCAGGCCCGGGTTCGATTGATGGAGCCCATGTCTGGTGTTCTCCGCCGTGATATTGCTGGAATATTGCTAAAAGCGGCGTAAAACCATACCATACTCATTCACCCATAGTGACGGTAACGAGTGTACCTCCAACGATCAGTTACCGTGTATCCCTTAACGTGTCTACAGGTGTGGTGTGGGTGTGTCGGGTTGTCTGCGTTTAATTTATATTTCAAAGAGACCTTATATTTTCATTATTATATCTATAATGCTTTCTTTAAATCTGTACCACATGTTTATTCTTTCCCCAACAATCGGTAATGTGCACTTACACATGACCACAACACCGTCATTGTTTGACTCAGGATTTACTTACTGACATTGGTGATGATACTGTATTATTGCAGACTTCAGAGATACATGTTATTCACTGTGGCGGCGTGTCTAGATCAGTGTAGGTTGATACAGCGTTCTGTTGAGTGCAACCGACTGGTATTGCTTTTCTGATTGCGAAGTCTCCAGATTCTTAACTCCCATTCCAGGCTGTCTTTAAGGGAGACGGAGCTCTTAAAACATTGGAGGAGAACTACCCCATGTACATGCGCCGGGACGACAGACCTGATGATCCCTTTGCCTTGAAAGGTATCTTTTATATCTATCCAGAGATGTTTCGTATGTACCTGTTTCCTTATGTCATGTCTCAGACGTCGATGACCTGCTTTACGTCAACTCATAATTAAAAAAAATAATGTTTTGAGCAGTAATATGCCTCACGTCGATAGTTCGGATCAAGTAAAATCATCAACATTTATCACACTACACCCAGACCAGACACATGATTTCCGAGATATATCCTTCGCCTGATGGATATATGTGGTATCGGGCTTCGTAATCATGTCAAATAACGCACGGATCGGCTCTTCAATGGTGTTTGTGTAAAAAGCAAGTTTTGTCCTTTCTTACAGGCACCAAGGGAAATATATACCTGGTAATCAAGAAGAAATCCTACACGGTGTATTTCAACGGTACAGCTCCGACGAAGCTAACGGTATCTGCAGAAAATCTGGAAAGGTAAGTTCTTTATACAACGATGTCGTTAATGCTAGTGTAGCGTCTGCAGTGGGCAAGTGTATGTCCTGTGCCCCCCCCCCCCCCCCCCCCCCCCCCCCCAGTTCATTGTGTCGTTATGCCGCTATTCGTAATATGCATATTGGTTAATCTAGTCGGTGTTATCCCTCAGCAAAGCATCGGCTCAGATTGCACACACTTCCATTTTTTTTGTCTACCTTTATGTTAGCTTGAACATCTCCTTTCATATGTGGAATGATAGCAGACGTAATGATCAGCTACAAGCGACATAACATAACGGTCAGAAATTATGACAGCGTGGTACACTTCATAAAACTGATTTTATATGCCTGTGTGTGAGTGTGTGTGTGTGCAAATATGTCTATGCCTTTAACTCCACGTTTCGGTAATAACAAAATGTATCTATTGCTGCTTCAGTGGGGACTATGTCAGTCTCGGCCTGTGTTACCCGAAAGACGTGACAAGCTTCAGCTTCTCCAGTGGACTTCCCAAGATAGGGGCAGCTACTCCTGCAATCAGCGTCAGTAGCATCAGCGACCTGGACCGCGACACCACGGGGAGGGCCTACTTCTGGGACAAGTCCACAGGGTGGGTATAGGTACAGCAGAGTATGGAAGGGCCAAGACATAGTGGTGTTTACAAGGTGGGTATAGGTACAGCAGAGTATGGAAGGGCCAAGACATAGTGGTGTTTACAGGGCGGGTATAGGTACAGCAGAGTATGGAAGGGCCAAGACATAGTGGTGTTCACAGGGTGGGTATAGGTACAGCAGAGTATGGAAGGGCCAAGACATAGTGGTGTTTACAGGGTGGGTATAGGTACAGCAGAGTATGGAAGGGCCAAGACATAGTGGTGTCCACAGGATGGGTATAGGTACAGCAGAGTATGGAAGGGCCAAGACATAGTGGTGTTTACAGTGCGGGTATAGGTACAGCAGAGTATGGAAGGGCCAAGACATAGTGGTGTTCACAGGGTGGGTATAGGTACAGCAGAGTATGGAAGGGCCAAGACATAGTGGTGTTTACAGGGTGGGTATAGGTACAGCAGAGTATGGAAGGGCCAAGACATAGTGGTGTCCACAGGATGGGTATAGGTACAGCAGAGTATGGAAGGGCCAAGACATAGTGGTGTTTACAGGGTGGGTATAGGTGCTGCAGAGTATGGAAGGGCCAAGACATAGTGGTGTTTACAGGGTGGGTATAGGTGCTGAAGAGGATAGAAGGGCCAAGACATAGTGGTGTTTACAGGGTGGGTATAGGTGCTGCAGAGTATGGAAGGGCCAAGACATAGTGGTGTTTACAGGGTGGGTATAGGTGCTGAAGAGAATAGAAGGGCCCAGTCTCGGCGAGAAGGGCTTTACAGGGAGGGTAAATGTGCTGCAGAGTATACCCAGTCTCACAGAGGAGAAGGTGTTTACATGGGGGGTAAAGGTGCTGCAGAGTAAAGAAGGACCCAGTCTCAGCGAGGAGAAGGTGTTTACAGGGAGGGTATAGGTGCTGCAGAGTAAGGAAGGGTCCAGTCTCGGCGAGAAGGTGTTTACAGGGAGGGTATAGGTGCTGCAGAGTAAGGAAGGGTCCAGTCTCGGCGAGAAGGTGTTTACAGGGAGGGTATAGGTGCTGCAGAGTAAGGAAGGATCCAGTCTCGGCGAGAAGGTGTTTACAGGGAGGGTATAGGTGCTGCAGAGTAAGGAAGGGTCCAGTCTCGGCGAGAAGGTGTTTACAGGGAGGGTATAGGTGCTGCAGAGTAAGGAAGGGTCCAGTCTCGGCGAGAAGGTGTTTACAGGGAGGGTATAGGTGCTGCAGAGTAAGGAAGGGTCCAGTCTCGGCGAGAAGGTGTTTACAGGGAGGGTATAGGTGCTGCAGAGTAAAGAAGGACCCAGTCTCAGCGAGGAGAAGGTGTTTACAGGGAGGGTATAGGTGCTGCAGAGTAAGGAAGGGTCCAGTCTCAGCGAGGAGAAGGTGTTTACAGGGAGGGTATAGGTGCTGCAGAGTAAGGAAGGGTCCAGTCTCGGCGAGAAGGTGTTTACAGGGAGGGTATAGGTGCTGCAGAGTAAAGAAGGACCCAGTCTCAGCGAGGAGAAGGTGTTTACAGGGAGGGTATAGGTGCTGCAGAGTAAAGAAGGGTCAAGTCTCGGCGAGAAGGTGTTTACAGGGAGGGTATAGGTGCTGCAGAGTAAAGAAGGACCCAGTCTCAGCGAGGAGAAGGTGTTTACAGGGAGGGTATAGGTGCTGCAGAGTAAGGAAGGGTTCCTTATGCAAAAGTGTCTCTGGAATCCCAATTTATTTCATTTACTTTCTCATGCTTTACAGGTTGTTATTCATCAAGATATACTCCAGTGTTGATCGCGTTGATGGCGAGAAATGTCCAGGGTACCGATGCCCGTCACTTACCATCACCAGAACAGGTGGCAGCGATGACCTCGTCGACTGTTACAACGACGCATACGATGGAACCTACAACATAGCTGAAGATGTAAGTTTTACTGCCTTAGAAAACGCTAAAAAAATACTTTTCCTGTATTAATCAAACGTAACTATCCACATCAAATATTTCAGGATGCAGTGAACATACCCACGGCTAAGCCTTGTACCAAGACAACATCAGAGGTGAGTTGACATACCCCGCCCCACCCCCTCACTCACATCACATGTTGCTAGGTCTTCTGCATACCCAATTGCTCATGAAACTAAATGCGTTAACTGAGTGATTTGGTGTACAGGGAATTGTTTGTTCATATAATGGCGTGTCATCGTTTGTGTGAAAATTACTCAATGTCTTACAAGTCGTTGGTTAAACTCAAGAGCACGAGGTATTAACACAGTATGAAACATGGTCCACACCGATACATATCTGAGCTGTTTGTAACAAGGCCGCGAATTATATATCACTCGAGCTTCTACTTCTTGTCAAGTTGACTGTCAACAATTCAAACAAACAGTGCCAAACATAAAAGATATTTCTTCTAGCAGTATCCTTCCAGTGTCAGCCTTACCGTATTCCATCAATGTACATAGGTGCATGAAGTTCATACCTACCTGATATGAGCCGTGCCAATTTACTTGTCAAGAGGGGCGGTCGGGTAGCGTAGTTGTTAAAGCGTTCGCTCGTCACGCCGGAGACCCGGGATCGATTCCCGACATGGGTACAATGTGTGAAGCCCATTTCTGGTGTCCCCTGCCGTGATATTGCTTGAATATTGCTAAAAGCGGTGCAAAACCATACTCACTCACTCACTCACTACTTGTCAAGACTACCAGTTGTCGGACTTTCATTTTTGTTGAAGCCCCGGTGGCTGAGTGGGTTTAGATGGCTGACTTTGTGAGTTGGCGATTATGTGCCTCACTCTGACAGTTTGGGTTCGAATCCCGGATGGGAATACCAGAATCTGTACTTTACTGATAAAGTGTTATCCCAAATATAACAGTTGTTATACCTGATTCTGACACTTCACTGAGGAGGAGGAACTTTAGCTCGATAATATTCTCATCCAGGGATTTGGTGCCGAGGTGGAGGCGAATTTCTTCAGTGCTACAGCTTCTACTCCTGTGTGTCCCTCTGACCCTGTACATCAAGGTTAGTACTCTACTCCATGTGTCCCTCTGACCCTGTACATCAAGGTTAGTACTCTACTCCTGTGTGTCCCTCTGACCCTGTACATCAAGGTAAGTACTCTACTCCAGTGTGTCCCTCTGATGTATAGCAGTGCTGATTAAGATTTCCACTTTTTGGTTGCCCGAATATATTCACGACCAGGAAGCCATGCGTTGCGAGTGAACCTCTCTCATTGTGACCATAGGTCGATCAACACCCGAACTGAAAGGTTGCTACAGAGACAGCTTCAACTTCAGAGATGTCCCCCATGACTTCATTAAGCTGACGATGTCCATGACTGTCAGCTCCTGTGTAGAAAGGTGGGTGGACAACATGTGGTGTTAATTCACGGATACTTCTTACATGAAATTGACAGGCCAAGTCGTAAGTCATTGTAAATTTGTTTTCAAGAAAGAAACAAGTAAAGAAATATTGTTCTATCTTAATGTGTTATTCAGATGCTACTATCGGGGCTATGTGTACGCTGCTCTACAGAACGGTAACGAATGCCGATGTGGGAATATGCACGGAGGCTTTGGAAACAGCACCATGTGCTCCAAGTCCTGCTCTGGCGACAACACCGTCAACTGTGGAGGTTCTCTGGCTAACGCTGTCTACACCACCGGCAACGGTAAGCGTCTATGACTGATAAAACAATCGGTAACATCATCAAGCAGCGTTAAATAAATGTGTCTGGGTTGTACCGAATGAACGAGACCCTACCTTGCGTATTACTTTAGTAATGCCAACTGTGACCTCCATAAAGTAAAATTGATGAAGACAAGATATATAGTTATGATCTGATTATTGTTTCAGCTGCACTTTCGGCAATGGTCAAGTGTAGGACAACAGGCGCAGTGATTGACGGGAAGTGTTATTACCTCACTTCCGGTACCTATTCGTATGTAGAAGCTCAGGCACAGTGTGTCAAACTTGGCGGGAACTTGGCCACCATCAACTCACAAAGTGTACAGGTAATTCAGATAAAGAGGGAATAAATACGACGTGACTACATGAAATTGTTTTTATTGATAACAACTTCTATATTCTTTGTAGCGACGTTTCAGGGTTACTTCTGCCCCCTTTATCAGACGCCATAAAAAGTGTCATGTATTCATCTTCCTCCAACCGCCATGCTGCTGATGTAGATAATGATCACTTTCAGTCTGAAGTAGAACGCTACATGAGACCCTTCAAGACTGATGCCTGGTTTGGTCTGAACGACGTTGCCAGGGATGGCACCTACGTCTTCATCGATGGTACAACACTTGGCAGTTACAACAATGTTATGCCTGGTCAGGGCATGTCAACAAAAGAAGACTACGGAGGTTGGTACATTATGAATCCTTCTAGGTGATAAGTTCTAAATATTTCGAAATATAATGAATTGAAGAACTGTCCATTGCTGTGTTGAGCACGTGTTTGTTACACCCTGCAACTCATCGAAAGTAGTTACGGAGGATAAAATTTTATCATGTACTGAGAATATGTTGTGCACCGTCGGGGAGATAACATTGTGTTGGGTATTATAATTACAGTTATACGAGCAAAAAGCCTTTACGGCTGGGATGACAGTGGAACAGGAGGGAGTCACCGAGCATTGTGTCAGCTACCCCTCAGTGGAAGCCCTCCTTCACCAGGTACGTCTTGTGTCAGCTACCCCTCAGTGGAAGCACTCCTTCACAAGGTACGTGCTGTGTCAGCTACCCCTCAGTGGAAGCACTCCTTCACCAGGTAAGTGTTGTGTCAGCTACCCCTCAGTGGAAGCACTCCTTCACCAGGTACGTGCTAGGTCAGCTACCCCTCAGTGGAAGCCCTCCTTCACAAGGTACGTGCTGTGTCAGCTACCCCTCAGTGGAAGCACTCCTTCACCAGGTAAGTGTTGTGTCAGCTACCCCTCAGTGGAAGCCCTGCTTCACCAGGTACGTGCTGGGTCACCTACCCCTCAGTGGAAGCACTCCTTCACCAGGTACGTCTTGTGTCAGCTACCCCCAAGTGGAAGCCCTGCTTCACCAGGTACGTGCTGGGTCACCTACCCCTCAGTGGAAGCACTCCTTCACCAGGTACGTCTTGTGTCAGCTACCCCTCAGTGGAAGCACTCCTTCACCAGGTACGTGCTGGGTCAGCTACCCCTCAGTGGAAGCACTCCTTCAACAGGTACGTGCTGGGTCAGCTACCTCTCAGTGGAAGCACTCCTTCACCAGGTACGTCTTGTGTCAGCTACCCCTCAGTGGAAGCACTCCTTCACCAGGTACGTGCTGGGTCACCTACCCCTCAGTGGAAGCACTCCTTCACCAGGTACGTGTTGTGTCAGCTACCCCTCAGTGGAAGACCTCCTTCAACAGGTAAGTGTTGTGTCAGCTACCCCTCAGTGGAAGACCTGCTTCACCAGGTACGTGCTTGTTCACCTACCCCTCAGTGGAAGCACTCCTTCACCAGGTACGTCTTGTGTCAGCTACCCCTCAGTGGAAGCACTCCTTCACCAGGTACGTGCTGGGTCAGCTACTCCTCAGTGGAAGCACTCCTTCACCAGGTACGTCTTGTGTCAGCTACCCCTCAGTGGAAGCACTCCTTCACCAGGTACGTGCTGGGTCACCTGGGTCAGCTACCCCTCAGTGGAAGCACTCCTTCACCAGGTACGTCTTGTGTCAGCTACCCCTCAGTGGAAGCACTCCTTCACCAGGTACGTGCTGGGTCACCTACCTCTCAGTGGAAGCACTCCTTCACCAGGTACGTCTTGTGTCAGCTACCCCTCAGTGGAAGCACTCCTTCACCAGGTACGTGCTGGGTCACATACCCCTCAGTGGAAGCACTCCTTCACCAGGTACGTCTTGTGTCAGCTCCCCCTCAGTGGAAGCACTCCTTCACCAGTTACGTGCTGGGTCAGCTACCCCTCAGTGGAAGCACTCCTTCACCAGGTACGTCTTGTGTCAGCTACCCCTCAGTGGAAGCACTCCTTCACCAGGTACGTGCTGGGTCACCTACCTCTCAGTGGAAGCACTCCTTCACCAGGTATGTGTTGTGTCAGCTACCCCTCAGTGGAAGACCTCCTTCAACAGGTACGTGCTGGGTCACCTTGGTCAGCTACCCCTCAGTGGAAGCACTCCTTCACCAGGTACGTCTTGTGTCAGCTACCCCTCAGTGGAAGCACTCCTTCACCAGGTACGTGCTGGGTCAGCTACCCCTCAGTGGAAGCACTCCTTCACCAGGTACGTCTTGTGTCAGCTACCCCTCAGTGGAAGCACTCCTTCACCAGGTACGTGCTGGGTCACCTACCTCTCAGTGGAAGCACTCCTTCACCAGGTACGTCTTGTGTCAGCTACCCCTCAGTGGAAGACCTCCTTCACCAGGTACGTCTTGTGTCAGCTACCCCTCAGTGGAAGCACTCCTTCACCAGGTACGTCTTGTGTCAGCTCCCCCTCAGTGGAAGCACTCCTTCACCAGTTACGTGCTGGGTCAGCTACCCCTCAGTGGAAGCACTCCTTCACCAGGTACGTCTTGTGTCAGCTACCCCTCAGTGGAAGCACTCCTTCACCAGGAACGTGCTGGGTCACCTACCTCTCAGTGGAAGCACTCCTTCACCAGGTACGTCTTGTGTCAGCTACCCCTCAGTGGAAGACCTCCTTCACCAGGTACGTCTTGTGTCAGCTACCCCTCAGTGGAAGCACTCCTTCACCAGGTACGTCTTGTGTCAGCTCCCCCTCAGTGGAAGCACTCCTTCACCAGTTACGTGCTGGGTCAGCTACCCCTCAGTGGAAGCACTCCTTCACCAGGTACGTCTTGTGTCAGCTACCCCTCAGTGGAAGCACTCCTTCACCAGGTACGTGCTGGGTCACCTACCTCTCAGTGGAAGCACTCCTTCACCAGGTATGTGTTGTGTCAGCTACCCCTCAGTGGAAGCACTCCTTCACCAGGTACGTGCTGGGTCAGCTACCCCTCAGTGGAAGCACTCCTTCACCAGGTATGTGTTGTGTCAGCTACCCCTCAGTGGAAGCACTCCTTCAACAGGTAAGTGTTGTGTCAGCTACCCCTCAGTGGAAGCCCTGCTTCACCAGGTACGTGCTTGGTCACCTACCCCTCAGTGGAAGCACTCCTTCACCAGGTACGTGCTTGGTCAGCTACTCCTCAGTGGAAGCACTCCTTCACCAGGTACGTCTTGTGTCAGCTACCCCTCAGTGGAAGCACTCCTTCACCAGGTACGTCTTGTGTCAGCTACCCCTCAGTGGAAGCACTCCTTCACCAGGTACGTGCTGGGTCAGCTACTCCTCAGTGGAAGCACTCCTTCACCAGGTACGTGTTGTGTCAGCTACCCCTCAGTGGAAGACCTCCTTCAACAGGTACGTGTTGTGTCAGCTACCCCTCAGTGGAAGCCCTGCTTCACCAGGTACGTGCTTGGTCAGCTACCCCTCAGTGGAAGCACTCCTTCACCAGGTACGTGCTGGGTCAGCTACTCCTCAGTGGAAGCACTCCTTCACCAGGTACGTGTTGTGTCAGCTACCCCTCAGTGGAAGCACTCCTTCACCAGGTACGTGCTGGGTCACCTACCCCTCAGTGGAAGCACTCCTTCACCAGGTACGTCTTGTGTCAGCTACCCCTCAGTGGAAGCACTCCTTCACCAGGTACGTGCTGGGTCAGCTACTCCTCAGTGGAAGCACTCCTTCACCAGGTACGTGTTGTGTCAGCTACCCCTCAGTGCAAGCCCTCCTTCACCAGGTACGTGTTGTGTCGGCTACCCTTCATTTGAAACCAACCACTCTACCCCAACCCAATCTAATCCAAACCTACCCTCCGCCGCTAGTCAACAAGACATACTGCGATTAATGTAAGTACAGAGGTAAAGAGAGGTGTGATCTCGATGGTCTAACTCAGCTGTATGAAATGCTACATGTGAACAACTTGTTTCATTTTACACCTTCGTTCTTGTGAACATATGTAGGAAGATTTCATGTTCGAGCTGTACTTCAACTTTATATTCAAAACAGTACTTGTGTACATGAGGATATACGAAATGTACAAGCTTTGTCCATACGACCTTCTCCTTCATTCCAGTAAGTTGTGGTCACAACAATTACGGACAACAATTGAATGGCGGCGACTGTTACCTCGTCATCGACACAGCCCAGAACTACAACAGCGCTAAGCACGCCTGCTACACTAGACGCGGCACTCTGGCTGATGTATCCAACGCTCAGACATGGGTAGGTACTCTCAACCATTACCAAAGATGTTATCCCGTAACAAGAACTCCAGAAGTTACCCTGTGACCAGAACTGCAGAAGTTACCCTGTAACCAGAACTGCAGAACTTATCGAATCACAAGAACTGCAGAAGTTACCCACTACCCATTACTGCAGAAGTTTCCCATAACTATTGCTACAGAAGTTACCCCATGACCATTGCTACAGAAGTTACCCCATAACCATTTCTACAGAAGTTACCCAATAACCAGAACTGCAGGTATCCCCTTACTACTACTACTACAGATGGTACCAAGTCACTACATGTATTTACTAGAAATATATAAATGGAAGGTAGCCCGTCACCAGAACAATGGGCGGTACCTTGTCTGAACGAGTACAGAATATACCCATAGCCATAGGTACAGCAGGGGTCTATTAACTAGAACTACGGAATGTTCCCATTTGTCACCAGAGCAATAGCAGGTACCTAGTAACCATAACTACCAAAGGGACCTGCTTACCGTACATACAGTATACCATATTATACCTAGGCAATGTACCTGGTAACCAGCAATACAGTGTTTGTCTGGTAACTATAACTACAGAGCATGTCTGGTAACCATCAATACTGTAGGTGTCTCGTAACTATAACTACAGATCATGTCTGGTAACCATCAATACAGTGGGTGTCTGGTAACTATAACTACAGAATACGTCTGGCAACCATCAATACAGTGGGTGTCTGGTAACTCTAACTACAGAACATGTCTGGTAACCATCAATACTGTAGGTGTCTGGTAACTATAACTACAGAACATGTCTAGTAACCATCAATGCAGTGGGTGTATGGTAACTATAACTACAGAACACGACTGGCAGCCATTAATACAGTGGGTGTATGGTAACTATAACTACAGAACATGTCTGGTAACCATCAATGCAGTGGGTGTATGGTAACTATAACTACTGATCATGTCTGGTAACAATCTATACAGTGGGTGTCTGGTAACTATAACTACAGAACATATCTGGTAACCATCAATACAGTGGGTGTCTGGTAACTATAACTACAGAACATGTCTGGTAACCATCAATACTGTAGGTGTCCGGTAACTATAACTACAGATCATGTGTGGTAACCATCAATACAGTGGGTGTCTGGTAACTATAACTGCAGAACATGTCTGGCAACCATCAATACAGTGGGTGTTTGGTAACTATAACTACAGAACATGTCTTGTAACCATCAATAAAGTGGGTGTCTGGTAACTATAACTACAGAACATGTCTGGTAACAATCAATGCATTGCGTATCTGGTAACTATAACTACAGATCATGTCTGGTAACTATAACTACAGGTCATATCTGGTAACCATCAATACTGTAGGTGTCTGGTAGCTATAACTACAGAAGATGTCTGGTAACCATCAATGCAGTGGGTGTATGGTAACTATAACTACTGATCATGTCTGGTAACCATCAATACAGAGGGTGTCTGGTAACTATAACTACATAACATGTCTAGTAACCATCAATACAATGGGTGTATGGTAACTATAACTACAGAACATGTCTGGTAGCCATCAATGCAGTGGGTGTATGGTAACTATAACTACTGATCATGTCTGGTAACCATCTATACATTGGGTGTATGGAAACTATAACTACAGATCATGTCTGGTAACCATCAATACTGTAGGTGTCTGGTAACTATAACTACACATCATGTCTGGTAACTTTAACTACAGTTCATATCTGGTAACCATCAATACTGTAGGTGTCTGGTATCTATAACTACAGAACACATCTGGCAACCATCAATACCGTGGGTGTATGGTAACTATAACTACAGAACATGTCTGGTACCCATAACTACAGATCATGTCTGGTAAACATCAATACAGTGGCTGTCTGGTAACTATAACTACAGATCATGTCTGGTAACCATAGATACTGTAGGTGTCTGGTAACTATAACTACAGATCATGTCTGGTAACCATCAATACAGTGGGTGTCTGGTAACTATAACTACAGAACATGTCTGGTAACCATCAATACAGTGGGCGTCTTGTAACTATAACTACAGATCCTTTCTTGTAACCATCAATACAGCGGGTGTCTGGTAACTATAACTACAGAATACGTCTGGCAACCATCAATACATTCGGTGTCTGGTAACTATAACTACAGAACATGTCTGGTAACCATCAATAAAGTGGGTGTCTGGTAACTATAACTACAGAACATATCTGGTAACAATCAATGCATTGGGTACCTGGTAACTACAACACGGTCATGTCTGGTAACTAATACTACAGGTCATATCTGGTAACCATCAATACTGTAGGTGTCTGGTAACTATAACTACAGAACATGTCTGGTAACCATCAATGCAGTGGGTGTATTGTAACTATAAATACAGATCATGTCTGGTAACCATCAATACTGTAGGTGTCTGGTAACTATATCTACAGATCATGTCTGGTAACTATAACTACTGTTCACATCTGGTAACCATCAATAGTGTAGGTGTCTGGAAACTATAACTACAGAACATGTCTGGTAACCATCAATGCAGTGGGTGTATGGTAACTATAACTACAGAAGATGACTGGCAACCATCAATACAATGGGTGTATGGTAACTATAACTACAGAACATGTGTGGTAACCATCAATGCAGTGGGTGTATGGTCACTATAACTACAGAAGATGACTGGCAACCATCAATACAATGGAGTGTATGGTAACTATAACTACAGAAGATGACTGGCAACCATCAATACAATGGGTGTATGGTAACTATAACTACAGAACATGTCTGGTCACCATCAATGCAGTGGGTGTATAGTAACTATAACTACTGTTCCTATCTGGTAACCATCAATACTGTAGGTGTCTGGTAACTATAACTACAGAACATGTCTGGTAACCATCAATGCAGTGGGAGTATGGTAACTATAACTACAGAACACGACTGGCAACCATTAATACAGTGGTTGTATGGTAACTATAACTACAGAACATGTCTGGTGACCATCAATGCAGTGGGTGTATGGTAACTATAACTACTTATCATGTCTGGTAACCATCAATACAGTGGGTGTCTGGTAACTATAACTACAGAACATATCTGGTAACCATCAATACATTGGGTGTCTGTTAACTATTACTACAGAACATGTCTCGTAACCATCAATGCAGTGGGTGTATGGTAACTATAACTACTGACCATGTCTGGTAACCATCAATACAGTGGTTGTATGGAAACTATAACTACAGATCATGTCTGGTAACTATAACTGCAGTTCATATCTGGTAACCATCAATACTATAGGTGTCTGGTAACTATAACTACAGAACATGTCTGGTAACCATCAATGCAGTGGATGTATGGTAACTATAACTACTGACCATGTTTGGTAACCATCAATACAGTGGGTGTATGGTAACTATAACTACAGAACATGTCTGGTACCCATAACTACAGATCATGTCTGGTAAACATCAATACAGTGGGTGTATAGTAACTATAACTACAGATCATGTCTGGTAACTATAACTACTGATCATGTCTGGTTACCATCAATACTGTAGGTGTCCGGTAACTATAACTACAGAACATGTCTGGTAACCATCAATGCAGTGGGTGTATAGTAACTATAACTACTGATCATGTCTGGTAACCATCAATACAGTGGGTGTCTGGTAGCTATAACTACACAAAATGTGTGGTAAACATCAATAGAGTGGGTGTCTGGTAACTATGACTACAGATCATGTGTGGTAACTATAACTACAGTTCATATCTGGTTTCCATCAATACTGTAGGTGTCTTGTAACTATAACTACAGAAAACGTCTGGCAACTATCAATACAGTGGGTGTATCGTAACTATAACTACAGAACATGTCTGGTAACTATAACTACAGATCATGTCTGGTAACCATCAATAC
This sequence comes from Haliotis rufescens, assembly GCF_023055435.1. Taxonomy (NCBI): domain Eukaryota; kingdom Metazoa; phylum Mollusca; class Gastropoda; order Lepetellida; family Haliotidae; genus Haliotis; species Haliotis rufescens. The sequence continues at coordinate 40,148,676 of NW_025964334.1, read as the reverse complement.
TGTAGGTGTCTGGTAACTATAACTACCGAACATGTCTGGCAACCATCAATACAGTGGGTGTCTGGTAACCATAACTACAGATCATGTCTGGTAACCATCGATACAGTTGGTGTCTGGTAATTATAACTACAGAACATGTATGGTAACCATCAATTCAGTGGGTGTCTGGTAACTATAACTATATATCATGTCTGGTTACCATCGATACAGTGGGTGTCTGGTAACTATAACTACAGAACATGTCTGTCAACCATCAATACAGTGGGTGTCTGGTAACTATAACTACAGAACATGTCTGACAACCATCAATACAGTAGGTGTCTGGTAACTATAACTACAGATCATGTCTGGTAACCATCAATACAGTGGGTGTCTGGTAACTATAACTACAGAACATGTCTGGCAACCATCAATACATTGGGTGTCTGGTAACTTTAACTACAGATCATGTCTGGTAACCATTATTACTGTAGGTGTCTGGTAACTATAACTACAGAACATGTCTGGTTACCATCAATAAAGTGAGTGGGTGGCTTGTAAGTATAACTACTCATCATGTCTGGTAACCATCAATACTGTTGGGGTCTAGTAACTATAACTACAGATCAGTTTTGGTAACGATCAATACTGTACGTTTCTGGTAACTACAGCTACAGATTATGTTTGGTAACCATTAATACAAGTGGGTGTCTGGAAACTATAACTACATATCATGTCTGGTAACCATCAATACAGTGGGTGCCTGGTAACTATAACTACAGATCATGTCTGGTAACCATCAATACAGTGGCTGTCTGGTAACTACAGCTACAGAACATGTCTGGTAACTATCTATACAGTGGGGATCTGGAAACTATAACTACATATCATGTCTGGTAACCATCAATACAGTGGGTGCCTGGTAACTATAACTACAGATCATGTCTGGTAACCATCAATACAGTGGCTGTCTGGTAACTACAGCTACAGAACATGTCTGGTAACTATCTATACAGTGGGGATCTGGAAACTATAACTACATATCATGTCTGGTAACCATCAATACAGTGGGTGCCTGGTAACTATAACTACAGAACACGTCTGGTAACCATCAATGCAGTTGGTGTATGGTAACTATAACTACAGAAAACGTTTGGTAACTATAACTACAGAACATGTCTGGTAACTATAACTACAGAACACGTCTGGTAACTATAACTACAGATCATGTCTTGTAACTATAACTACTGTTCCTATCTGGTAACCATCAATACTGTAGGTGTCTGGTAACTATAACTACAGAACATGTCTGGTAACCATCAATGCAGTGGGAGTATGGTAACTATAACTACAGAACACGACTGGCAACCATTAATACAGTGGTTGTATGGTAACTATAACTACAGAACATGTCTGGTGACCATCAATGCAGTGGGTGTATGGTAACTATAACTACTTATCATGTCTGGTAACCATCAATACAGTGGGTGTCTGGTAAGTATAACTACAGAACATATCTGGTAACCATCAATACATTGGGTGTCTGTTAACTATTACTACAGAACATGTCTCGTAACCATCAATGCAGTGGGTGTATGGTAACTATAACAACTGACCATGTCTGGTAACCATCAATACAGTGGTTGTATGGAAACTATAACTACAGATCATGTCTGGTAACCATCAATACACTAGGTGTCTGGTAACTATAACTACAGATCATGTCTGGTAACTATAACTGCAGTTCATATCTGGTAACCATCAATACTATAGGTGTCTGGTAACTATAACTACAGAACATGTCTGGTAACCATCAATGCAGTGGATGTATGGTAACTATAACTAGTGACCATGTTTGGTAACCATCAATACAGTGGGTGTATGGTAACTATAACTACAGAACATGTCTGGTACCCATAACTACAGATCATGTCTGGTAAACATCAATACAGTGGGTGTATAGTAACTATAACTACAGATCATGTCTGGTAACCATCAATACTGTAGGTGTCCGGTAACTATAACTACAGATCATGTCTGGTAACTATAACTACTGATCATGTCTGGTTACCATCAATACTGTAGGTGTCCGGTAACTATAACTACAGAACATGTCTGGTAACCATCAATGCAGTGGGTGTATAGTAACTATAACTACTGATCATGTCTGGTAACCATCAATACAGTGGGTGTCTGGTAGCTATAACTACACAAAATGTGTGGTAAACATCAATAGAGTGGGTGTCTGGTAACTATGACTACAGATCATGTGTGGTAACTATAACTACAGTTCATATCTGGTTTCCATCAATACTGTAGGTGTCTTGTAACTATAACTACAGAAAACGTCTGGCAACTATCAATACAGTGGGTGTATCGTAACTATAACTACAGAACATGTCTGGTAACTATAACTACAGATCATGTCTGGTAACCATCAATACTGTAGGTGTCTGGTAACTATAACTACCGAACATGTCTGGCAACCATCAATACAGTGGGTGTCTGGTAACCATAACTACAGATCATGTCTGGTAACCATCGATACAGTTGGTGTCTGGTAATTATAACTACAGAACATGTATGGTAACCATCAATTCAGTGGGTGTCTGGTAACTATAACTATATATCATGTCTGGTTACCATCGATACAGTGGGTGTCTGGTAACTATAACTACAGAACATGTCTGTCAACCATCAATACAGTGGGTGTCTGGTAACTATAACTACAGAACATGTCTGACAACCATCAATACAGTAGGTGTCTGGTAACTATAACTACAGATGATGTCTGGTAACCATCAATACAGTGGGTGTCTGGTAACTATAACTACAGAACATGTCTGGCAACCATCAATACATTGGGTGTCTGGTAACTTTAACTACAGATCATGTCTGGTAACCATTATTACTGTAGGTGTCTGGTAACTATAACTACAGAACATGTCTGGTTACCATCAATAAAGTGAGTGGGTGGCTTGTAAGTATAACTACTCATCATGTCTGGTAACCATCAATACTGTTGGGGTCTAGTAACTATAACTACAGATCAGTTTTGGTAACGATCAATACAGTGGCTGTCTGGTAACTACAGCTACAGAACATGTCTGGTAACAATCAATGCATTGGGTATCTGGTAACTATAACTACAGAACATGTCTGGTAACCATAACTACAGATCATGTCTGGTAACAGTGGCTGTCCAGTAACTATAACTACAGATCATGTCTGGTAACCATCAATACTGTAGGTGTCCGGTAACTATAACTACAGATCATGTCTGTTAACCATCAACACAGTGGGTGTCTGGTAACTATAACTACAGAACATGTGTCGTAACCATCAATACAGTGGGTGTCTGGTAACTATAACTAAAGATCATGTCTGGTAACTATCGATACAGTGGGTGTCTGGTAACTATAACTGCAGAACATGTCTGGTGACCATCAATAAAGTGGGTGTCTGGTAACTATAACTACAGAACATGTCTGGTTACCATCAATACAGTGGGTGTCTGGTAACTATAACTACAGATCATGTCTAGTAACCATCAATACAGTGGGTGTCTGGTAACTATAACTACAGAATACATCTGGCAACCATCAATACATTCGGTGTCTGGTAACTATAACTACAGAACATGTCTGGTAACCATCAATGCAGTGGGTGTCTGGTAACTTTAACTACAGAACATGTTTGGTAACAATCAATGCATTGGGTATCTGGTAACTATAACTACAGATCATGTCTGGTAACTATAACTACAGGTCATATCTGGTAACCATCAATACTGTAGGTGTATGGTAACTATAACTACAGAAGATGTGTCGTAACTATCAATGCAGTGGGTGTATGGTAACTATAACTACTGATCATGTCTGGTAACCATCAATACTGTAGGTGTCTGGTAACTATAACTACAGATCATGTGTGGTAACTATAACTACAGTTCATATCTGGTAACCATCAATACTGTAGGAGTCTGGTAACTATAACTACAGAACACGTCTGGCAACCATCAATGCAGTGGGTGTATCGTAACTATAACTACAGAACATGTCTGGTAACCATAACTACAGATAATGTCTGGTAACCATCAATACAGTGGCAGTCTGGTAACTATAACTACAGAACATGTGTCGTAACCATCAATACAGAGGGTGTATGGTAACTATAACTACAGATCATGTCTGGTAACTATAACAACAGTTCACATCTGGTAACCATCAATACTGTAGGAGTCTGGTAACTATAACTACAGAACACGTCTGGCAATCATTAATACAGTGGGTGTCTGGTAACTATAACTACAGAACATGTCTGGCAACCATTAATACAGTGGGTGTCTGGTAACTATAACTACAGATCATGTCTGGTAACCATCAATGCAGTGGGTGTCTGGTAACTATAACTTCAGGACGTGTCTAGCAACCATCAATACAGAGGGTGTCTGGTAACTATAACTACAGATCAGGTCTGATAACTATCAATACAGTGAGTGTCTGGTAACTATAACTACAGAACATGTCTGGCAACCATCAATACAGTAGGTGTCTGGTAACTATAACTACAGAACATGTCTGGAAACCATCAATACAGTGGGTGTCTGTTAACTATAACTACAGAACATGTCTGGTTACCATCAATTAAGTGGCTGTCTGGTAACTATAACTAAAGATCAAGTCTGGTAACCATGAATACTGTAGGTGTCTGGTAACTATTACTACAGATCATGTATGGTAACGATCAATACTGTAGGTTTCTGGTAACTATAACTATAGATTATGTCTGGTAACCATCAATACAAGTGGGTGTCTGGTAACTATAACTACAGATCATGTCTGGTAACCATCAATACTGTAGGTGTCTGGTAACTATAACTACTGTTCATATCTGGTAACCATCAATACTGTAGGTGGTTGGTAACTATAACTACAGAACATGCCTGGTAACCATCAATGCAGTGGGTGTCTGGTAACTATAACTACAGAACACGACTGGCAACCATCAATACAGTGGGTGTATGGTAACTATAACTACTGATCATGTCAGGTAACCATCAATACAGTGGATGTATGGTAACTATAACTACAGATCATGTCTGGTTACCATCAATACTGTAGGTGTCTGGTAACTATAACTACAGATCATGTCTGGTAACTATAACTACAGTTCATATCTGGTAACCATCAATACTGTAGGTGTCTGGTAACTATAACTACAGAACATGTCTGGTACCCATAACTACAGATCATGTCTGGTAAACATCAATACAGTGGCTGTCTGGTAACTATAACTACAGATCATGTCTGGTAACCATCAATACTGTAGGTGTCCGGTAACTATAACTACAGATCATGTCTGGTAACCATCAATACAGTGGGTGTCTGGTAACTATAACTGCAGAACATGTCTGGCAACCATCAATACAGTGGGTGTCTGGTAACTATAACTACAGAACATGTCTGGTAACTAAAACCACAGAACATATCTGGAAACTATAACTACAGAACATATCTGGTAACTATAACAACAGAACATATCTGGAAGGGTGCATTAGTTCAGGAACGCAAACAGTCTACATTTTCTAAATATATATTTTCACTAAAAATACAAATACACACAAATTATGAATTCTTTTCATCAGCATGAATCGTCTTACACTGCAACATCTGCAGTTGAATTATGATTGAAACCTTGATACCATTCCTTCAGGTGATATCTAATAGTCTCACTCTCTCTCTACAGGCAACCGTCAAGGAACACATCTACCGCTTTGGACAGTCCATGGACTACTGGGTTGAACAGGAAGAAGGGGAGTTTATCGGTGAGTAGGTGGTAGTATTCAGGTATTATTTAACTAAGTGTTTACATGAGGATGACAGCAGCATTGGGAATTGATCTGTATTTGGATTATGGCAAAATGTTGTTGGTAAGTATCCTTGAAATGTTCACATTCAAATGTAAAATGATATTCATCTCTGCGTATTCAGGATTGGAGGACACAAGGCTGTTCAGTAAGAAAGTGGTTATAACGGGAAACCTGCTCGGTGTCGTCTGCAAGATCGGTGAGTTAATATATCTTCCTGAAACAAAGGAAAAATAATTATTCACTTAATATCCAGAAAACCTTCAAGCTAATATTTGCTGCAGTCGTCAGTACATCAGCCTCTGCCTAACCAGTCGTATCAGCTATTCAGCCTGGTTTCCGTCATTTTCAGAAACTCTGTCAGCTGCAAAGCCGTGCTCAACAGGTATGTTCTGATTTTCTACGTGCTTGTCATACTTAAAGGTCGCTTGCTAATCCACACAACGTAATCCCAATATAAATCTTAATCTAGATAGAACAGATTACCCACACTGCTTCGCACTACGCTCTTTGTACTTATTAGTGAGGTCCGCTATGACCTCATTGTGACTAAAGCACAACACGTGAGTGGCGAGCGCATTGTAAATATGTCCCGGAAACAATTTTGCAATGCAACATACTCTACCTTTTGCAACTACGTCTTCCTTCCTGAATTGTGCTACAGTGTCTAATGTATCTTGCTGATTGGTCAGTAATCAGTAACATAAAGTCCTGCTTACGTGTGTATCCCAAGAATGGGTGTAGCAAACTTAATACCATGTAAAGTTTAAAACTGTGTACAACAATCACATCATGATTCCACACTGCTTAAGGCTGGGTTCACAACGGCGGCAGCTGTTACCTCTACACAGGAGTGCGCGCCACGTACGCCGCCGCCAGGGGATTCTGTAACCAGTGAGTAGTATAATCTTGTAAACATCTTGTCTAGTGGTCAGTATGTCCTATTGAGTGCCGGGCAATCTGCTGGCCAGACTATCCTGGTGATCAGTAGTCAGTCTAGGGATCAGTATGTCCTATTGTGTGGCGGGCATTCTGCTGGCCAGACTTTCTTGGTGATCAGTAGTCAGTCTAGTGATCAGTATGTCCTTTTGAGTGGCGGACAGTCTGCTAGCCAGACTATCCTGGTGATCAGTCTAAGGTCATTTAAAAGTAATTCAATTTCACCGGATTCTTGGTCATGTCATTCAATCATTTGTTCCAAGGCTTTTATTTTGCTGAATGTGAAAAGAAGTTTTATACAGATGTTCAACATTTTGTAGAATCTATCAGTGAAGAGTTGATTAACTCTACTGTAGATGACAATGGGTTAGATAGTAGAATAACATTAGATGAAATATTTAAGGCTGTTAATGATATGCCAAATAGAAAAGGCCCAGGGTTTAGTGGTGTACCCATTGATTTTTTTTAATATGCCCCTCCCATGTGTTTTGAAATGCTGTTATCCTTGTTTAATAAAATCTTATTGACTGGTACTTATCCAGAGGAGTGGACTTTAGGTGTCATTCTTCCTTTGCATTCAAAATATCTGGTAAAATCTTTTCTAAAATTATATTTTCTAGACCCACCAATTGGGCAACTGATGGAAATGTTATTATCCCTGAATAAGCATGTTTTAGAAAGGGGTTTCAAACTGTGGATAATATATTTATACTTCAAACTTTTATTGAAAAATATCTAAGATTATAAACAGGTAGACTATACTGTGCCTTTATTGATTTCAAAGCAGCTTTTGACTCTGTGTCACATAATGCTCCGATGTACAAACTTTGGACTGGTAATATTAAAGGTTCTGTTTTTAGATTACTTAGAAATATGTATGAAAATGTGAAATCATGCGTATCTCTGAATTCTGGTGTTACTAAATTCTTTGACTGTTCATTTGGAAATAGACCGGGCTGCTTGTTGTCACCATTTTTATTTTCATTCTTTATTATTGAAATTGTAGATTTTTTGCAACAAGATAAGTAATGGTGTATTAATATAGGTACTCTACGGTTATTTATGCTGCTTTTTGTAGACGACATTGTAGTAATAGATAGTACAGTTATTGGTCTTCAAAAGACATTAAATAAACCTTCCCAATATTGTGATAAATGACAGCTGCAAATAAAAAATGTCAAGAGCAAAGTAATTGTCTTTCGCAAAGGTGGTCGATTAAAGAAATATGATTTTTCTGCTCTAAATACATGTCTGCTTGAAATGGTTTCAGTGTATAAATATTTAGGTGTATATTTTTCAAGCTCTGGTTCATGGTTTAATACACAGAAAATTTTAACACTCCAGGCCCACAAAGTTTTGCAGTTACTAAAAACAAACATTATTGATTTTCATAAGTTACCTTTACATGTTTTGACTCATTTATTTGATGTCAAGCTTCTACCAATCTTGTTGTATGGTAGTGAAGTCTTGGGGTTTCATCCTTCACCAGATATTAATACATTCCATGATAATTTCTGTAAACAGCTTTTGCATTTAAGACGGAGTAACCTAATATTGTTGCAAGGGGGAGATACATGTAGGTCGTTATTCATTTAAAGTAAACCTGTATATGAAAATTATTTAATATTGGACTAGATTGATATTTCAAACTGATAATCCTATTTTGAAACATGTTTATGATTATGAAGTGTCCTTGGCGAATAAAGGTACTGAATGTTCGGCTTTTCATGTAAAACAATTATTATCATCATATGGTTTTGGTTCTGTCTCGTGTAATCTAGATGTTCCAAATGTAAATAAGTTTATTGTTTGTTTTAAGCACAGATGTATAGATATAGATCAGCAAACTTGCTTAAGTAAATTAAAAACATTTTCCAAACTTACAATGTATTCACAATTAAACCATGCATTGAATTAGAAAGATATTTGACATCAATACCTGTATATCAATTTGCTCTTAGTTCTTTCGGTTGTTCTAGCCATAACCTAATGCTTAAAGAAGGTGGAAAAATTGGTCTTTCTAGAGATGAAAGTTTATGTCCATTTTTTTGTAGTCCGTGTAATTGAAACTGAATATCATTTCTGCATTGAATGTCAATTTTACTCAAATCTGAGAAATAGTCTTATACCTAAGTATTTCCATTCACAACCTTCATTTGATAAATTTTGCACTCTTATGTCTTGCCAAAATGAACATGTTATTAATAAATTAGCTAAATATATTTTTCTTGCTTTTAAGAAACGACGTTAGTTTTTCAAATGTATGCAAAGATTCAATTGTTTCACTATGTATATCACTTATATTATCTGGCGGCTGCTATTGTTGTAATCAACTGTATCCATATTGTATAATGGGCCGATGGCCTCTTTACTGAAATAAACTCACTCTCATTCAGTAGCCAGTCTAGTGAGCAGACTGTCCTCGTGAGTGGCGACCAGCCTAGTGACCAGAATGTCCTTTTGATGGCGCGCAGTCTGCTGGCCAGACTATCCAGTGATCAGTAGGCAGTCTAGTGAGCAGACTGTCCTTGTGCGTGGTGACCAGAATGTCCTTGTGATGGCGGACAGTCTGTTGGCCAGACTATCCTGGTGATCAGTAGCCAGTCTAGTGACCAGGTTGTCCAGCTATATTCCACCTATATGACGGCAATCTGTAAATAATGGAGTCTGGACCAGACAATCTAGTGATTGATATCATGATCATCGATCCACACCATTGGAATACGATGACATGCATCAACCAGGTCAGCAAACCTGATCACCCGATCCCGTTAGTTGCCTCTTACGACAAGCATGATCGCCTTTTACGACAAGCATGGGTTGCTGAAGACCTACTCTACCTCGGATCTTCACGGGTCGAATGTCCTTTTGAATGCTGGAAGTACATTGACCATTATGCCATTGTGTGCGGTGGGCAGTCTGGTTACCAGTACAAATGTCCTTGTTGGTAGTGGACCGGTGGGTGATGGGCATTCTATTGACCAGTATGTCCTTGCGAATAGTGGGTCGTCTAGTGACCAATTATGTCATATCACTAACTTGATAGCATTTCACAAGACAAATATGGTTTATGGTTCAGATTACAGTCCTTCTGGATATCATTAAATCGACCTATGTTCAACAAAAAGGTAACTTCTATTTCAAAAACGAAGATTCATTTACAAACATCACTAGAAAAGCCTACATCTGGTTTGGCTTAACGGTTCAAAGCAATATCAAGAACTATACTCTGTATTCGATACTGCGGACTCTCACTGTTTGTAGACCCACCCCTCAGCAGAAGTTGCGGGAGTCATCAATCTCATTAAAATCAGATCTAAGTTCTCGCTATCGCTACACGAAGATCTGAGGACATCCCATTACTGGTCAAGTCAGAACGACCTTTCATCCGACCAATCAAAGCGTCGCGTACCAGGTCATGAAAGTAACAGTCGGAATGTGTTTTCTAAACATGCAACCTCGAAAACGTTAACACGGGGTATTCCGTACGACTGATTCCATCAAAATTATCGTCTATTATTAAGAACATTATGTCTGGTAAACGAGGGGCGGTCGAGTAGCCTCGAGGTTAAAGCGTTCGCTCGCCATGCCGAAGACCCGGGTTCGATTCCCGACATGGGTACAATGTGTGAAACCCATTCTGGTGTCCCCCGCCGTGATATTGCTGGAATATTGCCAAAAACGGCGTAAAACCATACTCACCTTGTTACAAGAAGGTTGTTTAAGATATATACTACTTAATAATGGCTATTAAACATTTCATAGAATGAACTGTCTGGTGCGTTACTGCGAGTCGTAACCTTTCATTCACTTCAGTTTGTGTTCTCTAGCATCTATCTCAGAGATGGCTTACGATTCCTGGAAGTATGAACGTTTCTTAAAAGATGTTTTCAATACGTGTTTTCTTTCATCTTCTTGAATGATGTTTTTGGTGGGAAGCTAACTTCATACTGTTTTTATTACAGGGGTGACAGCCAGGTTCTCACGGTTCTCAGTGATGCTGAAAACACCTTTGTGGGAGACACTGTGAAGACAGAGACGCTCAATCCTCTAGTCTACATTGGTAAGTAGACTTCTTATGTTGCTCGGGTACAGGCGCCAGTAGTCTGCAGCACCGAAATTGAATGTGCAGATTGTGTTCCTTTTGGTCTGTCAGTATCATTCCCAGCTTCGTATCAAGCATCATACCCATCAACATACCCATCAATATACCCTGCATCATACCCAGCAACGTACCCAGCACAGTGGCCTGCATCGTACCCAGCAACGTACCAAGCATCATACCAAGCATCATACCCAGCATCGTACCCAACAACATACCCATCAACATACCCATCAACATATCCAGAATCGTACCCATCAACATACCTAGCAACATACCCAGCAGCATAAACACCCGGCAAAACGGCAAAACACTCAACTTCATACTCAGCAGCGTACCAAGCATCACACCCAGCAGCGTACCCAGCATCATACCCAGCATCATACCCAGCATCGTACCCAGCATCATACCCAGCAGCGTACCCAGCATCAAACTCAGCAGCGTACCCAGCATCATACCCAGCATCATGCTCAGCACCGTACACAGCATCATACCCAGCAGCGTACCGAGCAGCATACCTAGCAGCGTATCCAGTATCATTCCCAGCAGCCTACCCAACATCATACCCAACAGCGTACCCAGCATCATACCCAGCAGCGTACCCAGCATCATACTCAGCAGCGTACCCAGCATCATACTCAGCAGCGTACCCAGCATCATACCCAGTAGCGTACCAAACATCATACTCAGCAGCGTACCCAGAATCATACCCAGCAGCGTACCCAGCATCATACTCAGCAGCGTACACAGCATCTCACCAAGCAGGGTACCCAGCATCATACCCAGCAGCGTACCCAGTATCATATTCAGCAGCGTACCCAGCATCATACTCAGCAGCGTACCCAACATCATACTCAGCAGCGTACCCAACATCATACTCAGCAGTATACCCAGCAGCGTACCCAGCATCATGCTCAGTAGCATACACAGCATCATACCCAGCAGCGTACCGAGCAGCATACCTAGGAGCGTATCCAGTATCATTCCCGGCAGCCTACCCAACATCCTACCCAGCAGCGTACCCAGCATCATACCCAGCAGCGTAACCAGCATCAGACTCAGCAGCGTACCCAGCGTAATACTCAGCAACTTACCAAACAGCATACCCAGCATCGTTCCCAGCATCATACCCAGCAGCATACCCAGCAGCATACCCAGCAACGTACCCAACAGCATACCCAGCATCTCACCAAGCATCGTACCCAGCATCATACCCAGCAGCGTACCCAGTATCATACTCAGCAGCGTACCCAGTATCATACTCAGCAGCGTACCCAACATCATACCCAGCACCGTACCCAACAGCATACTCAGCAGCGTACCCAGTATCATTCTCAGCAGCGTACCCAGTATCATACTCAGCAGCGTACCCAGTATCATACTCAGCAGCGTACCCAACATCATACCCAGCAACGTACCCAACAGCATACTCAGCAGCGTACCCAGTATCATACTCAGCAGCGAACCCAACATCATACCCAGCAACGTATCCAACAGCGTACCCAGCATCATACCCAGCAGCGTACCCAGCATAATACTCAGCAGCGTACCCAGCATCATACTCAGCAGCGTACCCAGCATCATACCCAGGAGCGTACCCAACATCATACTCAGCAGCGTACACAGAATCATACCCAGCAGCGTACCCAGCATCATACTCAGCAGCGTACACAGCATCACACCCAGCAGCGTACCCAGCATCATACCAAGCAGCGTACCCAGTATCATACTCAGCAGCGTACCCAGCATCATACTCAGCAGCGTACCCAACATCATACCCAGCAGCGTATCCAACGGCGTACCCAGCATCATACCCAGCAGCGTACCCAGCATAATACTCAGCAGCGTACCCAGCATCATAATCAGCAGCGTACCCAGCATCATACCCAGTAGCGTACCCAACATCATACTCAGCAGCGTACCCAGAATCATACCCAACAACGTACCCAGCATCAAACCCAGGAGCGTACCCAGAATCATACCCAGCAGCGTTCCCAGCATCATACTCAGGAGCGTACACAGCATCACACCCAGCAGCGTACCCAGCATCATACCCAGCAGCGTACCCAGTATCATACTCAGCAGCGTACCCAGCATCATACTCAGCAGCGTACCCAGCATCATACCCAGCAGCGTACACAACATCATACCCAGCAACGAACCCAACAGCATACCCAGCAGCGTATCCAGCATCATACCCAGCAGCGTACCCAGCATCATACTCAGCAGCGTACCCAGCATCATACTCAGCAGCGTACCCAGCGTAATACCCAGCAACTTACCAAACAGCATACCCAGCATCGTTCCCAGCATCATATCCAGCAGCATACCCAGCATCATACCCAGCAACGTACCCAACAGCATACCCAGCAGCGTACCCAGCATCGTACCAAGCATCGTACCCAGCATCATACCCAGCAGCGTACCCAGTATCATACTCAGCAGCGTACCCAGTATCATACTCAGCAGCGTACCCAACATCATACCCAGCACCGTACCCAGTATCATACTCAGCAGCGTACCCAACATCATACCCAGCACCGTACCCAACATCATACTCAGCAGCGTACCAAGTATCATACTCAGCACCGTACCCAGTATCATACTCAGCAGCGTACCCAGTATCATACTTAACAGCGTACCCAACATCATACCCAGCACCGTACCCAGCATCATACCCAGCAGCGTACCCAGTATCATACTCAGCAGCGTACCCAACATCATACCCAGCACCGTACCCAACAGCATACTCAGCAGCGTACCCAGCATCATACCCAGCAACTTACCCAGCATCATACTCAGCAACGTAAACAGTATCTTACCCAGCAACGTTTCCTGCATCGTACCCAGCTTGTACCCTGCATCGTATCCAGCATCATACGCAGCAACGTACCCAGCATCATACCCAGCAGCATACCCAGCAGCATACCAAGTAACGTACCCACTAACGAACCCAGCATCATACTCAGCAAAGCACCCAGCAGCATCCCCAGCATCGTGAACAGCATCACACCCAGCATCATACCAAGCATCGTACTCAGCATCATACCCAGCATTGTACCCAGCAACGTACCCTGAAACGTACCCAGCAACGTACCCAGCAACGTACCCACATCATACCCAGCAACAGGAGTTTCACAGCAGTGCTTCGAGCAAACTGAACTACTGCTGAACGTCACTCACTCATTCTCTCTCTCTTCAATCGTATCTTCTTCGTCAGTGTATCCGTCTGTTATTGCATGTAGCAGGTATACATAGCATGTACACTGTTGTGTAGGCACGTTGTTGTACACTATTTAGGGTCAAGCATAAGTCTTGGTTTCACGAACGATCCGATCTGCTATATAACTTTCAGAGATTTCATCATTGGGTCATTCAATTACTGAAAGTGTTTGGATCAAATTAATCTATATTTATCTACAATTAGTAATAAATAATAAGTGAATGCAACAGTCCTGTAAATGACGACATTGTCGAATGTGATGGTTTGGTTTGGTTGGTTGGTTGTTTAACGCCGCAATATTCCAGCATAGTAGCCTTAAACGGCAACCATGGGTTGCTGAAGACCTTTTCTACCCCGGATCTTCACGGGTCTCGAATGTGAAAGTCTGCAGAATTAGAAGGGACTAATTGCACTGTGAGACTTAGTATTTACGTTCATTAAAGTGCATTCATCTGTGAAAAATCGTTAAGGACTTCGGTATAAACTATGATGCATTATGTGTGCAGGGTACGTCTACAATAATGCTGCCGACGCCTATGAGTGGGAAGACGGGTCTTCATCAGCCTACACCAACTGGAACAGGAATCACGGGGTGGACAACGTGGTCAATGGAGAATGCGCTAGACTTCTGTCACAAAACTACAAATGGAAGAATACTAAATGCAATTCGAGAAATAGTGTAATGTGCAAAGCGCCCACTGGGCCGTGATTTTGAATAATTAGTACTATTCCAATTATGATATCTCGCAGGTAATATATTATTTCATGGAAATACACAAAGGCGACACCTCCTAAGTGTAGATTATAAAATTATGGCATATCTAAGTATAGATATAGTATATCTCGAAAGCTTTGTATTTAGTCTTTAATATTTGACAGTCTACTGTTTCCTGATGAGGGGAGGGGCTTGGGTAGCACAACTGATCTGAAGGATGTCACTGATTGTCTTCTGTTCTTTCCGTAAATGATTAAAAAAAGCAGTCTGTGAATTTTGTTAGTGCTGATTTATTTATTTATAATAATGTATTTATATATGTTTTTGCTTTTATGGGGGTATAAACGTGAAACCGATGTGCACATTTTGCGTGTGCGCCAGAACATTTTGGAGTGATTTCTTAAGACACTAGTCTGCACTTTTTCCAGAAACGCCCTACAATGTAAAATGGTACAATTATTTTATACAATGTGACGGCAGTGAGAAGTTGATCGATCACACAGACTTAAATTCTTCGAATAACAAAGACAATATATTATCTTTTTTATTAGTAAATGTATACGGAAAGTCCGAGGTCGCATATATTTTATGTGTAAATAAAGATACAAAATGAAAATATTCCATTTCCAACACATTCCAAAATAATTCGCAAGAAAATTCTAATAATTTGTTGCGATGGAATCCTAGAGGGATCATTGTCGAGTTGTCGCCCTTGCAAAAACAAGCAAAAGTTTGACTGAAGTTCTATTGGCTAATACAGGGTAATGGAGCGATTACGTGCGAGGGCAAAGCGCATGCGCGAGTCAGATTTTAAAGTACTACGAGTGTGTATCAGAACATACCTGAAGTAGGGCTGGGAACTCAGGGAGGTCACTCAATCTCTCCATTACTCTGGATTAGCCGATAGAACTTCAAACTTCAACTTACAGGTAAGTCGTGTTTAACTTCATTTTTCTATCGGCTAATCCGTAATGTTCCGGATCACGTGAGATTTTGAAGACAGATACTCACTTGTATACCTGATAGATCCGGGCCATAGAAGTTGACAAGCATGTAGAACATCCAAGGACCTTTATTTGCTTGGAAATCATTACAGACAGTGCAGCACACAGCGGAAACACAACAACTGCCTATGTTAGCTCCTGTCTCAGTTAGACAGGACAGAATGTTTGAAAGTAACACTTCCCCTTGAGATGATTGGTTTGTTATAGAAGTGAGCAAAAGTAGTCTCTCATGACCAGTCTGCTCAGTGAAGGACTTCAGAGATAGGCACTGCAGCGGCCGACGCTGCCGACGTAGCTGCCGCTCTCACACTTTGTGGTTTAAACACGCTGATGTTGATCACAGCTTTAGCTAAACCTGTCCTGACCCATCTTGCAAATGTATCACGTTTGGCCTCTCTGTGACGTTTCACGTAAGATATGAACAGTTTTGTAACTGTACCCCTGATGTGCGCTGTTCTCTTAACATATGCCTGTAAGACTGTGAGGACACAAAGCCTCGTATCTGGTTGGTATGCCTGTAATGACAATGGCTTGGGAATTCTGCCAGGTTTTTACTGTTTCTAATGCTTATCCAGACAGAAAGTATAAACGGTTCTCTGAACATTAACTGATAACTGGTTCAAATCAAGGATGTGTAAGGTTTGCCCTCTCTTGGCGGTCACTATGGACAATAAAAGTGCTACCTAAATAGTAAGATCCTTCAGAGAAATAAACTTAACGGGCACAAGTTTCTTAAGGTAAGCTAATACCGCCTCCACTGTATCGCGTCTGGGTGGGTTTGTCTGGAAAATACATTTCAGAAAACGACAAATGGTATGATGAGTTATTCTGGTTATTCCAGAACACAATAGTTGATAAAGCACGCCTTGTTGTATGTAGAGCACTATAACCGAGACCTTTATTTGTAAGGTCAACCAAAGAAAACTAGCACTTCTCCTAAAGATAGTCCAGAGAGACTAACCTGCCTCTCAACACAAAACTTCCCCCATTTCCGGAGGTAACTGTCATACTGTTTTTGAGCTGACTTGCGCCACGAGTCGAGAAACATTGGTACCTTCCTCAGAAATGCCTCTCTTTCTGTAAGTATTCCTGATACACGAAAGGCTGTTAACTTCAATTTCTTCCCCATGGGTTGAGGTTTCCCTTCTGTTGAGGTGATTATCCGCTTTATCCTTGGTAGAACAACCGGCCTGTCACAAATAAGATGGAGTAATGGTGAAAACCAAGTCTGAGTAGGCCACAGTGGAGCTGTTACTAATGCTCTGGCTTTATCAGCTATTATTTTCTGAACACACTTGGCCAATAAACAGAAAGGTGGAAAACAAAAAACTAATTCTTTGTCCAAAGATTGAAAAGCGTCCACCGCCATTGCCTCTGGTTCAGGCTTTCAGCTCAAAAACCACGGCAGTTTTTTGTTCAACGGAGAGGCAAACATATCCACGGAGGGTTGAAATTTGACTTGAGACACAACCTTATCAAAAACAGATTGATCAAGATACTATTCTGTTCTTTCTGATTTCCTTAATGTCCTGTCTGCCTCAACATTCTGTACCCCTGGTTTATAAGAAATAGTCAACCAAATATCGCTATTCAAACACCATAACCAAATATGTTTCACCACAAGGTTGCAGGTTTTAGACTTTGAACCCCCCATGTTCTGAAGGTAGTCACACTTGACATGGATGTGTTTACCCCTGAACTCTGATGTTCATGAAAAAGCTTGTAGTGCCAGGTATACCGCTTGAATCTCTAGTGCATTAATGTGTAAATTCATCTCTTCTGTGGATCAGTTTCCCCAGATACTCTGGCCTTCCCAATGGGCCCCCAAACAGATAGCATCTGTGTATATGACCATGTCTGGGTTTGCTGAAGGCTGACCCATGGGCGGACTTATGCCACCATGTTACTTCTGCCTTAGCTGTTTCAGATAAACACATCATTGCATCAAAATTGCCTTCATTTTTTTGTCAGTGCCTCTTTTTTTATGTCAGTCTGCCTGTAATACAGCTGGCCTAGCTTGACTGCGGGGGAAAAACTGAAACTGTCAATACTTATAATTTAGCAATAGACCTAATCGACCATTGTGGGCTCCCTAAAATAGCTTTGCATTTATTTCTTAAAGAAATTGCTTTTTCTTCCGGTAGTTTCACTACGATATTTGCTGAATCAATGTGAAGACCAAGGAAGGTTATACATGTTGAGGGACAAAGAGTGGATTTCTCCCAGTTAATTGAAAACCCCAATGACTCAAAAGAACTTGTTATATAATTTACAGAATGAGAGCAAGCTTCAGTGGTATCTGCTTGAACGTACATGTCATCAATGTAGCCAAGGCAGAGGTGACCAAGACACCTAAAGCGGGAAAACACAGGTTTGAGGATTTTGGTGAAAATTCGCAGTGCACATGCTAGGCGGAAGGGCATGCATGTAAATTGGAAAAGTGTATCATCGAGAGGCTCGCCGTCTGCGGAATGCAGCGGCAGAATATCACGCATAACATCCACAACTTCGGAAGTGCTGCCATTTTGAGTCACGTCCTCTGCATGTGCAGGCACACTGGTTGCCGAAGCAAAACCGGAATCATGTTGAGTAATTTGGTGGCAATATCCACGTTCAAATGAAGTTGAATGTAATCGTCATCATAGTCGAATTCACAGTCCTCATAATGTCCCTCTGGCTCATTAACACTGCCCAAGTCATCAATCTTTTCATCAACTTTAGTGAGATTTGCATTCATTTTTCGAATTTCGTCCAGTAACGCTGATGACATGTAAGACATTTCACTAGACGCATTGGTCGTTTGTGGGTTTAGAGTTTGAAGATGGGGACTTTGTTGCCTTGTTACCCTCTTTTGGAGCTAGAAGCGCCAGGTGCAGTGAGACTGCTGTCGTCTGATTTCGGACTTTTCAAAGCTGCTTCAGTCATGTCAACAACCCGTTTTGTATCAGACACCGTTGTATCACTGTTTTTGTGTAATAATACGCTTGATTTAGTTTCAGTATAAGTATATACTGCTTCAATATTACGGTAGTCATGCCTGAAATTATTCAGCTAGACATAACACGTCTTGACTCGGAGACGAGCCATTAAGCACTGACTCGCGCATGCGCTTTTCTATCTCACGTGATCTGGAACATTACGGGATTAGTCGATAGAATTGTCAATATATACATGTCATCACTGGCCCTTAAATTACACACGATTTGCTGATATCCAGTAGGTCGACCCAACAAGTAGCGAGACATTGCATTTACTGGACACATTGGTGAGTCTGGAATGGATGATAGATGTACTGATCGGTCTTCGAATTTCGCAGGTGAATAACTGCTTGTGTCCCAGTGTCAAATATAGCAAAATCAGTCAATTTTAAGGCTCGACCACTGTCATGCTGCATGGAATGTGAAACTATTTCACTCACACGAAAGAATTCAAAGAATGCCACAGTAAAACCTGCCATGAACAGTGTTGCCTTGTATGACGAGTGGCAGATGTGATCTGATACCCCTAGGACTTTCTCCAAAGGTTGTGACGTCCTGTGTTTGCTGTGAAATACCTGAGAGAGTTTTTTTATGAGAAAGTGGTTGGTACAATCGAACTACATGTGTTGTTCGACAAGGAAAGATTGGTTAACTTATCTCATTGTTGGCTTAAACCATCCAAACATCTGTAGGTAGGGGCTTCGCCTGGGTGTCCGCATTTGGTGCCATATGCCGAAATCTTTGCCACTGAAATCTCGAAATGGCATCAGCTATCACATTGTGGTGGGTGCTAATGTACCGGGCACGAACGATAATGTTCTTGTGTTAATAAATGAGGTCTGACCAATGACATTACCTGCTTGTTCTTGATTGATAACACATACGGCCCCCAGAGTCGAAAAGCCACGAGAACAGGAGATAGTTCAAGTAATGTCATGTCTTTGGTAAAACCCTTTTGAACCCAAGATGGTGGCCACTTACCATATGTCCATCTGCCCTGAAAGTGAGCCTCAAAGCTATTGCTTCTTGAAGCATCCGTGTATAGCTCTAGTTGTTGAGCAGACACCCATTCTGCATCATGGAACACTGAAACACCACACACATATAATTATTATGTTTCATCAAGGTTCGATCCTATATGATAAAAACAGTTAATCTTTATTTCCCTTCAATTCTTTTGCTTTGGTATGGAATTCTTGGTGGCCTGTCCTTGAACTTCTTCACTTATACAACCGGGTTTAGTAGACTTTGTTCGGGTCTCTTAATTCGGGTTCGGGCTTAATTGTTTTGTATTTTTTTTAGTTCTGATAGTACTAAACATAACTCTCTCTCAGATATCTTACCATCGGCATGCATCAGCACTTCTTTTGTAAACTACAAGAAAATATTGACATACCTGTGGCTTTGATAGAAATATATTAAACTTGTATAGTTGAGAGATTACTAGTATGATGTAAACGACCGTTGAAATGAATATACTCTGAATGACAGAGAATGACAACAGAAGGTACATTTGTGGGGCGAAAAGGTCAAGTTGCGGATGGACGAGGCGGTCACCACTCATAAAGGGAGATAACTCAGGTGTTGTTAGTATAGTGCAGCTGACAAATAAATCAGCTCTCTGATGTACCCTAAGCAGACGAGATAACCATGATCTGCAAGCTGGATAAATTGGCCCCACTGTGAAGCAGGCAACTAGCATAATAGCGATACCATTGTGGGTTTTGCCCGATGATATGGATCATGTCGCCCGCACCACGCCAACAGTGCTAGTATAGCGCCCCAATCCACAACATAGGTTGGTCTCCCGTTTGGGATTAACTTGAGCCCGCCCTGTGCTCAAATTATACACTTCCTGCATTAATATGTATAAACTTGGGTGATGTCCCTTATGAAGATGGTGTGTGTGCTTGCACTAAGGTGCACGTGGTCTCTTGGGTACATACTATCAGCATGTGGATCAGCGTGGTCGTGCCTGTCCGATAGGCCTTTGAGCTGTTTAACGCAATTGTCAATCCGACGATTAAGCTTCTTTCTTGCTGTTACCTTGCACACGTTGTTCGCCCCTTGCATTACCCTGAGTGGAAGCATTCAGGACCATATCAGTGTGCAGTGAGGGAGGTGAAGGCAAGTCTATAATAGGTCCCTCAGAATATCGTCATACAGATGGTGTCCAGCTTTGACACACACGTCGTTTGATCCCAGGTGTATTATTAGCCTTCTTGGATGTTGCTTGGTGCTGTTGAGGAGACTGTCGAGGGCTGATCAGTATTTGAAATGCCAAACCCCTTTCATCTTCCAACTAGTAGGACCATGATCTGTAAGGGCTGTGGACAGCTCCTTTCTGGCTCGTGCTAGGTAGCTGTCACCTATCACCCGTACCTGAAGCAAGCATAGGTAGAGTTAGAATTGGATAGAATTCTGATAGCACGACGATTGCCATCAGTCATATTGCTGGATTCTTTGCTGATCAGCCCCATTCATTGCTGCCGTTAAGCAGCGCCTATTCGAAAGGAATGAGATGTAAACTTGTGGGAGTCAAACCCTAGAAAAGAAATGACTTTTCTGAGAAGGGACTGATATTGATATCTGGTTAGAACACTACCATCGAAATGGATGAACAGCTGCTGATATCCAGTAGGTCGACCCAACAAGTAGCGAGACATTGCATTTACTGGACACATTGGTGAGTGTGGAAAGGATGATAGATGTATATACTACATTTTCCTGACTGATCGGTCTTCGAATACCGTAGGTGAATAACTGCTTGTTGCCCCGTATCAGATATGGCAAAATCAGTCAGTTTTAAGCCTCAGCCACTGTCATGCTTGCATGGAATGTGAAACAATTTCACTCACCCGAAAGAATCCAAAGAATGCCACAGTAAAAACTGTCATGAACCGTGTTGTCTTGTATGACAAGTAGCAGATGTGATCTAATACCCCTAGGACTTTCTCCAAAGGTTGTGACGTCCTGTGTTTGCTGTGACTTACCTGAGAGAGTTTTTTATGAGAATATGGTTGGTACAATCGAACAGATTATTTCACTTGTGCCATGTTGATACTGCTGAAATGTAAGATCTGGCAGTGCGTGGAGGCCTACCTCCAAGTGACAAAGCTGCGTATACCACATGAGAATCATCCAAACATCTGTAGGTAGGGGCGTCGCCAGGGTGTCCGCGTTTGGTGTCATCTGCCGAAATCTTTGCCACTGAAATCTCGAAATGGCATCAGCTATCACATTGTGGTGGGTGCTAATGTACCTGGCACGAACGATAATGTTATTGTGTAAGAAAATGCATACAAGAGGTCTGACCAATGACATTTCCTGCTTGTTCTTGATTGATAACGCATACGGCCCCCAGAGTCGCAAAGCCACGAGAACAGGAAATAATTCAAGTAATGTCATGTCTTTGGTAAAACCCTTTTGAACCCAAGATGGTGGCCACTTACCATATGTCCATCTGCCCTGAAAGTAAGCCCCAAAACCATTACTCCTTGAAGCATCCGTGTATAGCTCTAGCTGTTGACCAGACACCAATTCTGCATCATGGAACACTGAAACACCATTAAAGTGATTCAAGTATGTAAGCCATACCTGATTGTACTGTACGAAATGTAACCTTGTGTCTGTGGGATTGCAGTATGTTTGTCATTTCAATAACAAGAGCCTCGATCTTTTCCTTTGGAATCTGTATCTCCATAGCCACTGTATCAATTGATAGCCCAAGAGAGGTTATCTTTGTGGTTGGCCCAACCGTCTTTTCAGGGGTAATGGGTACACCGAATTTATGAAACAGGTTTTGTACTTGCATCAAGAGTTGACTGCGCTATTCAGAATCACACTTACCTCCAAGCAGGAAATCATCCAAATAGTGCATGACCTGGCTTGATTGTGATCTAGGAAAGAACTGATTTTCTCAATTAATGCACAAGAAATAGAGTATCCAAAAGGAAGACATTTGCCAACATAGAACATTTCCCTGAAGTACATACCTAGCAGATGAAAATCTTGTGGTCGGGCCGGAAGCAGCCTTAATGCAGGTTTGAAGTCCAGTTTAGCTAGAAGAGCTCCTTGTCCGAGATTCTGGATCATAGTGACTGCTTGGTCAAACTTAGCATACTAAACAGAACAAAATGCATCATCAATGTGATCATTGACAGAGGAGCCTTGGAGTTAAGAGAGGTGACGAATAAGCCTGAAATCTTGTGAAAACTTACCATTGTGGCATGATGCTGTCGTCTTTTTTTCTTTTTTTAACTCAACCAACGGATGATACGTTGAGCCTCTTAGTAGGACGTGTAGAAAAGGGACCTGCTACCCTACCTAAGAGTATTTCTTTGTACAGGGAAGTTGTACTGTTGTACTGTACAGAAATGGAAAGTGTAATGTGATTTATTTAAATCCCCAGGTAAAATTATCCTGATTACCTGTCGCCTGTTTGGCAAACGTGTTACCTGACTTACCAGTATTTTGACCCCACCGAGATAGACCCTGCTTGGCTGGAGATCACCATCAATGATCCCCCAGTTATTTTGAAGGGTTCTTGCCATCTTTTGACGAACGTCCAGCGTCGTGTGTTGTAATCTGGCTCCTCATCCGACTGTAAAGAGAAGCAAAGTACATACTCACCATTCCAAGTCTTTTGCCTTATTGCGTCTCTGACGTGCACTGTCAGCGTATCTGCCTGGTACGTCAGTTGGGTGTGAAGTTGGGCTGCCGGGTTATTACTAACTTGACATGTACTGGTGACAACAGACGATAACCATGCCAAAGTAGGCTGTATTTCTGATGCTGGGGGTGGATAAGGCAATGTGTTTTGTATCGGATGGCACTGTTTTCGGCCGGTTTGCAGTTAGATCATGTGTGTAAACGTTTGGGAATGAATTGATATTGCTATCAGGGGGTGCCGAAGTGGTAAACGTCTGAGACCTGCATCACTTCGAGCTTTCCTTCCATATGAAGCTAATATAACTTGAATAATGTTAAAAGCTGTGTTACAACTCATTCACTCACTATCAGGTGGTATTATATCCCGTGGGTCTACATGAACCCCAAACGATGTGTCTATACCCGAACCAAGACTAATCATATTCATACCTGATACGTCTGGAGCTCGAACGGTGGCTGCCATGTTGATGTTGGGTCCCTCGGTAGTTCAGCCGGTCCGTGCTGATCGGGTAGTCCGGGTTTTTAAGAGCGCTCTTTCGTCCGCGACTGCTAAGTCTGAGGCTGAGACTTTACCAACCTGTGATTTAGGATTGCTTTCCTTTTGAAAGACACGTTCGAAAGAAAAGGCCGAACAAGAATGGCTTAATCTGAATTCGGTAACAGTGTTCAATGTTTAAGTAGGCGAAGGATAAGGCTTCATTATGATATAGTCATGTCTCGAATGTGAACATATAAGATGTATATTTTATGGTAGAAATATATTTGCATTCCAGGACCTCCAGAGTCAACCATTGATTCGAATATGCAATGTCACACTCAAATATTCTATATGTATAGGTAGATGTTTTGTGTCCAAAACTGAAATCGTAACCTCTGAAATGACCCCCTGCCTGTTCTATCACTTTTGTATTTCTCTCCTTCCACGTGAACAGTTCTAAGTACAGTTGAGGGAAAGTTGTCTTGGATATTATGGGTTGTACTAACATGATTAAGGTGGACACACAGTTCTTTGTAGGATAACTAAGATAGGTAATGTATCTTCAACCCTTGTATTCTCTGCTGACAAATCGATTGCCCTTGAAAACCTATATGTTTCCTCTAATCCGGAGTAAAGTTGTACCTATTTTTACCAGCTGTTGATTTCAGTCGTCTATTTGCTGGATTTTGCGTGAGACTACCTCGAAGAGGTTTAAGAAGTTCATCATTGTGTGCACATACACTATAATACCCATCTGGTAAATGTAGATTCTTTGAATTATTACTGATGTTTGGTTGATGTGTCCCTTTGAGCTATTCACAGCAGTGTAATATGCATATTGAATATCTAAAAATATAACATCTAATATATTTAATCTGACTCATTAAGCATTCAGTTATATTTCATACCCGACATGGGGACAATGTGTGAAGCCCATTTCTGGTTTCCCCGGGCGTGATATTGCTGGAATATTGCGAAATAACGGCGTAAAACCTCACTCATTCACTCACTCACTCACTCACTCACTAAAAAACTTGTTAATTATCAGTCTTATAAAATACAACAGCTCTAATGTTATACGTTCACTAGCCATGTTGTTGAAAACATATATTCTCTGTCAGATAGTTTGATGTTGGTATTGCGTTTCAGCGTGGTGCGTGTGCCATCTTCATTGTAAATAGCATCGAGCATGTCATTATAATAATTGAGTGTATAAAGTGCTGGAAACAAATACAATTACGATTGATGATTTGCCATTTATGATTATTCGAGGTCATGTACAGCATTTAAACATCGTTTATGTACCTCGATTAATATTCGTGTTTGTAGGAGTTATTGTCAGGTTCTAACCACCATTTGCTCCTAATTAAGAAGAGCGAGTGTCCATTCCTAATCCTAAACTACAGCCTTGTTTAGCGTGATGCGTGTAGCATCGACAACACCTCAGTCAAATCGAGAGAATGCTTTATACATACATCATTTATAGAGGAACATAAGATGTGATAATAGCAACATAGCGAAACACAAAACCAGGATAACGGCAATGTAGTAGACTATACAATGATGATATCATCAGTGTAGTAAACAACCAAACTATGATAACAGCAATGAAGCGGGCGACACAACCATGATAACAGCAATATAGCGAAACACAAAACCAGCATAACGGCAATGTTGTAGACTATACAATGATGATATCATCCGTGTAGTAAACAACAAAACTATGATAACAGCAATGAAGCGGGCGACACAACCATGATAACAGCAATGAAGCGGGCGACACAACCATGATAACAGCAATGAAGCGGGCGACACAACCATGTGACAGCAATGTAGCGGAACACAAAACCAGGATAACGGCAATGTAGTAGACTATACAATGATGATATCATCAGTGTAGTAAACAACCAAACTATGATAACAGCAATGTAGCGGGCGACACAACCATGATAACAGCAATATAGCGAAACACAAAACCAGCATAACGGCAATGTAGTAGACTATACAATGATGATATCATCCGTGTAGTAAACAACAAAACTATGATAACAGCAATGAAGCGGGCGACACAACCATGATAACAGCAATGAAGCGGGCGACACAACCATGTGACAGCAATGTAGCGAAACACAAAACCAGGATAACGGCAATGTAGTAGACTATACAATGATGATATCATCCGTGTAGTAAACAACAAAACTATGATAACAGCAATGAAGCGGGCGACACAACCATGATAACAGCAATGAAGCGGGCGACACAACCATGATAACAGCAATGAAGCGGGCGACACAACCATGTGACAGCAATGTAGCGGGCGACACAACCATGTGACAGCAATGTAGCGAAACACAAAACCAGGATAACGGCAATGTAGTAGACTATACAATGATGATATCATCAGTGTAGTAAACAACAAAACTATTATAACAGCAATGTAGCGGGCGACACAACCATGATAACAGCAATATAGCGAAACACAAAACCAGGATAACGGCAATGTAGTAGACTATACAATGATGATAGCATCAGTGTAGTAAACAACAAAACTATGATAACAGCAATGAAGCGGGGTTAACGACTATGAGAACAGCAATGTAGCGGGCGACACAACCATGATAACAGCAATGAAGCGGGGTACACAACTATGATAACGGCAATGTAGCGGGCGACACAACTATGATAACAACAATGTCGTGGGCGACACAACAATAATAACAGCAATGTAAGGGGGTTAACGACTATGAGAACAGCAATGTAGCGGGCGACACAACCATGATAACAGCAATCTAGCGGGGTTAACAACTATGATAACAGCAATGTAGCGGGCTCGTGGTAAAAGTCCCCCCCCCCCCCCCCCCCCCCTCCATTAAGCTTAAACACTGCTCAAAGTGACGTATATAAAAAGATATTTTCATATAAGCGGTCACAGCGACATGGATAATCAAGAAGCTATTTGAGTGCAGAACATTGTGGCCATGGCGTCCAGGTCCAGGTCCAGGTCCAAACCTGGCTTTAATGACTTCATCACGCTTCTTCCGTCAACGTATTTTAACCGTTGGAATATACAGCCGATCAGATTGAGTTCATGTGCCGAGAACTGTTGCCAGGGGATCACAATAAACTGTGGTCGCACCAGATGCACCACTCATATGGACTCAATACACGTATAACATGTGTTTGTGTATACAAAGAAAACATGGCACTATTTTCTATATATTGTGACAATTTACTTCAATAATCAGGCGCGTATAAAATATGGTAATTGCGATCAATTATATCTTTAGACAAACAATGCATTGTCAGTAGCAAAGTGTAATTAGTCACAAAAATGACTGCAGACACAGACACTGCAGATTAGTTCAAACAAATTATAGTGTTCAGAAATAAATTGCTCTGTTACGAGATAAATATAAAATACAATTATTTCCCTCGTTACAGGCAAGTAACACAAAAGGCAATGGTGGGGGTAACTGACACTTGTTATCATCGCAATTTAGCGGGGTACACAACCATGCTAGCAACAATGTACTGGACTACACAACTATGATAACAACAATGTACCGGAATACACAACTATGATAACAACAATGTACCGGAATACACAACTATGATAACAACAATGTACCGGAATACACAACTATGATAACAACAATGAACTGGACTACACAACCATGATAACAACAATGTACCGGAATACACAACTATGATAACAACAATGTACTGGACTACACAACCATGATAACAACAATGTACCGGAATACACAACTATGATAACAACAATGTAGCAGGCGACACAACTATGATAGCAGCAATGTAGCGGGGTACACAACTATGAAAAAGGCAATTTAGCTGAATACATAACCATGATAACAACAGTGTTGTGGACTACACAAACATGATAACAGCAATCTAGCGTCCCCCCCCCCCCCCATCCCAACACCCCCACCCCCACCCCACCCCACCCCACCCAACCCCACCCCACCCCACCCAACCCCACCCCCCTCCCCATGCTGAACACAGCGGTTATGAGTTTAAATCCTTAAAAAAGAGCCCAGGAAGTCAGTTCTTAATAAAATTAAAAAATTAATGAACTCCAGCAAAGTTGAAATCTTAAATCATGAATCAGATACCGGTAACGCTTTCACTCCGCAAACATTTCTTTTTGTATCAAAGCATCAAACAATCAAACAATACCAATCCCAGTTCATCTCGGTACCCCCGAGCATCTCCCCCTCCCTCCCCCAGGTCCTTGTTTACCACACAGTAGAGCGTTATACTGGTAATATACTGCGTCAGATACTGTCTGTGATATTTGTTTATGTGTCCATTCAAGTGAAAAATATGCTCCAAGTTAACCCTGTGACTGGAAGGAAGGAGAGGAACTTGTTCATGTGTAATGTTTATTCTAAACAGCGCCAGTGCCGGTAGTGCTTGGCTGTTTACCCAGATGTACACCCCACCTCGCTGAAGGTTGTCTTGACCCTTCAAAGCTTCACGGAGTGCAAGTATATGATCGAACCTGGAGTAGACACACCATTTATTGATAGGCAAGGTTGTCTGTCTGCCCAACTATACTAAGCTAACCTATCTGTACATGTATATTTCACTGCTTGTAGATAGCATGAGGCATGAGTACTCCCGTGGTACAGGCAGATTGTAGGTTAATGAACGTCTATGCCTTGCACCACATCTGTTCAGTTTGATTGTCAACCCAACTCACACTTGCATGCGTACAAAAAACATAATGACACAACTGATGTAGAAATAATAACTGTAATTGATAAGAACAGTTCATTTATACAACTCTGCCATTATTAACGCGCAAGGACACGTGTCATTTGATCACTCAGCTTACCCCTATACATCGACGTCGAATATACACAGATGTCGACTTTCAAATATATCAGACAACCCAGTGAAAGATCCCCAGGTACCCATTTACTGTGGTGAATGTAACTAGTACCATTTCAAACTATTAAAGCCAATCTATAGTCGAGCCTCGTTGTGTCGAACTCGTGGGAGCTTGGAAAAAAGTTCGAGTTATCCGGGGTTCGAGATATCAGGGAGATTTTATGCTTAATTTGGATACTTGGGACTCCCGAATGAGTTCGAGACATCAGCGAATTCGGCACATCCAAGTTTGACACACCGGTAAGGAAGTTAAGTTAGATATTCATCAATATTAGTTCATTCATGTTTATACAAGATGAATGTATCCGGTGTCATATCCCGCTTGAATTCTGACATAGGTGCTGCTGTTGAGGAAACAGTTGTAAACACTCGCTTGCACTGGCACACCATATGGGATGGTATGTGTCGCACACCCTGCTCCACAATGTTGCATATGTCTACTGCATAGGACAGGGGAAGTGCGTCACGCCTCCCTTCCATTGACCTTAATCTTACTCAACCCGGATCTGATTGGCTTAGAGAGTTGCACTAGGCTGCACCTGTTGAACAGATTATTGATGACGTCATAATTGAACTTGCCAAAAGTTTTGAGTATAAATATGCCAGTTGTACTGATGGGCACTTATTAAAATGCGTTTCTTCTTGCAGGTAGTTATGGTATGTTTGTCCGTAGGGGTGGGAGAAAGTGCCTGTCCCCACCTAGAGGCTGGGCTGGAGAAGTGGGGGGACACAACGTCCTGGAAATCTGGGGTACTGCCGAAAGAAGGGGACAATCTCCTTATCCCATCAGGTAAATTTTTAATAGTTTCGTGAACATTCCACTCTTTCGTAGCCTAAGGTTCTGTAAAGTCGTGACCGCGGCTACAGGTGTAAGACATGATGTTAACACGATCAAAACAAGCAAAAGTTGCCTCTAAAATTGACTAAGCGTCATCACCTCTGTTTGCCAAACAAATAAATACACCTTTATAGTAACAATTTGTCTGAAATACTGCCGATGTGACTTTTAGACTTAGAAGTTTATTCAAAAGTGTTTGTTCATGTGGCCAGTCCCGTCTAGATGAAAACTTCACGGGGAAGGTCACTGTCAGCAGAGCATCATTAATTACTAGATACCCTAAGAAATATAAAATTTCATATTCAACACTATCTATATGTTATCCCGATTCAATTTACTCAAAACTATTTACGGTTGAAGTTGAACAATTGAAGTAATGTAGTCAAACTGTTTCATTGTTAAGCACGGTCTGCCGGCTACAGCACTTCAAGTGCGTTGCCTTTAACCTTTACGGTAATTGTCTAAATACTCGAAATAATCACATCAAGTGAGGGAAGTGATTTTAGAATGTTTCATAAAAGCAAATTTCATGATGTCATTCATTTACTCGTGAACACTTTTGGCATTTTACTATCATAATAATAGCCATTACTTACTGGAAAACGGAATCTGGTAATTTTAAACAGCAACATTATATGAGATCTATTTCGTGTCTTCTATCTTAATATTTGCAAGATAATTAATAGTTATGCTTCGCTCATTTTGGATTAAATAAACCTATACTGTATGTATTAAAACAATGTGTCATAAAAGTATGGTCTCTCTAAATAATTACCCTTCATAAATGTCTACCTATGTGGCATATTGATTGAAGAGCGGTTTAAAAGTTCACTCGGAATTAATCTGATCTGAGAGTCACAGATTCAACGCACCAATGCCCATTGTTAGTCGTTCGAACTAACATCTACGAAAACCATTTTTTTCAATGAAAGCATCTAAAATCGTATGACACACCGCGACCGAAAAAGTCCCCGGTCCATTTTGGACATTCGTAACATAGTTTGAGCTTAAGTTTCATTCCAGGCAAGAAGCTCCTGCTGAACGTGTCCCCGCCCTGTCTGTCCTCCATAACCATCGAAGCAGGGGCAGCGTTAGTCTGGGGCGACGTGGACAACCTCAACGTCTGTGTCAGCTACATCCTCATCAGAGGCCGCCTCCAGATCGGCAGCGAAGACTGCAGGTTCACCAGGAAAACTCACATCAGACTTATAGGTAGGACATAAGATTTATTAAGCGTCAGATATATCGTTGTGTCTGAATGCCTGGTGGATACAGAAACTATGAAACCACAAAGGGGCAAATGGATCATGCGAAGTGTATATAGAACATATTTAAACAACATAACAGTGAAGTAAATGCAATGGGAAATTTTGTAGGTATTGTTTTACTTTCTTCATAGAAATGTTCCCCATTTACCAAGAGCCGTCGGACCCTAGGGTCCTTATGGTTAGTACAAACTTCAGTGGTCAATGCCAATGTATCGATGAAGACAATCTGCCTAAATAAATACCATCATCTCCGGTCTGTATACCTTGAAACACGTGCATATCAATGCAAAGGAATCGTGGGATGACTTCAAGAAAGAATACTGAGATCTACAACATTTCCCTTCCCCAGGCGAAAGTAACTCCACGCTGTCTGTTTCCGGCTTTGGGAGGAAGTTTATTGGCGTGGCTGCAGGAGGCACGATTGAGGTGCACGGAGAAGAGAAACCATCGTGGACGAAGTTGATCCAGACAGCTAAACCCGGCGGCTGTGACAGCCTCTTTGATTTCAAGGTGAGTTGCAGTTGTGTTCAGATACTTTCACACGGTGGTCACTGTTGAGATACCGGTGACAGCCCCTTCAACTTACAGGTGAGTCGATGTAGGGCTGAAATACCCGTAACAGCCCCTTTAACTTACAGGTGAGTCGATGTAGGGCTGAAATACCGATGACAGCCCCTTTAACTTACAGGTGAGTCGATGTAGAGCTGAGATACCGATGACAGCCCCTTTAACTTACAGCCAGTCGATGTAGGGCTGAGATACCGATGACAGCCCCTTTAACTTACAGGTGAGTCGATGTAGGGCTGAAATACCGATGACAGCCCCTTCAACTTACAGCCAGTCCATGTAGGGCTGAGATACCGATGGCAGCCCCTTCAACTTACAGCCAGTCGATGTAGGGCTGAAATACCGATGACAGCCCCTTTAACTTACAGGTGAGTCGATGTAGGGCTGAAATACCGATGACAGCCCCTTCAACTTACAGGCCAGTCGATGTAGGGCTGAGATACCGATGGCAGCCCCTTCAACTTACAGCCAGTCGATGTAGGGCTGAGATACCGATGACAGCCCCTTTAACTTACAGGTGAGTCGATGTAGGGCTGAAATACTGATGACAGCCCCTTCAACTTACAGCCAGTCGATGTAGGGCTGAGATACCGATGGCAGCCCCTTCAACTTACAGCCAGTCGATGTAGGGCTGAGATACCGATGACAGCCCCTTTAACTTACAGGTGAGTCGATGTAGGGCTGAGATACCCGTGACAGCCCCTTTAACTTACAGCCAGTCGATGTAGGGCTGAGATACCGATGACAGCCCCTTTAACTTACAGGTGAGTCGATGTAGGGCTGAGATACCCGTGACAGCCCCTTTAACTTACAGCCAGTCAATGTAGGGCTGAGATACCGATGACAGCCCCTTTAACTTACAGGTGAGTCGATGTAGGGCTGAGATACCCGTGACAGCCCCTTCAACTTACAGCCAGTCGATGTAGGGATGAGATACCGATGACAGCCCCTTTAACTTACAGGTGAGTCGATGTAGGGCTGAGATACCCGTGACAGCCCCTTTAACTTACAGCCAGTCGATGTAGGGCTGAGATACCCGTGACAGCCCCTTTAACTTACAGGTGAGTCGATGTAGGGCTGATATACCCGTGACAACCTCTTCAACTTACAGGTCAGTCGATGTAGGGCTGATATACCCGTGACAACCTTTCAACTTACAGGTCAGTCGATGTAGGGCTGATATACCCGTGACAACCTTTCAACTTACAGGTCAGTCGATGTAGGGCTGATATACCCGTGACAACCTTTCAACTTACAGGTGAGTCGATGTGGTGCTGAGATACCCGTCACAGGCTCTTTAACTTACAGATGATCATGAGTCAGTGTTGTGTTCAGTTAACCGTGACCACCACTTCCAGCTGAGTCAAGGTCGTATTCAGTTACCCGTGACAGCCACTTTCAGCTGAATCAAAGTCGTGTTCAGATAGCCGGGACAGCCACTTCCATCTGAGTCAAGGTCGTGTTCAGATAGCTGTGACAACCACTTCCAGCTAAGTCAAGGTCGTGTTCAGTTAACCGAGACAACCACTTCCAGCTGAGTCAAGGTCGTGTTCAGATAGCCGTGACAACCACTTTCAGCTGAGTCAAGGTTATGTTCAGTTAACCGTGACAACCACTTTAAGCTAAGTCAAGGTCGTGTTCAGTTAAGCGTGACAGTCACTTCCAGCTGAGTCAAGGTCGTGTTCAGATAGCCGTGACAGTCACTTCCAGCTGAGTCAAGGTCGTGTTCAGATAGCCGTGACAACCACTTCCAGCTGAGTCAAGGTCGTCTTTAGATAGCCGTGACAATAATTTCCAGCTTAGTCAAGGTCGTGTCCAGTTACCCGTGACAACCTCTTTGACTCATAGGTGATCATGAGGCAGTGTAGTGTTCAGTTACCCGTGACAAACACTCCCAGTGGCATAAACAAATTATGTACAAATGTTGATGATTAATAACCTTCAGTCAACAAAATATACTGGAGTTCTCTAGGTGCGATATCTTAGGTTTTCATTATCTAGTATTAACTAAATATGGGATACTGAGATACACGAGGAATATATATTAGAAAAGACGAATAATCGTGTGCTATCTTACAGAAAAGCGTGTTCCAGGCGGAGTCTGCCCGAGGCCTGTACGTCTCTGTGTTTAATGAGGACAGCTCTCTGTGGGACTTTGCCGTGTTCAGGACCGGAGAGGACATTGCTGACGAGGACCTCCAGTTCCAGGAATTTATAGAAGGTGAGTTAATAAAAAAGCGATTTCATTATAGTAAGTTTTTGTAAAAAGAGGTTATTTTGCTTTTTTGCTTGGCAATGGTTGTTTTATTATGCCACTCACATACATTAACGACTTGTCCGAACATCAAAGGTTCTGCTTCATTTTGCTTCACCCTACTAGGTGTGGCGTGCATTTGTTAATTTACAACAAAATGCCATCCCGTCGATATTTGTATTGGTGGCACAAGTACATGTATTTACTGTTAGAACAAGTCACGGTTCCATTTCAGGAGTGATCCAAACTTGGATTCGCTATTTAAATTCATGACGAAACGTAGTCATCTTGTGGTATGCTTTGAAAAGCGACACTTTTAAATTAGTATAGCTTGTTTTGCACTAACAGGTATTCCCCAAGACAAGATCCTGGCAGTCGCTCTTCAAGGTGAACTTGGTAGTGGGGACATGGCCGCTGTGTACGAAACACTGGAGACAGCTGGGGGTCTGACGTCATCAGCCATCAGGAACGTCACAGGCAGACAGGCTTACGCCTTTATCACTAGAACAGGTGAGTTTTAATTGTATTCACCCGACATCGACGAAAACCGACTGTTTCATTTTAATATTGTGTGTAGGATTTGATCCCCAGCAATCTCTGCTTGTCAACTGCTGAAATTCTTTGATCTTCAATAAACTAATTGTCACTTTCAATCGATTTCAATTAATCATGAGTCCATAAACATTACATATAAACTCCTATGTCAATGTAATAGTGTACATTCTATCAGGTCACAGTGATACAACAGCCGAGAGACATGTCCTCTTCCCGCGTCACAAAGAAATTGCTGAAACGGGCTACCTGGCTGTCGATGTCAATGGATTCCAGTTCAGTGTGAACAGCAAAGTTTTTTCAAATACGAATATAAGGAAAGGTGTGGACTTCCGGGTTCTTCCAGCAGAAACAGCTTACCCATGCCTGAAGCTGAATGCCGAAGTCTCAACCTGGAGGCCGGGTGTGTTAACTGTGAATAAACTTAGAATATTGTTATTCTAAGCCACGTCCACATATGAAGAATGTGTGCGCAGCGGAATCTATTTAGCACGACAACCTTCTGCGACATCTACATATGTACAAACCGCGTCAATCCGGAAATGTGTTTAACTTCAAGTGAGACGTTGCTCGGCCAAATTGGCAGTCCTGGCAAGTTCTGTTCCAGGTCACAGACCACTTAATACGTCAATCAATTTAACACATACACAAACACAATGTCTGAAGTTCGTACAAACTAGAGCATCTAGATTAGGGCATGTACAGCAGACCGCGGAGCACACTCCCCCTTTAACCATGTTAATGTTGTTTCACTGTACAGTTTGTGCGTCTCAGGACATACGTACGTGGGTCTACAAACTGTATCGAACGACCAAATTCTAGGGTGGATTTGAAATAGTCCACGTCAGCGGCGAATCTTAGTGCAACTTTAAACGCGTGTTAATTGTAGATTTGCTTATTGGGTTGTATATGCAAGTGCTTGTGAAAATATAACTTGGAACTGGGTTACTGTTAAACATATGAATGGTGTTTGAATCCGTTTTATTTTATGATCATAACATGAAAATGAACGACAGTCCATCGTCTTCGCACCACATATCCAACTACATTTAATCAGTTCTAAACGTCTTCCATTAGTCAAATACATCTCCAACTACAAAACACCTCCTACCGGTCCCGTAACACCTAGTACCATAAGTTTATTACCTCTTCAATGAACAGGTTTTACTTTGTGTACATGAAGAAGTTGTTCAATTAAAAAAAGGCCAAACAGAGGGCACACTGGGCCTAGTCGCCTCAGGAAATTCTCTGTGCAGAGCTGCCTTCATTTGGAGTTACACAATCCAATCATCGTGGTCTCGAACCCCATATTCAGATTTTTGGTTTGTCAGAACCATACCCGTTTACGATGGTTTTCACCAACTTGTAAAATCTTTTCGAGTTTTCCTCAACATTCAGCTGCCACGACTGAAATAATGTTCAAAGCGGCTTTAAACCCAACTCCTTCACTCTATCCCAGTAGGACAGTGTCGTGAGAAGCACATTCATCACACTGACCAGACAGCTGTTCCGGCCCAGAGGCTGTAGGGATCAGGTAACAGCAATCCAACAGTTTTATTGGGTAATGCAAATGGTATGAAAAAAAACTTATGTTTCGCATTGCGCATCAGGTGACAAGATCGTCATAGCATCCACCGACTTCGACTGGAGACAGGCTGAAGAAATGACCATCAAGAGTTGTCCTTCTTGTGCGGTCAACGAGATCTGTCTGACAGGTATGTAGAGCTGGGGGATCTGGGTTGCTGTCAATGCTTCCGTAGATCAACAAGTTTCCTGTATTCAAGGTCAACAAACAGTCTATTACTTTCCCTAAACATCTGTCAGATGTATAGAAACATGAACAGGACATTAAGCTCATACATGTAATATTTTGTACATTTTAATAACTTTTATGACCAGGTTTTATATCCATTTATTCTCCAACAGAGCCACTGGAATACATGCACTATGGGGAGGTAACTCTTGGTGTTGACGAGAGGGCGGAAGTGGGGCTGCTGAGTCGGAACATCCTCATAGAGGGCGTGATACCAGAAGACGGGTGCAGTGTCAACGAGCCGGAAGATCAGTACCTCTGTGACCTGTTTGGATTTGACACATTTGGAGGTCATATCAAGGTGAATAAACATGGTTTTCACTCTTGCTCAGAAGTCACGAAATATTTGTCTGAAACCAACATTTAAACAGGGAGTACAGCAGAGTTGCATCAACCAGTTGTACACCACAGTTAATCTAATTCCAACATCCTCACATTTCAGACTTGCAGACAAAATGTACATAGTTGGACATTTTGGAAAAAAACCACTTGTTAATTCTTAGAAAGACAAATAATATGTTTTGATGTTTGATAATGATTTGTTCTGATTTAGGTTGTTAGAGGCTTCACAGCTGCTCACATCCAGGGCGTTGAACTCTACCACATGGGGCAGCAGCGATTTGTCGGTGAGTTCCGAATGTCAGCTTGGAGAGTTAATGTCATGATTGTGTTTGGATTACAGAGGACATGGTTGGCAAGTGATCTTAACTGCAGCTGGTTGATGTGAGTCCTGGGTTCGATTCCCATATCATTCATCCCGATTGTAAATGTCTAGCCTTGTCAGCACCATACTCAAAGGTGTTCGTCTTCGGACTGCGTCACTTTATGTATTTCTCTACTTGAATCTGGTACATCGTTATATAACTGGTACTGCAGTTCCAAACAGCTTAAACACTCGCTCAGTAGAACTTTGTTGTTCACGTGAAATATAAAAAGCATATTCTCTTCCTCAGGCACCTACCCACTCCACTTCCACATGTGCGACGACGTGGACGGCAACTGGTTCCGTCAGAACTCCATCCACCACTCTCTGACGAGATGCGTCACTGTCCACGGCTCAGATGGAGCTGAGGTTAGTGAAGTGTTGAGCCATCTGTATTCACTGCGTCTGCTGATCTTATCTTCTGGTAAGATAAGTACATTACTTTTAAACTGCTATCTGTTTGCGGTCTCTCTATTTGTTTAGCATGGAACGTGGGTTATCTGTGTCTCATAGAACGTGTCTCACATTACCTTCTACCTGAAATACATTGTAGGTTTGCTATATACATGTCATATACGCACAC
This sequence comes from Haliotis rufescens, assembly GCF_023055435.1. Classification (NCBI taxonomy): domain Eukaryota; kingdom Metazoa; phylum Mollusca; class Gastropoda; order Lepetellida; family Haliotidae; genus Haliotis; species Haliotis rufescens. The sequence goes on along the minus strand of NW_025964334.1, from coordinate 40,111,226 downwards.
ATCCATGTTCACACCATATTGGCTGGTGCGCATCATTTGTACAAAACAAGGTCGTCTTACAGCTTGTCGTTAATGATATTTTGGAACACCAAAAGTAGGGTTTATATTAAGGCACGTGACACCAAATATCTCGCAACGTATGATTTGTTTACATTTCTGACAGAGAGTCATCGCTATATTTTTCTCAACACAAGGTGTCTGACAATGTGTGCTATCTCCATCACGGGCACGGCTTCTTCCTGGAGGACAGCGCGGAGCAGAGGAACGTCTTCGACAGCAACCTGTGTATCGGCACCATGCACGGCACCCACATCATGTCCGACATGAAGAAGGAATGGTGCAATGCTACCATGAAGGAATTCTGCGAGTAAGGAGGATGGGTTTTGTAGTAGGGCCCTGTGTTGGGGTGGGTTTTTTTATTCACGTGTTTGGGGTTAATTCTACCCCTTGTGCTTGCAGCGCCGTATCCTCCTACTGGATCACACACCCAAACAACACCTTCATCAACAACGTTGCCGCCGGCTCAGATGTAAGTTACCTGTACAGTATAATTAAACTTAAAATTAAGCTAAAAGCCGGACTCTAATATGGAGGATCTCTTTGCATTGTTTTACGTGAGAGAATGAATAACATATCTGAGTCTATGTTTTCGTATAGCGAAAGTAGAATACAATAACCAGGAATTACATGAGTAATTTTCATGTGTTTTGTAAGACGATGACAAATCATCAATGCGTCCGTGGTGTTCATGTATCAATAGTAATAGTGAATGTTTGCTTCAAACATGGAGTTAATGGATTGATGGATTATAGGTAATTTAACATTCCATAACTATTTATCAGCATGCAGGATTTTGGATCCTTGCGTCTCGTCTCCCCCTCGGCCCCTCCCGACAACGCCAGCAACAGAGGGGGCTGGTTCCTGAGTTCCATGCCATGCAGACAAAGGTCAAGGAATTCAGAAACAACACGGCTCACTCTAATATGAATGTACGTTCCAAACCGTTTCATATTTCCTAAAGTATAATGACTTAGTTGTTCTTATTTCGATGTAAAATGTGTGAGAAAACCCCGAAAGGGTGCAGGTTGTAGACTCTTGCCACTTAGCTACGAGCAATGATATGGTACTGCCGAACCTAGTGAACCATGTGGGATTCGAACTGAGCATCAGCGGATTTGGACGGGTATAGGATCTCAACTCTGTCTAACGAATTGCGACACCTTAGACAGAACACTTGGTACTTGCTGCCCTCACGGTCCACGTGTAAGGTGTCCATTGTTTTCTCAGTACTTACTTTATAACAGTACAGTAGCACGGTGTGGAGGTTAATGATAGCATTCATGGCACTGCAATTTGGATTGACTCTGTCTCAACAGAGAGGTCTTCGAATTGACAGACGTATTTCGCACGGAGAATACAGAGACAAAGTATACATCCCCGAGAATGGCGTTCTTGGTGCCCAAGTGTCTCACACACCCATGACTACCCCAACAGACACCGGAGGACCGTTTGATAAGTCCTACCTATATGAGTAAGTGTTACTTAATCAAGTAATACATTCTATGCCGATAAGCAATTTATATAGAGTTGTGTGTGGTAAATATATATTGTTATTTGATAGTATTCTGTATCCAATAAAGCGACAAAACGCCTTTCATAATTATGATAAATGTCTGCTAAAAGTCCATTGTGTCATTTCGACTACAGCAAAGCACGCGTTCACGAATATATGTAATACCTCTGCTGTGCATGAGGTCATTCAATCATGACAAATATGTGAACTGTTGTTTTATTAAGTTCAAGGTGACATAAAAGATTTATGCACTTGCCGTGAGTAGTTTCCTTGAAATACAGATTTACAGCATACAAAAACAGAGGCCACAATGTTTGGACTAAAGCTGGAATCGTCATTATGAGTAATTTCACGTAAGTATTTTCTGAATATCTGAAATGGTGTTATCTCTGTTCCAGGACATACATTCCTCTATAACTAAAGTGTATCCCCATGAAGTACTCCAGTCTGTTCCAGGACATACATTCCTCTATAACTAAAGTGTATCCCCATGGAGTACTCCAGTGTGTTCCAGTACATACAATCCTCTATAACCAGAGTGTATCCCCATGGAGTACTCCAGTCTGTTCCAGGACATACATTCCTCTATAACCAGAGTGTATCCCCATGGAGTACTCCAGTGTGTTCCAGTACATACATTCCTCTATAACTAAAGTGTATCCCCATGGAGTACTCCAGTCTGTTCCAGTACATACATTCCTCTATAACTAAAGTGTATCCCCATGGAGTACTCCAGTCTGTTACAGTACATACATTCCTCTATAACCAAAGTGTATCCCCATGGAGTACTCCAGTCTGTTCCAGTACATACATTCCTCTATAACTAAAGTGTATCCCCATGGAGTACTCCAGTGTGTTCCAGTACATACATTCCTCTATAACTAAAGTGTATCCCCATGGAGTACTCCAGTCTGTTCAAGTACATGCATTCCTCTATAACCAAAGTGTATCCCCATGAAGTACTCCAGTCTGTTACAGGACATACATTCCTCTATAACTAAAGTGTATCCCCATGGAGTACTCCAGTGTGTTCCAGTACATACATTCCTCTATAACTAAAGTGTATCCCCATGGAGTACTCCAGTCTGTTCAAGTACATGCATTCCTCTATAACCAAAGTGTATCCCCATGAAGTACTCCAGTCTGTTACAGGACATACATTCCTCTATAACTAAAGTGTATCCCCATGAAGTACTCCAGTCTGTTACAGGACATACATTCCTCTATAACTAAAGTGTATCCCCATGGAGTACTCCAGTCTGTTCAAGTACATGCATTCCTCTATAACCAAAGTGTATCCCCATGAAGTACTCCAGTCTGTTACAGGACATACATTCCTCTATAACTAAAGTGTATCCCCATGGAGTACTCCAGTCTGTTACAGGACATACATTCCTCTATAACTAAAGTGTATCCCCATGAAGTACTCCAGTCTGTTACAGGACATACATTCCTCTATAACTAAAGTGTATCCCCATGGAGTACTCCAGTCTGTTACAGGACATACATTCCTCTATAACTAAGTTGTATCCCCATGAAGTACTCCAGTCTGTTACAGTACATACATTCCTCTATAACCAAAGTGTATCCCCATTGAGTACTCCAGTCTGTTCCTGTACATACATTCCTCTATTACTTAAGTGTATCCCCATGAAGTACTCCAGTCTGTTCCAGTACATACATTCCTCTATAACTAAAGTGTATCCCCATGGAGTACTCCAGTGTGTTCCAGTACATACATTCCTCTATAACTAAAGTGTATCCCCATGAAGTACTCCAGTCTGTTCAAGTACATGCATTCCTCTATAACCAAAGTGTATCCCCATGAAGTACTCCAGTCTGTTCCAGTACATACATTCCTCTATAACTAAAGTGTATCCCCATGGAGTACTCCAGTCTGTTACAGGACATACATTCCTCTATAACTAAGTTGTATCCCCATGAAGTACTCCAGTCTGTTACAGTACATACATTCCTCTATAACCAAAGTGTATCCCCATTGAGTACTCCAGTCTGTTCCTGTACATACATTCCTCTATTACTTAAGTGTATCCCCATGAAGTACTCCAGTCTGTTCCAGTACATACATTCCTCTATAACTAAAGTGTATCCCCATGGAGTACTCCAGTCTGTTACAGTACATACATTCCTCTATAACTAAAGTGTATCCCCATGGAGTACTCCAGTCTGTTCAAGTACATACATTCCTCTATAACTAAAGTGTATCCCCATGGAGTACTCCAGTCTGTTCCAGTCTTAAAGTGATGTCGTATTACGACTACTTTCCAAACATATTTATTTATCAATATATGTACTGAACGTGAAACTAGTCTTGCAATCGGGGATAAACTTTAATACATAGGACACTAAAATGTTGGTTTGAGTATATTCTATGAATATTTCATAAGATGAGAATAGTGTACTATGATAGTGTACTGTGATATCTAAGTTGCAATACGCGACAGAGACGGATAACTGTTTCATCTGCATTAATGGTGCGCAATCCGACTGCATCCTCAGCCTGGCGGATGCTGCGCAGGGTATCACTATGGCCGCGGCTTCAACAGGGACGTACGCCAAGCTGACCAACTCCATGCTGGTGGGCGAGACAGAGAACCTAGGTCTACCCCAAGAACCATTCGGACGTTCCAGATCTGGAATAGCGTATGTTGTTTCCTGAACATTATTTCTCTAACTGTGCGACTCAATGCATTTGAGTTTGTTCAACAAATCAAAGCAGCTCCTTAGCACAACGTATCATCTTTAACATATGAATGAAAGTACTAATATGTCTTTCTTCATTCTGAGCATGTAGCATTTATTTAAGTTGTTGGTGTCGTAAGAGGCTGCCTTCAGCTGCCCCTGTGTTGACGCCTCGGAAACCCAGTGTTGGCCTGCTGATTGTCACTCACTCACTCTCGACCCTGGATTTCAGGGTGGAATTGGTCCCAAGAAACTAATGCTTGTCGACAAGGACGACTAAATGGGCTCGGTGACTTAACTGCGTGTCGTCCTGCCCCGATGGGCCCCGTCGACCTGTTTGCCTATTACATACCTATTACATTACATACATACGCCTGCGATTATTTTGTCATTAGGCTTGGGAAATAATCAAAGAGTCAATGAACTTTGCCTTCAGAGATGAACCTCTACAAGGGGTGGTCTTCTACCAGGGTCCAGGTCACGTGACTAATACCTTCTTTGACAAGTATGAGACGATTACATCAGATCGGAATATCACCAGATACGCGGGGGCCATCAGTGTGAAGCGCAGCAACCCCTACCCCCCTAAAGCCAGCAGCCATGTTGACGGGATCAAGTTCGGTTTCTGCGATGTGGTGCGTTCTCCGCTTACAATGTTCGATCTTCTGAACATTAGGGAAACAATGTTGTGCTTTACTAGTGTTCTGGTCTGTTATATACAAGCACCTGGGTTTATAAAGGAGAATTAATCTATAATACTGTAATGTTCAGTGGTACATACCCTACGGGCTTATGACGGGAACTGGTCGGTGGGACATACAGGACCTACTTACTATTGTGCAATCTGTGGGATGTGGGACCATCCTGTAATGTGGAACTGATCTCTGGTATGTGGAACCATGTCACATAGAGCTATTCCGCGGTGTATGGGCCTGTTCTGTGTTATGTGGGGCCCTGTCATCATATAGAATTGTTCTGTGGTATGTAGGGCCCTGTCATCATATAGATTTGTTCTGTGTTATGCAGGACCCTGTCATCATATAGAGCTGTTCTGTGTTATGAAGGATCATGTCATTATATATAATTGTTCTGTGGTATGTAGGGCCCTGTCATCATAAAGAACTGTTCTGTGGTATGTAGGACCCTGTCATCATAAAGAATTGTTCTGTGGTGTGTAGGGCCCTGTCATGATATAGAACTGTTCTGTGTTATGCAGGATACTGTCATCATATAGAACTGTTCTGTGGTATGTAGGACCCTGTCATCATATAGAATTGTTCTGTGGTATGTGGGCCTGTCATGTTATAGAACTGTTCTGTGTTATGCAGGACCCTGTCATCATAAAGAACTGTTCTGTGGTATGTAGGACCCTGTCATCATATAGAATTGTTCTGTGGTATGTAGGGCCCTGTCATGATATAGAACTGTTCTGTGTTATGAAGGACCCTGTCATCATAAAGAACTGTTATGTGGTATGAACGACCTTGTCATCAAATAGAACTTACCTGTGTTATGCAGGACCCTGTCATCATATAAAACTATTCTGTGTTATATAGGAACCTGTCATGACGTAGAACTGTTCTGTTATGTAGGTCCATGACATCATATAGAAGTGCTCTGTCTTATGTAGGACTCTGTCATCATAGAATTGTTTTTTTATATGTAGGACCCTGTCATGATGTATAACTGTTCTGCGGTATGTAGGCCCCTGTCATCAAATAGAACTATTCTGTGGTATGTAGGACTCTGTCATGATATATAACTTTTCTGTGTATGTAGGACTCTGTCATGATATAGAACTGTTCTGTGTTATGTAGGACTGTGTCATGATATAGAACTGTTCTGTGTTATGTAGGACTGTGTCATGATATATAACTGTTCTGTGTTATGTAGGACTCTGTCATGATATAGAACTGTTCTGTGTTATGTAGGACCCTGTCATGATATATAACTGTTCTGTGTTATGTAGGGCCCTGTCATGATATAGAACTGTTCTGTGTTATGTAGGACCCTGTCATGATATATAACTGTTCTGTGTTATGTAGGGCCCTGTCATGATATAGAACTGTTCTGTGTTATGTAGGACCCTGTCATGATTTAGAACTGTTCTGTGGTATGTAGGACTGTGTCATGATATATAACTGTTCTGTGTTATGTAGGACTCTGTCGTCTTATAGAATTGTATTTTGATATGTAGGTCCCTGTCATGATATACAACTGTTCTGTGTTATGTAGGTCCCTGTCATGATATAGAACTGTTCTGTGGTAAGTAGGACTGTGTCATGAAACAGAACTGTTCTGTGCCGTGTTCCAGATTGAGGGGAACTGGGCTTATAAGGGAGACCCATCTGTTCCGCTGATGAGAAACAGGGACGGCAACAGACAGATCACCTTCAGGGACATCGACGGCAGCGTGTCGGGGATGGCAGGGACCCAGTTCGTGCCGAACACACGTTTCCACACCACCAACCAGTGTGACTATAGACCTGTGTCTAACTTTGCTGTGTGCCCTCATGACTACGCTAAGGTATCACATTTTTACAAAATCTCTATATCTTTCTTCGCACGCTTTGTCTTTGTCTCTTTAGCCTGTTCATTGCAAACAATCCCGTATTGCTGTATTCAGAAACGTATCCATTATGAGATGACTAAATGTTTATACTACATGTTGTAGCGGTATTGACATCCAGCCTTTTTTACCGAGTTAAAGGGGCACTGATCTAACGCAATTCCCCGGGACTGGTTGTTGCCTTTGTTATTGTTTTTTCCCAGTGAGTACCCGGATGTATAGCAGAAATCTAGACTAGTTCGCGACCTCTGCTGCGCAATTCGTAAGCGCATCAGTCACTTTTATGGGTAGTAATAAGGGCGTATGGTCACATTGAGGAACAAAATGAAATACAGTTTTCGAGATAATAAGGAAATGTAGGTATCTTTGTGGGTAGCATCGGTAATGGTGACGAAGTTTTGATAAGTCACTTGCTTGGTAATTTTGCGATTTTCGTTTACACTATTTTGACTTGCAACACAAAGTAAATATTTCACCTGAGCATTGCTTTTTTTATAGTGTGTATATTTTTTACTGTCAAAATGTGTAACATTTTCAAATTAATTTAAAGTCTAAATATTGAGTTATTTTACAAAGTGACTGAAAAAATTTTCCATCTGTATTATTATGATAACGAATTCCAAACATTTTGATGTTTAATGTCATCACCAAGAGACTGAAAATGTTACGTAGAAAAGTACATGTCTATGTTGTTTGGTTTCTAATCCTACATAATAATCTATTGTGATGTTTGTAGGCCCTTTTGATCAGACAGATTTTTTAGTCAAAATGACTGAAATATTTACACATTTTATAAATTGCCTGAGAGAATCACATTTTACAAATTGACGGCAATATATACACGCTTACAAAGGAAAAGACCTGTGAAAACAACGTCTATCGCGCATTGAAGAATTTCCCAACCAAGACGTAGAGAAACAAGACCGAATCGGTTCAAATGAAGGAAAACAAAATGCAAATACCATAATTGCAACCTACCAAATTTATGTGTATAAATTTTAGGCAGCGTCCTTGTTCGAGGAATGTATCCGTGAATATCCACGCAAAGGAACACTATCCCACTCGTCTGCAGCTGTAAAAAGAATCTTATTTGATGTCACGTGTCTCTGTAACAATCAAATATTTTAAAAGATATATATCGTTTCGGGATATTATAACCCGTGTTCGTTTCTCAACTGATCACTTGGATTGTTTCAGGTGTTTCACATAGGTGTCAAGTCTCAAGGGTCGGCTGAGAAAGCCCACGTGACAACTATTTTCATAACGTCCACGGTTCCTAAAAAATCCATTGAGTGATAGATAACAATGAGCAATCAATCAACGTATTATCAGTTAACCCTTTGAACAAAGTATGTTGTTTTTACATCGGCACGCCATGGTATGAGTGTATTACCTTTGTTTTAGTAAACCTAGACATGTAAACACTCACTTTTGACATATCCACTGTGCAAGATAACAGTGATTAACCAATCAACGTATTTTCTGTTAATCCTTTGATGACTAGGAACGATCTGTTGATTTACAAAAGAAAGTAAATCAACTGATCATTCACCTCTTGCTGGTCTGCCACGTGCATATTACATAACACACATTTCACCTCACTTCAAACCTGAAATTAGATTGAATAATTACCCCAGACACAATAAATGCCAAATGGGAACCTTTGTCAGGTAATCTAAGTGGTGCTACCAATAATTGTACCTGTAATAAATTCATTAACTGAGCATCAAGTGAATGACGACAGATATACAAGAATAGGGTTATACGAGAAAACGTGGATGCCAACAAGGGATTAGTAATCGTATTATCGACGCAATTCGAAATCCGAAAATGCTTTCACTGCATAGATACTTTTTTTAGTATTAAACTATAACCATCTGGGGTATTTCCAAATGAGGACATCCGATGAGCTCCGCCGTTCTTTTTGTCTGTTTGTTTAGGGTGAGGAAATTAATTAACATGCGCCCTTTGTCGAAATCTTTATAGATCACAGTTAACCAATCAGTGGTTACGCAAAAATTCGTAAAACAAATATTGCCTCCAGCCTCCAAGTTTATTTAGCTGTCCTTGCAGACGGTAGCCCAGTCTCTGGTCACGCTCAGTTGCGTTGCGTATCATCCGGGTACTCACGGGGAAAAACCAATAACAAAGGCAACAACCAGTCCCGGGAATTGCGTTAGATCAGTGCCCCTTTAAATATACGAGAGCCTTTTTCTGTTTCAAGGGAACGCGCACATTTATTTAAATGTACCTGGAGTGGTCAATGTACTTACCAATTGTGCATCTACAGACCGATCAATATGCAAATATGCGCCGATTCCATTTCTGATCCCTATTTCGTCATCATTCAAATTTTGTTCCAAGCGTCAAATCAGCGCCACTTCCGACTCACGATTCCATATGCTATATTCCAGGCTGTCTTTAGTGGAGACGGAGCTCTTAAAACATTGAAGGAGAACTATCCCATGTACATGCGCCGGGACGACAGACCTGACGATCCCTTTGCCTTGCAAGGTAGTTGAGTATGCTTTTTTTATCTAAATACTATCACTTTGTAGCACTGATGTTACAGTAATTATAGGCTATGAAGGCTATATTTGGTGTCCCCTTCTAACTGACTGAATATTTTAAAGGCGGCCGTGAAGATCCGGGTTTTTAATTGGTCTTCAGCAACCCGTGCTTGTCATAAGAGGCGATTGACGGGATCGGGTAGTTAGACTCGCTGACTTGGTTGATGCATGTCATGTTATCCCATTTGCGTGTATCGATGCTCATTATATCAATCACTGGCAAGTCTGGTCCAGACTCGTTTATTTAAAGACCGCCGTCATGTAGCTGGAATATTGCTGAGTTCGACGTTAAACAACAAACAAACAAACAAAAACTTAAAGGCGGCATAAAACCACATTAAGCGGGAACTAAAGTGATTCAAATGTACGTTTCTTTCATCATATTTCAGTTTTACCTCAATCAGTGGAGACAGAAACATGCGTCTGTTGATGATGACATTGTCTAAGTGCATGCTGTTTGAAATCAGTAAATGTATTCCATTATGAAACTGTATATTCCAAATTTAGGCACAAAGGGAAATGCCTACCTGGTGATCAAGAAGAAACCATACACGGTATATTTCAACGGAACAGCTCCAACTAAACTAAAGGTCGCAGGACAGAACTTAGAAAGGTAGGTGGACATAAAAAGGTCTAAAACGTCTTCAGTTCGGGGACGATCATAAAACTGTAACTGTTCTGTTTACACATAGGTAATACTTGTCTATGATGGGGTAGCCCAGTGGTTAACGCGTTCGCTCGTCACGCCGAAGACCCGGGTTTGATTACCCACATGGGTAAAATGTGTGAAGCCTATTTCTCGTGTCCTCCGCCGTGATATTGCTGGAATATTGCTAAAAGAGGCGTAAAACCATACTCACTCACTCACTGACTTGACTATGATAGCTAAATGTTTAGTATGTTGGCGTTACAACGAGCGTCATTGAAACTGTTCAAGCTTTTGGGGAGGCCTGCATAAAAAACTAGAAATAATTGGGAATGTTATAACTAAAGAAAGCTGGTGTCTCCGTTTAATAAGACATGTTGCAGTGTTGCAGGCCGAACACATCTGTTTAATCTGTTACGACTGTTCTATGTTTCAGGGGGGACTATGTCAGACTCGGCCTGTGTTACCCGAAAGACGTGACAAGCTTCAGCTTCTCCAGTGGACTTCCCAAGATAGGGGCAGCTACTCCTGCAATCAGCGTCAGTAGCATCAGCGACCTGGACCGCGACACCACGGGGAGGGCCTACTTCTGGGACAAGTCCACAGGGTGGGTATAGGTGCAGCAGAGTATGGAAGGGCCAAGACATAGTGGTGTTTACAGGGTGGGTATAGGTACAGCAGAGTATGGAAGGGCCAAGACATAGTGGTGTTTACAGGGTGGGTATAGGTACAGCAGAGTATGGGAGGGCCAAGACATAGTGGTGTTTACAGGGTGGGTATAGGTACAGCAGAGTATGGAAGGGCCAAGACATAGTGGTGTTTACAGGGTGGGTATAGGTTACAGCAGAGTATGGAAGGGCCAAGACATAGTGGTGTTTACAGGGTGGGTATAGGTACAGCAGAGTATGGAAGGGCCAAGACATAGTGGTGTTTACAGGGTGGGTATAGGTACAGCAGAGTATGGAAGGGCCAAGACATAGTGGTGTTTACAGGGTGGGTATAGGTACAGCAGAGTATGGAAGGGCCAAGACATAGTGGTGTCCACAGGGTGGGTATAGGTACAGCAGAGTATGGAAGGGCCAAGACATAGTGGTGTTTACACGGTGGGTATAGGTACAGCAGAGTATGGAAGGGCCAAGACATAGTGGTGTTTACAGTGTGGGTATAGGTACAGCAGAGTATGGGAGGGCCAAGACATAGTGGTGTTTACAGGGTGGGTATAGGTTCTGCAGAGTATGGAAGGGCCAAGACATAGTGGTGTTTACAGGGTGGGTATAGGTACAGCAGAGTATGGAAGGGCCAAGACATAGTGGTGTTTACAGGGTGGGTATAGGTACAGCAGAGTATGGAAGGGCCAAGACATAGTGGTGTTTACAGAGTGGGTATAGGTGCAGCAGAGTATGGAAGGGCCAAGACATAGTGGTGTTTACAGGGTGGGTATAGGTGCTGCAGAGTATGGGAGGGCCAAGACATAGTGGTGTTTACAGGGTGGGTATAGGTACAGCAGAGTATGGGAGGGCCAAGACATAGTGGTGTTTACAGGGTGGGTATAGGTACAGCGGAGTATGGAAGGGCCAAGACATAGTGGTGTTTACAGGGTGGGTATAGGTACAGCAGAGTATGGGAGGGCCAAGACATAGTGGTGTCCACAGGGTGGGTATAGGTACAGCAGAGTATGGAAGGACCAAGACATAGTGGTGTTTACAGGGTGGGTATAGGTACAGCAGAGTATGGAAGGGCCAAGACATAGTGGTGTCCACAGGGTGGGTATAGGTACAGCAGAGTATGGAAGGGCCAAGACATAGTGGTGTTTACAGGGTGGGTATAGGTTACAGCAGAGTATGGAAGGGCCAAGACATAGTGGTGTTTACAGGGTGGGTATAGGTACAGCAGAGTATGGAAGGGCCAAGACATAGTGGTGTTTACAGGGTGGGTATAGGTACAGCAGAGTATGGAAGGGCCAAGACATAGTGGTGTTTACAGGGTGGGTATAGGTGCAGCAGAGTATGGAAGGGCCAAGACATAGTGGTGTCCACAGGGTGGGTATAGGTACAGCAGAGTATGGAAGGGCCAAGACATAGTGGTGTTTACAGGGTGGGTATAGGTACAGCAGAGTATGGAAGGGCCAAGACATAGTGGTGTTTACAGTGTGGGTATAGGTACAGCAGAGTATGGAAGGGCCAAGACATAGTGGTGTTTACAGGGTGGGTATAGGTTCTGCAGAGTATGGAAGGGCCAAGACATAGTGGTGTTTACAGGGTGGGTATAGGTACAGCAGAGTATGGAAGGGCCAAGACATAGTGGTGTTTACAGGGTGGGTATAGGTACAGCAGAGTATGGAAGGGCCAAGACATAGTGGTGTTTACAGGGTGGGTATAGGTGCAGCAGAGTATGGAAGGGCCAAGACATAGTGGTGTCTACAGGGTGGGTATAGGTGCTGCAGAGTATGGGAGGGCCAAGACATAGTGGTGTTTACAGGGTGGGTATAGGTACAGCAGAGTATGGGAGGGCCAAGACATAGTGGTGTTTACAGGGTGGGTATAGGTACAGCGGAGTATGGAAGGGCCAAGACATAGTGGTGTTTACAGGGTGGGTATAGGTACAGCAGAGTATGGGAGGGCCAAGACATAGTGGTGTCCACAGGGTGGGTATAGGTACAGCAGAGTATGGAAGGACCAAGACATAGTGGTGTTTACAGGGTGGGTATAGGTACAGCAGAGTATGGAAGGGCCAAGACATAGTGGTGTCCACAGGGTGGGTATAGGTACAGCAGAGTATGGAAGGGCCAAGACATAGTGGTGTTTACAGGGTGGGTATAGGTACAGCAGAGTATGGAAGGGCCAAGACATAGTGGTGTTTACAGGGTGGGTATAGGTACAGCAGAGTATGGAAGGGCCAAGACATAGTGGTGTTTACAGGGTGGGTATAGGTACAGCAGAGTATGGAAGGGCCAAGACATAGTGGTGTTTACAGGGTGGGTATAGGTACAGCAGAGTATGGAAGGGCCAAGACATAGTGGTGTTTACAGGGTGGGTATAGGTACAGCAGAGTATGGAAGGGCCAAGACATAGTGGTGTTTACAGGGTGGGTATAGGTGCTGCAGAGTATGGGAGGGCCAAGACATAGTGGTGTTTACAGGGTGGGTATAGGTACAGCAGAGTATGGAAGGGCCAAGACATAGTGGTGTTTACAGGGTGGGTATAGGTGCTGCAGAGTATGGGAGGGCCAAGACATAGTGGTGTTTACAGGGTGGGTATAGGTACAGCAGAGTATGGAAGGGCCAAGACATAGTGGTGTTTACAGGGTGGGTATAGGTACAGCAGAGTATGGAAGGGCCAAGACATAGTGGTGTTTACAGGGTGGGTATAGGTACAGCAGAGTATGGGAGGGCCAAGACATAGTGGTGTTTACAGGGTGGGTATAGGTACAGCAGAGTATGGGAGGGCCAAGACATAGTGGTGTTTACAGGGTGGGTATAGGTACAGCAGAGTATGGAAGGGCCAAGACATAGTGGTGTTTACAGGGTGGGTATAGGTGCTGCAGAGTATGGAAGGGCCAAGACATAGTGGTGTTTACAGGGAGGGTATAGGTGCTGCAGAATATGATGGGCCACATCACAGTGAGGAGAGCGTCCACATGGAGAGTAAAGGTGCTGCAGATTATAAACGGCTAAATCTCAATGAGAGAGTGTCCATGTTGAGGGTATAGGTGCTGCAGAATATGAAAGGCCACATCACAGGGAGGAAAGTGTCACAAGGAGGGTATAGATGATGCAGAATATGAAGGGCTAAATCACAGTGAGGAGAGAGTGTCACAGGGAGGGTATAGATGCTGCAGAATATGAAGGGCCACATCAAAGTGAGGGGCAGCGTCCACATGGAGGGTATAGATGCTGCAGAATAAGAAGGGCTAAATCAAAGTGAGGAGAAAGTGTCACAGGGAGGTGTTTAAATTGTGTTCGTAGTATGTTGTTATTATATTGAAGCTGATGCATTCATCTCTGAAACCGACAGTCGACTTGCCGCATAAATCTATGATTCGACCTGTGTTGAGTGGGTTAGCTGGTCAAGCCCATTGACACTGAATACGCAGGTTCCATACCCTGCATGCATGGTGTTTGATGCCTATTCGTGTCGCCTCATTTGTGTTCCTAATACATGCTCATTTAGACAATGTATTGTGTTTGACCCAGTTACCTTGCGAAACCATTTTTCCGACAGGAAAGCAACACACATGGTTACGATATGAGTGAAGTAAACTTGTATTTACTTCAAATGACCCTTGATGCATATACAGGAAATATATATTGACATTAGGCAGTATTCACAAGAGTGAGTCAGTGTTCGTTTTTACGAACGGGTGCGAACTACATTTGGAACATACCAATTAAGAGATGTCACATATATCCTCTTGAGTGGAATATTGCATGCACGAAGTTTGATATTGCAGTTATGTCTTGATTTAAGTAATGATACTGATACACTCATACTCGCCAATACTATTGGTGATTTCTACAAACTAGTCTAATCTCTTATTTGACATACATATAAATATCTTACTTACAACATTTCACAACGTTATGCCTCTGTAGCTGTAAGAATAATAACCGCTACCCTTCTAAAACAATTGGATGGTCAAACCAATAGGGTTTAACCACGTACATTATATCTGATTAAATAAAATGATTAAATTGGGAACTAGAAAATACTCTGCTGGAATACCTTCACCTGGTTTTAGCTTACTATTACCTTCTGAAAGTTCTGATTCACTAAGGTCATCAAAAGGTAAAATTATTGCAGCTCACCAAAATATATTCCCATACGATTTGAGCAGGGATATTTTTATCAACTGTTATTTGTAAATGTCTTTATTAACTCCCAAACTGTTTTACAGTCCCCTATTGCAGCTGTGGATAAATCAGAAACTCTAGGCTGGAATTAGGGCTTCTTTAACTTGCATGGTTGTTGAAACCTTCTTCTAGCCTCTTTTAAAAACAAAACACAAAACATTATAATGAGTAGAACATCTACGGTATACGTTTAGCTTACCGTATTCTGCCCTTTTGGAAAATTTACATTCTAAATCAAACCTTTAGTAAATATACCGTCTCATAGTGAGCCACAAACATTGAATACATCAACCATTTCATAAACGACAGAGCGAACACATGTTTACCTTAAAGGTGTTCGATATTTCCTGTACGATTGGTCTTTATAAACTTTCACCCTCTTTCCATATATATTGTATCCAACATAGTAAACTTCCATTTTAGTACTTGGGGTCACAACATTCTGAAATAGTCAAAACATTATCGACATCGAGATGCATGGGACATCACCGCCAATTGTTTAGCATATTCAAAAAGGGACACGCATGTGTAATCTGGGGTACTGTTTCCATTATGCCTAGTATTATTATAATCAGTGGAAATATCCGGAAATCGTCCATTACAAATATGAATATCAACCATTAACCTAGTTTTAAAATAATAAGTTACATCGCGGTCCTAACACTCAACGTCTTCAGCTTGCATAATCTTGGATGGATGTATTTTTTCAGCCTACTTTTCATCAAGATATACTCCAATGTCGACCGTGTTGATGGAGAGAGATGTCCAGGATACAAATGTCCGTCCATCATCATCACTAGAACCGGTGGCAGTAACGACCTTGCAGACTGCTATCACGACGCGTACGATGGGACGTACAACCAGCCTGAAGATGTATGTGCAAGCACAGTTCTGTCGTGCAACATTTCTTCATGTCCAGCATTAACAACCAATCCTTGCTAAAGAAATCGACCATAAAGAAACTCGCCAGATAATCAGTATTTAACATGCTGAAAACTAACCGACAATACGTGCATAGCGGTGGTGGCATATTCAACCAATCCACATCTTCTTTGTGAAGACACACAAAGTGTCTAATGTGATTTTAGACGATAAAGAACAGGAATTAAAACAATATAAAAACAGTATATATCTTTTAAAGGCTGATTTACTGTCGGTGTGATGGGCACGTTGTTCTCACTATTGTCTGCATGAGTGTACGTTGTCCCTCCAGAAAAAAAAATTGATGAGTGAATGCGTGAGTTAGGTTCCAGGACTCTTTTACCATCATTCATGTCATATCATGGATGAGGACACCGAGATTGAGCTTCACACACTCGAACCCGGGTCTTTGGCCAACACTTTAACTGTAAGATTACTCTACTGCCCACATTAGTATGTAACACACCAAGTACACCATGTGTGACAAGCTTCCACACAGTCGTGTTCGTGTGCTCACGTTTATCATGTTTAACCCTGATGTTGTTGTAATTGCAGAATGCAGTGAATATCCCTAAAGCTAAACCTTGTGTCAAGACTAAATCAAAGGTGAGTTGTAACGGCAACCTTCCCAATTCTTGTCGGTCAGACCCCTTCAGTTCGTGTCATCACTATAACAGTGATTCGCGTGTTCAGGTTCTTGTCGCTTCCTTTAGTGAGTACATTATCTTGTACGAATCTGAATACCTTAACGGTAGCGCTATCACAATACTTTCATCGCTTGTCTTCATTGTCTTCTATTTAATCTAAATCAGTATATTTCTCTTTCAGGCATTTGGTGCCGAGGTGGAGCCGAACTTCTTCAGTGCTAGACCTTCTACACCAGTGTGTCCCTCTGACCCTGTACATCAAGGTAAGTACTCAACACCAGTGTGTCCCTCTGACCCTGTACATCAAGGTAAGTACTCTACACCAGTGTGTCCCTCTGACCCTGTACATCAAGGTAAGTACTCTACACCAGTGTGTCCCTCTGACCCTGTACATCAAGGTAAGTACTCTACTCCAGTGTGTCCCTCTGACCCTGTACATCAAGGTAAGTACTCTACACCAGTGTGTCCCTCTGACCCTGTACATCAAGGTAAGTACTCTACACCAGTGTGTCCCTCTGACCCTGTACATCAAGGTACGTACTCTACTCCAGTGTGTCCCTCTGACCCTGTACATCAAGGTAAGTACTCTACACCAGTGTGTCCCTCTGACCCTGTACATCAAGGTAAGTACTCTACACCAGTGTGTCCCTCTGACCCTGTACATCAAGGTAAGTACTCTACTCCAGTGTGTCCCTCTGACCCTGTACATCAAGGTAAGTACTCTACACCAGTGTGTCCCTCTGACCCTGTACATCAAGGTAAGTACTCTACACCAGTGTGTCCCTCTGACCCTGTACATCAAGGTAAGTACTCTACTCCAGTGTGTCCCTCTGACCCTGTACATCAAGGTACGTACTCTACTCCAGTGTGTCCCTCTGACCCTGTACATCAAGGTAAGTACTCTACACCAGTGTGTCCCTCTGACCCTGTACATCAAGGTAAGTACTCTACACCAGTGGGTCCCTCTGACCCTGTACATCAAGGTAAGTACTCTATTCCAGTGTGTCCCTCTGACCCTCTACATCAAGGTACGTACTCTACACCAGTGGGTCCCTCTGACCCTGTACATCAAGGTAAGTACTCAACACCAGTGGGTCCCTCTGACCCTGTACATCAAGGTTAGAACTCTACACCAGGGTGTCCCTCTGACCCTGTACATCAAGGTAAGTACTCAACACCAGTGGGTCCCTCTGATCCTGTACATCAAGGTAAGTACTCTACACCAGGGTGTCCCTCTGACCCTGTACATCAAGGTAAGTACTCAACACCAGTGGGTCCCTCTGATCCTGTACATCAAGGTAAGTACTCTACTCCAGTGTGTCCCTCTGACCCTGTACATCAAGGTAAGTACTCAACACCAGTGGGTCCCTCTGACCCTGTACATCAAGGTAAGTACTCTACTCCAGTGTGTCCCTCTGACCCTGTACATCAAGGTAAGTACTCTACACCTGTATGTCCCTCTGACCCTGTACATCAAGGTAAGTACTCTACACCAGTGTGTCCCTCTGACCCTGTACATCAAGGTAAGTACTCTACACCAGTGTGTCCCTCTGACCCTGTACATCAAGGTAAGTACTCAACACCAGTGGGTCCCTCTGACCCTGTACATCAAGGTAAGTACTCTACACCAGTGTGTCCCTCTGACCCTGTACATCAAGGTACGTACTCTACTCCAGTGTGTCCCTCTGACCCTGTACATCAAGGTAAGTACTCTACACCTGTATGTCCCTCTGACCCTGTACATCAAGGTAAGTTCTCTACTCCAGTGTGTCCCTCTGACCCTGTACATCAAGGTAAGTACTCTACACCAGTGTGTCCCTCTGACCCTGTACATCAAGGTAAGTACTCAACACCAGTGGGTCCCTCTGACCCTGTACATCAAGGTAAGTACTCTACTCCAGTGTGTCCCTCTGACCCTGTACATCAAGGTAAGTACTCTACACCAGTGTGTCCCTCTGACCCTGTACATCAAGGTAAGTACTCAACACCAGTGGGTCCCTCTGACCCTGTACATCAAGGTAAGTACTCTACTCCAGTGTGTCCCTCTGACCCTGTACATCAAGGTAAGTACTCTACACCTGTGTGTCCCTCTGACCCTGTACATCAAGGTAAGTACTCTACTCCTGTGTGTCCCTCGTGTATCAGGTTTCATTTATCTTTCCACGTCGTGCATTATCTAGAATTGTTGGCATGTGTTTTTAATCTGTGCTTCTCCATGGATACTGTTATGCTCCCTTGCCCTTGCCAGGTCGATCCAACCCAGAATTGAAGGGCTGTTTCAAAGACTCCTCATACAGAGATCTCCCCTACGCCCTTCTCGAACTACCACTGTCAATGACAGTGAGCTTCTGTGTTGAAAGGTATTTACAAAACTGACGTAATGAAATTGACGCTAATGGACGATAACGATCATAACGTAGTGGAGAAACGCTAAGGGATACTCAGGTGATAGACGCTTACCACCTTGGTGAAACATACGGGCCAAAACCAAAGGATCAAAATCAGTATGAATCTGGGATTCGAACCGACGATCAGCGGATTCTGGAGCGACAAAAACGTCATCAAATTGTCTGGGCCAAAGTTGTTCATACCACAAACTGAGCATTTTTCTGACATCTAGATAACTGGATGCACAGAACCTCCTAGGTGTAAACGAGCAGGAATACAAACACAAATATTGTACCATGCTTAGTGTCAAGGAATGGTCAAACATGTGGGAAACTGAAATGTGGTCAAATATGAAGGAAAGTATATTTTTCAGATGCTACTACCGGGGCTATGTGTACGCTGCTCTACAGAACGGTAACGAATGCCGATGTGGGAATATGTACGGAGGCTTTGGAAACAGCACCATGTGCTCCAAGTCCTGCTCTGGCGACAACACCGTCAACTGCGGAGGTTCTCTGGCTAACGCTGTCTACACCACCGGCAACGGTAAGCGTCTATATCTGAAAAAACAATAGGTAACATCATCCAGCAGCGTTAAATGTGTCTGGGTTGTACCGAAAGAACAACACGGGGGGGGGGGGGGGGGGGGGGGGGACACTCGACGTATATGTTAATATGATATCAATATATATAGGTGAATGTATTTTGTGAGAGGTTTTTTTTTTCACTTTGTTTCGTTATATAGAGGAACATTCTTTTAAGATGTACATGAAAGGACCATATGAATCTTTGATCATGTCTTTTTCAGCTGTAAGTCCGGCCATGATCACGTGCGGACCTGGCGACAATGGCACAGTGATTGACGGGAAGTGTTATTACCTCACTTCCGGAAGTTTCTCTTACGTGGAAGCTCAAAGGCAGTGTGTCCAATATGGAGGTGACCTGGCGACCATCATCTCGGGAACTGTCCAGGTTCCATGTATCGTCTCATATAGAGTGGCATTTAAGACATAAATTGTCTGTTTTCTGTATTTGAAAGCATAACTATTTCTCCCTTCTTTACATGATTTAAGTAACATTTCGTAAATTCGAGATGTTTATGAAGTGGGGTAATTGGTGAGATGAAATGCGAAAGAATTACATTTTTTACGAGGCAAAGGTTACAGGAAATTGATAAAGTAAAAAGAGACGTAGCCTGCCCCAGTGGTTGCACCCGTCACAAGCACATGCAAAGGCAGGTCAATTGTTCACCTGTGAAGCCAGGGGTGCATATGGTGCAAGTCAAAATAGGAAATTGCATCAGACATCATATGTTTTACTGATGCGTCAACGAGTGTATGTATAGTCCAGTCAAAATGGCGTAACGAAATCAACATCAGGTTCATAAACTGTCGTGCATCATTTGGTCGATTGCAGGATTTATAATGCATGTATACCGTCAACTTAGCGCCGACAGATATTCAAATCGTTTCATGTTTTTAATCAAATTGCTCACGTGATTTGATGCACCTCGCGATGTAAGACCCGTTTTATTGCAATATAAATCTTGATTATGAACCAGATGGTCTTCACTGGAGGCCGCCATTTTGTTTGAAGCAAATACAAGTGATGTCAGAGGTGGAATCTGATTGGTCGCTAGGAGGAACATAGAAGGGGCAACACTCGTATTGGCCACTAGTGGCGCTACGTACGATCGAGCCCAGAGTTCCCATACAATAAAGATCGTGGGGGGGTTTCTTTTCAGTTTGAAGTGGAGCGCTACATGAGACCCTTCAAGACTGATACCTGGTTTGGTCTGAACGACGTTGCCAGGGATGGCACCTACGCCTTCATCGATGGGACTACACTTGGCAGTTACAGCAACTTCATTAAAAAAAGAGCCATGTCATCAAACCCTGACTTTGGAGGTTGGTATACATCAGCCTGTGCCAGTGTTTTTTTTTTATTATGAGTTATAAAGGACATATGGCTGTCGGGGCGTATACTAACTAAGGATAAGATATATTGATGAACAACTTCTCTATTACATTTAGGAGTTATAACTTCAACTTGTAAATGTCTCTCAAAGAACTAGACCTACCCAAGCCGAGATATACAAAAAGAAAGAGATATTTAGCTACACTGGAGTCCGTGGGGGCCTGCGAACTGCAAGGCTAGACCCCCGGTTGGTTTTCTCCGGGTAGCGATTGACTGTAATGAAGTATTCTGGTATAGGATTGTAAGGAATAAAATACCTCTTTGTTTCTCTTTCAGTGCTGAAAGCAAATAGCCTGTACCGTTGGGGCGTTAGAGAAGACGGGAGTTATCCCGCTTTGTGTCAACTACCCGTCCTTGTCACAACGCCAGGTATGAGTCAGTGAAAGGTTACCGTCACACAATATACAGTTGTCGAGTTGCTAAAGGTCTCTTGAAAGCTTCCTATTAACGTCGATCAAAATATTCGGAACTTATTTCGAGAACTTAATTTCATAAGGCGTAATTTGAAATATTCCAATGCATGGTAACGAAGAAATAATACTCTTTCAGTACGTTGTGGCCAGAATAATCACGGTCAGCAACTGCAAGGCGGCGACTGTTACCTTGTCATCAACACAGCCCTTGACTACACCATGGCTCGCTACGCCTGCCACACCAGACGGGGAACACTGGCGTATGTCTCGACTCCCCGCGAGCTGGTAGGCACAATGTAGCTCCTTACCATGTCTATCGGGACCTCATAGATATTTGCCATGTGTGTCAGTGCCTTGTAGCTACTTCCCATGTGAAAGCGGTAATTTGGTGTCCCGATACCCAGGCCATGCAATTCCAAAAGACGTTAAAAGATATGATAGTTATTGTTACCCTGCCTAGCGATGGGGATTTGGGGATAAAACAAACATGCAGTGAGTTATCACCTGCATGCACATAGCTAAATAAAAATATTTTGAATTTCACCTCACCCTCACCTCACTTGCTGTGTATATCGGTACCGCGTATCTACTTGCATGCATACCACTCAAAAGACGTTTAGGGTCACTCGATTTGTTTCTTATTGCTACAGTTACTTATTCGTATATTCTTCAGGACCTCGGAGCTACTTGTCATGTATATAGGTACCCCGTAGCTTCTCTGTCTCGGATTTAACGGTTCTACGGTTTGATGTTTCACAACAATGACATAGTGTGTGTCAAACATGCTTGCTGCATGCATGACCCGAGGTCACTTCACTATCCAGCCCGATGAATAGGGGATGTCTTAAAGACTTGTAAATAATTTTAAATGAGTTATGAGATGGATTTAGATACCTGTAGTACTTAATATATGAAAACTGATGATATACATAGACACACTGATGTCGTGCTCTTCTTTCAAGATTTTATGTTCTCTTTTTGAAAGGTTACACAAGATTTCTCGCCTATACTGATACTGTTGTTACAAACAGAGGTGTAGGGTGACCTTGGGTCATACATGCAGGAAGCATATCTGACATACATTACGTCATTGCTGTGAGACGTTAAACCGTCTGTCCTTAA
The DNA here is from genome assembly GCF_023055435.1 of Haliotis rufescens. NCBI lineage: Eukaryota > Metazoa > Mollusca > Gastropoda > Lepetellida > Haliotidae > Haliotis > Haliotis rufescens. The sequence goes on along the minus strand of NW_025964334.1, from coordinate 40,088,848 downwards.
CCCCAACTACAGCACCATGTCAAATGTCACCAAACCACATGATAATAGTTTAGGAGGTGTTTATATTCGGAAATGAAATACTACAAAACTGGTATTTCTAGTTAGGTCAATAATAATTATTAAAAAATAACCATCTTTTGACACGTGATTTTGGTGTTAATTGAAAATAATTGAGACAAACCTGGTGACAATATGATCGTTGGCGGACTATACTGTGTGTTCCAACTGAACCTGTGTGTGTCGTTTTAACCACAGGCCGCGGTGACGGAACACATCTTCAGGTTCGGTGGGGCAATGGACTACTGGATAGCTGAAGAAGGAGGCGACATTATTGGTGAGTTGTTTTCGTGTCTTTGTACTGTACTACGGGCATTTGTACCAACGACTGATTTAGTGGCGTCTTCTACGTTGGTAGCCAGTCAGGCGTTCTGGAAGAAACGTTTAACTTTGAAACTAAAGTAGCCTTATACCGTTCCCCCGTGTCGAGCTTCTATCAAACGCATTTCCACTTTGTATCGAGTGTTCAGGTAGCCACATTCACTGTATTATGTCTGGGTCAGTCAAATTATTTCGGTCTCGGAGAACATATACAGTTAACTGACATAAATAAAATATGTTACATGGAAAACTGTTTACATCGGGACATGGGGTGCGCAGCATTTGCTGTGCTGTAAGAAATTGTCTATTTTCACTGAGTCATCGTTCGTTATACAGACGGATAGTATTGACTTCACTACTGTCTTATAATTACGTGCCCCGTGAAGATCCGGATTAGAATAGGTCTTCAGCAACCCATGCTTGCCATAAGAGGCACCGAACGGGATCGGGTGGTCAGGCTCGCTGACTTGGTTGATACATGTCATGGTATCCCAATTGTGTATATCGATGCGCCTGATGTCAATCGCTGGATTGTCTGGTCAAGAATCGATTATTTACAGACAACCGTCATATAGCTGGAATATTGCTGAGTACGGCGTTAAACAACAAACAAACAAAAACAAATCAAAGTACGAGGGGTCACGTCCCGGACCCTTAAGGCGTCGTAATCTACTGTGCTGGGTTGCGTGTCTAAGGCGTGCCAGAGTGGTGAACGTCACTATGGGCTTTCCCCACATTAGTTATGTAACACAAACTCACTCACTCACACATTTCAGAGTTGGACCACGCCCTGATTTATAATAAGAAGAAGGCGAACGAGGGAACCAAGAACGGTGTCGTGTGCAGCATTGGTGAGCATATGCAGGGACATCAACTACCGTGAATACTGTAACGAGTGTATGATCTATAGCATCATTGTATCCCGACAAAAGTACGGCCTTCTATAGTATATGACATGTTAGGTACTCGTGTATGCTGATTGTACGTTCTCCTCAATTTCCAGAATCCCTGTCTGCTGCAAGGCCGTGTTCAACCGGTAGGTTATTTGATAGTATAAGACTACAACAGTTTACGATCTTTTTGTTTTATTCATCTAAAGTGAGGATAGTGTTTTTAGACGACCAATTGATAGTATTATGTTCTCTTGGATAAGCGCCAGTTAGTCAATGATTTAGTAAGTTATTGATTTTGAATCCATTTTCCTTCAGTTGAGTATTACGGTATTTGCTTTGACCCTATATATTAATGCAAAATTGGGAATTAATGGGCAAACTATTGCGACCTCAATAATTATCAATCAAATCACTATACAACAATTTGAAATCGATGGTCTGAGGTGAGGTGAGGTGAAATTGGGTTTTAACGTAATGGGGTTTTAAGTGTTGCACTTAAAAAGCGACATGCACGCACGTGTGTGTGTGTGTGTGTGTGTGTGTGTGTGTGTGTGTGTGTGTGTCTGCTAATCCGGACAAATGCCGAGTTTATAGTGCTAGACCACTGAGATACAATGCCGCAGTTTAACAAGAATACCCCTACCACTAGACCACGGAGGCGATACCTCAAGGTTCTGAAGCTTATTGGTTGTTAAAAATACATACGAAAATCATTTAGTAATACTCTAACAATCGGATACCGTGTCTATTTGTAGCAAGGTGTTTGAGCTATCGAGAGTCGAACTGACTCTTGCATGAGGAATGTTTGGTCACGGGCACACTGTCAATTGCGGAAATAACGATGTCCGCTCCAGTGCAAACTGCTTACTACGGCTGCAAGTTTCCAATAGTTGTGTATATGGCACACGTGATTAACGCATTTGGCAGACAGCTAACTGATATGAAATGTGACAGGGATTGTGACCTCTATCTTTCAGACTGGCTCCACAACGATGGCAAGTGTTACCTGTACAGCGGGGACCGCGGCGACTACGACAAGACCAAGTTGTTCTGTAACCAGTGAGTGTAGCGGTCATGGTCAGTGTGTAGCAAGGTTGACTGACTGTGATTGTAATGAGTGGTACTCTAATCTCAGTTTTCATTATTCATCAATGTCGTACTGTTTCTGTTGAAAGTGTGAACGTTTCTTACACAATGTTTTCAATATATGTTTTCTTTTATCATTTTGAATTGTTTCGGGCAGCTACTATGGCACTGTTTTTATTACAGGGGTGACAGCCAGGTTCTCACGGTTCTCAGTGACGCAGAAAACACCTTCGTGGGAGACACTGTGAAGACAGAGACGCTCAATCCACAAGTCCATATCGGTGAGTATACTTGCGTCAGAAATGCACCATTGCCTCATTTCCGATTAGCTCTCAATGCCTCCTTCATGGAGATATGGAATTTATCATTCCGTTCATAGATTCAATGTCAAGCACAATTTAATAGTCCCGTTGGTCTACGGCGCCGGGTCTTATTGTGCGAAACTGGGTACCTCAGTCGAGCCAAGGCTCAAAAGTTGTATGTTCGAATCCCACATGTACACAACTATGTTCCTTCAACATACCCGCCGTGATATTGCTGGAATATTGCTAAAAGCGGCGTAAAACCTCACTCACTCACTCACTCACTCCTTCAACATAGCCATGGTCGTAGATTCTAATAACTAATGTAAGCCTCCTTGTCTCTACCCCACTGCAGGATACGTCTACAATAATGCCACCAGCGCCTATGAGTGGGAGGACGGGTCTTACTCAGCCTACACCAATTGGGACAACATGCAGGGGGAGGACAACGTGGCCAAAGGAAGCTGCGTTGTACTAAAGTCTCACAACTCCAAATGGCGGAACACCAAGTGCAGCAAGATCGGCGCCATTATGTGTAAGTCGCGGGCCGCGCAATGAAAAATGCTATGCTGGGGTACAGCCTGTGGGTCTGGTGTTTACAGATGTCTGCCCTGATATTATAGTGAATAAGTTTATGTTTCAAAATGAACATTATCACTTTACAAAATGTCACTCATGACAATATGACCTTCCCTAGACTGTAATGCAGACCCTGAAACAAATATATCCGATACAGCCCATATAAGTCTATAATAGTTGGCAAGTCTAGATTACTACAGTCTGAAAATGAAGAGCGTCTCTGAGCTCCTTTTTGATATATTTTATATAAATTTAACAACTGTTTTTGTGTAAACTATTTCCATTTCAGAGACTAGATGTTAGTGTAGACCGTCTCTTTAAGATCGGTGTCTGGTGTTTTCGGTTTCATTTATAAACCATTGAAAATGTAATGTTCCATTTCTGTCTTCATAATTGTATTGTTAATTATGTGTTTTTTTATGTGTTGGACTCGTGCAATGGTAGAACTGCATCTGATGTCGGTCATGTCCACATGTCTCAGTCAACATGTCTACTGTATGCTGACAAACATTTTGACTTCCTCACATTATCATGTTATTTATAGTTAAACCCGTTACTGGATGTTGTCTTCCATGACTTTAATGTTTGTGATTCACATGTTATTATCTTATTGTTTGAATAAATCATAATTGGTATAAATCTTTGTTAAATATTTGACTTGGAAGCGAATCAGCAGTTATACGAGGTAAGTATCATGCAAAAACGTGCCTTATATGTTACCAATGTACTTGGGCTTTGATTATGGAAACCTCGAGTAAATTTGCCCCTTGTAGACAGGTCAAAAACAAATCTGTGACTTTCTGTATATACACGACATGAACCCCTATTTTCGTTTCACGTTTCAGTAGCATATTCCAGAGACATCACACCGCAATGTTTGTTTGTTTGTTTGTTTCTTGTTTAAAGCCGCACTCAGCAATATTCAAGCTATATGACAGCGGTCTTTAAATAACTGAGTCAATCCAGTGATTGACATCACGAGCATCTATGTACGCAAACGGGATGCGATAACATGCATCAACGAAGTCTGACCACCTGATAAGTTCGTCGCCACTTAAGACAAGCATGGGTTGCTGAAGACCTATCTTTACCCGGTATACCGATATGGCATGATGAAGGTTATTATTAACATTAGTTCCATCGTTATCCTCATTGCGTAGAAATGGCACAATACATTCTATATATGACAACATGAGCAGATGAACATGAAGAGGATGCAGATGCATACCAGGGCCGATGACGCGGCAAGGGCGGGCGACTTCTGGGAAGGTCCGAGCCCGATACTTCCGGTCCCCTTGTCAGAGCCTGAAGTGTTCGAGCCGACTGCAACGCCGTCAGCAGTAGAGGGACTAGATTCATAGTCTGGACAGGAGCAAAAGGAACAGATTGTGAGCGAAAGAACATGCATCTTTAGGGACCGACAATTCGATATTCGGTTCGATATTCGGGGGGTCGATACAAATATATTGCCTCCCCCCCCCCAAAAAAAAAAAAAAAAGAAATTGCCTGCCACAAAATTTGCTGCAAGGTGTTTTATACAAACAAAATAAGATTCATAGTTTTAAATAACGAAACGTAACACCAATATTGGTTTCCGGAAGGTATCCGGGCCGGATCCAAAATGGGAAGGTATCCGGAAGGTTTCCGGAAGACGGAAACCTACACTTTTTTTGCTGTGAATATGTTTATGAATAATTTTGTCGAACAAATCTTTTCTTTCTCGTCCTTTAGCAAATGGATGCGATTCTTCACAAATCCCATTGCAGATTGTCCATTAAACCTTAATTCATGGCTACAGGCAATCAGACAGTCGTTAAGGTATATCAGATAAGGTACAAAGGTACCTGTAAAACGGCTGTGTAATGGACAGAAGTACTATTGACAGTGACCCCATTGTTTGATCTATCCAGAAAACCATGACTAAATTTCAGTGTATTCAAAAGTCATATGTGCAAAGGGGGAAAATAAAAACGTTGCAATGATGCATACTCATTACTGAGCTATACCTGCCTAAGTGCGTAAATGGCTTTCCGGGATCTGCAAATTGCCACTTACAACTCAACATAGAGTGTGTCTGAATGCGACGTCTGTGTGGCTCAGTGCTCACGATATCGGCCACATGTTTTCACGCTGGCGATCTAGTCACACATGAAGCTGCCCAGATGTGGCCGTGCCATTGATGGATATGTAACAGTGCTAAAATTGCTATATTTTATTCAACTTTTTGTCAAATTCGCCTTCAATTCATAAGTTGTCGGTTAACCATTTAAGACCTGTCGGTACATACTAGCGATAAGAAATTGTATAACAACATCTTGCGCTTCAGATTTACGCCGCCTGAAACAGGTCGGTGGGCGAAACTTTAATTACATGTTGAATAACAACTGGTAGTGGTCAAACTAGACTAGAAAATTGAAAACGCGAAACCAAACACGAGCTGAGTGATTCTATCGGCATTTGTAATCTTCTATTACTCAACTTTCCAAACTGACCGTCTGCTTTGGCTATTAACAGACCAAACCCATCATACAAAATTGTATAACATGTCCAGTCTTTATTAGTCCAAAGTCTCAAATTTCAAACTGGACATGCACGTGTAGACTTGCCTTCAGATTAACAAAGGAGGTCTCAGGTATAAATATAGGGGGAAATCGACTGTTAGTCATTCCTGCTTTGCCTGAGAACCTCTCTCTGTTTGTCTTTGAAGGTAAGTCACTTTTACTTGTTACTTTGCCATTTAGGTTGAACTTGCTTAAAATTGTCTTTAATTTTGTATGAATATCATGCTTGAACAATGAACTTATACTCTCTGTATTCGAAATGCCGTGCCAATCTAAGCTGCATATTATTCAAGTTTTACTGACACAAATTAACTAGAGTAATTTATATGCGTGCGTTGCATGTAGAACTATTACTATTCCACAATCAGCGTTCGTATCCCACATGTTTATTTATCGGGTTAAAAACTACTAGGCAAATACATTTGTAATTATTAATCACAGGTGTCGTGGATGCTTCACAATTATCATGTTTCAATGTGAATAGCGTGCATTATAATATTGTATGAAATATTTGTCCATGTATCGGTAGGACCAGTATTCATATGTGTGTCGTGTTATTTACCTTATTGTATGCTGTATCGTTAGTAGAGTGGTTTTATAATGCAACAACGTTAAATGCGTCAATATGCATTAACATGATCCAGTTACTCGATATAAATTACGTTATGTATATTTGTTTGCGTTCTTATGCCTGATAAATACGGTTCTAGAATATAACTTATATCCGATGTTCATGCATCAAATATATTTTTTATATACAAAATCAGATCAGTGCAAGTACAGCAAAGTATATTATTCTTATCTGTAGCCTAAAATATATTTCTTATTAGGTAACAACTTTGTGAGGGCATATCACTAGACTACAATACTTGAACGTAACTTTTTGTTCTAGATAAATGCACGCAAATTAAGCAATGCCTGATAAATTTATGTTTTCCAATTTATGCATATTATTTCCATTCGGTAAGATGAATGGACGCTGTATAGAATAACTCAGATACTATACTTTAAGTATAATTTGGACGCTACAGATAACGTAGTTGTTTTATGTTGTAGAATAGTTATAATGAAACAGGCTTTCCTATAGCAGTGTTTACACCCATTTCTAAATTACAGTTCACAAGCAATTTCTCTGTTTTGGCGAAATCTCCAATAAGGTTCATAAACATTCACAATAGAATATACGTTCACTAATAATCAGTTTTAATTCATATATATTTTCAAGTTTCAAATACGGTATTCAGTCATGTAGGATTTGTATAAGCTCGGCCCGCATAGCGCGGCATGCACAGGCGGTACCGCTCATTGTTATATAACGGCACACTCACCAGCGCTCGGCAGTGACGTCACGTACCGTATTTAACCATTTTGCGCATGGCTGTTATCTGAATTTAGTATAATGTATTCAGTCATTGAATGCAGGTCCCATTATTATTTACCGTATTAAATCTTGTATTCACTATTTAACTCTGAAGTGTACTTCTGAATCGGCTATAGTTCATGACGTCACATGTACCGTATTTAACGTAAAATAGGTTATTAGACATGTCATTGTTCAAGAAAGGTGTTGTTATAATCTTTCATATGAATGCTTTTTGTAAACTTTGTTCAGATGTTATTTATGAGTACCTTAAATATATATCAAACATTATGAGTAATTATCAATGAGTAATTTAATGTGAATTGATTATAATGTCTGCATTATATCAAATGTTCACTGCTATGATATAAATGAATATCCAATGAGTTGAGCTTACACTTTACACTTTGTTATTATTTTACAAATGGTATTTTTAATTATAAATGTGTTTCGTAGTCTTATGCAATGTTATATTAGGCTGTAACTTGAATAGGTACTGAAGTGAATGCATTGTTCTCAAAGTGAAATCACATAGCAAGTAATTGTTTATTAACTCATGCCTATTATATAACAACGAATATCTTAACAGTTTTTGTATCACCGCTTAATTATTTGTCTGATTATGTCTTTGTGTTTGATGATGATGAAGGAGATTGTCTGACTATGTCTATATGCTTGATGATGATGAAAACATTTAATAAAGATCCCTGCTTTGCCTGAGAACCTCTCTCTGTTTGTCTTTGAAGGTGTGTTGATCCCGTGGCTAATTCCCCGAAAGTCATTCTAGGTTTTGATCAGTTTTAGTGTAAAAACTAACTGTTTCAGATACATTAAACGTATGTTAGTCAACCGCGTCAAGCGTGTTTCTGTACTCACCGAATACCCACGCAGCTACTTCTCCGGAACCAATCACAACCATGGCAACACTATATGTGATTGGCAGTCGTTTCAGTGCTACCTTCTCTGTGCCACTCCTGACTCCGAACACGCACACTCCGTCGTCCCAGCTCACACACAGATGATCGGGGCTGGAGCACATCTCGATGTCAGTTTCACATTGATCATTGCATGTTAGGAAGGCGAAGTGAGTATCAAGTTCTGGAATCGGGATGTTGAAGGTTACGCTGTGGTTCCTAGTCCAGTTGGCATAAGTACGAAGCCGGTGCCACACGCAGTAATCCTGAAGGGCAGAGATGTTCTTGAGGTCACGCTAATACCGGTTGAGGACAGGAAGACTATAGCCTAAATAGCTGTCTCCACAGAAGTCATGCACGAACAGGGTGTGGATGCTAAAGGAAAGAGAACAATGTATTATCCGGCATTGGCTGCAACATATGGTCCCACCAAGAGTTGTCCATTTACCTGACCGCCTCCGTGATGTAGTGGGTAGAGCGTCTGCCCGGAGAGCGTAAGGTCGTGGGTTCGATCCCCGGACGCGTCATTCAAAAAGACATTAAACATGGTACTAGTTGTTACCCTGCCTGTTTCTCGGCATTAATGGGCTAAGGACTCGTCGGCTCGGAGTCAGTGTACTGTGTCTGAGTGGGGTATTCATTTCAAGGGATGTGGAGTGGCCTAGCGATTAAAGCGTTGGCTCGTCATGCCGGAGACCCAGGTTCGACTCCCCACATGGCATCTTCCCGAGGCAAGGGAGTTAACTGACTCTAAAAGTCCAGTTTCCACGTGGAAACTAGACTTTTACTTGCCTCGTGGTGATACCCACATGGGGACAATGTGTGAAACAACATTGATATTTCTAAACATCACTTTTCGTATGTAACGTGCACTCGAGATTTCATTATAAGGATTGCTTAACGGTTTACAAACTGTTATTATTCATTTTGTTTACTTGCTGAGCATGAACAGTGTTGAGGAAGAATTGACGAAAACAAATTCTTGAAAGACAAAAAGACGAAGTTTCGTCATTAGCATAATATTTTGTTAAAATTTCATCCTGTCTAAAATATTTTATTTTTTTGAAAATTATAAATAGAAATCGACTTTACAGTCTACGGCAAATCAGCTGTCAGGTCAACTGTCACTTACGGACAATCAGCTGTCAAGCAACGGACATCTACGGCCATTCCACAGTCAATCAAGGGGCATCTACGGGCAATCAATTGTCTGTCACAGGTTGGTCAACTGTCAATCAACAGGCACCTTCGACCAATCGACAATCAGGTCAACGGGCATCTACGGGCACTCAACTGTCAGGTCAACTGTCACTTAACGGACAATCAGCTGTCAATCATCGGGCATCTTCGACCAATGGACAATCAGGTCAACGGACATCTACGGGCACTCAACTTTCAGTCAACGGCAATCAACAGTCAAGCAACGGCAATCAACAGTCAAGCAACGGCCATCTACGGGCAACCCACGGTCAGTTAATGGGCAACAACGGACAATCCTTTAGACTTCAGAAAGTCTGCAGTTGGAATCTCACAACGGGACTGGAGAGGATGCCCTGGTGCTCAACGCACGCACGTGCTCAGACATGTGTACTGTTGGTCTCAACGCGATGTCACCCATCCAATTGCGACCCATTCTCCGCAGCCAATCGGCAGATCCAATCACTATTTTAGTAGCATGTTATGTCGTGAATGTTAGCAGCATTTCATGTCATGAATGTTGGCAGCATGTTGTGTCATAAATGTTAGCTGTATGTCATGTTGTGAATACAGTTTCGTAAATACGTTGCTACCCGGGATCGCCACGATCCTTGATAATGCGTACAAACGTACTCCTTTTATGCGCATCTCTCTGCATACTGGGATAACTTCGCAGAGACAAAATGACGCCAGTTTAAAGCATATGTCATATTCGCTCCGCCTTCCTGTCAACGCTAAGTCTACATGTACCCACCTTTAAGAATCCCTGACATGATGCATGCTATCTGTAGCTACCAGAGCCATGGCTGTCGAGCGTCTGTCCGGGTGTTACTACAGATTACCTTGCCATCAAAAAGATCTGATGTTATTGCAAGTCATTTTAATGCCCAATCTGACTGTGCATTGCATGGCTATCTAAGATTTCATATGTTGTCCTCATAAATTCTTTGATATGTTCTGGCTGTGTCCTTGAGCTATACCTGTGTCGCACCTCTGTAATGAAAGCACGCACCCATTCACATTATCGTTCATGTAAGATCCGAGTGAGCTGAGCCGGCTTTGAACAGAGTTGTCCGTTTGTTGTTTAACACCCCACTCAGCAATATGACGACGGTATGTAAATAATCAAGTCTGGACCAGACAATCATTCTACCATGAGCACCGATCCACGCAATTGGGATACGATGACATGCAGCAACCAAGTCAGCGCGAGCCTGACCACCCGATCTCGTTAGTCGCCTCTTACTACAAGTATAGTCGCCTAGTCGGTAAGCATGGGTTCGTAAAACCTTTTCTAACCCGGATCTTCATGGTTAGCACTTTAAACAGTATGTCAATTCTATCACGCATTCATGACCAACTCGTCCCATTCCGAAACAAGCCGAACGTAGACTCGTGCCCCTCTCGAAGGTTTCCATTTTGGCGTATGAACAGGACTACTTCAAACAAGAACGATAACTCTTATTCTACCCGCGCCTCAGTAAAATTGATGTAGGCGTTACAGCGCTCGCTTATCAAATCCCGTTGTAAAAATATTGAACCTCTCTGATATCAATACTAGAATATTCTTTTGTACAAAGGTATATTTGGCAAGCCATTCAACTCATTCATTCTCAGCTGTTCATCTTTTGTTTGCAAATTATTATTTTATAAATAACATTAAACTTAGATGAAGAAAACAGACAAGACGAAGGCGGTTTTCGGATTTAAGTTATTTTAACAATAAATTTCTCAGACATATTCAGTTAAGCGTGGCAAACTTGTCGTTGTCTTTTCAATGCTTGAAACACATTACAAAAAAACTCCTTTATTTCATGTCTGAATCTGTCCTTTCATGGACAGCGTTAACAAATAGTACAAACATTTTATATGAATTAATTAAATAAAAATTATGAAGAACAGCTATATCCGTCATGTCTAAGAGATGTATAGAAATATTTCGAAACATATACCAACAACATTGTGAGACCATGTTAATATTCAAACCCCGTGGGATTTCCCAAGTTGCGCCATGCCTGACTTAATGAATGGGGTGACCAGACTCGGGAACGTGGTTGACTGGTGCCGTCGTATCTCGACCGCTTGAATCGTTGCTTACAATATCAATTACTGGCTTGCCAAGTGAAGTCTCGATTATGTAGGAGCAGCCGTCATATAGGTGGGCTATAGTGTGGCGTTAAACAACCAACAAGCTTTGTATATTCAAAGCTTGCCCAAATTTCATATTTTAAGAAAAAAGGAAGAATTGCAATCTTAATAACTTATGTAAAGACATGTTGCTGAGTACAAACTATACGTGCTAGGTATAACATAAATAGCTCTAACTGATTGAATTGTGTTGGAGTAACGTACTAAACTAACGGGCAAAAGAAACGCCACCAAACAATTTTCTGGTTTAAAAGATAACAGGCGCAATATTTAGTATGTTTTATTATAAAAATATAATTATTCAAAAACGGGATTTGAAAATGACAAAAAAACATGGGTCATGAAGGGTTGTTTTTTTAAAAACCATGTACTTAGAGTTCTGCAGTCACGTTTATCATGCTGGGTGCACTGTCCAGTATTCGATCACACCCGCAGAATCGACGTCGATCTCTTTTAAAGTCCCGTGCTACAGACATGGCTCAGTATCGGATATGACCCCCCTCCAGCAACGATGCAGGCCCTAACACGACGTCGAACTGAGTACACGAGTCTCCTGACACCCTGATTAGGGATCCTATGTCATTTGTCCTGCATGGCAATTGCCAAGACATCCCTCGTCAATGGCGGCTGTGGACGTTTCCGAATCCTGCGTCCAAGTTGGTCCCAGATGTGCTCTATGTGCGACAGGTCCGGTGATCTGGCTGGCCAGTGTAATACGGTCACGTTGTTGGCGTTCAGAAAGTGGCTAGTGACTAGAGCTGGGTGAGGGGTGGCGTTGTCCTGCTGAAACAGCGTCCGTGGGTGGCGTTGCAGGAAGGCAGAACATAGGCCGCAAAACCTCATCAATGTAACGACGTGCAGTGAGATTCCCGTCGGTGATGACCAGATCTGTTGTCTGGTCCCCGCAGATGCCACCCCAGACCATGACACTACCACCTCCATAAGGCTCCACTTCTTGGACGCAACGAGGTGCCGTCCGTTCACGACGTCGTCAGTAGATTCGAACCCGCCCATCAGACTTGAACAACTGGCACCTACTCTCGTCGCTGAAGACCCCTCTTCGCCAATTTCTCTGCTGCCACTGCTGTACAGTCCTGGCCCGTCTCAGTCTGTGACGTCGGTGTAGAAACGTTAACGTAATGCCCTTGAAAGGTCGATAGGCACGGAGACCATGCAGACGGAGTCGGCTAGCAACGGTCCTTCTGCTGACTGGATGTCCAAGGCTGTTTGCGGATGATGACGTCACAGTTAGGAATATTGACCTTAGGTGAAGCATCCGTAAATATCGGTCTTCCTGTGGGGTCGTGTCCTTGGGTCTTCCACTCCTCGGCCTGTCTGCAGTACTGCCAGTTTGCCTGTGACGTGTCTGGCGATGGTGCACTTGAAGCAGCCCATGATCCTGGCAACGTGCTTCCTCTTCGCTCCCATTTGCAACATACCGATGGCTCTCTCCCTCTGCTCTGCGGGCATGTTCGTTGTTTTAAACGGTTTTATGTGATGAGAGAGTACGACCCATCATGTTTACACCAGAATTTCATGCCGATAACTCTTTACACATTTTTCATTTTTTTTAGTGATTAAATTCTTTTTTCTTGCAAATTACCTGATGCACGTGCATATGTTCACAGGAAATAGGTAAGTTGCATTCCAGCTGTGTGTTCCCAACTGTTTTCGTGCTGTTTGGCTTTTTTTTTTCAAAACTGATGACGATAATTTATTTGGTGGCGTTTCTTTTGCCCCCCAGTTTAATATATTACAGGTTCGATAAACAAGAATATATGTACGTCACACATTTAAACTAATTTTAAACCCATAACATTTATTACATTAAGTTTTCATTAACAGTTTGTGTCAGTATTTAATTGATATCTTTTTTACGATAGCGTTCTTTTCTTGTACAAATTTCGAAATAATTAATTCGGAATCTTATATATCTTTGCGTTCATGATTTGTGCTTGTGAATGTTTATTGAGGAATCGAATTTTCTTCTAGCAACCTGTATATTTTTGTTGTTCAGTTATCTTTTGTTAAAGTAATAAAGGTATGCGACACGGATCTGACATAACACAGAGGTGTTTGTGTAGAGGTATCTGAGAAACCAGATACTAGTTTGAAATATATTACCACTACCCGAATATTAATATTTATAATCCATCTACACGAATGCCCCCGTTTATATGATAGTAAAATAAAGTTAAACATCATTGTTAAAGCACTAGTTATGGAAGTGGATTGCTTCTATATATGTCAGTGCTAGCTGGTATACATTAAATTTATACCCAAGGACAATGTCCGATAAAAGTCATATTCATACATAGTTAATAAAAGCTATCATTTGGTACACAATCCAAACAAAAAAGGATGAATGATCTGACCAAATTCAGCCATCTCTATAGTTACATGTTCATTTTACTAATTCTAATCTTTAAGTACAACATATATATTTTCAATCGAAAGTGTGAAATTTATATATTTGACTGAATGTAAATAAACCCACGTGTACATTTGAATCTATCAACCAACAAGACCCTACAAGCAGTTAACAACATCAATCAATATAACACAATTCTGTTCTCCGTATATACTGCAGTGTGGAACCGACAATCCACATTGTTCCACATTTTACAAACAAAAGCGTATTCCCAAAATTAATTTAAATACTCGGGATTATATTGATCGAAGTACCCATATCCTGACGCGCATTCTGATTGGCTTGCGCCGTTTCGTTTTCGAGATGGGGACTAGCCTTGTTGTAAGTTACGGAAACACGCAAGTGGTGACGAATGTTCTATCACGGAGTGTCCTGTCAATGAGGACAGCTCAAAGTGATGCAGGTAGCCTGCGTCCCCCATAAATAGTGGACCTCTTCCAAAGATGGCACTGACAATTTTTACGCCAAGCCGTTGAAATGGTACAACACTTGGACTGCTCTTTTAATAATATTAATAGTTATAAGGTATATCTATGCTCAATTTACACTCAATTTATTGCAGGGATTTCGGAGATTACATCAGCCTATAAATATAATAGAAGAAGAAGAAGAAGAAGAAAATTGTTTTATTAAAGTGTCACATGCTGCAGTAATAAATATATGGACATATAAACATTTCATTAAAAAACAGCACCCGGCCAGTTGGCCTACGAGACACTAATTACATAATGGTACATTTAAAATATTTAAAAAAAATATAAAAAAATAAAAAAAATTAAAAAAAATATAAAAAAATATATAAAAAAAATTAAAAAAAAATAAAAAAATAAAAATTAAAAAAAGAAGAAAAAAAAAAAGAAGGGAAAATTAGTTGCAACTTTGTATATTACTACACCCACACTCACACCGATACACCCACACACACACATCCGCATTAAAATCCCGCTCAAAGCATTCAAACAGGTAAGCATACAAACAGGTAAGCATACAGGACGCTCACAGCAATCTCATACAGGACACTCACAGCAGTTTCATACAGAACACTCACAGCAATCTCATTCAGAATACTCACAACAATTTCATACAGAACACTCACAACAATCTCATTCAGAACACTCGCAGCAATCTCATACAAAACACTCACGGCATTCTCATACATGTCATACATTTATACACATATGCGTCCATATACACACAACTTTATACATCAATCGTGTATACTAACCTACATGTATAACTAGCATACATACTAACATACCAACCTATATACATACCTATATTCATCAAACATAAATCAATCCTTATTATACATACACAGGTCCATCCATACCTATGTCCGTTTAAACACACCTCAATCCAAATATACTAACACACATACAACCATACATCCATACCTATATTCATCCATACACATATCGATCCATATATACATACACACATACAACCATACCTATATCCATCCATTCACACCTCAGTCCATATATACATATACATATACACATACAACCATACCTATATCCATCCATTCACACCTCAGTCCATATATACATATACATATACACATACAACCATACAAGTGTCGTACTGAATACAGTATGAACATACATTAAATACAACAGATGATATAAATGAGAGGCAATGTGTACTAACGTACATAAACACACCCGCCTACACACCTACGTGCATATATAAGACAATGCATAACATTATGGATGGGATAAAAAGTAATTAAAAATAAAAGCTAACAGTTTATATAAAGTTTACGGCGCCTGTACATTCTGTAGACAAGGGAGGCTAGGGATTTACTTATACATGTAGTATTCATTAGATAGCAGGTCTGTTGCAGTAGAGAAAAGGTCGGGAAGGAGGGCTCCAAGGAGGCAATATAATTCCATAAATCATATCTTAGATCAGAATAAAAGTTACATTCAGTTAGAAAGTGGATTTCATCTTCGATTGCTTTAGAGTCACACATTTTACATATCCTTTCTTCCAAGGGGACAGTCGGTCGTGAAAATCTACCGGTCTCTATTTCAAGAGGTAAAGTTCCTGTACGTATTTTGGCGAGTGTACTTCGATAAGATCGGTCCATTATAAGTTGAACATATGGTTCAGTCTTAAGCGAGCCCTTAAAGCGTCTATATGTTCTAAGTTTGTTACCGTTTATAAGCCCTCGATCGTTCCACAGCTGACGTAGCCAGTCGTGGTAATCATTGGATATAAGCCAAGTCTTTATGTAGTCCATGTCAGGGGGTGTTAAATTAAATATATCTAAAATAGGTAGTTGCCACGACTTGATAAGTGTAAAAACCTTATTAGTCCATGATTTACGATAATTACGTGACCATAGATGGACTTTACTACTCACTCGAATGTTGTCACAGTTTTGTAGACGATACCATAGTTGTAACATTTCTAACTTTTGCTTGGTATAAGGCGAAGTCCAACCCATATCCCCTCGAACTGACAAGTTTGGTGACTTACAGCCCACTCCGAGAAAGAATCTACATGCTCGATTTTGTACAGCATTGATACAACTGAACTGACGGGTGCCCCACACAGCAGCTCCGTATGAGAGAATCGGTTGCACAAGGTTTTCATATAACTTATTAAATACACCGTAAGCCATTCCTCCACTGGCTTTGAATTTACACACAATCACACCTAAGGCACGATGAGCAGACTTGGCTATTTCCTTGGCTGTAAAATTAAGATCTAGGTGTTCATGAAACCAAACACCAAGATATTTAAATGCATGAGTATAACACACTTCATTTTCACCGATAGTGAAAGTAACACCTGATATACTGGAACCTCTTGACCGGAAATGGACAACTTGTGTTTTCTTCAAATTAACAGACATACGCCATAATAATATAATATAAAGATCTGAGGACATCCCATTCTGGGTCACGTCAGAACGACCTTTCATCTGACCAATCAAAGCGTCGCTTTCCAGATCATGAAAGTGACAGTTGGAATGTGTTTTCTTGTCCTACAACCTCGAAAACGTTAACACGGGGTATTCCGAACGACAGTTAGGGCCCGTACGACTGATTCCGTCAATCTGATTCGTACGACTGATTCCGATCTCTCGTTTGCGTTGGATAAACATTTGAACGGAGGAGGCGTTGCACAGTACGTGGGAAGCATTGCCATACAATCGCAAAGACATTCCGGAAGTACGTTTGTTCAGTTTTCAAAATTTTAATCGAGAACTGTGTAAACATATTTTTCAAGCGTAGTCTGAAATGGAAGTCGCCAGGTTGAAACGAGTGCCGTAAAGCTCGAGAAAGCTGCCTTCTAAGTGGCTGATGTCGACTTGTTGTCAGTCGTTTCAGTGGGAGGTCAAGGTTCAGGAAAAGTTGATCTGACGTGACCCGTAATGGGATGTCCTCAGATTAGTTTGGTTTGTTTAGCGGCAGCGAGAACGTATGTCTGATTTGAGTGAGGTTGGTAGACAGGTGGCTATCTGGGGCCATTACCGCTGTCACCACAAGTGTTTCAGTATGAGAGTATAATGATAAATGAACGAAATGTTGGCAAAGAGACAAAACACGTTTTTTTAAAGAAAACACTTTAAAATAGTAAGAAAGAGGTGGGATTCATTACTGTACAGTTGTACATATATAAAGAAATTCACACAATAATGACAATGACACAACATGATTTGTTCACCAACATGTCTCAACGATATGTTCTATATATGTATATTTATATTGTAATTATTCGCGGGGTATACACAGTCGTCTGACGTATTTGTCAAATGAGTGGTAATCAGACCATGAATGTCAACAAACTACACCCTATTATGTAAATGAAAGACAGGTGTAGCTATGCGGGGAACTGAACAAATTAAACAAAATATCATGAAGTCACAGTATCTGTCCACCGCTACTGTTGACCGTTATATGAGAAAACTTTGATTTATAGCTGTGAAACAGCAGTTCTACAAAATGTACTAATTAGAAAATAAATATCATAAATACTAGTAATCTTCTTGCATACCTATTGACAGAAACCAATAACTCCTCCTGGAATGACTACGGATAAAACTTGCTCATAATATAACTCCAAATAGCATATAGCTAATTATAGCTTGGTTTGACCAATCTTTTCTTTCCCGGTGCGTTCCTGTGACCACACAGTTCAGGGGCCAGTCGTCTGGCAGGTGTCACCCATTCACTGGTGGAATCCCTATCTACATTCTCATTCCAACGTAAAACAGCCAAATGACTTCTCCTAAAATATTCTGATTTGCCAAATGATACACGTTTATTATTGAAAGATTCTACATAGGCAGTGTCCATTTTGAAGTGCAATAACATGTTTTTCTGCTTTCGCATCATTTATGATAATCTATGATGATTCATAATGTTCTCTCTTCTACATCTGGATTGCATCACATTCATGCTGAATTGTGTAATGATTTTCAATATTTACTACCGAAGACTTAAATTTGATTTCATACCCCTCTGAATGCCTCAAAGCATAATTAATGTGTGTTCTATTTGAAGAAATGTTGTCAACCCTCATGCCCGGTAACACCATGCCTGTGCTGGGATCAACTGGAAGGTTTCCTTAGCTCTCTTTCCACAGGGCCGCCTCCGTGGTCTAGTGGTAGAGCGTCTGCCCGGAGAGTGGAAGGTCCGGGGTTCGATCCCGCGTCATGACGAAAGACGTTAAAAGATGGTACTTGTTGTTACCCTGTTTGGCGCTCGGCATAAAGGTGCTAAAACAAGGAGTGGTCGACTCGTATCTGTGTCTGCGTCGGGTATTTATGTTAAACTGCGGCATAGTATCTCAGTGAGCTAGCACTATAAATCGGCATCAGTACAAGCAGCCACACACACACACACACGTGCATTCACGTCAGTGCAGAAATCTTGGACGTGACGTTAAACCCAATTTCACCTCACCTCCCCTCCCCTCACCTCACCTCTTTCCACAGCCTTCAAGGCATGCCAGGTATCATTCTGGTTGACAGTGAGATGCTGCTGCGTATGAATGTACTTGTTTATAGACATGCTTCTATCATGGGCATGTACTCTCACAGATACAGGTCCAGATGGGTAAGGATCCTCTCTGTACCCAGTCGTTCATGGCGCTGTGAAACTGAATCTTCTTCCGTGGTTACGATTTCGTCTCTAAGAACTTTGTGGCTCTTAATTCCGATGCACACAACATTGTGTTGACAGTTCTTACGCCATCCATGTCGCGCATCTGTCATAATGTCAATTCCTGCCTAAGCACCCTGATCTGACATGAATGTAATACCGATCTCTTCTCTCAAGGCATTGTCACAGCTGTCTTGATATTCCGCTGCCACACAGTTGTTATAGACAGTTTCATCACCTTGCATATTTTCTCGCATATACCCAAGAGATACATGTCCAGTATTGGCAGCTTGGCACATGCGCTCGTACTGCACATGGAGCATTCCACTACAGAAGTATCCATGGGCCATTCTATAGTTCACGAGAAACTGTTTATTTAGGAGGTATTGTGACGATGCCCGTGGGGGGATAGGTGTTTTGCAAGTCTCGCAGGATATATCCAAAACCTCTGCATGTCCACGACAGTACTTTTTGACTGCAGAGAACAATTCTGCAGGTTCGTACATGATCAGCAGACATATTTGCAAGTGTATCCAGGACATAAATATGCACTGGTTGACATCCCCCTGTAGGTGGTGCTGTAGTTTGGTTGACATTCCCCCTGTCGGTGGTGCTGTTGACATCCCCCATGTCGGTGGTGCTGTAGTTTGGTTGACATCCCCCCTGTCGGTGGTGCTGTTGACATCCCCCATGTCGGTGGTGCTGTTGACATCCTCCTGTCGGTGGTGCTGTTGACATCCCCCCTGTCGGTGGTGCTGTTGACATCCCCCTGTCGGTGGTGCTGTAGTTTGGTTGGCATCCCCCTGTCGGTGGTGCTGTAGTTTTGTTGACATCCCCCTGTCGGTGGTGCTGTAGTTTGGTTGACATCCCCCTGTCGGTGGTGCTGTAGTTTGGTTGACATCCCCCTGTCGGTGGTGCTGTAGTTTGGTTGACATCCCCGATGTCGGTGGTGCTGTAGTTTGGTTGACATCCCCCTGTCGGTGGTGCTGTAGTTTGGTTGACATCCCCCTGTCGGTGGTGCTGTAGTTTGGTTGACATCCCCCTGTAGGTGGTGCTGTAGTTTGGTTGAGATCCCCCTGTAGGTGGTGCTGTAGTTTGGTTGAGATCCCCCTGTCGGTGGTGCTGTAGTTTGGTTGAGATCCCCCTGTCGGTGGTGCTGTAGTTTGGTTGAGATCCCCCTGTCGGTGGTGCTGTTGACATCCCCGATGTCGGTGGTGCTGTAGTTTGGTTGACATTCCCCCTGTCGGTGGTGCTGTAGTTTGGTTGACATCCCCCTGTCGGTGGTGCTGTAGTTTGGTTGACATCCCCCTGTCGGTGGTGCTGTAGTTTGTTGTTCCCTTACGTGCAGGAGTATACATCTCTGTAAATTATGTCTTCTGTTGGAAAGCTTCTGCGGAAACATGCGCAGACACCGACGAAGGCGTTTGACCGCACGTCGCGGGAAGCTGACACAATAGTGGGTTGGGGGAGGGAGAGATCTGAGTCTTTCTCACATTTACACTATGTTAAACAAACTCCTAAACATGGTCAGATCCTTCAAAACGTCACAATAGATGACATTAAAGATATTGGCATTACCATGACATGAATGGTGACATCTTTCCTTGATCTATTTCCGGTTCGGAGGATGTCAATTCCAGTTCTGACGTCACTTCACATACTTAATCTCACCAGTCATCTTAATTTCAAAGGGTTTCTTTTCATAATTAACATAGCTTCCTTTTAGTGTGGACTGTTAAGGCATTGGGACATCAAACAGGAAAAACACTTCTTTCATTTAGGGAGGTAGTGGGGTATCCGGGTGAAGACCTGGTTGAAGATCACATCTGGGTTTCCCTGTGTGCTATATGCCATGTGGCATGAGAAGATGGGCACTCTGCAGCTTTGACATTCAAAACAATCAGGAATGTAGGTCAAAAAATTGGGTACAAATCGTCATTTTTGTTTGAGCGCCACTGCCTATTTTCACTTATTATATTCATTGTCTTGGGCAGGGTTATCAAGTTAGGACTGTTACATTCACAGAAAGAGTTTGAAGCAAGTCAAATTAATACTACGTCCATTCACAAAAAAATATAGTATTGGCTTGACTTTTCGCAATCTCAGAAAAGAACACAGTTTAATTCTGTCAAAACATTTGATTTTTCAACTGGAGCATGGGGCTATGTGTTTATACATGGTGACCATAGATATCGTTACATCTCCCTCTTCAGACGTGCAGGACAACTTGTCAAACATCAAAGCAAATGTCATTTACTAAGAAAACAGTATGCAAAATGCTGGACATCCTCATTGATAACATCTATGTAAAATTTGGGGGTAAGACATTAAGTAGTCATTAAAGAAGTAGGCATCCCCATGGGCACTAATTGTGCTCCCCTCCGGACTAATCTGTTTCTTTATGCACATTCATCAGAATTTCTGATCGGATTGGCAAAATCAAAATAAGGTAATTGTCATTAAGTTTCAGGTACAATATAGTTCAATAATGGTCAAATAACTAACTCCTTTCCACTGATTTACCCACCGAACTAGAAATTAAAACCAGTGAGACTGCTTCATCTGTTTCATATTTAGGTTTATGCATAATAATTCAGAGTGACAAAAAAACTCTCCACAAGACTCATGCCAAGAATGATGACTTCAACTATCAAATTGTCAACTTTCCCTTCATGTTGAACAATATTCCAGCAGCACCAAACTTTTGGTGTCGCCATTGCACAGTACAATCAAGCATGCTCTTTCAATGAAGATTAAAAAAGCGTCACACAACTCTTGCTAATAAGTAAATTGATCAAGGTTACAACATTCAAAGCCTCGGGAAAGCTTTCAAACTGTTTTATGCTTTACATGTGGAGAACATTTCCAAAATTGACGCATCATGGACTAAAATGATGTCAGATTCTATTACCTATTTTTACTCATTCCATATGTTCTCGTGTTTTTTCAGGTGTACATTTGACTTGCCTATGCATGTGTTTGTGATAGGGGCAAAATATGCTCAATATTTGGCAATCAACTGGTATTATCATCTTTTCATAGAGATTCCTTAACACATGCTCATTATATACCGGAATCGTACAACTGACAATCTTGTGAATATGTTCAGGGTTTTTTTCATTACTGAACAACAAAAGTTCCTGTGACACTGAATAAGATTTAATGCAAAGTTATGATTTTTACCAAATCAGAAACAATTTCGGTTGGCAACAGATAAATGACTCCTCTAAGTGTTCAAATGGTTTAATTTGCCATACTGACTTCAGAAAATGCGTGATTTCATAAAAAACCATGAACATGCCAAAATGTCAATTTGCAAATCAATAGCGTGTGTGTCCTACTCTGGTTGCGATGCAAGCAACACATCTTCGTCTCATGGAATGGACCAGGCGTCGCACAAAGTTCCGGTGGGATATCTGTCCATATCTGCTGGAGCATGTTTCGAAGTTCCTGAAGTGTCTGTGGTGAGAGATCAAGGGAGCGAGCCGGCCAGGGGATGACATTCACGTTGTTTTGTTGAAGAGAATCCTGGACAAGTCGAGCAATATGGGGCCGGGCGTTGTCATGTTGAAAGGTAATGCCTGGGCCATGACGACGCAAAAACGGTAGAACAACAGGGCCGATGATCTCGTCGCGGTAGCGCTGTGCATGGAGATTTCCCTCTACTACTATCAAACGGGTCCTCTGTCTTGCTGTAATCCCACCCAATACCATAACGCTGCCGCACCCGAACCGATCTTCTTCCATGACACAATGATTGACGTTACGTTCACCTCGACGTCGGTACACTCGGATCCGTCCGTCGCTGTGGCTGGGGTGAAAACGAGACTCGTCAGTGAATAGAACTTGTCCCCACTGCATGGCCGTCCAGCGTAGACGCTGTCTGCACCACTGTAGACGTGCTTGACGGTGGTTTCCTATCAAAATGGGACGTCTGGCGGGTCTTCTGGCGACAATCGCTGTACATCGGAGGCGACGACGTACGGTTTGAGAAGATATTCGTCGAAGGCCAGGGATGCTTCTTGCAGTCACTGTTGCTGGCTGGAATCGATTTCGTAGGTGTGTTGTTCGAATCCAGTTGTCTTGTCGATTATTGGTTACGCGTGGCCTGCCACTCCGAGTATGGTCTCTGACTGTATTCGTCTGTTGCCAACGTTGCCATAAACACCAAATGGTGTTTCTGTGGACGTTAAATTGTCTTGCAACATCACGTTGACTCGATCCTGCTTCAAGCATACCAATGGCTCGCAGACGCGTGGCATTTCGTTATGTTGAATAATTGGGTAACTTTGTTGTTTTTCTGAGTGGTTGTTGTCAGCACGATGCTAAACAATGCATATGGAATCCCGTTAACGTACATGTTTTTATACCCATTCTTGGGTATTGAAATGTATGGGGCTTGCATAAAAGTCAACTTTTGCATGGAATGCATGCTTTTCTGTAGCAGTTGCGTTTTTGTGACTTGATTCCATACATGTTCTACAATATTGAAAACCAAACTTTACTTGTTTGAAAAATGCACTAAAATATTGGTGTCACAGGAACGTTTGTTGTTGAGTTTATATTCTCATGGTCACCTGTGAAGATCCAGGTTAGAATAGGTCTTCAAGAACCCATGTTTGCCGTAAAAAGCGACTATGCTTGTAATATTAGGCGACTAACATGATCGGGTGGTCAGGCTTGCTGACTTGGTAGATGCATCTCATCGTATCCCAATTGCGTGGATTGATGCTCATGATGTCAGTAACTGGATTGTGTGGTCCAAAATTGATTATTTACAGACTGCTGTCATATAGCAAGAATATTGCTGAGTGCAGCGTTAAATGACAAACAAACAAATTCTCATGTTACTTCAGCAAAGAAACCCAGTCAACTATTAACCAATCTGTGACTTAATATGGGAGGATGGAAGTTTTAGCCAACTTATCTGCATGTAGCATTATACAGATGTTGAAGTTTACACCTGA
The DNA here is from genome assembly GCF_023055435.1 of Haliotis rufescens. Taxonomy (NCBI): domain Eukaryota; kingdom Metazoa; phylum Mollusca; class Gastropoda; order Lepetellida; family Haliotidae; genus Haliotis; species Haliotis rufescens. The sequence continues at coordinate 40,064,915 of NW_025964334.1, read as the reverse complement.
AGGCCATCATCTCAAGCATGACACTACTTCAGACAAGCTTACAATGCACTGATTATCAAGAACCATGCTGAGTCACAATTCTCTATTACTTGTAGACACAGAAAAGGTTTACAATGCTTGCAGAAACAAGGCCATCACATATATATTCATATCAGTTTATTTTTAGATCCACATATGCATCAAACATTGATCAGTGTAGAAAGTAGGCTATCAGTACAACTACTTCATCAGTAAAATCGGGATATCAGACAGCATTTGATTTCTTGCTCTAAAGCAAAAACATAATTTTGACAAAAAAGTAACATACATCTCAGAGTAAAGAAGTGGCTGTGTGGCTGCATAATTTTAGAAAATGCTGCCTTAAAATCAATATTCCCCAAAACCTCATTTACATGGTTGCAGATATTTTTCTCATGTTTGTGAAAGCTTGTACAAACAGAACATGGGACATTGACATTGCTATATTCTTTAAAAGTACTTGGTAACAATTTTATTCACTTAACAGAAGTGTATGCTATCACAAATGTACAAAAGTACTACCTAATTTGTAACAGAAAACAGTGAAAGTTAGTAATCTAAGTATGATATCATATTATTGAAGACACACTCACTCTTGCAATTAATTGATACACACAAAGTATGGAGTTTAGTTGTGAACAGATGACGTGTCACTGAAAGTAAGCCACTAAACATGTAAGACTAGCCCTCCTTGAAACTGTGTCAGTCAGTAAGGCAGGAACACGTCCACAGTCACAGGCACATCCCGAGGTTGCAGGTTGTAACCCATTTATGTCTTTACACTCACATCAGCATGATCAGTGCCACATTTCACTAAGTTGTGAAGCTACAAAACATACTCCTGGAACTCAAGCTCTCCAATAATGCCACTGCACTGTACTTTACATGGATATGTAGTCCAGTTTCAAATGTCAGCTAAGACAAATAATTATTTTCTGCATACATTAAATAACAAACATGAAACAAGAAATTTCATGAACATTTCTTTTTCTGTCAAAATGAATTCCACATGGCATAACAATGTAAAGCATCACATACGCAACACTAAGTGGCCTTTTGTGCCAGTGAGGATTGTTCTTTCCGGTCACTACATTATTTTTACTTGTTTCACAAACCATAAACTCTTACATTTGATGCCTTTTGCTAAACTAAATCTAAATATTTCAGTCCCCTGCATCTTAGAAAAAGGTTCAGAAACCAAACATTTCTGTATTACATGCAAACATAGATGCAGACCGATCACATCCTTTCCCATGATGCACTGAGCACACTTGACTCTACATACAGCCATGATCATTCACAATAACAACTTCCTAGTCTCTGACTTTTGAGAAGATGTTTAAAGTTTTCATGGAATTTTATTTTATTTTCATATTATTAATAAAAGAACAAATGCCAACAATTGGAAGAAACTATGCTGTCATAATTAAGAACAAACATGCATGTCAAACTGTAATTTCATCAGAGAAAATATATTTGCAGAGCCCATAATGTACTTGGGGATAACTTAAGGCTTCGGTTGAAGTTATTCAAAATAACTAAACTACTGAGCATATATGATGTGCCCTAAATAAAACTATCTATACATACTAAGAGTTAAACTTTTTAAATCTGAGGTGGCCTAATTAGCAGGAACAAACATTCCAAGTTTCAGTTCCAAGGGTCCTGCAGTTTTTGAGAAGGTGAAGTTTCCATGTGCCAGTGCTACCAATGGTTGCCAGACAACTAGGCCATAGCAGATGCTCACATCATCTTACAGTCAGATGAGCTAAGAAGTTTACACCTTAGGAGTACAAGTTTTATACAGTGAAAAAGAAGCCTTGATAACTAATTGCCTGAGAACCAATTATGTCTTTGATCCAGCCTAGAAGGAAAGAAGATTCTCTGCTGGTTGGGCTGGTTGGATCTCAACATGAGGCAGGGCTGACTATACCACAGCATGTCAGATAGCACACATATCATTCACTCCTATGTTAGAAATCAACAATGACATATATACAATAGGTTTCACAGCATGCATAGATTAAAATTACACTTGCTATGTGCAAATGAGAACAATAAGCTAGGTTGTTTGATCAACCTCGAACTTCTTTGATTGATAAGCATTTACTAAGTGCAATACAAATGGAAGTAGAAACACTAGACAATGTACATATTCTACATATAATTATGATAAATTCAGTAAAATACAGGTGGCTATCACAAGGTTTGAAAGACGTGAAAATGAATTAAATTATACATGTATGAACAATATGAATCTTTGCTGTTATTCTGCTTAATAGGCCTTATCCACAAAGAGCAAGCATGGTTATCAACATTGGTTTTGATACCTTCACTTCAAAATGTCTGCAAGGAAAGATATACATTTAGGTTTCTGAAAGTTCAAATGATAGAGATCTGTCCTCAGGTCTTGTAGGAAGTTGCTGGTATTAAATGGTTTGCAAGCATCTTTACTTTCAGGCAAGTTAATATTTTTATTAATTAATCCTTACTGTTTCTGCTTACAGTTAAATGACAATTCCCTTGGCTAATGTTTAATGAATATCCTGACTAGAGCATATCAATTGTTACCATGCCAACCAGTTCACAGTACCAGACAGCAATGCTCATGACAAGAACACCAGTATGTGGTCATAGACTACGGTATGTGATCAGCTTCGGGGATGAGAGAGTCGGTGATATTCCCGCATCAGCAATTTCCCATCTGGGTCTACCCTCGGTATATTGTCAGTTGTTTTTCATCAGACTCAGACAAGAATAACTACATCAGAAGAAGGGGTCCATCCAGTGCTGTACGTCCATGGTCTGAGCAATAAGTTAAATAGCAAAACCACTGTATCTAGTAAACTGAACACCATTCTTTCATTTCTTGAGGTCTCCTATCTGCTCATATAATAGTATTGGTCACGATATGGCTGAAATATTGCTGATGTGACGTTAAACTTTAACTCACTCACTATAATAGTATTGATTAATCTTAATTAATTATATTTAAAATATGTTGCAAATCCTTGGACCAAACATGACAAATCAAACAGAATTCACTGACATAAAAGTATAGAATAACATAAGTTCACTTGAACATAACTATACCTATCGGTATTCAGTATAGCATAACATGACTTATTACAGAACATGACAGCATTTCAGTGAGAAACCCCAGGAACATCAACTTTCACTATCAGTAGCTTACATCAACCACTGACCCTTATGTCTATCATCGCCCTTGTGGGTCAAAAGGTCATTATGATACTTTCAAACTTTATGCAGGTGAAAGAAAATTGAAAATATGCGCATAAAAGGAATACCTGCCATTTTCATTGGGAATCGAAAGAAGGCATGCACAATTTGGAAGGTGCATGCTCACTACATTGAAAGTATAGAGCGAAAGACCATCACAATTTTCAATTATGCTGTGTGGTGATACAGAACAACACTTATATACTTGGTAAATACAACTTGGAACTATTCTGGCCATGATCACGGCTGACTGATATCCCCCGGTAATATGACAGGCTATTTTGTGTAGCATCCATGCACTGTGTTCATCACTGGCCCATGTTTGACTTTTCTCTACAAAAATAAGGTAGTCATCACAGACTTGATAGCCATTTTGAATCTATATACATGTAAAATTACAACTCAGGGAAGAGTGAGTGAGATGGGCTTAATGCTGTTTGGAACAGTAATCCCAATACGTCACCCCATTTCAGCTGAACCACCTGAACGAAACCCACCAGCACATTCAGCACAGAGAAACATTTGTACAATATGTAGTTGTGTTCTGAGATATAAAAATAGATATTATTTCAGAGGTTTAAGACACACATCAAACTTCAAATCAGTCCTCTTTTGTCCCGCATTCCATCACAAGACTCCATGGCCAGGGGATAATCACAGTCTTACAAGACAACAGAGCTGGTGACCGGCATGCAGAAGTAGATTATACCAGTACTCCGGTGAGCCATGCCATACTTCATCAAACATCATTTCTTATCATAGATGCCCCACAAGTGGAATCAACAAATATCTCCCCAAGTTTTTGCATAAAATGTATGATACTTGTATCATTCAACAACATAATTTGTCAAGTGTTAATGTGTAAAACTGGAGACTCCCATGATCCCATTATGCAACAGCAATTGTTCTTCACTTCACATATTTCCAAGTTCAGTCATTAACAATTCTTGGAAATTTTTAATCACTCATCACAAATAAAAGCACTTGTAACTGCCCTGTCCCATTGGTGATTTATGTCATCCTTTGCTTTAATAAGCAATACAAACAACTGGAATTTATACAACTTTCTGTCCTCAGATGGCAAGTCTTCGATTAGCTGTGTGAATATGTAGCATGAAGCCTACAAATGACAAGTTTAGTTCTGAACAATCTTTCTGTTCATTTGTATAAAGACCAATCTAATTCTTAAATAGCTTTTTCTGTTCAGAAGTTCTTGTAGATAAATCTGCAGCATGTCCGACACATTCAAAGGATCAAAACAAACTGAAGGAATAATCAAATCATTTCTCCAGTACATACGCTCACTTGAGTCCGGTGGCAACATCACTGTCACAGATTCTCCCTGCACTTCCAGCAATCAACTTGCGCACCAATGTGCCATCACATTTACAACTCGGCTTAACATACACATTTGTCTCCAATGTTAGTATGATGGCTACTGTGTACCATGTCCTGTCACTAACACCATCTTCCAGACACATACAACTGGCCTTGTTCAAGTCAACTGTCACTCAAGACACTAATGACCAGTTACACATCTCTGGCCAACAGGTCAACTGGGCATAGAATCTTTGCCGAAAGCAGTGCATCCTTGTACCACCATCACTTCCTGCCATCAATATATATGCTCTTCACCAAACTGTTACTCCTTGTACTCTGGTCCACTCATTTGCATAATTACATATTATGCTTCATCAAATTTGGCTAGAGTTGACTCTAGCTTCTGTGTTATCTGAAAATGAAGAGACAAATGTGTTACTTCAGCTGATGTGTCACATGAGGTGTTCAATGCCACATTGAACAGTGTTATATTATATCACTGTGTGTCAGCTGGCAGGAAAGCCTGAAGAGATGCAGATCTGACGGTCCACAAGGATAGGGACAAATCTGGATCTTAAACCACTGACAAGTCAGCAGACACTGACAGCTGAGGGGTCAGCAGTGCAGCAGCTCCTTACAACACTAGGCCACTCATGCATGTTTCACGTATCCATCCATCCATCCATCACAACATAGTTGATGTAGTTACAACAATAATTGTGGTGGGATACAAAGGCATAACTTTGCAACAAGTTATCACTGGAGTATTTATAGGACACAGCCTCATCTTATCTCATTATAATTACAAAATGTATACAATATGAAGACATTGAGTTACCGTTTTAAAGAATTTGATTTGTTCCTGCAGATAGCTCTTGGTCATTTTCTTGTAGTCAATGACCCTTTCCTTCTGGAAGTGGTTCATCTCGGCCAATGTCCCGTAGGAGATGATGTCGGACTTCTGCATGACCTCCTGCACGTCTTTATCTGTCATCTTCCCCTCATCTTGCAGCTTCTGACACTCCTTTGCCTTCCCAATAGCTCCCTAGCGGAAGAAAATACACAAAATGAAACATACCTAAGGTCTAACACCAGTATCAGAGACAAGTAAGCTCTGCAAATGCACTACAAGAGTCATGTCACTGCTGCCTGCAGTGGGCAATATTAGAAATACAGTCATACCACAGCTGCCTGTAGTGGGCAATAGTAGTAATACAGTCATACCATAGCTGCTGTAGTGGGCAATAGTAGTAATACAGTCATACCACAGCTGCCTGTAGTGGGCAATAGTAGTAATACAGTCATACCATAGCTGCTGTAGTGGGCAATAGTAGTAATACAGTCATACCACAGCTGCCTGTAGTGGGCAATATTAGTAATAGTCATACCATAGCTGCCTGTAGTGGGCAATATTAGTAATACAGTCATACCACAGCTGCCTGTAGTGGGCAATATTAGTAATACAGTCATACCACAGCTGCCTGTAGTGGGCAATAGTAGTAATACAGTCATACCATAGCTGCTGTAGTGGGCAATAGTAGTAATACAGTCATAACCATAGCTGCATGAAGTTGATGATTTCAGTCATTTCACTGCTACCTGTAGCAATATGTATTATACAATATCACATCACCTAATCACTTTGTTCTGTAGTAGGCAATATCACAGATATTTGTATATCATAGTCATATTTCAGCTCTTTTGTCTGTCTGCTGTTTATGCTGCATGTATGATAGAGGTCTGTAAATAATTGAGTATGGACCCGGCAATCCAGGCAGTGATATGATGAACAACAATTCACGCCATCGGGGTATGGTGACCAGCTATCAACCGATTCACCAGCCTGATTTTCTGATTCATTCGGTTGCCTCGTATGACCAGCATAAGCTGCTTTGGACCAATTCTCACCCGTGGGGTTCATACCTGTAGAAGTAATTGACAATGATATAACCATGTTTTACAAAGCCCTGCTAGCTACCTCACAGTAACCTTGAGCTCGGACACATTTTTACCAAAACCTTTTCAAAGGCTTATCCCATTCTCGGGAAGGAACATTTCAAATTAGAAGATAAATGTATTAATACCTTTTGGGAAAGGGAATTAAGAAACATTTTTGTAAGTTGTTTTTCCTATCTGGCTCCCATTACCTATAATATATCATGTCAATAATCTTTTTGTAGTGGACCTTAGAAAGACCTCAAAGCTTTCTCATTTTCAGGGTCATGTGTTGTTGTTAAATGCCGCACTCAGCAATATTCCAGCTGTATGACAGCCGTTTGTAAATAATTGAGTCTGGACAAGACAATCCAGTGATTGACATCATGAGCATCGATCTACGCAATTGGGATAGGATGACATGCAACAACCAAGTCAGTGAGCCTGACAACCTGATCCTGTTAGTCACCTCTTACGACAAGCATAGTTTGCTGAAGACCTATCTAACCCCAATCTTCATGGGTATCAGGGCTACTAAATATATACCATTTGCAAAGGACATGACTAATACATGTATTGTCCACTACAGGCAGTGAGTGTTGACTGTAGGCAATACAAAACAGCACCTGGTACAAGCTTCACACATAACATCCTTGTGGGGAACTGACCATAGGCCTTGGCATGATGATCTGGACAAGCCAATCACCTCTAAATGACCAGTTAATTAATTATGTGCCTGAACAATTTTCATTTCAGAAATCGATATCAGTTTTTGTTCACATTTTCTTTCTCTCAATAAATGATTCACTGATAAAATAACAATCCTCTGCAGGTTCCCTATTCTGAAGGGAAAAATAGGTAAAAAGTGTGAGTGGGCCTGAACTAGCTACAACAGATACCATTGTCAGGCTGAGAGAGGTTGAATAGCGTACCACTAATACTGACCTCATGAACTTTGACGACATCAGGGTACACATGGAGAATACCCTTGTACTCTCCTACAGACTCAAACAGTGGCCAGGTATCATTAGTTGGCTGAAAGGGGAAACTTGCATATACTAATACATAGATTTTAGTAGAGATTTCTTATGATTATGGAAATGATTTTTGATGCTTTTTATCCTAAACAAATGTTAAAACTTCAGAAAATATGCATTGGTATACAAAATGATTTACATAAACATACTTTCCACCTCTGCAGGCTAAAGTACATGCTACACTAGCTTCTCTAACACAAAGGTCAGTTCACAATCTCAGTAGAACAACACAACAATGGCGACACTGACAGGGCACATAAATGTGATGGTTCTCATCGCACAGATTCCACAAAATCAAGTTGAACTATTGTACTCTAGTTCACCTCAAAATGTTATCAGAGATGTCACTTTTAACAAAAGTTGCTGTCTGGTTTGATATTCAAAAATGTGTTTAAACCTTAAACTTTTAATGATTTGAACAAAATATTACGTCATCAAAAGGAGAAACAAGCATACCAAAGTTCAACATCAAAATTAAAAATACCCCTAAAAGTAAAAACAGTGTGCATGTTGAGCCACACTATTTCAATACACTATCAAGGAAAAGACTTATGGCCATAAGAAGTTTCAGCTTTAAGTATGGCTGAGATGCAAAGGTCAAATCAGGGTCAAAATTAAACATATCGCAAAACACCGACATGTACACATGTATGTCGAGCCACACTACTAACCAAACAAATACCAACTTTTATTAGATTTTGAATGAATATGGCTTGCAATAGCCATAGACAGCTTTTTCAATATGGCTGCTGTGGGAGAACCACTTCAACAAATCGGTGTGTCATCACTGGCGTGAACAAGCATGTGTGGTTTCCGCTATATTGGTCCAGTGGTTACTGTGGAGGAGATGTTTACCCGACACACGACACACGCCAGACAAACAGACCACAACACAATCTCAGTTGACTTTCAATGGACAAAGTCCTGTGAGTGGTGATGTGTTAGTGGTGTCGACTAACCTGTTCTCCATACAGGTCTCCGATTTCCTTGTATGTATCTCCAGTATAGTCCATAGCTGCAGTCAGACTCTGGGAATCTGCAAACACAAGAACACTTTCTGACTACCACCTACACGGATATATCTTACACGGACTACCACCTACCCCCTACAAGGATATATCTTACACTGACTACCACCTACCCCCCTACACGGATATATCTTACACTGACTACCACCTACCCCCCTACACGGATATATCTTACACTGACTACCACCTACACACTACAAGGATATATCTTACACTGACAACCATGTACACATTACAAGGATATATCTTACACTGACTACCACCTACCCCCTTCACGGATATATCTTACACTAACTACCACCTACCCCCTACAAGGATATATCTTACACTAACTACCACCTACCCCCTACACGGATATATCTTACACTGACTACCACCTACCCCCTACACGGATATATCTTACACTGACTACCACCTACCCCCTATACAGATATATCTTACACTGACTACCACCTACCCCCTTCACGGATATATCTTACACTAACTACCACCTACCCCCTACACGGATATATCTTACACTAACTACCACCTACCCCCTACACGGATATATCTTACACTGACTACCACCTACCCCCTACAAGGATATATCTTACAAGGACTACCACCTACCCCCTACACGGATATATCTTACACTGACTACCACCTACCACCTATACAGATATATCTTACACTGACTACCACCTACCCCCTACAAGGATATATCTTACACTGACAACCACCTACACACTACAAGGATATATCTTACACTGACAACCACCTACCCCCTACAAGGATATATCTTACACTGACAACCACCTACACACTACACGGATATATCTTACAAGGACTACCACCTACCCCCTACACGGATATATCTTACAAGGACTACCACCTACCCCCTACAAGGATATATCTTACACTGACTACCACCTACCCCCTACACGGATATATCTTACAAGGACTACCACCTACCCCCTACAAGGATATATCTTACACTGACTACCACCTACCCCCTACACGGATATATCTTACAAGGACTACCACCTACCCCCTACAAGGATATATCTTACACTGACTACCACCTACCCCCTATACAGATATATCTTACACTGACTACCACCTACCCCCTACATGGATATATCTTACACTGACTACCACCTACACACTACAAGGATATATCTTACACTGACAACCACCTACACACTACAAGGATATATCTTACACTGACAACGACTTACACACTACAAGGATATATCTTACACTGACTACATCCTATACAGATATATCTTACACTGACAACGACTTATACACTACAAGGATATATCTTACACTGACTACCACCTACCCCCTACACGGATATATCTAACACTGACTTCCACCTACCCCCTACACGGATATATCTTACACTGACTTCCACCTACACATTACAATGATATATCTTACACTGACTACCACCTACACACTACAAGGATATATCTTACACTGATAACGACTTACACACTACAAGGATATATCTTACACTGACTACCACCTACACACTACAAGGACATATCTTACAATGATAACCCCATGAACACTACAAGGAAATATCTTACACTGACTGGCACCTACACATTACAATGATATATCTTACACTGACTGGCACCTACACATTACAATGATATATCTTACACTGACTACCACCTACACACTACAAGGATATATCTTACACTGATAACGACTTACACACTACAAGGATATATCTTACACTGACTACCACCTACACACTACAAGGATATATCTTACACTGATAACCCCATGAACACTACAAGGAAATATCTTACACTGACTGGCACCTACACATTACAAGGATATATCTTACACTGACTACCACCTACACATTACAAGGATATATCTTACACTGACTACCACCTACACATTACAAGGATATATCTTACACTGACTGGCACCTACACATTACAAGGATATATCTTACACTGACTACCAGCTACACACTACAAGGATATATCTTACACTTATAACCCCATGAACACTACAAGGAAATATCTTACACTGACTACCACCTATACACTACAAGGATATATCTTACACTGACTGGCACCTACACATTACAAGGAAATATCTTACACTGACTGGCACCTACACATTACAAGGATATATCTTACACTGACTACCACCTACACATTACAAGGATATATCTTACACTGACTACCACCTACACATTACAAGGATATATCTTACACTGACTGGCACCTACACATTACAAGGATATATCTTACACTGACTACCAGCTACACACTACAAGGATATATCTTACACTGATAACCCCATGAACACTACAAGGAAATATCTTACACTGACTACCACCTATACACTACAAGGATATATCTTACACTGACTGGCACCTACACATTACAAGGATTTATAGCTAAAATGGATAGAATTATCATTAAAGCGCTCACATGTCATCAGAAATGAGTGGGCCACTGTAACTTGATAATGCCCTCATATTGCTTGACGGCGGGCCATTATCACGCCCGTTGTTAGGTGACGTCATAGGATAGGGATAGGTGATGTCACATTGAATAGTGACGTCATCTGGTTTGTTCCATGACGTTTCCATATTTGTAAAAGTGTGTCAGTGACATTCCTGTTGATTGCAGTAAATGTTTCAAAACCGATATTGTTTACTTGATAACAAATTCCTTCCATCTTAGCTATAATAACGGTAACACTATTTTTGGGACATCATCATTTGCAGAAGCCCTCGGTCTTTTCAACTGCACTCCTTCGTCGGGCAATTAATGGAAGACCTCGCGCTTCTGCAAATGATAACTTCCACCTTCAATGCAAGGATGTACCATACATTTGTTTATTGTTTGATGCTGCACTCAGCAATATTCCAGCTGTATGATGATGGTCTGGAAATAACTAAGTATGTTCCAGACAAACCAGTGGTTGATATAATGCTCTCCGCACCACACCCAACCCCACTCCACCCCACTACCACTCCGCTGTGTACAGTGACAATTAGTCAGGAGAGGGGAGGTGTCCACTAATACCAGGTCCTCTAAAGCTGATACAAGTATTACTATTGCTACTCACACTCTCCTCTGTCCAGGTTAAATGAAGTTGCGAGCTGTTTGAATCCCGTCCCTATCTTATGGTACTGGCCTTTGAATCCTGAATCCAGAGAACAAACAAGATTAGTCAATGCTTTTATGCAGAATTAAACTCTAGAATTTTATCAATTGAAGACATATTCATTAACACATTATCATGATTATAGTTACATGTACAGGTATTATACTATATATAAAAGAAATTTCTATACAATATTTATCTGTGTACAGAGCAATCTATATTCAATGTTTAGTCATGTTTGTTTGAGCTTCTCGTCAAGGGGTAGTTTGTGATAGAATCAACTAATAATCAACCCAGACAACATTACATGAAAAACAAACGATAATGTGATCTGAAACTTTATGCAATTCCTACAGTTTATGTGATTCCTGGACAGATAAGACATATCAATGTAACAAGTTATGTTACATCACAAATCTCATGATCATAAGTCATTTTCACCAGAATTCATTTATTTCTTATATGAGGTTTCAACATAATGTACAGCCTCTTTAAGGGTATTAATAAAATATACAACCTTTAAACACATTTACCTGTAATTAAATAATGATGACTCCCTGAATACAATCAGACCTTGTCAATGTCGGACAAGGGGGGTAAGTTTGGTATTTATCGGATGTTCTCACAATTGTCAAGTTGATTATCTGTACCTTTTATCCCAATAGCAATTGTCATATTTCTCCTATATTTGGGTTCGGTCGTTCGACCACTGCATTTACCTACGTTGCCCAAATACCTCTATGGGCAAAAACTCACTAGACACTTCCCTATCAAAAATAACTTTGTCCAATTTTCGATGGTAGCGAGGGCATGTTTGAATTTCCAGAAATGTTATCATGATGAAACAATGTTGTCTTGAGAAATAAACCACACTTTGTTCTTCATTGTTCTTGGCGATTTATGGCGTAGCTATGTTATATAGCAGTATAACCAAAGCCCCCCCTCCCCAGCATGTGTACGGTGTACATTGTTATCTTGTACACAAGGAGTGTCTCCATCAGCTGGGCCACACAGATGTCCACTTACCACCTGATTGCTTCTTTGCGTGTTCATGTAGCACATTCATGAAGGATTTTGTACTCTCCATCATACTCATCACAAACTTGCAGAAGTTCTCCATCTTAAGCTCTCTGTAACCAGCAAATAGGAAAGTTAATCAGTGAGTTGTGTCGAACATCACAGTTACAGGTATTGTAACTTATTGTGTTAAATGTATTGATAGTTTCCTCCACATCGGGTAGACGATGTCTACAGATACTGGCATTGTGTCAAGGACCATAGAAGTAACAGTATTCAGAAAATCGGTTTGATATACTCACACTTCTCGTAAATCAAGTGGATGGGGTGGGGTTTGTAATAACAGAAAAAATTTTCCTCCTAAAAATTCATCCTTTTCAGCTTTTCGTTTCCCAGCTTTCCATCTCTGAAATTCACATTACAAATACAGTTTGAATATGCACTAATATGTAGCATTAATGGACTTCTATCAATTTCTTTAAACAGTTCTGATGTATCAGATGGTACAAAATGTATTCATGATATTCATTAGATAGGTCGTGGGAATCTTATTTAAGCAGAGCTACAGATAAGCTGCGTATTTGCGTAAAATACCCCTCAAAACTATTCAAAACCCAATTACCTTCAATTAACTTGCATACAGAAACGCATGCATTAAATGAAAAACTCAATTGTTGGAAAACAGCACACGTAAATACCCAAAGAAGCTTTTTCAGCATGCGTACAATGGTGTCTAAAACATTTTTTCATTTTTTTTAAATCTCAAAAAGCTTACTCATTTTGGGAAAACCCCAATAGAGTGATGAATAGATGAGTGAAAAAATATTGGTTACCCAATGAAAATTGTAATAACCCAATTAAAATAGAAACCTTCGAGTAAAAACACAATTGTTCAAAAAGTTATCTGGAGCTCTGTTTAAGCCTTCAGTCCATAATGTATAGGCCTACACAACAACTAAACATACCTGCTAGGCCTTTTTACATACATTAACTGTGTTCTGAAAAATGACATAATTCATGCCATACATTATTGAGATGACCCATCCCCCAAAACAGACAAAAGTCAATTTCTTACAAAAACATCTTGAACAAAGTGCCATGGCTCCTGGACTTCCCTGTGAGTGTATTGCTGACTATCCAGGGGTAAGGAAGCTTGTACAAGAAACACCTACCTTTTCATCTGTACAGGTGAGGAAGTGAGAGAAGACATCCGACTGGGACACTATGGGGTGACGGGCCATCCTGTCCACCCACATCTGAAGCTGCCTCATCCTCTCGTTCACGAAGTCATCCTCATAGCGACCTGTAGATAGATGGTTGTCATTGATAGTTTTACCATGGTTACTAGGACACTAGCTCCTGTCCAAGGGCTCACTCTCTGTCTTATGTGAATGGCAGTTCCGCAAAACTACAAAATTAGCAAAATCTCAATATTTTTTACATTTGTATACTTTTCCTGCATTTCTCCTTAATGTATTCTCTGCTTACCTTACGACAACAAAGACAGCGCTCAGCGATGGTCTTGGGTGAAAAAAAAGATGTTTTTTCCATTTTCAATTCCTTCTTTTTGCATAGACCATCGCCGCTGTCATATAACCTTGATGACAAGTCACCTTCCTCACATCACTGCCTGTCACCCAAGCTTAAAAAACAATTATTCACACCAAAAAACAACCTACTGTGTCACCGAGCCAAACCTTGACTAAAAAAAGCTTGTCTTCATTTCATCCACTGGGTTATCTCATACGACCTGCGCTGGAAGTAGACTGGCTCTGTATAGGGCGAGTTCATTATTTGCATCGAGGGTTGGTTACCTGCTGGGTTACTACCAGCGGGCCAAAACTGTGCACGCCTTTGACGTCTTCACAACCACATCACGAAAGATAATGACGAGCGAAAACTGTGTTAGAATAACTGTGTTAGAACAGTTACTATGTAACTACGTTACATGTTACTACGTGAGGATTAATCGCTCTTTGCGGATCAAGTTTGGCGATCTCTTTAGCCTTAAAGGAAGACTGCACGTAACCAGAGAGATATGGTATTGTGACTAACTTCAGTCTTGGACGTATGGAATACAGGTATGAATAACCGTTTCGTCGAACAACGCCTAGTTTAGGAGTGGCGGATGAAAACTCATAGTGTGCGCACCGGACACCAGAGGAGTTTACCTTCATCTTCAACTCCCACAATCGTAGAAATTGATGGTATAGTGAAGAAACGATTAGGTTGCCTAGTGGTTGATTTTTTGCTATAAAATCCCAGCACAACCCAAGATGCACCATGCTCAAAACCGACCCGGGTGATGTTCATCATATGTAATTCGCTCACCCGTGCCGCAGTGGCTTATGCCAAGAAAAATATTGTTTTCTTGGTGAGGCCATAAAATGAGGATGCTTTGAGTACTCAAAGTACAACATTCAAAGCAAACGCAGGGGAAATTTGGAAATTTGCATTCTGATCCTCAAGCCTAAAGGAGCGTAGTAGGGCCTGTATTTCCAGGGTCTTCATCATTTTACGATTTCCCAGAACGGCCAACACTGAATTAAACGCTACCAATTACATTGTACGCTTCAAATGTCTTTGATACGCAAGTGTAGGAGGTATTCAGCTAGGAATTGGAGTGACGTGGGATCTCGATTCTTTACCTTATCAAAAAAGGTTAGAAATGGTTGCCACTTGTCATCGTATAACCCTCTGGTAGAGGGACGATGTGTCAAAATAATGTCCTTAGCTGTCCGCTCCGAATAATAATGGGTGAGCTAGTTTGTCATGAGGGTGGATGAGTAGGTTGGACCACTCTGGGAGGGGTAGTGGATCGTTTTCTGCAAGTTTATTTTTAGGTTAACAAACCACCTCCTCATCGTCCACCAAGGCATGATCAAAGTCAGAGCAATTCTTTTGTAACTTTGGTCCTTAGTATCAACCTGGGAAGTAATGCAAGAGGGAAAAAAAGCGTATGCTTTTAGCCCTTCCAGAGGATGCTGAATGCTTCGAAAACCCAAGCCAGCAGATCTGGGAGCAGGAGACATACAGTGGTGGTTCTGGTGCATCGCAAACAGGTCAGTGTTTGATTGCCCAATCATCAGTTGCCCCTGAGTGAAGTTTCCACTCCATGGGAACCACCCTGTCTGGCCAGAAAGGTCATCATCGGTCAGGATGTTTCGACGCCGGGGGATGTACTGGACTCTGAATTATAGTCTCATGCGATCCACTAGATGAAAGAACCTGAACGTCTGTTGCAGAATGGAGTGTTTGTGTTAATTATCTCTTGATTGCGCAGGCACCACACCACTGTGCTGTTGTCGGTGGATATTGTGAGTTGGGTGGACTGTAGCTGCTCCTGCCAATGTGAGATGTCCAGAATGAGCGCTTCCAGACTCTGCCAAATCTGACACTAACATGCCAAATCTGTTGTGTGCACGACCACAACCCTGAGGCTGTCTGGCCCTGTAACACAGCACCCCTGCCGGGAAACATTTACAAACAGATGTAAATTCGGGGCTAGCCCGAATAAGGAGATGTTCGACTATCAACCACCAGTTGAGAATGTCCTCAGTTGAGACGGTAGATTGATAGCTGAATACAGGTCTTGGCACCTGCAACACTTGCCACTGACAAGAGTGTATGTGGCTGTTGAATAGTGGGTAGCAAATTGTTGTCTACAAGTTTTTGTAAAAGTTAAAAAAATCAACTATGAGAGAGCTTCTAGTTGTGTCAGCAATTTGTTCAATGAACAGGATGCTAGTTGATCAAGGAGCCTGCGCTTAAACTCGGAATCCAAGTTGGACAGTGCTAACCATATCCATCAACATCGGATCCACCAGAATCGAGGTGTGATGTCCTTCTTATCAACCCCATTACCAGGGGAAGGCGCAACTGACACAGTCTGCTGCCCACTCAGGTATTTGTGCTAAGCTAAGATGAGTATTCCACTCAACAGAGGAATCTCCATCTTAGCAATTTGATAAGTCCAAAGAATTGGAACAATGGTGACGCGCTCTCCCAGGAGGAGATCATCTTCTCCTACGGTGCTCAACCCTTCCTCTATCAATTTTTTTTTAAAAGAATGCCTGGTGATAAGGGCTCGTGCGACAATACCCACGTACAGGCTGGAGTATTGGCGCTAACCAAGGGTGTATGGTTTGAACAGAATACACATCAGGTGTTTGGTAAATGTTAGATGCCGGTGTAGACGCTGACGCATGCATAAGAGTTGTAGCTGACGCTGGCATCTGGTACATAGGTGCAGGTGTTGGGTACAATTGTGCCATAGACTGCTGCCACATGATTGTATAAAATTCTGAAAGTACTACTGTTGCGCTGCTGGATAAGTAAGTGGAACAGCACTAAGCTGATCATGTGTCGCTGACATAATGAGGTACGCTGACAGCCCTGAGGCTGATGTAATCGTAGACGTGCCTGGGGGGCAGGGGGGTGGGTGGGTGTAGGAAGGCGCTGCGCTCAACTCAGCCCTTGAGAAGTGACGCCCATCAGTGTCAACTGGATCATGGCTTGTGTGTGCCCTCCCCCAACAAAAGTGTCATAAGCGGCCTTTGCAATGGAAGTCCTAGTCACCTGATAATAAGAAGCAGGTATGATAATCACAGTAGCCTCCAACATTGTTGAAATTGGAGGAGGGTGAATGTCTGCAGTCACTATTACGGAAGCCATATTACCATGATTACCAACCGAAGATAACGGTTGCATAGTTATGACAGAAGAATGTCCGTTGCTCGCATCCTGCGACTGAGACATTTTCCTCGCAACACGACGGGACTTCTGCAAAATATGTTTGTGTGTGACCTGTCCATAAATAGCAAAACACGATGGAGAGAGATGTGAACAAACATCACACTTAAAGTTCAGAGAGCAAATTTGCATGCAAGCCAAACAACGTGGTATAGGATCTTTGAATGATTTTTAACCACGACAAATGGTACACCAAGCAAGCATATGTTACATAAATAGGGAGTTGTTGGTTGATACGGAGTTGAAGAATTGCCAAAGAATTTTACAAATATCTACCAGCAAATATTTTACGAGTTGAAAGTGTATACAATGAAATGATACACAAACTCTATGTAATGCCCAAAACTACCAGTATTTTAATACACATAAACATGTTATAAACACGTAGCTACAAATTGAAAACAATTAGACTACCCATGCAGGTAAACAATTGTAACATAAATTAAAAATGGCAGGAAAGTCTTTTTACACCAAAATCACCCACATATTGATACACAAAATAGTGAAGGTAATATGAATAGAATACATCACCCATCGCAGACATAATTTAGAGTAATAGCTGATGGAATGGAACCTAATAGCCGGTCTAAAAATATCCAATTTGAAGAGCTCAGCTGAGAGTGTCCCTGCTGTTACGCTAGAGGCAGTGATGTGAGGAAGGTGGCTTGTCATCAAGGTCACATGACAGCGGCGATGATCCAGGCAAAAAGCAGGAGTTGAAAATGGACACATTATCTTTTTTTTCACCCAAGACCATCGCTGAGCGCTGTCTTTGTTGTCGTATGGTAAGCAGTGAATGCATTAAGGAGTAATGCAGGATAAGTAAAAAATTTACAAACTTAATAATAAAATGTACTGCATCGTATGTGACGATTTGTCAAGCCTGTCTCTAGATGTTGATTTAGATGTTGAAATTCAAGTTTCATTAATGACTGTATATAATAATGATGTATGATGAAAATAAGCTTGGCAGAAGATTCAAAACAATTATATTAACACAGAATCAAACCAGATGTTACATGATATCTGATACTATTACTGGATACTGAAATTCATCTTGGTCCAAATCACAAGATTGGACATTTGTGATAAAAGGCAAATTTAACATCAATAGATGACAAAATCCTTGGACTTTCATCAAAGTATTAACATTATCAATTCAACAAAATAATCAGCATTTGTTCAAAATTAAGAACAGTTCATTGTGGCTGAGTTCAAATGTGCCTCTGTTCACCCAGCAGGGAATGGATAACCGATATGTGAGGTGGATGTAAAGACTCCCCAGGGAGTTGAGAAACATAACCGGAATGCATACAGATCCACTGGTGGGGAATGATCAACTGCATTTGAGCAGATACAAGTAGCGGGATATGAGTGAGTGAGTGAGTGAGTGAGTGAGTTAGTGAGTGTGGTTTTACGCTGCTTTTAGCAATATTCTAGCAATACAGCGGATTGGATAATATACTCATTTTTGTACTTATTCTCTAATGTTAAAAAAATTATGATTTAGAAAACATAAAACTATCAATAACCTTTTAATTTCTTTCTCTGATTACGCTAGACTATGACTAATAAAAATGTATTTTTAGAGTAAAAATATCATTTATACTTATCCTGACTCATACTTATTGCTCTCTCTCTTCCGAATAGGTAGTGGAAACATCCTGTGCTGTTCCCAAAGAACAGAGAAAACAGCTCACCTAAACGCACCCTCACTCTGCGCATGCGCACCGGAACCATGTGACCAAGCCCAGTAACTCATCACTCTCTCTTTTTTCCTACTTAATGGTCGGAACACATCAGTGGAAAGAGGGGAAGGCCGGGAGGGTACTCATTTGTATGAGTCACGATAAGTATAAATGATATTTTTACTCTAAAAAATACATATTTTATCTTATCCTGACTCATACTTATTGCTTGAATCTCACAGTAGGTGGTGGGTTCCACCTGTATGTGTGATTAACGTCGATCTGTTCTATAAACCCCATAGGAACGTTGTTAATCTTCTGTGTAAATTCTTAATTGGGGACCACCTTCCTTTTTTGTGAGCAGCAAAATGGAAGTAAATCATATAGATTTGTGGATTTATAAGGTTTCTAAGATTAAATCTTGTTCACCGTAAACGATTAGTGTGTTAAGAGAAGAGCAATAATCTTAACACAATCATTTCTCACTCATGTGCTGAATTACATAGTAAAACAGGGGGTATGGACTCTCAGTCGTTGGTTATGGAACGGTAACCTGACGTCAACAAGTCTACGTGATATTGGGTGAGTGTGATCTTCTAATGTCGTCTGGTAGGATTCGTGAGTTGTTGTGCCACAACTAATGGTCCGAATTGGTAAATACCAGCTAAGTCTTCTGTTGCAAGGTCTCTGAGGTAGTGATTGGCGAAAACCGTATCTGATTTCCAGAAACAGCCTTCCATAATAGTTGTTATGGAGCAGTTGCCGTGAAGTGCCAAAGTTGAGGCTAAGGCTCTTACTTCGTGAGGGTTGGAGGCTGAAGGGGGGTCCAATCCCACTGTTCTGTATGCTCTGAGAATAACAGCTCTCATCCAAAATGAGATAGTTGTTCTGGATACCTCTGTGTGTGTATTCCTTAATAAAGGAATAAATAGTCATTTAAAACCTTGTCTTCTAGGTTTAGACTTTTGTAGGTATAATCTTAAGGCTCTGACTGGGCATAGTGATAAATCCTCTGTATCCTCTGCACCAAGGACAGAGGAAAGAGCGGGAATGTGGAATTGTCTGTCTGGTTGGCCTGGTAACTGGTTCTTTGCAATAAAGTCCCATCTTAAGCCAAGGTGCGCTGATGAGTTGTTACCACTGTCAAATGTGATGCGATTGAAGTCTATCGCGTGGATTTCAGACATTCTGGCTGCCGTAGCTAATGCCAGAAGAAATAGGGTTTTCTGCGTCAGGTGTTCAAAGTCGGCCTGTTGGAGCGGTTCGTATGCATCACTGGTTAGGTGTTGTAGCACTATATTTAGGTCCCATGCTGGGGTTCTTAATCTTTTCTGTTGGTCCTCAAGTCTTAAGGATCTGAGTAGGGCTATCAGTTCGGGAACTTTAGTAAGTTTTATCCCGTTAGCCATTGTCAGCACAGAACTGATAGCGGCCAAATAAGTGCCCAGTGTCGAACCTTTAAGATTCCTTGTACTTCGTAAGTGACATAGGTAATCTGCTACTTGTGGTATAGTAGCTTTGGCTGCCGAAAAACCCTTGGATGTTGCAAACTGGTCAAAACTTTTCCATTTATCATCATAGAGATTCCTCGTTGATCTACGAAGTGCTAAGGAGACTGCCTTAGCTGCTCTTATGGAATATCCTCTTTTAACAAGACTGCTCTTGATATGCTCCATACGTGAAGTTCGTATAGATCTGGTCTTGGATGGACCTGATTGGAGTGAGGATGTAGCAGTAGATTTGGCCAGTTTGGAAGTTTTAACATTGGATTCCCTGCTAGTTTGACGAGATCTGGAAACCACGTTCTCGCCGGCCGTAAGGCCGTAAAGCAGTTGTAGGCTGCTCGTGTGTAGGATCTTTTGTAATATCTGTGGTATCACGGCTGGTGGAGGAAACGCATACGCGTTTAGTCCCTCCCATGATATTGACAGAGCATCGACTGACCAAGCTAGTGGGTCTGGCACTGGTGATACAAATGTTGTTATCTGATTGTTGAATCTGGTTGCAAATAGATCTATCAGTGGGCAACCTTTCTCTTTTATTGCCAGTTGGAATGCTTCTGGGTGTAGCTTCCATTCTGTCGGTGATGGTTTAGCTGGCCTGGATAAGGCGTCTGCTAAGACATTTGCCACTCCTGGTATATGTCTTGCCTTTATTGTTAAGTTCAGATTGTCTATTAGCTCGTAAAGTTGAAATGTCAACTTCAGGAGGGTCTCTGATTTTGTCGTGCCTTGAAGGTTTATATTGTATGCCACAGTTGAACTGTCTGTTCTGATCATCAGACGTTGGTTTCTTAACTGTGGGGCCCAGTGAAATATTGCACGGATTACTGCCTCCAGATAATTGATATGGTAGAGCTTTTCTGCTTCTAACCATAGGCCTGCTGTTACTTCTCCGTTGAAGTGAGCTCCCCAGCCTTGAAGTGAGGCGTCCACGAATAGGTGGTTGTTGTAATCTGGCTCGTTTAAACAAGTTCCTGCGCAAACGTTCAATTTCACTGTCCATCATAAGAGGTGTTTCCTCAAAGTTTGTGGTAGTTGCAGTTTTAAATCCTGATACTCTAGGTATGGATTTAGAAATCTCTGAATAGGGCGTAAGTGTAGTCTGCCTCGGAACGCTTGGGCTGACGTGAGTAAGCCTAGTATCACTTGCCATTCGTTGACTGAGATTTTCTTGTAAATTGCTGTTGGCAAGCAAGTCTTGATTTTTATCCACCGATCTCCTGGTACCATTATTAGGTTCTGATTAGTTAGAAATCTGATCCCCAGAAATTTGAGGTCCTGAGATGGTTGTAGATCAGACTTCTGAAAATTTATTAACCAACCCAGTTGTGTTAATAATTTCAGGGTGAAATTCAGTTGTAGTCTGAGTACCTCTGTTGATTGATGGGCTTGTATCCCGTCGTCTATGTAAAAAGCACAACAAATTCCCTTGTTGTGAAGAAATGTCACAATTGGTTTGGTCACTCGTGTAAATAGCCACGGGGCCGTGGAAATTCCAAAGGTAATGTTGTCCTTTGAAGAGGAAACGTAAATATTTCCTGAAAGTCCGTTTTATGGGAATGTGTAGGTAAGCATCCTGTAGATCGATGCTTCCGAGAAAGTCGTGCTGTCTTATCATCTGTTTTAGTTGTGGTAAATGAATCATTCTGAACTTCTCCGGTTTGGGGAGGTATTTCTTGTTGAATTTCCTCATGTTGTAAATCAAACGAAACTTTTCGTTTGAATTCTTTTTGGGAACCAGAAAGATCGGGGAATAGAAACCCGGCGTTAGTAATTCTGGTTGAATTTTCTCGACTGCGCCCTTGTTGAGAAGTGAATTGATTGCTTCGGTCAACTTCGGCAACAGTTCTTTCCGATAACGTATTTCCGGTGGTTTCTTGAATAAAGTCGGGGCGTAGTCCTTTCTTAGAATGTTGGATTCAAATTCTTCTCCAAGAATGTCCCAATTCATCCAAAATCTTGCCAATCTTCCGCCTACTGGGGAATGCTGTACATGAACGGCTGGGGGGGGAAGTTCCCAGTCGTTCATCTGCCCATCTTCACCGGTAATTGCGGGATTCAATCGATCCGCGGCCGCGACCGGCATCACGTGACGTTTCATGTGACTTGCGAAAGGCAGATGATTTCCCGCCTCTGTAGTTGTACGAGCGTTTCTCTTTAGCTTTTTGAATGCCCGTGAAACGGCTTTTGAAATGGGTTTTCTGCATGGATTGACGATACATAGAATTCATAGTCTGAACTGACTTGATCAGCATATGATCTTTGGAGTCTTGAAGCACTTCTTTGTTTATTTTGCGTATGTTACCATTAAAAATGGTTGCGGCCTCCCAGGGTTGTCTTAATAATTCTTTGGTATAGGTATCTGACCAATTAGAATTATTTATAAGACCTTGTCGTCATAGTAGTGTTAATCCTGCCGACACTGAACTCATATGATCAGAAATAATTTCTTGATTTTTCTTTTGATTGACGAGCGCTTAAAGTAACATTCTTTCACGGTCGTTCTGAGGCTCTTTTAATTCATAGATCATAGCTTCTTTCATAGCGCGTGACATCGCTAGTCCAAAGAATGCATGTCTTGTAGTTGTTTCAAGTTGTGCAATTTTCTTATACTTTTGGAGTCTGACATAAGTGAGTAATCATCATCAATCTCCGGTGAGCGAAGAAATTGCGACATGGTGTGCATGGGGAATTTCTTAGAATAAAAGCTCGGTGTTTGAAGTCCTTTTGATTTCGTGGCTTTCGCAAAAGAAACGTTAAGATTCTCTGCAATGTTGGAGATTGGTTTTATCGGTGGGATGGTTAGTGTGTCTATATCGTCCCCTTTGATACAGTATGTATCAGTGGGAGAAGAATTTCTTGACAGTGATGATATCGGTAGTCTATCTGTAATCCATGCCATTAATTCATGATCCTCATAAATTGAAGGGTAATTTTCCCCCAATGTGTCGTCATTTTGAGGGGGCTCGAACACATCCTCCTCTCGCAGAAGATAGGAGGCGTTAGGATTCAGAGCCGTAAATGAAGGCTGCGACATCTGCGAGCTATTGTGTGAAGAGATAGTCGACTGCGTGCCAGGTTGTTTACACATTTGTTGTTGCATAGCCATTTCAACTTGCTGAGTGATATTTGCTATCATATCTGTATTAATAGCAGGGGTTGGCAAAGTACCTTGTGTAAAAAAGGTAGGCTGCGTGAAGGTAGTTGGCAGTGTAAACGTTGAAGGCTGCACGAAGGCGAGAGCCTGCGCGAACGCTGGCGTTTGTGTATACTCTTGTTGATTAATAGCATGCGCGCAGGCTGAAGCCTGCGGGAAGGTAGGGGATTGCTTAATTGCTGTGTTGGGCTGCGCTAAGGCCGGTATCTGCACGAAGGTCTGAGGCTGATTGAGGTTTATATCAGCTTTATTTGTAGCCTGATTGGATGACACTGCGGGCTGCGCGCACCTCTTGGGTTGTGCGGACGTAATTGTCTGCGCGCAGGCTTTCTTCTGGCTAGAAGAAACAGCTGATTTTCTTGAAATCCCCTTTGTGACCGGACGAAGTCCGTGGTTCTGTAGAGGTGATAACCTCTGCAAAAACATGCTTTCTCCTAGGGAAAGACAGCTTCAAAGTAGATGATGCAGCACTCTTTTTCTTAGCTAATTGTTGTAGATTGATCGCTGACTGAAACTTTCAGTAGGTTTATTCCTAGACCCTCCAACCTTCTTACTGGTAGACGAGGAAGTAAGATGGGGGGTGACTGCATCATCTTCAGCGGGAGTAATTTGAATAATATCAAAATCGAATTCCTCTGACGAAGGGCAGGGCGTAGATTCTCAACTCTTCTTACTTTTTGCCGTCTCCGTGGATGACAACGAGCGTGATGACTCACGTTGTTTTCGATCCATGTTTTCCCTCTGCCCTGCACAAAGATAATTACAAAATTCTTCCTTCCCCAAGGGGGCGCAGAATTTGCATCTATTCTCTGCAGTGCAGTTCTGTACTGTGCAGCTGGTACAGGTTGGATGAGGGTCCGAATCTGAAACACGTAATTTACATCGGTTACATGTTTTCATAACTCGATAGGGGCTGCTTTAAGTCCAAATTACGAAAAATTCTAATGCCAAATATATAAAATAATGGTTAGATATGATGTATATAATACCACAGAAGATAATCCAAGCAAAACATTTTGTTAAAAGGGTGAATTTTTAAGGAAAGCTTGGATTACGATGCACAGAAAAAATTTCCAGCTGCCAAGATGGCGCGAAAAAGAGAGAGTGATGAGTTACTGGGCTTGGTCACATGGTTCCGGTGCGCATGCGCAGAGTGAGGGTGCATTTGGGTGAGCTGTTATCTCTGTTCTTTGGGAACAGCACAGGATGTTTCCACTACCTATTCGGAAGAGAGAGAGATAAGCAATAAGTATGAGTCAGGATAAGATAAAATACAGATTATTGTTTTCCATTAACCTTGTTCAAGTTGTTGTGCTAGGATGGCGCTAGATGGAGGATAGACACACATCTTTACAGTTACTCCTCCATTCAACATGACACAACTCCGGTACTACGGAGATGATAACACAAGGTCACTGGGTGTAGGGAGTAAGAATAGTTCAAGGAAAGTAATGTCACATGGGGGTGGTGTCAAACTGGTGGTAAAAATCAAACCTGTAATTGAACTGAAAACTGGAACTGAAAATAATAATATGAAGATACATAACTTTGGAAAGCCCAAGGGCTGATCGAGAGAAGTATGTATTAGGATGAAGTCTCGTATCGATATTAAACAATATATACCAGCAAGACTGAGAATCGTCGTGACCTGGGCCCAGTTGCATCAAACTGTAACATGTTTGATAATGCATGAATGTGTCATTACATCTCCATCAAGTGATATGCCATTAAATTCAGTTGGAACAAGGAGGAAATGACACCATCCATACACAAGGGGCCATCAACTTCATGGATGTTTGGGAGTTCCATTAACCGGTAACATAACCAAACATGTCTGATAATATATCTATAAACATCTGTAGTAAAAAAAAATTATCAGTATGAATTCTTGATTAAAAAATAGAGAGAAAACCGAAAAAAGAGATTAATGTATGACGTAGGCTGGGAAATATTTCTAAAACCCTCATTGATTTATTGTCAATACAATATTGAAGTTGTAAAATATAAACAAAACAATTAGAATTAAGATGTAGAACTGCATCTGTTTTACTATACATATTCCTTCAAATATTTAAATGTGATGTATAATGTCTATTTTATGAATATCAATGTTACAATAAACTTTTAAAATGATATCTGAATCACACATACCGTATTCGACCCATTAAGCGCCCAGGGCGCTTAAAAAAGACAGAAGGGGTGGGCGCTTATTGGGGCCAATTCAGAGTCAAATTGGCGTAAATTCATCAGTAAGCCTTACCGTATTTTCTTAAGAATAGTGCGCACTTTTTTTCCAAAAAACACAGCTGTGTAGAAGGGGGTGCGCATTATACACAAATTAATGAGTTTTGATGTTTTTTCCCCCATGGAAAGGCATTACTGTGAGCACGTAACACCGGAAATACCATGTCAACAAATCCATACTGAAGTTCGCAAATTATTCATGTAATTACACTGTCTGGCTATAAAAAGTGTTCTTTGTATATCTGGACTTTTGTTTGTAACTTATTTCATTAATTTTATTCAAAATTCCTTTTAATATTGTTTTAATTAATTTCGGCAAAATCGTGTGTGAAGCGATCGGAAGATCGCACAACTCACCGTTATTAACAGCAACCACGGTCAGATTACCGCTATTGACGCCTTGAAACAAACTTAAGTTGACAGAGAATGGATACATATATAAAAAATGCCATACTTTGACTCGTTAAAAGTCATATTTGTTATAGTTTGACGATTCTATGTCAACACGTAATTCTCGCGACCACGTGATCACGTGCACGGGAGCATTGACGGTGACTGGTCAGACTGGTTCCATGTAAAAAATAACACCCGGCAATAGCGATCAGCTGCTTCGCTTAGGGTTATTATTATTTTAAATATGTTTAGTAAAAGCTGCATCTAAATCAACAAGATATTGGAATATATTATTCCTGATAAAAAAATAGTTTCAGATACAATTTTTGCCGATCCTTGCATTTAAAATCCTGTAAAGTTATATCATTGGGTGTGTCTTGACCGAATCACGGGTAGATTCCAAGAAAACGTGTGTACAGCTGATTGCTGTGTCCGGCTTAGTTTACGAGAAAATACACAAGGTTATCTTAATCCCTGGATATAAAACAATGCCTAGCTGAACAAAAAATACAATTTTAACGGTAAATCAACATGTCTGGTGATTTTTTTATCTCAAATTTCGAATTTGTACTGACGAAGTTTTTCATCACCCGTTCGTTTGCCGGACTTCGCTGAAGGGGTACGGTGTAATTTTTTTCTGCTCATAATATTCAAAGTCACAAATATCTAAAATAAACAGAATACAGTCATGCCCCGCTTATACGGACTTCAAATATCCGGAAACCTCGGTTCCCGGACAATTTTCATTTAAAACGAAATAATTACTATATAAATTATTGGGGGAGGGGCGCTTATTGGGTCGAATACGGTAATCTATTTAATTGTTTTATCATTACTCAAAGGGGAATAACTCAAAATTGCATCAGGTAAGAGAGAATGTCAGGCAAGGTAGCATCATCAATGGATCATGGTATTTATGATTTCTTGGTGTGTGTTTATATTTACACAGGCTTTTCGTAAAATGTCACAGCTGGATACACATATCATTTAACCTACCGTCCAGCACAAATCACATCACAGCTGGGGCCACATGAAGTCAATAATGTCACCATGTGCACTTACTTATTTCAATAAGGCCTTATTCACATTCATTCAAATTCTAATATGTTTCTTAGGTTACCATGAATTCAAATACAGAGCTTAGATTTCCAATTCATAGTAGTTTCTGATGTGGTAATAGTGGTGTACTTAAGAACAATAGGTTGCTTCATTTTCTTGAGGGATGTCAGTTTGACTATTTGAATATTTCAAGGTATCTGCCTACTATGGCTAAATAACAATAGGTTTATCTTCTGAATGGAACCTTAAAGAATCATTAGGGTTTAATGTAGCAGTTACTTAGTGAGGGTCAGATACAACTTGGTCTTGATTATCGAGGGAATCTGGGATTTAAGCCCATGATCAGCAGTTGGGCATATGACAGACATCACTCTACACAAGCTGTACTATGTAAACTACTGGACAACCAAGCAACTCTCACTGTACACAGATGTTTTTTCATGGAAACCATTCCAGTAGGAGCTGGAGGGGCAGGAGCTATCGGTGTCGGTCGGTACTCACCAGATATTGCCTTGTCTGGGAGAGGAGGGATAGGGATGCAAGGAAACTTTTCTTCCAGTCTTTCGTGCAGCCAGTCAAAATGTTTGTACCTTCGACTGACCTGAATACCATTGAACTGAAAAAAGAAAGGTTTTTTACATGAATTTATTAGAATGAATCAAGGACAAAGCTACAACAAGAAAACAGTGTTCAAATTATCCCCTGCCATGGGGCACATTAGAATTTTGTTTGTTCATATAGTAGTCAACAAAAACTACAAAAACAAGAGTCCTATAAAGCCTTAGAAGAGACAGGCACTAGGTTTGCTTTGTTTACACACAAAAGGCCCATTCTCTGGAAAAAATAATTAATGGCACCAATTCTCGAACTCAGTCTTAACAAGTATCACTTGGATAAGAATGCAAACTTTCATTCATGTAAATTCAGTAGTTTCAGAGAAAACCTGTCCCCAGTGCAGACACTACGCACTTAGTTGAAAAGCATAGATCAAAGGCCATAACTCCGTAAAAAGTTAACGGCACCATATTTCATACTCAGTCTTGACAAGTATCTTTTAGCTAAGTATGCAAACTTTCATTCACGTAACTTAACTAGTTACTGAGAAAATTTGTCCTCACTGCAGACACTATGCACTAAGATGAAAAGTATGGATCCAGGGCAACAACTCGGAAGAATTATTCTCAACGATAATTTGATATGCTAAACCCAATTGTTTTCAATTATGTAGTATCATGAACAAAGTTTTGCTATACATTTAATATCAGACTTCAGTGTAGAATTTCAACTCAAGTAGATAAGAGGGAAGAAATCTTCACACATTACCTCCCTTCACTAAGAAAAGAATGTTGACATGGAGGTCATTTTCAACTGTCTCGTAATAATGGTATCTATACAATATCATAATAATATCAAATCAGCTTAAAACTGAAACAAATGTAATTACAAAGTAACACAAAATTCCTGATAAACGTTAGTTGGTATCTATTCAAGGAAAGAGAATGGACCTGTGTTGGCCTGCACTACTCACTGATGGAGTTATCTGGTATGCAATAAAACTTTTGAGTCCCTTCATTTTACTCTCCTTCTTTGGCGATGCCACCTCACATGTGTACTGGCTCTGTATGGGGGTCCACTCCGGCCCTTCAATTGTTTCCTGGAAATACAAGCAAAGGTTCCAACACCCCACCATCTTTGCTTTGAAGAACTGAATCCTACCCATTTTAGTAAGTTTCCTGTTTATTACAGTGACCCTGTCTGTTTCTGTTAGGCACAGTTACATATATATATATACAAGAGACTTTAAGAAACAAGGATTCCTTAAACATGTTGAACCAGCAATTGTTTAACGAAAATGATTCTACTTATTCTATCTGTTAGGATGATTGTCCATTCTTGTGCTCCACACATCCAGTGTCCTCCACAATACTGACATGAAGTCAAAGAGTAGGAATTAGTGCCTACAAATGATTCCGAAAGTCAAGCATATGGAAGCTACAATTTGTTGCAGTGCTGTCTTACAATCATCCTGATGAGGTCACTCTCAGCTACTCGTGTGTTCCCTGTGTTCTGGCCCATCATGAAGGCCTCGCCACCAGACTTTGCAAAGTGAGACCATCTGCAGAAACAACAGCAGTATCAGAAAGTTGATTACATTTTGCGTTTTATAATAATCTTGCAATAGTTTCACAAAGAGATTAACAAGCAATAATCATAATAAAGGGTTAAATGAAACTAAGCAACTTGTAACTCAACCAACTGACAACTAGACTACCCCACACGTAGTCATCCTGAAGAACACACGGAAACACTGAACTTTCAAACTGAATTCCCCCAGGAAAGATAATCTGCATTTTCTCATAGCTTCAACCATAAATTCTGTTACTCTCACCTATTAAAGCTGCTCTTAATGGTACCATATTTGGACATTTCAGAGGTGGGTGAGTGGGCCTTGTGTTCCCTCTTTGGCACCGACAGACCAAATGATCCTGATCCTTGGAGGTCCTACAACAAAACAGTCATCTGATGTCTGAAGCTGAAGCTTAGGCAAGTCTGTATGATGGTTGTATCCTGACTTTAAACAATCACCAAGAACTGCATAATAGTGTGACAAACAAACCGCACACCCTAGGCAGCAAAAACAGCTTCAATAATCTGCTGTAGATGAGCGTAAGGTGAGCATGGCCAGGAGATTTGATCACCTTCCTCAACTCAGCCTGGGTGATAGAACAATATGCCTGTAAGTGCAAGGGAGGGCATGTCTTACATGTCATCACGCCACTGCTGCATCCATTTGTGCCATATTTGTATGGGTAAAAGGTTTCTGCACACACTTACCATGCATATAGATGTAATAAACACAAACATAATACTTCTCCGGATTCACACTTTACCATGAAGATTGTTTAGCTATACATTAACATAAGATTTTATATATTAATAATTAATTATAATGTGTGTACTTATATTGTGCCAGGGTGCATGCTCAAGGCACTAACATTACCCCGGTCTATGGATCAGTGTGCACTCGCTTATCATTCTCAGCTGCCTGGGGAGTATACAACCCAAGCTGCCAGTGAGGCGTCAGAAGATTAACTGCCACATTACCATCTCATCCTACCAGGTAGCCATTCACTGCTGGGAGAACAGAGGGACATTTCGAACAAAGTCACTTGCATTATAGAGTGTAAAAGAGCATGACAATTTGTAAAATCAGCTTAACTGTTTTCTATGTTTATAACAGTGTTTTAGTTGTCACTGTATGATAGCATAGTATGGGAGGAAAACCCAAAGTGACTTTAAGGAAATCCATGAGTGTGGTGACAAACCACTGGCTGCTGCCTCACCCCCAATTCACACATCCCAACCCCTACCCCAGTAAACATGTGTACTGATGGTACCTGATTTGCCCCTCCAGTGGTGCTATTGCTGGACTGATCATCTTCATCGTCATCCCAGTCTTCGTCCCATTCATCATAGCTCTGCTGCTGCTGCATGGCACCGTGCTGGCCATTCTGGTTGTACGCTCCCCCCCACCCATTGGCAGCTGGGGTTAGGTCTGCTGGACGGGTGGCTGGGACGGCTGTTGGGATGGTAGATGGGATGGTAGCTGGGAAGGGCACTGGTGGGGGTGGGAACTCAGGCTCGGGTATTGACACCACCTGAAAC
The DNA here is from genome assembly GCF_023055435.1 of Haliotis rufescens. Classification (NCBI taxonomy): domain Eukaryota; kingdom Metazoa; phylum Mollusca; class Gastropoda; order Lepetellida; family Haliotidae; genus Haliotis; species Haliotis rufescens. Next base: position 40,033,736 of record NW_025964334.1, on the reverse strand, counting down.
ATTAATATTGATCAAGAATATTTGTGCTACCAATCATTCTTAGAGGAAAATTATCAGTCTACCTGAGGGCTTCTTTCCTTGAATTTAGTAGTGGGTCTGTCATGTTTCATGGATTACCCTCCCCTAAATTCTCTCTGCACAATATACATCAAGTCAACACTGATGGCATTTCCATTTACTTGTTTATTGACCTCCTGCATTTCACTGATGTTAGCATGTGTTTACATAGAGTAAGAAAATCCACCCAAGAAGAAAATAAATGGCTCTTGTCTAAACATATTACAACAGTCAATCCCTTTTAGAACTAACAATGCTGATTCCAAGGAACCCTCAACTCATAAACACCACTTGGCATATCCAACGTCGTTAATCACAGGAACCCTCAACTCATAAATCCCACTTGGCATATCCAACGTCGTTAATCACAGGAACCCTCAACTCATAAACACCACTTGGCATATCCAACGTCGTTAATCACAGGAACCCTCAACTCATAAACCCCACTTGGCATATCCAACTTCATTAATCACAGGAACCCTCAACTCATAAACCCCACTTGGCATATCCAACTTCATTAATCACAGGAACCCTCAACTCATAAACACCACTTGGCATATCCAACATCGTTAATCACAGGAACCCTCAACTCATAAACCCCACTTGGCATATCCAACGTCGTTAATCACAGGAACCCTCAACTCATAAACCCCACTTGGCATATCCAACTTCATTAATCACAGGAACCCTCAACTCATAAACCCCACTTGGCATATCCAACTTCATTAATCACAGGAACCCTCAACTCATAAACACCACTTGGCATATCCAACGTCGTTAATCACAGGAACCCTCAACTCATAAACCCCACTTGGCATATCCAACTTCATTAATCACAGGAACCCTCAACTCATAAACCCCACTTGGCATATCCAACTTCATGAATCACAGGAACCCTCAACTCATAAATCCCACTTGGCATATCCAACTTCATTAATCACAGGAACCCTCAACTCATAAACCCCACTTGGCATATCATCTTCATTAATCACAGGAACCCTCAACTCATAAACCCCACTTGGCATATCCAACTTCATGAATCACAGGAACCCTCAACTCATAAACCCCACTTGGCATATCCAACTTCATTAATCACAGGAACCCTCAACTCATAAACCCCACTTGGCATATCCAACTTCATGAATCACAGGCATAGGTACTGAATTGGTCACTCGGAACACCCTGCAACATGACTGCCTCAGGACTTCACTATGTCCACAGTTGACTATTACAGCATTTTAAATGCTTAGATATGTACATTTGTACAGTTTTCTTATTCATCACTTCTTTTCTTTTCTGCAATGATCTTAATAATTAAGGTTCAAACATTATCATATTTAAGCCAAATTCCATGCATTTTCATCCAAATCTGAAATTGTCAACAGGGTTTTGTTTGCAATTTTAAAGTTTCTTGTACCGTATTTTCTTGAGTATAGTGCACACAGCTGTGTAGAGGGGGGTGCGCATTATACACGAAATAATGAATTTTGATGTCCCCCCCCCCCTGGAAAGACATTACCATGAGCACGTAACACCGAAAATACCATGTCAACAATCCATACTGAAGTATGCAAATTAATCATGTAATTACACTGTCTGGCTATAAAAAAGTGTTCTTTGTATATCTGGACTTTTGTTTGTAACTTATTTCATTGATTTTATTCAAAATTCCTATTAAATATTGTTTTAATTAATTTCGGCAAAATCGTGTGTGAAGCGATCGAAAGATCGCACAACTCACCGTGATTAAACAGCAACCGCGGTCAGATTACCGCTATTGACACCTTGAAACACACTTTAGTTGACAGAGAATGGATACATGTATCATAAATGCCATACTTTGACTCGTTAAAAGTCATATTTGTTATAGTTTGACGATTCTATGTCAACATGTAGTTCTCGCGATCACACGATCACGTGCGTGAGTGCCTTGACGGTGACTTGTCAGACTGGTTCCATGTGAAAAATAACAAGCATGAAATACTCACATATATATATATGTATATGTCGGGTGTGTGCAATGCATTAGCTCCTGTGAACTATGTTCACTGGGCCTTTTTGTAAATGGCCTAATTGCAGCACTAAAAAAGGTTATTACTGGTGTTGTTTTTCCATCTGCAGTTTATGATAGAATATTTTACTGAATTTGAAATGAGTAAGGATGAGACATATGGACGAACAACTTCTTTATTACAATTAGGAGCGATGGTTTCGGTGTAGGTTCTAACACCATTATCAAGCAAGTGAAGTACAGAGTATGGTTGACAAGAATATATATTGTTTATACAGTTGAGTAGGTTTAAGATCAGTTACACTGTTTTATTTGTAATGAGTTGTGTTTCTGTATGAAGTTAGTCAGTGAATGCAACAACTGTGTCCATGACACTTTTGGAGGAACATACACTCAAGCAATGCAGAACTTACCGACAAGAAAGGAAATGTATTCAATAGTGTGAGATGAAATTATGTGCCAAGTTTGGTAAAGAAATATAGTATGGTTTTTAAGATCTGCTCCGGAAACGAGGACTACCGCCATTTTCAGTCTAAATCAAAGTCGTTGCCATGGAAACTTGAAAAAATTTTTTTTTTAAATCCCAAACTATCAAAAGGCACCAGTTCACCACTAGACCTATCTATGTGCCAAGTTTGATGAAGGAATATAGTACGGTTTTCAAGATCTGCTCCGGAAACGAGGACTACCGTCATTTTCAGTCTAAATCAAAGTCGTTGCCATGGAAACTCGAAAAATAACTTTTTAAAAAATCCCAAACTATCAAAAGGCACCAGTTCACCACTAGATCTATCTATGTGCCAAGTTTGGTGAAGAAATATGGTACGGTTTTCAAGATCTGCTCCGGAAACGAAATGTGACGGACGGACAGACGGACGGACAGACAGACAGACGGACGGCACCCATTGCTATATCCCCCTTCCACTTCGTTGCGGGGGATAATAACTGGCAATAGCGATCAGCTGCTTCGCTTAGGGTTATTATTATTTTAAATAATAGTAAAAGCTGCAACTAAATTAACAAGATATTTGAATATATTATTCCTGATAAAAACAATAGTTTCAGATACAATTTTTGCTGATCCTTGGATTAAAATCCTGTAAAGTTATATCATTGGGTGTGTCTTGACCGAATCACCGGTAGATTCCAAGAAAACGTGTGTACAGCTGATTGCTGTTTCGGGCTTAGTTTACGAGAAAATACACAAGGTAATCTTAATCCCTGGATGGAAAACAATACCTAGCAGAACAAGAATACAATTTAAACGGTAAATCAACATGTCTGGTGATTTTTTTATCTCAAATTTTGAATTTGTACTGACCAAGTTTCTCATCACCCGTTCGTTTACGGGACTTCGCTGAAGGGGTACGGTGTAATTTTTTTCTGCACTTGATAAGCGAATTTTTTTGTAGGGGGTGCGCATTATACATGGGTGCGCACTATACTCAAGAAAATACGGTATTGAAAACGCTTAAAAGAGTATCGTCTACACAGATGATCAGTAATGCATATAAAGCCACCATGAACATGGTGCAAGGTTAATCTGGTGTAGTGCAGTCACTGGTACAAGCAGTGGCTTACATTACAGCCTCTACTGATCATCACCACACGTTCTTCTATACAAGCAATGCCATGACTACTGTGACTCACCTCCAGGTACGACTCTGGCACAAGACCTTGATCCCCTCTGGAATTCTTGGCCTCCCACCATCCTTCTCCTATGTCCTACAACAACAAAGGTGGTGCTAGATTCTAACACCTATTGCTGAACACCTCAGCAGGGACCCAAGTGCCCCCTTAACTACTCCTCTTACCCAAACAGTCAATGCAGATGCCTCCTGATATTTTGAAAGTGATCAGTATTCCTGTTTACTTAATGGTTAAGAACTCATATGAATAATGGTAATAATTATTCTAAAAACACATAGAGAAATTATTTGCAGTTTACTGTTTAGCGTCTTGCTGCCTGTTTAACTGACTGGTGCTCTGCCCGGACACCTACCTGTCTCAACACATAGATTGTCTCCCCTGCGGCCAGGTTCAGTTCTCCATTCTGTGTGTCCCCATCGAAGTCGTACAGGGCAGTCGCCTGTAAATAGGACCAACATGAAAATTAACTACCCAAATAGACATCACACATCCTCAGTCTTGTCAGTCAACCAAAATAAAATGGTAACAAATGGAGAAAAGATATCTTCAACTGTTTTTGTTTTTTATTTTAAGTGTCAAATTGTTACAAATTTCTAAGAGATTTGAAGTCCTTTGGTATAAATGAAAAATATTAGATGTGAATGTCTCCACCCCCCAGTGGGTCCTAGATGCCATTATTCACAACAGGTAGAACGGAGGGATAAGTCTGCCAGTGTAAGCTGTTGTGCCTGCAGCCCAGAGCTTCCGATTGATGGCAACATATGTGTATATGGGTCAAATAGGGGACCACAAGACTCATTCTGCTCATCAATGAATGGTCATTTGCCTTCCAGTTATCTCAAGCACAGTAAGCACTTAACATACTTATACAAAGAGAAAACATAAAGTTAAATAAATGGTACACCATGTCATACATGAAACATTATAATGGCAATTTAATAAACATAAACATTTCCAATATGAGAGGCATGGATGCCGACATGAGGCAGGTGTGAAATGCTGGATACATCAGGACCAGTGTGTAGTCCTACAGGGGGAAATGTCAGTGCTGTCCTGAGCAAAGTGATGCCAGGCTGGGTGAGCTTACAGACATGGAGTATTCAGGCATTCAGACAGTAAACAGTCTGGCAGTGTGGGGAGATGGAGGATAATTCCATTTATCTTATGAATCACACAGGAAGAGTCCATTCATCAGGCAAGCTGCAAGCACATGAGCAGCAATATAGCACAACTACCGGATTGATTCCAATAAGAACACCATTCATAAATAAACAAACAAAACAAAATTTGAAAAGGTTTCTAACTTTTAAAAATGCTGACTGCCAAACTTACTTTGCATAAAAAATATTTCTGAGCACATTCCAAAATATAATGTTAATGGTGTTAGTGCAGTGGCTGGTATACAGGACTGTGATGTCACTCACTATCCAGGAGCAGTTATACTTTGACATGATGAACACTTCAAAACTGATAACAAGCCAGAAAATTAAAACAACATGGTTTTAATACGACAGTTTTGTGTTTTCCATCTCTTATGATCAGAAGATACATTTAGTCTTTATTTCTAAGCAAAAGACAATTACATTATTTCCAATAAATTTCTAACAGTTCATTTTGATATTGCATAACATTTATTTCACCTGTTCCAACTACCGGTAAACGTGTTAAGAGCATAACTATGGTAAGCATGGTAAGTTTGCTGTCCGATCTGCTTCCTGCCATTTAGTATGATCATGTGCTATCATTCAATCATGTGGTCACCAAATGGCCTAGTTTATGTATTTGTAAGCAGAGAACTAGGGCAATGTTGTGACGCATGGCAATGGGTACTGGGGGTGGCTTAAAAGTGAACAGGCAAGGTCTATAACACTTTATTTCCTTTCACTTGCAATAATAACAATAGCAATAATCACGACAGGTTCCTGTTACAGGTTCCTGTTCATCAACATGTTTAGAGACTATTCTCTGACCTTTCTCCAATGTTCTTATTTCTGCCTATTGGTGTATATCATACATTCATCACCTTTCAAAGCGGCAAAGCTGCACAATATGGAAAATAACAGGCTTAGACCATTGTCAACCATATCAAAGATAAACAATACATTGCACCATTTGACATTGATGTTGCAACTGATTAATTCCACAATTTTATAAAATGTAATTGCCACAAAGGCATGCATGGTAACAGGTTGAGCACGGCCTGGGCAGCAAATGTTTTAAATGAGAGTTTCATTGTTTGTCAATAGAGCAGAATTATCACCTAAGTTTTATAACCATATTTCCACAAACTCCCCATGAAAACACATTACTGTACAATGACATTGATTATGACTATTGCTGATTATGCATGTTTGATTTTCAATTTACCTGTAGTAGTCCCACTGAGGTGTTGAGATGAATTTGAACAATAAAACAACAACAGAAACTAGCACCTTGAGTTTATCAACAGTAATTGATTCCATAATACAGTGAGGTTGCAACTGGTGCAAGGGCACTGGCACTGTGGCACAGTTCATTCAACAAGGAACACTCTACTGTAGATAATGTAGATAAGCAGGACAGGCCTAAGATAAGTTAGCTGACATGAGACCCAAACAAATAAATGACATACTTGCAGTTATCTACAAGACCCTACTTACTTAACATGCTATTATAATGATGATTATGTCTTGAATATGTTGAACATGTTGAACCCTTCTTGTGCAAACATTTACAGAAGAAAACATAACCATTTGACCTTTGGAATTGATTAAAACATTAAACAAGAAAGCAGTTTTATCACTATCCCCTGCCATCGGGCACATTAGAATTGAAGCTGATTTTCTAAATGCATGCACTGGAAGCAGGAAGCACAAATTCTAAAGCATGGAGAATTGTAACCATAGTGCAACTATGGAAAAAATAATAATTAAGGCATCATTTTTTCATCTCTGTGTCTTGGACAACCATGCAAAGTTTCATGCATGTAACTTCAGTAGTTTCTGAGAAACCTCTCCCCATTGCAGCCACTATGCACTTAGTAAAATAAGGAAACAAAAAATATTTTGTCTAGAAATACATCCAAAGGCACCAGTTCACCATGTGTCTGATACATATGCAATGTTTCATAATAAAATAAGAAATGGTTTCGATCTATGCTCCGGAAATGGATGCTACATGTATTTGAGTCTCGGTCCAGCTTGTTGCCAAGGAAACACAATTATGTAAAAAAAGATTCAGCACCAGTTAAGCATGTGTTTCAAACATATGCAAAGTTTTATAATAAAATATTTAACGGTTTCCGAGTTATGCTCTTGAAACGAAACGTGACAGAAAGACAGACATTCCCATATACCCCTCCCCCTTCGTGGCGTGGGACAATAATACAAAAACATACAACACAGCCACAACACATGCTGCAAGATCTGTTTGAAGATGATCCTGCATAAATGTACACATGCATGCTGACTTATTGTTCATTTATCCGTGGGGTGTTGATAATCTGTCTACATTCAAAGCACATGGCCTACACATCACAATAAACACAGCATTAGTACTGTGGTAACTATTGAGTCTTATCACGGCTAACTCAGCAAAGAAGCATATCATCTTAAGAGTTATTAAGACTAGTATCTTATATTACTTGGTGAAAGGATCTACCAATCCAATTAGACAAATGTGGCGGAATAATTAAATTTTCAGAATTATTTTACCATAGAATGATGCAATGTAAGTATGACATGAGTAATGGAAACTATCTTCTTGGGGAAACATCACCCATGCTGATGTCACTTGATATAACCTGATCTCATTAAAATCAATATGTACACATTTATCATGCTGTATACTTGCCAATACTTGGACACAAGTGCAGGTGCTTTGCCCAAATGATATGGAGCTAGTGTTTGGTTAAGGGCTATGCACATTGGTACAGATGTACATCACTTGTACAAGACTGGCAACATTACCTGTCACACATGTTACAATATTTGACAAACATCTGTATCAGGTGACACCAGTAACTGCTGCTGCCAAGTGAGTGCATGAGTTGGCGTAACACCACTAGGAACTAGGGCTGGCTAAGAAGATCGATGGTCAGAATTATTGTTGATGTGAAGAAGTATTTAGATTATCAATATAAAAAATGTGTCATTGATAATAATCTTCCATGAGCTATTGTGACGAAATAAATTTTTAATTTACCCAAACAGACTTGTTATTGTCACTTCAGAAGATGGAGAGCAACTGTTTTGGTTATATCTAAAATGTCCAGAAAGTAATCCATGGATACATTAAGTCACCACTCACCAGGAACATAAAATATGTTGTTTTCTTTTGTAGCCTGTTGCATATTTGCTCTACATTTACTTAAAGATTAAGGGGGGGGGGGGGAGAGGCAAGGCACATTGGGCATTACATAGTTTTTGTGATTGGATTGAATAAACATGCAACATTGAATAAGAAAAAAGAAACAATAATGAAATATTTAAGACACTTCAAGTTCATTAAATCAAGATAAAAAACAAACAAATCTAGAATATGAAATCAACATACGTTTTCACAACAACATTACCATGATTACTGATTATCATACAGACTAAATGGCACAAGAAAAACAAGAAATGCCATATTATCCTGATGACTGTCAACACAACAAGCAAGGAGAGGGAGGGAGGGCATGGGGACTGGAGGAAATCACACCGATTCCTTCACAGCTGCACAGGCCATGCAAGAAACTCTTGTGGGTCTGGGTCACAAAGGGAGACAACTTCAAGTACATCACCTCAAACATAACAGGCAAGTCGTCCTCATCCTGGCAGCATTGAAATGGAGAACACAAGTCAATAATGTCGAAATTGTTGACACAAGACAAAGCTAATATGACATTCAATGAATTGCCCTAGCCCTCATCAAACAACTTAATTCATTGTCTCAGACCAGGCTTAATATTACCGAACAATGGCAGTCTTCTATGTGATCAGCGGGCTTGTGTGATCAGCTGATTTGAGGAGTTTACCTGCCCCTAATGTACATGAAATGCAACCTAGCATAATCAACAATACACTGATTATCTCTCAGGAGAATGTATATGTACACAATTGACCTCTGAAAATTAAATATGTATTATCCTAATATGTCCCTGCCATGATATCCATGATAAAGATCATGGTCATAATGCCAACAGAAGGCTTTTCAAAGTCCATGCATGTCAAGGCAAATCCGTAAATGTTCTGGAGGAGGACTAGTCATATGAAAATCATAGTCATGAAACCAGTTGAGTAAATTATACAGTTCATCTTTGGTCTTTTGTCTTTTCTATATAAATTAAAAACACTTACATGCACATTAGTTAATTATAAGTCCTTGTGATAGTGTCCTACAGTCACCTTCACTACTGACCAATTTTGTCTTTAAGGCAGTGGGACATCTCCATTCCTGGTTCCTTTGTTGACATTTTGCAAATTGAAAATGGTATTGTTATGTCTGAATTCCACCCTTTAAACATGATCTAAATTCTAATTGTATACATATACATTATCACCGAAGAGGCTTATGCATGTATATATATTTAAGAATTGACCTTCGCTTTGAGTGAGTACATTGGAAGCTCTGACGTTCATACAGTTTGGCCCTCACTCTATGAAGGTTCATACTCCAATGAACTCACACAAAGTGAAAGTCAATTCTTATAATTTTTTTATCACAATTTCTTACCTCAAAGGATGTAGGCCAATATCTTAACACAATTTTATTTAGTATGTGTGACCACAACAAGGGGCCACAAAGCAGGATAAAACCTGTGAGAGAGATGGGCCTGGCTCTACTAATACAGGGTTATCATGGTTAATTGATCCCTTACTGCTCAGAATTGCTCAGGGACATATCATACTTTAGGTCATGGCCCATGGCGATCTGACCCATTGAATATCTGGTATCTTCAGTAAGGAGAGGAGATATTTAATGGCACAATTGGAGATTCAATATCCAAGTGGAACTCAGATTTTTTGTTAAAAATGAATTAATTACGATCTCATTAAAATCAGACCTTAGTTCTCGCTACCGCCAAACAAAGATCTGAAGACATCCCATTAGGGGTCACGTCAGAACGACCTTTCATCTGACCAATCAGAGCATCGCTTACCAGATCAGGAAAGTGACAGTCGGAATGTGATTTCTGATCATACAACCTCGAAAAACTTTAACACAGGGTATTCCGAACGATAGTTACGAGTTTAACGACTGAATCCATACAATCTAGACCATCTATTAGCCATTCCAGAATGTTCTTTTGTTTAGGTTTCAAGTTTGTAAACGAGAATTTGTCAAAATATGTTGCGAAGCAAGGTCGCTTGAATTTGAAATTACATGTAGGGCCGTAACGCACAAAAACACTGCCCTCTGATTGGACATTCCATTGGTCAGTCAAAGTTCGCGCAATGTCGGTCTGATGTGACCCTTAATGGGATGTCCTCAGATCTTTGTTAAGCGGTAGCGAGAACTAAGATCTGATTTTAATGAGATTGAAACCTACAATTGAGCCAACATGCTAAGTCAGATCACAGCACATTACATCTGGGTCTGAGCCAACATGCTAAGTCAGACCACAGCACAATACATCTGGGTCTGAGCCAACATGCTAAGTCAGATCACAGCACAATACATCTGGGTCTGAGCCAACATGCTAAGTCAGACCACAGCACAATACACCTGGGTCTGAGCAAACATGCTAAGTCAGATCACAGCACAATACATCTGGGTCTAAGCCAACATGCTAAGTCAGACCACAGCACAATACATCTGGGTCTGAGCCACCATGCTAAGTCAGACCACAGCACAATACACCTGGGTCTGAGCCACCATGCTAAGTCAGACCACAGCACAATACATCTGGGTCTGAGCCAACATGCTAAGTCAGACCACAGCACAATACATCTGGGTCTGAGCCAACATGCTAAGTCAGACCACAGCACAATACATCTGGGTCTGAGCCAACATGCTAAGTCAGATCACAGCACAATACATCTGGGTCTGAGCCAACATGATTTACCAACAAGCATTTTCAACATATTTCCTTCATTGCCAAACAAAGCTTTTTCCCATGCCTTACACTACAATAACCTTGTCCAGACTGAACACAAAGCAATACTTTCAGCAGGTTCAAAGAGCCTACACAGTACATTGTGTCATAATTACTCTTTACTTAGCCATGATAGCTATTTATGCATGCACAGACCATCACAGTATATTTCTAATAAGACAACACTTAAACACATCATAAACAACTAATAAACAAACACGTGTTCATGAGTATATTGCAAATCAGGTATAAAAATAGATGTATTTAGGTAAAAAGTATGCAGTATATGGTAGGTTACCTTGGCATCCATCATAAACAATTAAGAAATTCTTTCCTCAAATCATTAATCTGTTTTTCCTGTGAAGATAGAACAATGGAACTGAGTCAGCCACTGTGGCCCTCGGGAGAGACTGTAGCCTACACACACTGTGTCCTGACTAGGGATCCTAGGGATATGACAGCCAACAGTTGCTGAAGATCAGGTTGGACACGGATACTGATAAATGTTCATTACTGATAAATGATGACCTTGAACACCTGCCACACTTGATGGGACTCCATACCAAACATCCACACTCTGCATCTTGTACATGTTGTAGAAAGCATGGTGAGACCATGAAATTAACTAATTGTGTTTCCATTAACTATATTAACTTAACCTACCCATTATTTCACTTGCAACCACCTAGATTTGTATATAGTTGCCAAGGAAACTCATCAGGACTACTGACCTACTGTCCCATGTTTGTCATGGGCATGTAACCTGAAACACAAGTGTCATTATCTGAGGCCCAACTCACAAACCTGATAACACTTGACATGCAGTCTGGGTCAAGAGTGAGTCCACAGGGCCAACTGTAGGAATTTTATCAACAATCAGTTTGTTCCCCACAATCAAAAATCAATTATTATCTGAAGCTAAGTGTGTATTAAACAGAATGTAAAAAACAATTTTCAACATGGTTTGGAAATTTCACACACATGACCAATATTATAAATGAAAATACATTTTTCTTAACAATGACACTTACTCAAACTGTATCATTACATCTGTTGATGGTAACCATCCAATCATCACTGGTTACCTAAGATAAAGACTATGAACATACCCACTAAAAAAACCTATTGTAAATATGGTCAGGACTGAAATAGGCTCAACTGCAAAAACAGAAGTCACAAAACATTTGTCAACGTCAGAAATTAGGGAATCAATGATAGTATTGATACCACCACTGTCCATCGATCATGAATATGGGTAACTGGGTATAGTTGTCCTTTTGTCGCAACAAAGCTTTTGGAAGAAGAGGTTTAAAATAAACATACTTAACAAGTTTTGATTAAATCCTACTTTAATTTCGTTCCATTTTTCTTCACAATCAGAAACAGATTCATCAACAATACAATGAGGTAAATTCATGGACTACATGTGTATATCAATAGAATTAACCAAATCTCAGACATCTAATCTGCAAACATTCAATAAAATATCCAAAACATCACATTGGGAAATATCCCTGGCACACATGCATGATGACAGAATCGGCCTGAGTGAGTGACCTGGGTAAAACACAACTTCAAACAGTAGTTCAGATACATGTCAGCTTTATCATGTTAGTGAGATCAGAAAACATTCATAAAGTGAAACAGTGACACATATTGTAGATACCACTTATATCAGTGTCTGTATGCTCCACCTCATACAATATACTGTGCGCTCCAAACAATCCCTGCTGCTCCCCTTATCGACCATGTTGAAAACTTGATTATCTAATTCCAATCTCATGTATCTCCATTACTTTCGTGCACATCTGGCAATCTCTAGGATGAGCTATTGGATTGTGTGGCAACTATCAGCAATGATCAACTCTGAGGAAGAACACCTATCCTTACAACAGAAAATATCAACAAAAAGGAAGATATCAAAACTAGAACCTTTATCATAATCCATGTGTAGTTATACCAGTTAGATCTCTGTCCACTAAATGCAAGACAAATGTTGAATTGGAAACCTCATTATCATTGTAAAAAACCTCATTGTTAATCAGTTGGTGATTGTCACAAACATGACAAGTGACTTGTAAAACTGTCCATAAATGTTCAACAGAATAAACACAATAATATTGGAGACATGTTGGACAAAAAACTAAGCACACATGCACACAAGCACACGGACATGCACGCACACGCACACACACACACACACACACACACACACGAAAAGATATTTCCAAAAGCTACCTTCCATACAAATACTTGGACCCATGAAGATCTGGGTTAAAATACGCCTTCAGTGGTCGTCAGGCTTGCTGACTTGGTTGATGCATATCATTGTATCCCGATAGCGTGGACTGATGCTCATGATATCAATCACTGGATTGTCTGGTCCAGACTCGATTATTTACAGGCCGCCTTCATATAGCTGGAATATTGCTGATTGCAGCATTAAACAACAAAACAACAAACAAATAAAACAAACACTTGACCCTGAAGCACACTTCATCTTGTACATGTATAGACAATGGAGAATTGGATTACAGAACATGCGAAGGACCAGATACGGCCAGTGGTCTGCTTAACTAAGCCTGAGGCGAGTGAAAGTCTGGAAAGCCGAAACATTTGCCAAATGTTTTCCTGAAAACCTCTATGTAACATTGTAAGTTAAATGATCCACTAGAGACATAACTTGGCCACTGACCAATTAGAGATAACTCATGGCGTCTACACACAATCCTGATACTACAAACACCAGAGAATGTTCTTACCAATACTAATTTCACACACAGGAAATAGCATAAATTAAGTTTGGGGCCTCAACATCAACCAGTATTAGGTGCTTCCTCTTAGCCAAGCTGATAATGAGATGATGAGGGTGAGTGGAATTGTTTAAGTTCAAGTGCTGAGCTGCATACTGTCCTGATACACACAGTAATGAAGGACGTGAGAGGGATCTACCTGGATCTCAGTCCCTCCTGGGTACTACAGCAGTCACAACAGCACAACCAACACAACAATAATGCTGAAACATGCCCTTAAACCAGCATCTTTCACGTGCTATAGTCACATTGTTCTGAATATTATGAATGTCGTGTCCATAGCTTAGTTTTCTAATTCTGATACATTTTTTGAAAATTAAGAAAAAAGCTGGCATTAGTCTTTTGATCTGAAATACCAATCACTAAGTTTTAACATTAATCTCATCATGCTCATTGAATTGCTACAAAGTAGCTGAAGGGGTTATTAGCAAGTGATGTGTAAACATGTATAGTATATGCTACAGGAAAATACTTTAAACACTGATCTGGAAGTTCATTACCACTGATTACTTACACACATATAGAAGTCAACTAGTAGCACACCTAATCGTGAGACTATTGATGCTCATACCATGATGAACATGATGAAACAGGCACTGTGCCTAAATTTTTCATGAACCATCTAAGCAATACACCACACCAATCACATGAAGAGATAACAGTATCAGCGAGCAGTCATAATGTGAGGACAGAATACAGCAGAAAGTTTCAGATTTTACAACAAAGATTTAGTAAATCCATAAAATTCCACATTTCGCTTTGAAATTCATTCAGAAAACCTTTAATAATGTTAATGGGAGCAGAAGACATGCAACATTAACTTATATTGTAACAATATATCTAATTTTCATTTATTTGAAATAACACTTCCAACTAACATTTCAATAGCCATCAAAGAGTAACTAGGAAGAGTAACCAGGAAGACTATGGTTGATAACATGTACCGTTAAACATCTGGAAGTACAAGGAAGTCCAAAAAGTTTATTGATGAGTGTTACTTTAGACTGTATGATTTTATTGCTTTGATCAACATTGGATCAACATCAATAGCCTTATAGCCTCATAAGTCCAATGATTTAGAAAGTGTTCAACAAAAGCAGTTCCTCTAACCACTAGTCCAAAGCATGAGTGTAGTGAAAGAGAATTTAAACGACTGGCAGTTGTTCATCGCACACTAAAACACTGCAGGCAGGCAATGAGCACGAGTCGTTTTGTTTCTTACATGAGATATCAACATTATGTACAGCCTCTTCAAGGATGTTAAAAAAATGAACAAGCTTTGAAAATGTTTATCTGTATTTAAATCAAGATGACCCCCTGAATACAATTTGATCTCCGCAATGTCGGACAAGTCCATTTTATGAACAGTGGAGTGAAGTTTGGTATTTCCTGGATATTCTCACAACGATAATCTGTACCTTTTCTCCCTGTACTGATTGTCTTATCCCGCCTACTTTTGGATGCAATCGTTCAGCCATTACGTTTATCTGCGTTGCCCAGCTACATCTATGGGGAACAACTAGACACTAAATCCTTCCCTCTCAAAAAATTCTCTCTCTCCAATTTACGACTTCATCAAGTTGCTAGCATATGTTCAAATCTCATAATAGAACAATGTTTTATAAACCACTTAGTTCTTCATTGTTCTTTGCAATCTATCGTGTAGCTATCTTAGATAAGGTAATAGTCTTTATACACACTAAAACTACTGAAACTGATACACAGCACAGATCAAGTACAATGAGAACTGGTAGAATTTGTTCACAAAAATGAGAAGATCATGTCAACATGGTCAACATGGTCACGGTAAAAATGAAATCCTGAAAAACTAATGTGAGTTTCAACATAAACATATTCTACTTGCACAAAAACATCACAAGACATGACAAAATCCTATCTTCATTTGCGGTAGAATGGTTTGTTTATCTGACATGTTTATCTAACATGTTTCAGAAGGAAAAGTCCAAGTGTTAAAAACAGTCAAATATTGTTTTCACAAAGGTCAATCTTACAGCAAGCCTGATTAAAACCCAATAAGTAAAAACAGGAGTAAGAATGACATCAACTGTATTCCTGCTCAAGATTCCCATGTTCAAAATAGGATTTGACTTTTATAAGCAGCATCACCCAAAATTGGTGCTTAATGTTAATTTATAATATGGGAATACTATACTGAACAAAATAAGTAAGGAATCATGAATATTTTGGGGGATATGTTTTTGAAGTGAAGACTGAACACACAAATTCATAAAAATATCCCCCAAAAAAATATTCATGAGCCCGAAACATGTTTGTTCAGTATGTTTTTGTTTTTCTCAGCACCCTGAATAATGACAGCATATTGACAAGGCATATAATAAGTTATTATTATAAGAAGTTTGCCTTAACATGCTAAATGATACCTTTAATTCTCTTTCTGGTGAGTGGATGAATTGTATTCAAACTAGAACTACAGTGTACAAAAAATCATTTTCTTCGATACTGGTATTTCTCACATGACAAAGCAATGTTAAAATAATTATAATATTTCAAAGTTCTTAATGACCTTCTCCCTTGCTTTGATTTACACTTGAACACCCACAATCATAATAAGAAGAAAGCTTGCTAACGTCATCAACTGTGACCAGCTCTCGTGTATTGTATTGATGCCTTTGTGCAGGAGACACACTGACGTGTCGGCAACATGGGTGTAGTTGTGTGCGACTGTATTGTTGTCGTGTACTTCCTCAAAGTGTCAGTACGTCCCACCTACCGGAGTGCTGATTTCCTCTGGCGGATCAGGTAGCGGTAACTCTCTCTCCACATTCGGTTCCAGCGGATGAAGCGTGTATGACCCTCGCGAGTTGCGGCGACGTCGGATATTTGCTATGCTAAATGTGTGAAGCAACATTTTCCCAGGCATTTTTCTTATTATGTGTTCATTTCTTGTATCACTAAGTATGATTGCAGGCTGTGATGATTAGAGTCAATCAGTCCACTGTCAAGCACCATCCATGTATCAAGTCACAAAAACAAACTTGAGAAGTTGAAGAAGCAATGATAACCAGAACAAATGTGATCCATATCTTCAGGAAAGAAGATCCCAAATTGTTTAAAAAAATAATTGTCAGGCAAAAGTGTACAGAATTTTACAGCCTTTATTTGCTTGTTTTAATTATCTGTAGGTCTAGTCTCCTTTTTAACCCTCACAAACCACTTATGTCTAACAAGTTCTTGATTTTTGTTTGTCACCTGCAGAAATGACAAGCTTGGGTGACCTTAACCATGTACATGTTGACAGGGACTGGTATGCACTGAGACCTAATGTTAAGGTCAAGAGATCATCAAGGTCATGGCACAACCAAATTAACAGAGTATCTGTGAGAACAATCAATCCTTGAAACAATGCCTTCACAACCTGTCACTGATATCAGGCGAAGGGCAACAGGATTCCTTCACCTTGCTGACAATGCTGTTTCCATGTCAACCTAAATGTTAGTATGGATCATAACAATATATGACAGAGGTAGTCAACAGGTCAGACACATTCCATGACATCAATGGGTCACCCTGTTCACAACAGCTGACTATCTCCAGCAATCTCCATGGTGGAGCTGTAGGTGCAGATATCCAGTACAGGGTAGAAGGGATCAGTGTGACTTTTCTGTGGATTATAGCTATATAACATTGCCTCGTGATGTGCAACAGCTCCGGTATTACTTCACAACTGATATTCTGATTACCCAGAGTCACCCACTGTTAACATGGTCATAAGCTCTCGTCTACATGCATCTCAACATGCTCAATATGCAACTGTGATCTTATTCATCCACTGGGCATCACATGTCATTGTTCACAACATCAAGAGGAAAATGTTGATAAAATCTGGTTCATGTCCCTCTAATGGAGCATTTTTATCCTTGACAATCTTCCAGTTATTCTTTCTGACGAGTCGATAGCGACTCCGCTAGCTGTCCTGTGATGACTTAAGCACAAGACCACTAATTAAAGCTTCTCGTCTGTCTGCCACAGGATTGCCAAGGTCATCACAACCATGTAGAACATCATCAGAGATAAAACAGACACAAACAATCAAATTAAGGCACATGGCACCAGTTCTGATATAATCCTATCTGGCTACAGCAGTCCCATTAAGTGTACATGAGTTGTGTGCAGGCGTGTGGTGAGTGAGAGGTGTATCCATGGAGGCCCAGGCCCTGGGGACTTGGTGAACAAGTATGTGGTGATAAGTGATGAGTAGCTGTCCACACCCCCAGGCAGAGTCTTGACACCAAGCATACAGCTGATAGATACCTAGTAGTGATCCTCATCAAAATGCAAATATTTCTACAATTCATATTTCCCTTCACCATAAAAAAGAAACTTTTTTGAAGGTTGACTTTCAGTTGACATTATCATAAGGCCAGACCAAATGTTTTTTTTATAGAAAACAATATCATGACAAAGGACAAACCTAGCTTTTCAAAAGTAAAAGAACAAACAAATAAATAAAATGTTGCATCAGCTTTTATCTTCGATTCTTTATTGTTCAACCTTGTTCAAAACCATGTAACACTGACAATATTTTATTTAAGTT
Organism: Haliotis rufescens; assembly: GCF_023055435.1. Taxonomy (NCBI): domain Eukaryota; kingdom Metazoa; phylum Mollusca; class Gastropoda; order Lepetellida; family Haliotidae; genus Haliotis; species Haliotis rufescens. The sequence goes on along the minus strand of NW_025964334.1, from coordinate 40,015,572 downwards.
GTGTGTTAGCACAGGAAAATCTGTAACACAAGACGGTTGGTCCGGCCTTATGAAGCTGGAAACAGATGTCAATTAGACCCACTGGCAGTAGCTTCCTTCTTTAGTTCATATTATCTGTCTTTCCTTCCGAACCAAAGTGCTGACAGTATAACTGAGTGAGTGAGTGAATAGGTGAAGATGAAGAATGAAGCATGTTTATTTCGTTAAACAAGATTTGAAAATATGTTCACTAAAAAATTCGACAATCAGAATTATCGTCGATGGGTAGAAATATAAACAATTAGCGATATAAAAATTGTGTTATTGATAATATCTTACATGAACAATTGTGATGAAATAAAGTTTAAATATACCAAACAGACTTGTTATTATCAATCATGTCAATTGCCAAAGACGGAAAGCAACTGTTTTTTCCATAGAGTAATCCATAAATTGTGTCACCACTCACCAGTGGCATGAAATAGGTTGATTTCTTTTGGACTTTTTTTGCATATTTGCTCAAAGTTACTTCTCCAATATTTATTGATATTGATTGATATTTAGGTAACGATTATCAATCTCCATGATCTGCATTGATAGCCAGCCCTAATGTTCGCAACTTGATCGCGTCTTATATTGAACGTTATTATGAAAGGGAAGTGTCTTGCGAGTTGTTCCACTTAGATGTAGTTGGGCAACGCAGATATATACAGTGGCCGAACGATCGCCTCCAGAAGAGGGAGAGATGAAAATTGGTATTGGTAACAGGTACTGATAATCAACGTGAGGGTTGTGAGAATATGCAGGAAATACCAAACTTAATCCCCTGTTCCGAGGTTGGATTCTATTCAGGGAGTCATCATTATTTCAAAACGGGTAAATCTTTAAAGCTTGTACATTTTATTAAAATCCTAAATATCTGTTGATATCTCATAAGAAATAAGAAATGTTCCAGCAATATCATGAGGGACATCAGTGAGGTATCAAACCCAACCAATAGGTTACTCCAAGGTCTCTAGCCACTAGTCATCATGGACACCTCAGTTTGCTTGATATATCATCTGACGTGTCAAAAGCAAAGTAACTGTTTAACTTTATGGTCCGGCCTCTTCCATTGTCTGACACTCACACTCCGCAAGTGTCAACATGCTCAAATTACAGATAAAATGATAATATAATACATGCTTGGATTTGTTATGAGTTGGTATACAAATTGTTAGGCAAAATATTCAATGTAGTTGGTTGAAAAACACAATAAGAAACTATTTCAACTTCCAAATTTACATACTCTTTCTTAATAAATCATTAAATGAAAAACAAACAAGTTTGACTTGGGAGGGCATCATGGGACATTGAGCTGAGTGCTCAGTGGTAGTCAGTAGATCAGTAGATCAGGCTTTGATTGTAAACTCTAAAATAGTTTCAGGAGCCTATCAGTTCAATTTGTTTCAATTCTAATTTCAGTTTCTTGTTAACCAACTACAAAAAAAAGCCACAATAATTAATTCTTACGTCATGTCTTCAGGAGCTTATTTTGAGAAAAGAGTCTCTTTAAAGCTTTTGTTATTAATGCTATACAGAGTTGGTCCTGGATCTGTCCACATTGTCAGTTGACTATCTCAACTATGTTATCTATGAGGAGAATGTGCATGAGATGCTGCTGTCATGACTGTGTTGGCATAAATATGACAGCTGCCATGAAAATACATCATCGTTACCTGTGACACCAATCAATGAGCATGATGAGGGCACTTTGCGAACAACTTCAGGTATTTCTAAAATGATAAAATTCCACATAATTCATCAAATGTTTATGTGTTCTGACACCTAACTTATATTGTGGCTTACCATGTGCCCTAAATATTCCTGTTTACAGATCAGTCGACATGTTAGCTGTGTGACTTGTAGAATATATACATGTTAACCTGGACATCTTTGTCAGCATTGGTGAGTAATCAGCATTTTAGTCATTAATCACGTAATAAACATGTCATGATGATATATGAATGATGCATGCATTTTGGATTATTGAATAAGTATCATTACATACCAAACATAGTAAGCTATGACACCTAGGATTCAATCAAGAGCTGTTAGTCATGCTTGTACAAGCATTTGATAATAACTGTAATAATATCTATACTCACATGAATACTATTATAGCCAATTTTAATGATATAGAAGTTCTTCTTACAAGCTTTATTACAGTTTATTTCAGTGTATAAACTGATTGTGGTCAAAACTGTTTAACTAAGTTGTATTTTATTCATATTGCCTAAGATTTGTCCCTTACATCCAAAGTACATATTGCAACCATTTATTTCAAATGCCAAATATAGGCAATAACTCAGTCAGTATTAAATCAGCACTGTTCTCACATGTAAAACTGATCAGCAGATATGTGGTAAACCAGATCACAAGTTTAGCTGTACAGTTTGAAAACACAATCACCATGATCATAGTATCTTAACTCTGAGCCGTAGCAGTGGTACTTGAAAGGCCATGGCATGATTAAATGTTTTAAGTCATAAATCTTTTAAATATACACTTCATAAATATAAACTTGTTTAATTCATCAACTATAACCATGATAACAACTACCTGGTTAGGGTTCTCATTTTTTAACACAGCCTATAGCAAAAACTAGAAGTTCCCAGTTAGCCATTGGCCAAAACGTTCACACATGAAAGATGAAGTGATTGATAAGTCCTAAAAGTTGGTCATTCCCTCCAGAGAGTTGGCTGAAGTGTTCCACTATTGCTATGGTGGATCAAGATCATGCAAGGTAGGAACTTCTTCATTGATTAAATTACAAACTTTGGCAGCAGAAAGTACTCACTGAAATAACAACTACAAAATTGGAAGCAGCTTTGGAATGCAAGTAAATCCAATCATGTGAATAAAATGTTGAAGTAATAACAAGTTTAATGCTTGCAAGCTGGAGAAGTCTTGACAATGCAACGATTTCAAGCTTTATCTCTGTATACCACACTGTACGTAACTTGGTTAATTGAATAGTAATGAATACCATTTACATTCTCAGAATAACTAGTGAAAGTAGTATACCTCACATTCCGTCACTCAGTAGCCGACATTTTCTATCACATACTTTCAGGTTGGCACAGTGTCTACTCCTAACATGTCTAACCCCAAGTCAAGCTCTGTACATGCTGCACACTTCAGATTAAACTAAAATGTTGAATGCCATGTCAAATCCCATCCATCCCTTCTTCACAATAACATTTTGGTTACCATACCATCTCCCTACCTTTGAAAGCACTACCACCCAAATATACCCACAACAGTTTTCAATGTTAAAAGAGTGCTTTGTTGAACACTCAGCTGATATCGTAAACCCTATTCCATTTGACTGCCATCGGCTACTTCTTTTATAAATATTTATATTTCTAGACGTTCATAAGCATTAAATAGCAGCTCATTACACTTTTGAAGAAAACATTTGTCTGGTTTCAGCTGTTTTCAAAACCCCTTATCTCAACATACTGATGTTGTAGTTGTAGAAGAAATCTGATGATCGATGTCCAAATGTTCCCCGTCTATACCAGATGAGTTTACTATACAAATGTTACACATTCAGGAGAGATACTGGATGAAGAGCAGCCTCCTGTTTGTCCCTGATATCAGATCCCAAATAATCAGTAAACCATCATATTATTTTGTTTACTCTCCTCTCTCAGGCTGATTGCACAAACAAATACTTCAAGCCACATCAGCCACAAGCTAAACTTCACATAAGAAATGGGTTAAGCTGGAAAGAAGGTCCAGCTCAATGGCCTAAAGTAGCACTCTGGGGTTAATTGTTTACATATTGTGATAAAGGCCGATCAAAATGGGCGTAACGTGACTAAGAAAACAAACTAATCACTGCTAATTCCAACCCAAACGGGACAAACACTGCCAGGAGAATGAACATCGAGATGTCTAAATACCAATCATTCCTCAAATACAACACATACCTTTACCTGGTGCATGATGGCCGACTAAGTTGCAAAGGTAAATCCAACGAAATGAAGACCCCAATGTTCGAGCAAAGGGACCGACCACAGGTTAAAATATTCTCACATCCAGACGATGTTGAATGTTGTGAGCTGACAATTGGAAGACGTAAACAATGACTGAGTCTCTGATGTAATGTTCTTTTGACTGCAGTCACACACAATGGGCCGTGAGTAGTGAGGTCAACCGTGACTCATTAGTCGTGGTTACTGTGTCGGCAGTCCCCAGCACAAGTCAGGCTAGTTCAGGGGAAATGACATTACGATGCAGTAGTGTGGTGGAAATGTCAGCAGCAGCAGGCCTGGGTCTACAGCATGCATGAGTGTGTACACTGTCAAGTGGGTGTGTTGACACTGCTGGAACTTAAGTACACAGTGCTGACTGGTTAACACTTCATAACACACACCTCTATCATAGACCTTGTCCCACCTTACTGTCTCTCTTAGAGCTGTCTCACCTTCTCTCAAACAGCCTATTCTATGTGGGCATAATGTTGTGGCAAGGGGCTAAACGTGCCCTTGATCATCATGTTTGTGTTTGTGTTGAAGTCAGGGAGGACAATCATGATGAACCTGATGAGAAGCCTGTATCAATGTCTACTTCTTCAGTGACCAATTAAATGTGGGTTCCATGTACATGCTGTATGGCCAATCACTTGACCTGGGTAACTGTCAGCAGGTGATGTGTGCACTACAGCAGTGTGAAGCCATGTCATGCATCACTTGTCATCATGGTCATGGTTCTTGAATAAACCAACACTTCACAGTGCTGACTCAAACAGCACATACCTACCTGCATAAAACAAGGACATGCATACATGACCATACAAGTATATCCCATAATCACTGAACTGTGTCACAGTACTGTACCTAAAGCACTGCATTGGTTTGAATAGATGTGAGGCATGTAGACCTGCCAGTAATGAGTCACAGAAGTTTAACACACACGATCACAACCCCAAGTCTTCAACACCATGAACACAGGAACAAACTGCTGCATTAATAAACACAGATGTTACATCATGTACATGGATGCAATCAATGACGCTCCTCCTGCAGTAAGCCCTGTGACCTAAATGTGGACCAATTATTGCAAGCAAGCATATAATCTGATAATATGATGGTAGACATGTATTTCTGGCCGCATCAAAATGTTGACACAATCTCTCCATTCAAACACATGCAGACAGGAAAGGACGAAAGCCTAATACCTGAAAGTTTTTATATGATAAAATCAGGTGAACATACAATACTAGATCAACATAATGTCAAACATGTCAATTACGATTTCCATTGAGCTTTAAAACTGCTACACTAGTCACTGTTATCTACACACTGGTCCACTAGTCCACTAGACAACACAGACACTAGTCACTGTTATCTACACACTGGTCCACTAGACAATACAGACACTAGTCACTGTTATCTACACACTGGTCCACTAGTCCACTAGACAACACAGACACTAGTCACTGTTACCTACACACTGGTCAACTAGACAATACAGACATTTGTCACTGTTATCTACACACTGGTCCACTAGGCAACACAGACACTAGTCACTGTTATCTACACACTGGTCCACTAGGCAACACAGACACTAGTCACTGTTACCTACACACTGGTCCACTAGGCAACACAGACACTAGTCACTGTTATCTACACACTGGTCCACTAGGCAACACAGACACTAGTCACTGTTACCTACACACTGGTCCACTAGGCAACACAGACACTAGTCACTGTTATCTACACACTGGTCCACTAGGCAACACAGACACTAGTCACTGTTACCTACACACTGGTCCACTAGGCAACACAGACACTAGTCACTGTTACCTACACACTGGTCCACTAGACAACACAGACACTAGTCACTGTTACCTACACACTGGTCCACTAGTCCACTAGACAACACAGACACTAGTCACTGTTACCTACACACTGGTCCACTAGGCAACACAGACACTAGTCACTGTTATCTACACACTGGTCCACTAGGCAACACAGACACTAGTCACTGTTACCTACACACTGGTCCACTAGGCAACACAGACACTAGTCACTGTTACCTACACACTGGTCCACTAGACAATACAGACACTAGTCACTGTTACCTACACACTGGTCCACTAGTCCACTAGACAACACAGACACTAGTCACTGTTATCTACACACTGGTCCACTAGGCAACACAGACACTAGTCACTGTTATCTACACACTGGTCCACTAGGCAACACAGACACTAGTCACTGTTATCTACACACTGGTCCACTAGGCAACACAGACACTAGTCACTGTTACCTACACACTGGTCCACTAGGCAACACAGACACTAGTCACTGTTACCTACACACTGGTCCACTAGGCAACACAGACACTAGTCACTGTTACCTACACACTGGTCCACTAGGCAACACAGACACTAGTCACTGTTACCTACACACTGGTCCACTAGACAACACAGACACTAGTCACTGTTACCTACACACTGGTCCACTAGTCCACTAGACAACACAGACACTAGTCACTGTTACCTACACACTGGTCCACTGGACAACACAGACACTAGTCACTGTTACCTACACACTGGTCAACTAGACAATACAGACACTAGTCACTGTTACCTACACACTGGTCCACTAGTCCACTAGACAACACAGACACTAGTCACTGTTACCTACATACTAGTCCACTAGACAACACAGACACTAGTTACTGTTACCTACACACTGGTCCACTGGACAACACAGACATTTGTCACTGTCACCTACACACTGGTCAACTAGACAACACAGACACTAGTCACTGTTACCTACACACTGGTCTACTAGACAACACAGACAATAGTCACTGTTACCTACACACTGGTCCACTAGACAATACAGACACTAGTCACTGTTATCTACACACTGGTCCACTAGACATCACAGACACTAGTCACTGTTACCTACACACTGGTCCACTAGACAACACAGACACTAGTCACTGTTACCTACACACTGGTCCACTAGACAATACAGACACTAGTCACTGTTACCTACACACTGGTCCACTAGACAATACAGACAATAGTCACTGTTACCTACACACTGGTCCACTAGACAATACAGACACTAGTCACTGTTATCTACACACTGGTCCACTAGACATCACAGACACTAGTCACTGTTATCTACACACTGGTCCACTAGACAACACAGACACTAGTCACTGTTACCTACACACTGGTCCACTAGACAATACAGACACTAGTCACTGTTACCTACACACTGGTCCACTAGACAACACAGACAATAGTCACTGTTACCTACACACTGGTCCACTAGACAACACAGACACTAGTCACTGTTACCTACACACTGGTCCACTAGGCAACACAGACACTAGTCACTGTTATCTACACACTGGTCAACTAGACAACACAGACAATAGTCACTGTTACCTACACACTGGTCCACTAGTCCACTAGACAACACAGACACTAGTCACTGTTACCTAAACACTGGTCCAATAGACAACACAGACACTAGTCACTGTTATCTACACACTGGTCCACTAGACAATACAGACACTAGTCACTGTTACCTACACACTGGTCCACTAGACATCACAGACACTAGTCACTGTTATCTACACACTGGTCCACTAGACAACACAGACACTAGTCACCGTTACCTACACACTGGTCCACTAGACAACACAGACACTAGTCACTGTTACCTACACACTGGTCCACTAGACAACACAGACACTAGTCACTGTTACCTACACACTGGTCCACTAGACAAACTAGACAATACAGACACTAGTCATTGTTACCTACACACTGGTCCACTAGACAATACAGACACTAGTCACTGTGATGCAATGTGGTTAAAATGGAAGAAAATGTGTCAGTCTTCTCATTTTGTTTACCACCTACAGAATGAAAGGGCAGGGCCTTGCACAATATTGGTGACAAAATGGTGTGAGGCAGTGCTCGAAATAAGCGCCTGCCCATAGGCCTGTGGCAGGTGGATTTCTTGTCAGACCCGAAATTTCAAAGCTGTCAGGCCTTATAGTCTCTAATAAACATACATGTCGATTTATTTAACACAATAAGCTGCAGTTTCTTAAATGAGGTCTGAAAAGTTTAGTCAGGGCCTGCAGCTTCTAAAGTTCGTGGGTCCTGACAGCAGCCCCAGGCATTATTTTATTTTCAAACACTAGTGTGAGGCATCACTGGAATTGTTACATACAAATCTATTTGTTTTATGTATACTTTATGTATCAAACCATGTCAAGTTGTTTGAAACTGTTGGCTGACTTTGACATATATAGGTGTGTCAAGCCAAAGGTCAAACACTAACGTGCACCTACTGAGTGACTAGGCGAGACACACTAGGCTATCAACAACAGACACACACTGCATCACAGTACACCCATCCGACAACAGCCCATGTCAGGTGAGCCAGCCAACAGAGGGAAGTGATTGGGACAAATACAAATGACATCATATGGTGATCATGATCATAATCATCATCATCATCATCATCATCACCACCACAGCAATGTTCTACACAGCTAACGGTCAAGGTTTTTAAAGAGTACCTCAAGCATGTCAGGAGTATAGCTAATTATTTATATGCCCATTTAGGCTTAATGATGAAATCTGAAAGTGTCAATTATAGTGATTGACTGTATATTGAACATGTTCAATCGATAACATAATAATAGAATAGATAATAAACCTTAATAGCATATCTTCCTCAAGAAAAATCATTCTTATCTAACATGATAAATATATGTTTGTCATTGTCTCATTAAATAAGCCAGAAAATAGCAATCAGCGGTTCCACATTTTCTCCCATGATCTAAGGGTGATTCAGTTAAAAATACCAGATAATAAAGACCCTGAAAGCAATAATCGGTAGCAATTAAATCTGGTCCATACTGATACCAGGAATAATATAGTCTATTACTTGTAATATTAACAGCTGATATTGCAATATATATATATATACTAAAAATATAAATATAAAAATATATATAAAGTGGAGTACTAAGTTAGTCATATTCAACCTGATATCAGAATGGAGTCATTGTTCAGATAAGGTGAGGTGAAATGGGGCTTAACATTACGTCCAAGATTATTGCGCTTAAATAGAGACATGCATGCACGTGGGTATGTATGTGTGTGTGTGTGTGGCTGCTTGTACTAGTCTGGGCTGATGCCAATTTTATAGTGCTAGCCCACCGAGAAACTATGTCACAGTTTAACATGAATACACCATAATGCCTAGTGCCGGACAAGGTAACAAGAAGTACCATCTTTTAACGTCTTCTGTTATGACATGGCTGGGGTTCAAACCCCGGAACTTCCGCTCTCAGGGTGGACACTCTACCACTAGACCACGGAGGCGGTCCTCGTTGAGATAAACAAATCACCGATCATGATGATGAAGGCACCCCACATTTACAATAGTCAAATAACAACAAAAACCTTACACCAGTCAAAGTATGGTTTCATTAATTATTAATCGTTTCGCTGGCATCAATAGTGGGAATCTGATCGTTGTTGGTGTAAACAACAGAGAGTTAGCACTATCTGCCAACCAGTCCACACATGAGAGCCAAGGTAAATGAACATAGAAACAAATCCTAAAAGATTATTGTGAAAAAACATTCACTGTCAATAAATTGTTGACTATTGATCCATTTATGAAGTTGATTATCGACCACAAATTTCGAGGTAGATTCCCATCACCAGTCAATAACAAGTTGTAGAGAAGAAAGTCTGTTGATCACATTGAGTATTGAATGTTCATGGGATATTTTCACCACTATTCTATTTTTTACACAATATATCACATGTAATAATAACTGGCATTCTTAATCCCTTATCATATTCTTACTTATAGTCGAAAGGTCATTGAATTTCAAATCTTGGTTTAAAAACAGGTTCAAAAAAAATTGCAGGACATGTGTACCGTCAACTTAGCGTCAACAGATATTTTCCAAATCTTTTCATGTTTTTAATCAAGGTACTCACATGATTTGATGCACTTCACAAAGGAAGACTCATTTTATTACAATATTGATCTTGATTATCGATCAGATCATCTTCACCATGTTCACTGGGCATTTCACATTTTGTTTTAAGCAAATGCAAGTGATATTAGAGGTGAAATCTGATTGGTCAATTGGCGGGACATAGAAAGGACATAACTCGTGATAGCCACTGGTGGTGCTACAATGGAACCCAGAAATTCCGTCCTTGTTCGGTAAGGGTGGAAACTGGACTTTTAGTAAGTTTTACAGTCAGTTAACTCCCTTGCCTAGGGAAGATGGGGCTGGGATGGATCAAAAGTTATTACCCGGACACACACACCAGACCAGACCTGGCTACTTGTTACCGTGACCTTGATTTGTTTATTGAGGCATTTCCCTTAAGCCGCTTTTAAGTTATTATCATGATTATATCATGTATATTGGGCATATTTCATCTTTAGTATATTACGTCACAGGGGGTCCACTGGACCCCTAGTTTTGTAAGTCAAGGGTAAAACCCTAAAACCCTGGGTGTTTATTAAATGAATCACTGGTAGATCATGGGAGCAATATGTTCAGCTCAAAGACTAATGATGGGCAAGATCACAAGAAAGGGAAATATCTGGAGTCAAAACCATGCAAGAAGAATGGGATATCACGTTTGGTCAGTTAAGTTGAACCCAAGGTCTCTATTAACTGCATAAACATTTGCATCTTTGCCAAAGATGACTTGAACCATGAATCACTACTCCACTACATGCATGAAATAACTACCGTATTCGACGTAATAAGCGCCCCGCTCTAATAAGCGCCCACGGCGATATTTGCTAATATATTGGCTAATGAACAATCCCAATCAGCACCCCTTCCGATTGATCAATGTACACAGGACTTTTTTATTCGTGTATAATACGCACTCGTGTGTTATATCACCCTTAATTATTGGCAATTAAATTCTGGAAAAATACATCCGTCGCATGTAAACATTTCAGGCTGTTAGCATAAACCACGAAATTTACGATCTTTCAACTCAAAATAATATTCTAATAAGCGCCCCCTATTTCTAATTTTGAGAGCGCCCTGGGCGCTTATTACGTTGAATACAGTAATACTAATAGCATTAAAGGTTTTGTCTTTGCTATAAAATTAAATCTAGCTAAACAGAAGATGAACACAAACTTGTTATAAATGGTTTCTTTCTCTTTATTAACAGTCAGATGTTCACAGGGCCAGGTAATGAATTTAATACACAGGTGACAGCATGACCCTACCCGAACTTGGGTAATCCTGGCCCTAAAGAACCCCCGCTAATTTCGAACAAAGCTGCATGGCTCAAAGAATAAAAACAATTCTTTTCTTTTGGTCAGGGCTGGCAAGTATTTCAGCTAGCCAGTCCTGTGGTCTGGCTGAAATTTTTGGGAGTTTCATACCCTGCTCACCCTATCTAGATCATAATCTGCAACAAAATTTGTCAATAATAATAATAATAATGATAAAATGTAGGCTTAAGAAAATTTGGAGTTCAGAGCTGAAACCTCGCAATAAAGTTAAAGCCACAAATACTTATGCTGTACCCGTCCTTTCATATTCTTTTGGTGTTGTTGAGTAGATGAAACAAGAAATTCAGGGTATTGACACCCTCACACGAAGAATCATGTCAGACAATAGATCCCACCACCCTCACTCGCTTATTTTTACCAATCATAATTGGAGGGCGTGGTTTGATTAATATGGAGGCTCTTTATGATAGAATTGTTTTGTGCACTTTGCACACATTTATTTGTCTGATGATCTTCTTGTGAAGCATGTCAAGACTCATGATGAAAACAAGGCATTCCACAGTTTACTTAAATGAGCCAAGGGTGTGGGACATAATGTCAATGTTAATGTTGATTTTGTTGAAGGTTCTGTACTGCTGGACGGTACAGAAATGAGTGTCAACCAAGCGAAGTGCCATATCAAATTGGCCCAGACTCAGTTTTTTAAGGAGAGGCTATCTGAACAATCACTGCATCGAGTTTATGTGCAGTGTGTTGAGAAGATCAGCAACCCTTCAGAGTCCTTCGCTTGAATGAAGTTGGCTGGCCTGAAAAGTGAAACAGAAGGCTTTCTGTTTGCTGCTCAGGACCAGTCACTTCCCACTCAATACCGTCAATGTGTGAGTTTGCCTCAAAATGTGAATATGAAATGTAGCATGATTAGGATGTAGCATGATGTAGATTATGCAATGAATTTAATGAGACTGTCCAACACATTGTCAGTGGCAACATGATCATGATGATGGAATGGCTCGATCTTCGCAATGCTTGTGGTTTTGACACCGAGGTCCATCCATGGTACGACCCGGAGTATGTAGAGGGTGTCATGGAAAATGATAAATACAAAATTCTTTGGAATAGGCCTGTATACAGCCTCAGAAGTATCCAGGCCAACAAACCTGATCTTGTCCATTTTGATAAATCCAATGAAATCATTTATATCATTGAATTTTCTGTTCCTTTTGACACTAATGTGATTGACAAGTTTGAGGAAAAACATGGTAAATATGCAGACCTCACTTTCGAAATGTCATGCTTGCATCCCAAGTACCAAGTTGTCAGACTCCCCATAGTTCTTGGTGCCTTAGGTTTGGTACCTCCCAATCTGCTGACTGACATTGGGAGAGTGTTGCAGTGTTGGAGATCTTCACATTCTCCAAAAAGTTCTGGGTGGGTTTGACTAGGCAGCGCTTCCTGGAAGAAGTCCCATTCGCTGTCTGGGCTGCACGTAGAGGAGGGGGAAGGACCCTGAGCTGATGATGAGCCTAACCAGCCTGACTGTGCCAGGATCACACAAACCGTCTTTGCTGCATTTTTTAATAATTTTAATCTGTACATAATAAAAATGATGATGATGATGATGATAAAGTAAATAATTATTTGTGTTTATTGTCGTAGTCAGCATGGTCATCAATATTTCACAATGACCCATATATAATATTAGCGAAACAGTGACCAATTGTGACTGCAACCATGAGTAACAATCAGGATACGATGACACTCTAGCGGAGTCAGTAAGCCTGACAATGTGATCCAAATTTTCTTTGACTCTTACAAGGATGGAGCAATGCTCAAAGTGAGGGGCATCATAAGCATCTATCCACGCAATTGGGATGAGATGACCTGGATCAAGCAAGTCAGTGAGCCTGATCTCCTGATCTCGATAGTGGCTTCTTATGACAAACACAGTCGCTGAAGACTAATTCTAACATGGAGCTTCATGGGTGTACTGGAGCTTCGATACCCACACATAATAATGCCAAATGTCAGGTTTGGGACACAGGCCTCGATTACTCTGTGTTGGGGTGGAGATTGTGTGTGGAGAGCTTTTTAACTATTGCAAGAGTTACAAGAAGTTAACTTGGCTAATATTCAGCCCTGTACATTGTTCTCAGACAAATGCTCCTCGGCACAACTTGTACCGTTACATATAAAGTGGTTTGTTTCATATCCAGGGTATATAGCAGAGCTCCAGATAAGCTGCGTATCTGCGTAAAATACGCACAAAAATGCAGAAATACCCAGTAAAATAAAATCCAAGCGTATCAAATACGCAACGGACATTACAGATTCGCTACAAAAATAAAACTTGTGCGTATCATCAAAATATTGTGAAGTAACCCTGCGTATTCGATTAGCAAATCAGCAACTTATTTTGAAATTATAAACAGACATTCCGTCAACCTTGCCAAACTCCACGATGACAGTTACATCATGATCATTTGCCATCACACTTTCTTGTGGAAGTATCGTGGTATTTTTTAGTCCTATAAAGCTCTCGAACCCACACGACACCAGTTTGCAGGGACTGGATGAATAGTGTTTTTAAATATTTAACTTAAATACCCACATGTGTAAAAACTAGTGGGTAACAGAAATTTGAATACCCAGATAGAATTACTGATACCCAATGATTTTAAAATGCATGGGTAAAATACCCACACAACCAAAAGCTTATCTGGAGCTCTGATATAGTAATATTGACAAAATAAGTTTTCTACCATTATGAACAATATCACTTTACAGTTTGAGCATGTATGAACATTATTGAATAAACTATGGACAACCCATTGTCTCAAGTTGTGACAAAAGTATCCTGAAAGGTTTTCTTAAGGTGTGCCTATGCAACCTGTGACAACTGACATGCCAGGCTCATGTCTACCCAATAACCCTTGATGATCCTCAGAGATCAGTGACACACTGAAAATAGTGAAATACAGTAACATTAACAATGCTAGCAGAGATAAATCTGGGTGTAACAAAAGTCTTGACAAATGTAAATTGGTCAATAACCATGGTAAAGTTTTTTTCACTAAACGTTCAACAATTGGATTAAAATGTTTTCCCCATGGATGCCTTGAAATCTGCAATCCATTTTCCTTGTCTTCAGCAAATAATCTGATTAAGTGACAGGGAACATTAACTAATTTCCTGACATGAGTACTCCAAAATGTCAGATTTCAATGCTACATTATTCAGTCACTGGAACTGATGACTTGATAGCAAACCATATGCCAGTTATATCAAGACACAGTGTTGTCAAACTGAAACATACACTTATATTCTGAATGCTCATTACAACAAATCACCTGTTTAGCAGATTTTTTGAGTAGTTGTAACAATCAATATTCCAGCTACAACACAGTGAACTGTATATTACTGAGTCTAGGACAGGCAAACCAGTGGTTGATATTATCACCAATGTCCCAAGCCTTCAGGGTAGAACACAAAATCAACTAAGTTATTGAGTCTGACCACCTCATCCATTATCTTATGATAAGAATAGATTACTTTGCACCAAATCTACCAAAGTATCCCGACAGGGATGTTTGCTTTCAAAAAATATAGTATCACCCTAAACATGCTGCGTGTCAGTCATGTCCACCAATTAGGAACCGGATGTCCAGTGATCATGTGACAAGGTTCATACAGATATCATGGATATAGAACACTAAATTTCAAGGCCTTATAAAAAAATTTCAAGGCTACCAATTGTCATTTGCGAGGCTTTTTATGTTGGGTTATTAGCCCTAGTCTGTCAATATTTTATTAAATCCAGCTTACGATATATTAGTTGTAAGACCTAAAAAGCAATATGATCATTACACAAGATTTAAGTTTCACCAAAAAAGGTGAAGTAAGTCTGTCATGAATTGTTCAGGGTCTTTGGCACACAAATCTATCACTCTGAGAAATCTCACTTTAACATCTATTGTACATATTTTTTGTACAATTTCAAGACTTTTCAAGCTAATTTGGTGTTTTCAAGAGAGACCTTAAAACTGAAGGGGTTTTTTCAAGCCTGAACAAACCCTGTGTGATGATGTTGTATTGATATTTGAGGTCTGATTCTTCATCCCACCATTTCCCTCTACTCGCACACGGATATCTTTTTGTTAAAATCTTGCTGCATAATCACAGCTATGTACTGATCCGCTATAGATATTCAACATTGATTTGGTAGCTAAAGCATTTACAAATCGCTCCTACAGAACTTTCTTATAGAGTCAGATACTGATTGTGCTAAGTTGGATCATTGATGAATAAATGTCGTAGGAAGTTTAATACCCTAGTTCTCCAATCATTTATCTATAGAGCAAAGCACAATGCAAACATGTCAAGTTCTACCACTCTTCTAGAACACATCAACAGGGACAAACATTTGACACATTCTTAGACAAAGCGCAATTTCAATGGAAACATATAGTAAATGGTTTGGGAAATAGGAGAATATAAATGGTTTTCTAAGGCTGGTGTAAAAATCAGCATTGGACTATCAGCACAAGAACCTTTCCAACTGGCATAAACATACATCAACTGAAGGAATACCTTATACATAATCTTCATAACCATCTTGCATAGGTATCTGGATTTATCAATAAGATCATGGTAATACTTGAAAGTTGAATGTACATGATGTTCAGTAGACTGCCACACTGCTGCATGCATGGAACTATCTAGAGCCAGACAATCTGTGACAGAGATCTGCTGGTACATAGGACTAAAAAAGACTAGATTCGTTGAATGTGAATGGTCTATATTTCGGGGATCTGCATCTACAAACCTCCAACTGCCTCTGTTGAACTTCACCCACTAGAGTGGGCATCTTCCTTCTTTTAAAATATTAAGTTAGAATCTTAAATTTCAAAACAACAGTAGTTTGACTTCAGTTTGACAAGTTTTTCCTCTCGATAGCCTATTTCCCCACCACGTGAACTTTGGAGTGAATGAAATAATAACTTTTTTTTGTGAGTTCTTGACACAATATGAACTCACCACCCGGATAATTTGTGAGTCAATATTAGTGAATTGCGACATGTGTTCTGTCAAACTGTAGTTGAGCAATGCCACCGTCCACAGCCGTCACTGGGGCCAGTGGGGGCGTAGAAACCAAACTGTCACTGTCAGAATCTAATGTATTTTGGATTTCCGCACTACCTAACTACACTACACGCTGTCAGCTAGGCATGAATTGGTCATGTTGTGCAGAATACATGTCAAAATACTCGCTGCAGCATATAATAACAAATTACAGACAAACACTAAATTCCATACTCGATGACTAACCTGTATCTCCGCCATGTTTATTACTAGGTCAGCTGACTGGAGCTGCCACCTGTTTCTGATGAAAGGTAGATAACTCTTCCGGGTCTGGCAAGAGAGAATATGGATTCTTCCCGGCAACAGACGAACTTAAAACGAAGAACTAACCATCGAACGGCTGCAAACTTTCTGTTTTAAGTTAGCGCTATTTATTTCTGAGTCTGTTGCTTGCCAAGTGATGGCCATTTTGATGTGTACGTGTTCATGAATCAATTAACAAAATACTTTCGATAAAGAGGTAAACAAACGACTTGGCAGAACCAGTCAGTAGGGAAAAGAAATGAGATTTTGGTTTCAACACTGCACAAAGAACTCGGACACATTCATACAAACAAAACCTGTGAAATTTCCTTCTTTTCAGAAAAAGATACGGAAGGCCCGGTCAAAGACGTAAATGTAAAGTTATGCGACTTTTCAAAGTTTGATTATTTCTACTTCATGTGGTTCGCATATCACTTAGTGAAACTAAAGTGGTCGAATGTAGATCTATATATATTTACTGACTACACAAAATCAACAATCTTTAAGTTCAGTAATAAGCCGCCTTAAGCTATCCATAAGCTAAGCAATTCATAAAAAAGCCTTAACGATGTAGATGTGTTGAACACTAAGAACTATAGCGACCACCTGTGTCTGTCAGAAGAAGTATTTCACCTATGTCAAGTGAGAGCGAGATGAGGTGGGGTGTAACTTTTTTCACTCTCATAGCGACCGTGTATGTGTGGCTGCTTATACTGAGAAACCATGGCGCAGATTAACATGGATTCCCAAGTCGGACACATTATACTGACCCCGACCCGGCCAGTTCTTGCTTTATCCCTTCAATGGTGAGCAGTTGTAACAAGTACCATCGTTCAACGCCTCTTGGTGTGAAACGGCCAGATCTAAACACTCAGGAGTGAGTGTATCAGAGTGTGAGTGAGTGAGTGCCTGCGTGAGTGCGTGGGGATGTTATTTTATTGTACACTTCGCAATATATTACATTATAACGGACTACATCAGGTAGTAATGGGGATGTGGCTGGAATATTGCTAAAAGTGGCTTGAAACCGTCACTGCACACTGGTGTGTCTGATCCCATTTCATTGACTTCCAGTGATAAAGTGTTGCACAGCTTTTAGCAATATTCCTGCCATAGCATAGTGAGTGAGTGAGTTGGGTCTAATGCCGCTTTTAACTGTGGTGCTATCGTATCATGGCGTACGTGTCAGCTTAATGTAGGAAGAAAGCCCGAAGTGATGCAGGTCTCAGTCGTTAGCACCTTGGTTAAAATCACTAGCATGGGTATGGTGCTGCCAAACCTAGAAACATAATCGGTGAGAAACGGGATTCGAAGTCCTAATGAAAGGTTTCTGGCATGCCCTTAGGACGCAACTCTGCACAGCGAATTGCGGCGCCATAGACGATTAGGCCACCCGTTATCACACATAGTACCCATATGGGCAAACAAAACCAATGTGGCCTTGACTATACCCCACAGACCCTCAAAGAGAACCAGGCTGATAAGTATGCTGTAATATCAATGATTACGGTATAAAGCTACAATCAATTATTCGCTGAAAGTAACAAAACAGGGAAATGTGTACTCTACAACACGCATGGAGTCAATGCTCCATGACTACAGAAACAACCAGTTCATTAAAATTATTCATTGTTTACCATGTTTACAGTAATCATACACTTATGCAAATTGTTTAGATTAGAGGTTAACATCTTGGCTGCATCAGATGGGGGATAGCCAACGTGATAACATGGCATCACACGTTTCAAACACAACTGAACATATTCGATGATCTGATAAAAACAACTATAACAAAGTGCAGAAATATCAAAACACTCGACCACCCAACAACATAAATCCTATGATTTGACCTCATAACAACCAGAATGAATCTGGCACTAAAACGGCACGGGGAATGAGTGAGTAAGTATGGTTTTGGACCGCTTTTAGCAAATGACGGCGGGGCGTGACGAGGGAACGCTTTAACCGCTCGGCTACCCCGTCACCCTGACCAGGATGGTGGGACTCTCAGGGCTGCTGTATTACATGAAGTCATCTCCAAGCATACCAAGATGACTCAAGTGCCAACCTTCCTTGCACAAGTGTCCAGCTCAACAAATTGAGTGAGCGAATGTTCCTGCTACATCCAAACAAGTCTGGACCGGGCAAACCAGATTTTGAAAACATGAGAAAGGATGACACAGCATGACCAGAGTTCCGCATCTTCGCAGGCTCGAACAAGGTACTGGGTCGGCAAAGGGATAACAGCAGCATGATTATCATTGCTAAGGGATTACTACAATCATAGCGCTAAGATTGCTTTATAAAATCTCAAGAGATCCAGCGGGAACTGATTTACTGCAATGAAAATCCTTGTGCATCGTAAGAAAATGAAGGCCAACAAAGCATATAATTCAACAGTATGGCACTATTTCCTCAGTGACACTAATCTATTTTTCCACAACGTAGTCCATAGTATACAGCAGTTTTGTTCATAAAATGTCATTCAGATGAGATTGTCATGTCTTGTCTGGACCAGAATTTGCCATCAGTTAGAGGCTGATATAAGTGTGTTCATTCATCCTTGCGAGTTTGGGCACTAGCTTCCCCTACAAGTGCTGGCTGAAACTCGGCATCCTGTCTGTTGTGGAATCCAGGCATCCCTGATCACAGACTGACGGCTTGATCTACACGGGGGTGTTGTTTGTTGGGAGGCCAAGGTCACGTTGTGTGAACTGTGACCTTGATGTGAGTGAGTCTGTGAGTTGGGCAAGTCTGCATGGGGTCACTACAGTTGTCCCGACTTCACAAAACTACCTAAAGCGAAAGAATTTTATCTACAAGAAAAATATTCTTCTAAGAAATCTCTCTGGGATTGCAGTTTCTAATACACTCTGGGGCAAATGTTAACGCAGCGTATTTCTGACCGTTTCCATGCAGTGAAATAGTCCAAATTAACAAAGTTCCAGGTTAATGATACATGGGTACGTAGTAATTCTCATGGGTCTCCGGATAAACTGAGGTTCACTGTACTTCTCATCCTATTTTTAAGAACCATAGACCACACACACATTGATATATGTTTCCACAGTTACGCACAACGTCTTCAGATAACTTATTCACAAATATGCGTATCAGTTATGTAATACGTACAATCTTTTATGAAAATATATTAAATATGTTTAGTTATATATCGATAATGTGAAAATCTCTGACGAAATATCCAAATTGCATTGTCGTGTGTATTCTTGCTATCATTTATTTGTATTTGTTGTTTCTATTCGTTCCTTAGTTGGAGATAAATACCTGTCTAATCTTCATATTGGAAGGTAATAATCACATCGTTCATGCCTTTATTCTTGCGTGACTTCAAATATAGTACCACCATTACACCTAAATGCATTTTTGGGGTGTGAAAACGGACCAGCCTATTTGAACCTCTTTTCTAGGCAAATCTGACTTGCGAAACATTTAACTTAAACTTTTTTTCTGGTTTTAATACGCATAATATATAAATATCTAACGTTTATTTGGTTTTTAGAGGTTTTGAAAAGGGAGGTACTTTTTTATAACTTTAAGAGTAGGCTCCCTTCTAAGAATAATATTTAGGTCAGGTAAGTTTTCTATATTTAACATCGGGGAATTTAACTTGGTTGAAATACTAAATATTTCATTCATTCATTTAAGAAATATTAAAAAAAATAAAAGTCAATTCCGGTGTTGCTATGGTAACGGTTGCCAAGTTCAAGCTCGACTCTTACGAATCTTCGTTTGCCGAAGCGTATCATTGCTACCACACCTCTGCTCTTTTGAAGGTTTCTTCGGTATATTTGAGTTCCCGTGCTTTGATCCTACTGCAGTAAGGTAATTAAACGTCTTGCCTGTATAGATATAGTCTGCTGTTGCTCTAATGTTCCCAGGTTTACCTTTGTTGGCAATTTAAACATAATAACTCATCCTTGACAACAGCCCAAATGTCCTCCTTTCTAGGTCCACTTTGTAATGTCCATACAGTGTAAACTTCCACATATATCCTCAACGGTAATTGACAGGCCATAAGGCCCCCGGGTTTATAACACTAACTCTATCTATACCAGGGGTTCGAATCGACATGACAGCGTTAGAAATTGGCACTGGTCCTATAGGCCAAACTGCCCAATAGTATCATAAGGACAAGAAGAAATTTGCCTTTTGTGGTTTTGCTATTACGTTTTTTAATAAGGACTAGTGGTCTGTGTTTCTATAGCTGCATGATAGAACAGTATTCAAAGTGAGTGAGTGAGTGAGTGAGTTGGGTTTAACGCCGCTTTTAACATTATTCCAGTTATATCACGGCGTGTCAGCTTAATGTGGGAGGAAAGCCCGAAGTGATGCAGGTCTCACTGTTCTACTGTTATCTGGTCTCCTTACCGATATAAATTTGAATCTGGCCGTTCT
The DNA here is from genome assembly GCF_023055435.1 of Haliotis rufescens. Lineage (NCBI taxonomy): Eukaryota > Metazoa > Mollusca > Gastropoda > Lepetellida > Haliotidae > Haliotis > Haliotis rufescens. The sequence goes on along the minus strand of NW_025964334.1, from coordinate 39,994,465 downwards.
GTTGTGATTTCAATTTAAAATATCCATGACCACCTGGTAACTCCCAGTGCAGTTTATGGTAGCTGAACAGACTTAATACAAATGCTACTGAAATCTTGTAAAGAATAGTTCATGGTTTACACACCATTAAGCCAAACTATTTATTGTGAGTTTAAATAACTTTTCGGGTTATATTTGAAGTCGAAATATTGACCTTTTGACCATATCTAGATATATGTCAGAAACTAACTAAATTGATATGTTGATATAATGTATCAAATTGTAACCTACTGAGAATTTACAATCGTAACAAATCAGAAGTTTGCATCAGTTGCGTATTTGATGTAAATTGTAATGGACTCAAATGCATTCCAATAAAATATTAGACCTCTCGATCTACTTGTGCTGTTGTGATTGTGAACAGTTGTTATTTTGATTGTCAATGTTGACAGATTAGATAGCATGAGGTGTAATATTTCAACAGAATTATTACACAAAGGGTGTGTAAATATTTAAAGTAAAGTACAGTTTGATCTGCAATTTTGGTTACAATTAATATTTCTACCAAAATGATATTTACTTTACTGTACCAATTAAATCATGTCATGAAATGAACAAAAACCCAACTAATTTATGTCCAGTAAATGTTCAATTTACATTTGATCTTTATATAATTTACAGAAACAGATAACTCTTTAACAGTTTGTATTCAAATATTTCAAATGCATAAATTTATAATGACATTACTAAAACCTTAAAGTATAAAAAGAATTATTTTTAATTCCCATGTGTATTGCAATCATAACTCATTAATTCCCTTTGTTTAATTGTGAAACCCATCTGGTTTTATGTCCACAAACATGTTTTGAAACTTTTAAAACAAAACGATTTCTTTTGTGCAAGCAATTGCCATGTATTATTGATTATTAATCATATCAATTTATATATAAGAATATAGTTGTGCTTACTGTGTCATTTTGCAATAATTATATTGTTATGATGTAATATTTTACTATTGTTAACAATCTTTAGAACTTTAGTTTATTTCAATTAAGTCAAGTGGTGTGATCATTTTGATATTTTTTTATAATTCAATCAAAACAAGAAAAAAAAAAATATATAAATACATAGAAGAAATTTGTTTTCCTTGTCAAATAACGATGATAGCATGAATTTATCTCATGCTCCTTGTATGCATGCTCCTTATGAAAATTCATTCCATTTCTTCTTCGAATGTACCTTATATGATGATTTTAGGGAGCCATTACTGACAGCTATCGATAATCTTGGAGGACAAAAAACTCTACATAGTATTCTTTTTGGTGATCCAAACTTAGATGTTTTCCTGAATACAAAAATATTCTTGTCTGTACACAAATTTATAGAAACGACTAACAGATTCAGTAGCTAGCATATTATTGTTTCCAAACTGTTATTCATTAATATTGTTAAATCTATATTCAACACTAAAATGTATAATATTAGGATATGTATGAGATGCACACTGTCTTCACTTTCCAGCACATTTTACATATCCTTCATATGAGCACTGTATATATATTGCGCACTATGTTTCCACAATGTGAAGCTTCAACTGTAAATTGTTCATTTTCATTATGCAATATTATGTATAACTGTATATAGGGAGAAGGCGGTAATAAGTGCTGCCCTTTGTCTTTTTGGACAATAAAATATGTTTAATAATATTTCATCTTGTGATCTGACAAAGTTAATATTTTCAAGTCAAGATATCAACTTTAGTAAACCACATGAAGGGATAAACATTGCATTTGACAAAATAAATTCAAGTCTTATATTTTCTTTGTGATCTTCATGACCTTACTCAGAAGACCATAGTGTCAATGAGGCAGACTGACTGTAGGTGTGACAAAGCGTGATATTTCACCTGATTTTCACTCCAGCAAAAGTATGTTTTCAACATGGTTAGACTAAACAAAGTATTTCATGATTAAAGACATACCGGTAATGCAAATATCAAAACGTGTTTCATTTAAACAAGAGTGAATTTCTGTGTGACATTGATTTAAAGAGCTTTAGTACACTGTCATTAAATTGATGCATCTGTTGAGTTTACTGTTTACAAAGAATATACTGTTTGAGTTTTCGACATATCAGATGAATTGATGCCTTCAAGATTGTTCGTAGCATGTAATGTTACACACTGTGATTGAATTTCCTTAAACTTCTCTATTTCAGAGGAATGTTGTTTTCTAAATAAGCAATATTTTGAGAGAAGGTGAATATGCATTGTTTATAAAAAATGTTATTGAAGTAGGAATATTATTACAATATTATTGAATTATTCATTTCAGGCCAGCGAGTCAACACAATGAAGTACTAGTATCCGGTGACGGATGTCTGGAGGAGCTTTCTGCTGACAGTAACACAATGGTTACAATGTGCGTCCTGTCAAAGGACGAGGAAGTGAAAAGCCATAATCATTTAATCAACAAATGTGCTTCCTGTCATATTTCACTTAAATAGGACGAGGAAGTGAAAAGCCTTATTCACTCACAAATCAACATGGCCAATATTTATCGAACACTGAAAAAGCACATTGTACCATTTGTTTACAAGCAAGAAAATTATTTTCTCCTGGAATTTAATTAGGTGCTTTTGACTGACAAAGACACCCAGTCCATGTTAAGTTTTGAAAACTTATATTGTGAGAAATAAAGATATGAAAATTTTGGTTTGTTTTTCTTTGTTAAATATGAGAAATCCAGATTGTTCCATCAACATAATTTGTACCGATACATATATTTTATCTTGGCTTGATTACCAATTGAAGTTGATTCCTTTATATCTTTTGTTATTTTATCTGTACTCATATCTGATCAAGACATTTTCAAACTATCCAGGATAAATGTATTAGTGGCTTCCTTTTGATATACAATTACCTATCATCATACAGGATTAGGTGAGGGTGTTCAAGAAGTTGGTAGTTGTATCAATTCTTATATTTCTTCAATTTCATACATTATTTATATTTATCAATTTTTAGTTTCCCTTTAACTTATTTTAAACAGTTCACACATTATTACTTTTGTCGTGCACGGTGCAATCTCAATCGGCAATAATCAGTTAAGTAAGTGATGTTTGAAAGTATCATCTGTCATTGTACACACTGAATAGAGTTATCGCCCCTTCTGAATATTTATTTTGACACACGAATTATTTTCATAATTAACATTGTAATATGTTAAAATGAAAATCTTAGCAGAAAAAGTGTCTTTTGTCAACTGAACTCATGGCAAAACGATAGTGCGTTGTGCAGCAAACACCACTATGAAACGTGAAATAAACATGATCTCAATCTTGATCTAGAGTTCGCCAAGCCACGCATTGGCAGCAATTTTGCAAAAGGAAACTGACGTGTTTCATGGTATGCGGTTTATTTACGATACAAAACTTCTGTCATTGAATGTACTGTCACATTGTATCTATATGCCGACGAGGTTATGATAAAACAATCTATTTCTGAAATACGTATCTCGAAATGCACCTTTCGATTCACTTCCGGGATCCTGACAGCAAAATGCTAATTCCAGTGTATTACAAGCATATTTTAGTTGGACCTCATGATTTAATGTGAAATATCTTCTGTATTAGATACAGAGGATACCATTTTTTGTTTGTTTAAAATGTCCATCACTGAAATGCACAACATGCTGTCTGTTCCCTATGAGCTGATGCGACTCTCACTGCATGGAGCTATGCTCTCCAAGCCTCGTTTTCGATCCAAGATGGCGAAAGTGTGAAAAAGGTCATAATGGCCACTAAACGAGTACCTAACCCTAATGATCGTAAAGGGGATCCAAGGGTTAAGGATAGACTTCGGGTAATCTAATAGCCACTAAACGGGTTCCTAACCCTAATGATCGTAAAGGGGGTGATTGATCGTAAAGGGGATCCAAGGGCTAATGATAGAGAGTTCGGGGTAACCTACCCTAAAACTGGCGACATTTGGATGTGTTCAGCGCCAATATAATCCCTAATAAACTGCATTCTTGTGCATAATAATGAAAATTAATGAACTGAAAAAATAATATGTGTATATTAGTTCCCATTTATAACCACTTTATCCACTTCAATTACGAGAAAAACGAAATAAAAAATAAATAAAAAATAAAAGTGCTTTCGTAAACTAGCGCTTGCTCTAAAATGCGCCGCCGCAGGCTATAATTAGTAAACAAATACTCAAAACTCTCAACACTGCAGGGCGGATTCAATGACATTGCGTGTAGAGATGATAGATCACTGGGAGGAGCTTATGCACACTCGACGACCCCTGACGTCACTGGGCATTGTCTCCCCGGTGTGATTGGCAACAAAATACTACACATTACGTCATAGGGTATGATCACGTGTTTGAAAAGTTTGTGGTACTGAATTCTAAAGGTAGGCCCTAAAGCATGTAAAGGCTAGCTTTTCAGTTTTCTATATTTATCTCTGAATGGAATACTTTCTGCCATTATATACTGTGATACTGTGATATACTTGGTTACACTACATTTTATTGTCCCTTCTATGTTACATCTCTATATAATTTCTCTAAATAGTTTAATATTTTCTCTATTATTGCCAATGTGAATGTAAGTCACTACTATTAGTTTGTAATAGCTTAAAGCCTTACTCTTGTCACTGTCTTTAAATTGTGTCCCGGTCAGCCATTGCCTCCTCTCAGTGTTATTTTTCAGGTCATCAACAGTCCTGCCGTTTCTTCTACTGTTCACTCATAACACAATCAACACTGCTTTTATGTAGTATCTGGTAAGGTGAATCTGGCATTTGTTTCAGGTTAGAACTATATGTAAAGGTAACAGAAAGGTGAATAGATAATTTGTTGTCCAAAATTGACTAAGTGTAAACTTTTGTTTTAAAAAAAAATCTGTGCATTAAAAAAAGGCTCATTTCCATTGGGCTGTTGGAAATCAGATACTTTTCTCTATCATTCATTCATAAGATGTAATGTTAAAGTCATAGCTAGTACAGGTGGTGTACGCGTGGCTGGAAGGGGAGGTGGAGGCCACTGTTTGGTTAGGCTAGTAGTTTCTATACAGTGTGTAAATAAGCTGAACATTGGTAAACATTAACTGTATGAAATGAATTGCCTATATGATGTGTTTTTCTTATGATTTTAAATGCAATAATAATTGTTTGTTTCTGTTTATTCATGCATTAAAAATATAAATCCTAATATCTTAAATCTGTGTCTTTTGTTGTCATTCATACCCAAGGCAATATATGGGCGGCTTACACCAGAAACGGGCTTCACACTTTGTACCCATGTCCTTGGCGTGAGGAGCAATACTTTACCCACCAGGCCACATCCACCGCCCCTACCCAAGGCAGATGTGGGCCGAGTCAGTGTGCTCTGAAAGTGAGGTTTATTCCTCCCTTTGACCATATATTCACAAGAACTGATGTTTGTCGTTTGTTTGTTTGGTGTATAACGCTGCACTATGTGTCATTAGTCCAGCAATTTCACTCTTGCCTGAAAATAATTGAGTCGGGACAGACAATCGAGTGATTGATGTTGTGAGCAAAGATATTTGGGATACTGTAATGTAGAAGTATCAAATCAATTAGAATACCTCCAGCTAGAAGCTGCCAGAATAGTTACTGGGCTCCCAAAGTATACTCCCACAAACATCTGTATTATGAAACGGGATGGTAAACGTTAATAGAACGGAGGGAGCGTATGCAATGTTTGTTCTACGACATACAAAGAAATATTGCATCAGCTTATCTTAAAGACACTGTTCCAACCAATGTAGGTTCAAATGTAAGATATAATTTCAGAAATTCAGACAATATTGTGGTTCAAACTACTAGACGAAAACACTCAACCTGTTCTTTTATTCAATCAACTGTAAGATTATGGAACACTATTCCTGTTCAAGTCATACATGTAGAAAGAGCAATGTGTTGCACCTTCATATTTTCCCTATGGTGTTGGGAAGCTGAATATTTATCATATTCGATTAAGATACATAACAAGCTAGTCATCTAAAATATACAGAATAGAGATAAAATGTGATCTGAAATGTGAATGTGGTGGTCCATGTAAAAAATCATTTCAATATTTATTAGAGTGTCCATTGTGTAACCACCAAGGAAAATCTATGTTAACCATTCGGGACATTTACAGAACGCCTTGAACAAAAATGTTGAATTACATTTTTAAGGTTGATGTTAAACGGACATGAATGTTTGTCAACAATCGAAAATCAACATATCTTAAAACCAGTGCAAATGTTTATAAGTCCTACAAAGTGATTTGGGTAACTCATAAATGTAAATACTAGGGTACATTCCTATTATAGCTAAACACTTATCTTTCCTTGTGTATGCTTTGCTGTACAAGCTTTTGTAGATACCATGGAAAGGGAGTCCTAAGTTGGATAACTTGTTCCCAATCCTTTTCAATCTGAATAAAATATGTTTAAAACAAAACAGACAGTCGGGGAAGGATGTCACTCAATAAACATAATACTCACAAGTAAAGTCACGGAATCTGACAATTCGTGACCAACTCGTGTTATTCCGGGACAAGTCGAATTGCCCCTCTCCATTCGTGACCAACTCGTGTTATTCTGGGACAAGTCTAATAGCACCTCTCCATTCGTGACCAACTCGTGTTATTCCGGGACAAGTCGAATTGCCCCTCTCCATTCGTGACCAACTCGTGTTATTCTGGGACAAGTCTAATAGCACCTCTCCATTCGTGACCAACTCGTGTTATTCCGGGACAAGTCGAATTGCCCCTCTCCATTCGTGACCAACTCGTGTTATTCCGGGACAAGTCTAATAGCCCCTCTCGTGACCATTGTTGCGACCAGGTTCCGTCTAAGCGCAAAGAGGCATAGCTTAAAGAATTGTCTACTTGTTGCGTAATGATTCACGTATATTTCCCCATATATTATATAATTTCAGATGCAATTTAAAGCACATATGGACATGCGGTATTATACGGCATGATTGAACACATATATATGTATCTTGGGCATATTTTTAGATGCAAGACATATATAAAATCAAAAATGATTCCTGAGGGATTCTTTGACCGAAGAACTTGAAGTCATACGCGCATTTTGATTGTTGTATATTTTCGCACATAACATTCAGCGATAGGGGGACGAGTGCAGAATACGGAAAGGGGCGAGTGGCGACGAATGATTCTAATCGGGCATTCGTGACCAACTCGTGTTATTCCAGGACAAGCTACTTGCACGTTACGGAAAGGGGCGAGTGGTGACGAATGTCTTATCGGGCAGTCCACTGGACAAATGGAGAATAACTAGATCACGACATGCTGTTTATTCTGACAGGACCATAAACATATCAGAAAGATTAATCGAGATGGAAAAATTGAGTTACCGAGACTATTTTCACTGTGAGTCTTTGCTGTACAAGCTAAGATAATGATATCACCCATCCATAAACATTCTAGGCGTTTAATACAATTAAACAATGCCAGACAGGACTACAATACGGCGTTTTGCCATTGAGTGGGGCTGTTTTTACCGGGAACGATGTTGTTCTATTATTCTCATATTTGGTGGATTTTATTCAAGCTATCACTGCAGTGGACATGACACTTGATATTTCACTGCAGTGTATACGACACTTGATATTTCACTGCAGTGGACATGACACTTGATATTTCACTGCAGTGGACACGACACTTGATATTTCACTGCAGTGGACATGACACTTGATTTTTCACTGCATTGGACATGACACTTGATATTTCACTGCATTGGACACGACACTTGATATTTCACTGTATTGGACATGCCACTTGATATTTCACTGCAGTGGACATGGCACTTGATATTTCACTGCATTGGACATGGCACTTGATATTTCACTGCAGTGGACATGACACTTGCTATTTCACTGCTGTGGACATGACACTTGCTATTTCACTGCAGTGGACATGACACTTGCTATTTCTCTGCAGGGAACATGACACTTGCTATTTCACTGCATTGGACATGACACTTGCTATTTCACTGCAGTGGACATGACACTTGCTATTTCACTGCGGTGGACATGCCACTTGATATTTCACTGCAGTGGACATGGCACTTGGTATTTCAGAGCATTGGACATGACACTTGATATTTCACTGCAGTGGAGATGGCACTTGGTATTTCAGAGCATTGGACATGACACTTGATATTTCACTGCAGTGGACATGACACTTGATATTTCACTGCAGTGGACATGACACTTGATATTTCACTGCATTGGACATGACATTTGATATTTCACTGCAGTGGACATGACACTTGGTATTTCACTGCAATGAACACGACACTTGATATTTCACTGCTGTGGACATGCCACTTGGTATTTCCCTGCATTGGACATGACACTTGATATTTCACTGTAGTGGACATGACACTTGATATTTCACTGCATTGGACATGGCACTTGATATTTCACTGCAGTGGAAAAAAACACTTGATATTTCACTGCAGTGGACATGACATTTGATATTTCACTGCATTGGACATGACACTTGCTATTTCACTGCAGTGGGCATGACATTTCATATTTCACTGCAGTGAACATGGCACTTGATATTTCACTGCAGTGGACAAAACACTTGATATTTCACTGTATTGGACATGACACTCGATATTTCCCTGCATTGGACATGACACTTGATATTTCACTGCAGTGGGCATGACACTTGGTATTTCAGAGGATTAGACATGACACTTGATATTTCACTGCAGTGGACATCACACTTGATATTTCACTGCAGTGGACAAAACACTTGATATTTCACTGCAGTGGACAAAACACTTGCTATTTCACTGAAGTGGATATGGCACTTGCTATTTCACTGCTGTGGACATGACACTTGGTATTTCAGAGCATTGGACATGACACTTGATATTTCACTGCAGTGGACATGCCACTTGATATTTCACTGCAGTGGACAAAACACTTGATATTTCACTGAAGTGGATATGGCACTTGGTATTTCCACTGCAGTGGACATGGCACTTGGTATTTCACTGCAGTGGAAATGACACTTGATATTTCACTGCAGTGGACATGATAATTGATATTTCACTGCATTGGACATGACACTTGATATTTCACTGCAGTGGACAAAACACTTGATACTTCACTGCAGTGGACAAAACACTTGATATTTCACTGCAGTGGACATCACACTTGATATTTCACTGCAGTGGACAAAACACTTGATATTTCACTGCAGTGGACAAAACACTTGATATTTCACTGCAGTGGACATGACACTTGGTATTTCAGAGCATTGGACATGACACTTGATATTTCACTGCTGTGGACATGCCACTTGATATTTCACTGCAGTGGACAAAACACTTGATATTTCACTGCAGTGGACAAAACACTTGATATTTTACTGCAGTTGGCATGCCACTTGATATTTCACTGAAGTGGAAATGACACTTGGTATTTCACTGCAGTGGAAATGACACTTGATATTTCACTGCAGTGGACATGGCACTTGGTATTTCACTGCAGAGGAAATGACACTTGATATTTCACTGCTGTGGACATGACACTTGATATTTCACTGCATTGGACATACCACTTGATATTTCACTGCATTGGACATGACACTTGATATTTCACTGCAGTGGACATGCCACTTGCTATTTCACTGCAGTGGTCATGCCACTTGATATTTCACTGCAGTGGACATGACACTTGATATTTCACTGCATTGGACATGACACTTGATATTTCCCTGCAGTGTATACGACACTTGATATTTCACTGCAGTGGACATGACACTTAATATTTCACTGCATTGGACATGACACTTGATATTTCACTGCAGTGGGCATGACACTTGATATTTCACTGCAGTGAACATGGCACTTGATATTTCACTGCATTGGACATGACACTTGATATTTCACTGCATTGGACATGACACTTGATATTTCTCTGCATTGGACATGACACTTGATATTTCACTGCAGTGGGCATGACACTTGGTATTTCAGAGGATTGGACATGACACTTGATATTTCACTGCAGTGGACATCACACTTGATATTTCACTGCAGTGGACAAAACACTTGATATTTCACTGCAGTGGACAAAACACTTGATATTTCACTGCAGTGGACATGGCACTTGGTATTTCACTGCAGTGGACATGGCACTTGGTATTTCCCTGCAGTGGAAATGACACTTGCTATTTCACTGCAGTGGAAATGACACTTGATATTTCACTGCATTGGACATGACACTTGATATTTCACTGCAGTGGACATCACACTTGATATTTCACTGCAGTGGACATCACACTTGATATTTCACTGCAGTGGACAAAACACTTGATATTTCACTGCAGTGGACAAAACACTTGATATTTCACTGCAGTGGACATGACACTTGGTATTTCAGAGCATTGGACATGACACTTGATATTTCACTGCTGTGGACATGCCACTTGATATTTCACTGCAGTGGACAAAACACTTGATATTTCACTGCAGTGGACAAAACACTTGATATTTCACTGCAGTTGGCATGCCACTTGATATTTCACTGCATTGGACATGATACTTGATATTTCACTGCAGTGGACATGACACTTGATATTTCACTGCAGTGGTCATGCCACTTGATATTTCACTGCAGTGGACATGACACTTGATATTTCACTGCATTGGACATGACACTTGATATTTCCCTGCAGTGTATACGACACTTGATATTTCACTGCATTGGACATGACATTTGCTATTTCACTGCAGTGGGCATGACACTTGATATTTCACTGCAGTGAACATGGCACTTGATATTTCACTGCATTGGACATGACACTTGATATTTCACTGCATTGGACATGACACTTGATATTTCCCTGCATTGGACATGACACTTGATATTTCACTGCAGTGGGCATGACACTTGGTATTTCAGAGGATTGGACATGACACTTGATATTTCACTGCAGTGGACATCACACTTGATATTTCACTGCAGTGGACAAAACACTTGATATTTCACTGCAGTGGACAAAACACTTGATATTTCACTGCAGTGGACATGGCACTTGGTATTTCACTGCAGTGGACATGGCACTTGGTATTTCCCTGCAGTGGAAATGACACTTGATATTTCACTGCAGTGGAAATGACACTTGATATTTCACTGCATTGGACATGACACTTGATATTTCACTGCAGTGGACATCACACTTGATATTTCACTGCAGTGGACAAAACACTTGATATTTCACTGCAGTGGACAAAACACTTGATATTTCACTGCAGTGGACATGACACTTGGTATTTCAGAGCATTGGACATGACACTTGATATTTCACTGCTGTGGCCATGCCACTTGATATTTCACTGCAGTGGACAAAACACTTGATATTTCAATGCAGTGGACAAAACACTTGATATTTCACTGCAGTTGGCATGCCACTTGATATTTCACTGCAGTGGAAATGACACTTGATATTTCACTGCAGTGGACATGGCACTTGGTATTTCACTGCAGTGGACATGGCACTTGGTATTTCACTGCAGTGGAAATGACACTTGCTATTTCACTGCAGTGGACATGCCACTTGATATTTCACTGCGGTGGTCATGCCACTTGATATTTCACTGCATTGGACATGACACTTGATATTTCACTGCATTGGACATGGCACTTGATATTTCACTGCAGTGTATGCGACACTTGATATTTCACTGCAGTGGACATGACACTTAATATTTCACTGCATTGGACATGACACTTGCTATTTCACTGCAGTGGGCATGACACTTGATATTTCACTGTTGTGGACATGACACTAGGTACTTCACAGCATTGGACACGACACTTGATATTTCGCTGCATTGGACATGCACCTTGATATTTCACTGCAGTGTACACGACACTTGATATTTCACTGCAGTGGACATGCCACTTGATATTTCACTGCATTGGACATGGCACTTGCTATTTCACTGCAGAGGGCATGACACTTGATATTTCACTGCTGTGTACACCACACTTGATATTTCATTGCTGTGGACATGACACTTGGTATTTCACTGCATTGGACACGACACTTGGTATTTCACTGCATTGGACATGACACTTGGTATTTCACTGCAGTGGACATGACATTTGATATTTCACTGCATTGGACATGCCACTTGATATGTTACTGCTGTGGACATGACACTTGATATTTCACTGCATTGGACATGACACTTGATATTTCACTGCAGTGTATATGACACTTGATATTTCACTGCAGTGTATACGACACTTGATATTTCACTGCAATGAACATGACATTTGATATTTCACTGCAGTGGACTTGACACTTAATATTTTGCTGCAGTGTATAAGACAAGTGATATTTCACTGCAGTGGACATGACACTTGATATTTCACTGCAGTGGACATGACACTTGATATTTCACTGCAGTGGACAAAACACTTGATATTTCACTGCAGTTGGCATGCCACTTGATATTTCACTGCAGTGGAAATGACACTTGATATTTCACTGCAGTGGACATGGCACTTGGTATTTCACTGCAGTGGACATGGCACTTGATATTTCACTGCAGTGGAAATGACACTTGCTATTTCACTGCAGTGGACATGACACTTGATATTTCACTGCATTGGACATGACACTTGATATTTCACTGCATTGGACATGACACTTGCTATTTCACTGCAGTGGACATGCCACTTGATATTTCACTGCAGTGGTCATGCCACTTGATATTTCACTGCATTGGACATGACACTTTATATTTCACTGCATTTGACATGACACTTGATATTTCACTGCAGTGTATACGACACTTGATATTTCACTGCAGTGAACATGACACTTAATATATCACTGCATTGGACATGACACTTGCTATTTCACTGCAGTGGGCATGACACATGATATTTCACTGTTGTGGACATGACACTTGGTATTTCACAGCATTGGACACGACACTTGATATTTCACTGCATTGGACATGCACCTTGATATTTCACTGCAGTGTACACGACACTTGATATTTCACTGCAGTGGACATGACACTTGCTATTTCACTGCATTGGACATGGCACTTGATATTTCACTGCAGAGGGCATCACACTTGATATTTCACTGCTGTGTACACGACACTTGATATTTCACTGCTGTGGACATGACACTTGGTATTTCACTGCATTGGACACGACACTTGGTATTTCACTGCATTGGACATGACACTTGCTATTTCACTGCAGTGGACATGACATTTGATATTTCACTGCATTGGACATGCCACTTGATATGTTACTCCTGTGGACATGACACTTGATATTTCACTGCATTGGACATGACACTTGATATTTCACTGCAGTGTATATGACACTTGATATTTCACTGCAGTGTATACGACAATTGATATTTCACTGCAATGAACATGACATTTGATATTTCACTGCAGTGGACTTGACACTTAATATTTTGCTGCAGTGTATAAGACAAGTGATATTTCAATGCAGTGGACAAAACAGTTGATATTTCACTGCTGTGGACATGACACTTGATATTTCACAGCATTGGACATGACACTTGATATTTCACTGCAGTGGACATGGCACTTGGTATTTCAGAGCATTGGACATGACACTTGATATTTCACTGCAGTGGATATGGCACTTGGTATTTCCCTGCAGTGGACATGACACTTGGTATTTCTCTGCATTGGACATGACACATGATATTTCACTGCAGTGGAAATGACACTTGATATTTCACTGCAGTGGACATGACACTTGATATTTCACTGCATTGGACATGACATTTGATATTTCACTGCAGTGGACATGACACTTTGTATTTCACTGCAATGAACACGACACTTGATATTTCACTGCTGTGGACATGACACTTGATATTTCACTGCATTGGACACGGCACTTGATATTTCACTGCATTGGACATGACACTTGCTATTTCACTGCAATGGACATGGCACTTGATATTTCACTGCAGTGGACAAAACACTTGATATTTCACTGCAGTGGACATGACATTTGATATTTCACTGCATTGGACATGGCACTTGATATTTCACTGCATTAGACATGACACTTGATATGTCACTGCATTGGACATTACACTTGATATTTCACTGCAGTGGACATGACACTTGGTATTTCAGAGCATTGGACATGACACTTGATATTTCACTGCAGTTGACATGGCACTTGATATTTCACTGCATTGGACATGGCACTTGGTATTTCACTGCAGTGGAAATGGCACTTGGTATTTCACTGCATTGGGCATGGCACTTGGTATTTCACTGCATTGGACATGACACTTGATATTTCACTGCATTGGACATGACACTTGATATTTCACTGCAGTGGACATGACACTTGGTATTTCACTGCAGTGGACAAAACACTTGATATTTCGCTGCAGTGGACATGACACTTGATATTTCACTGCAGTGGACATGACACTTGATATTTCACTGCAGTGGACATGACACTTGGTATTTCACTGCAGTGGACAAAACACTTGATATTTCACTGCAGTGGGCATGCCACTTGATATTTCACTGCATTGGACAAGTCACTTGATATTTCACTGCAGTGGACATGACACTTAACATTTCACTGCATTGGACATGCCACTTGGTATTTCACTGCATTGGACATGCCACTTGATATTTCACTGCATTGGACATGACACTTGATATTTCACTGCAGTGGACATGACATTTGATATTTCACTGCATTGGACATGCCACTTGATATGTTACTGCTGTGGACATGACACTTGATATTTCACTGCATTGGACATGACACTTGATATTTCACTGCAGTGTATATGACACTTGATATTTCACTGCAGTGTATACGACACTTGATATTTCACTGCAATGGACATGCCACTTGGTATTTCACTGCATTGGACATGCCACTTGATATTTCACTGCATTGGACATGACACTTGGTATTTCACTGCATTGGACATGACACTTGATATTTCACTGCAGTGGACATGACACTTGATATTTCACTGCAGTGGACATGACACTTGATATTTCACTGCAGTGGACGTGGCACTTAATATTTCACTGCAGTGGACATGACACTTGATATTTCACTGCAGTGGGCATGACACTTGATATTTCACTGCAGTGGGCATGACACTTGATATTTCACTGCTGTCGACATGACACTTGGTATTTCACAGCATTGGACACGACACTTGGAATTTCACTGCATTGGACATGCACCTTGATATTTCACTGCAGTGTATACGACACTTGATATTTCACTGCTGTGGACATGACACTTGGTATTTCACTGCATTGGACATGACACTTAATATTTCACTGCATTGGACATGCCACTTGGTATTTCACTGCATTGGACATG
Organism: Haliotis rufescens; assembly: GCF_023055435.1. NCBI lineage: Eukaryota > Metazoa > Mollusca > Gastropoda > Lepetellida > Haliotidae > Haliotis > Haliotis rufescens. The sequence continues at coordinate 39,979,033 of NW_025964334.1, read as the reverse complement.
ACACTTGATATTTTACTGCATTGGACATGACACTTGGTATTTCACTGCAGTGGACATGACACTTGATATTTCACTGCATTGGACATGACACTTGATATTTCACTGCAGTGGACATGACACTTGATATTTCACTGCAGTGGACGTGGCACTTAATATTTCACTGCATTGGACATGACACTTGATATTTCACTGCTGTGGACATGACACTTGATATTTCACAGCATTGGACACGACACTTGGAATTTCACTGCATTGGACATGCACCTTGATATTTCACTGCAGTGTACACGACACTTGATATTTCACTGCAGTGGACATGACACTTGATATTTCACTGCTTGGACATGGCACTTGCTATTTCACTGCAGAGGGCATGACACTTGATATTTCCCTGCTGTGTACACGACACTTGATATTTCACTGCTGTGGACATGACACTTGGTATTTCACTGCATTGGACACGACACTTGGTATATTCACTGCATTGGACATGACATTTGATATTTCACTGCATTGGACATGCCAGTTGATATGTCACTGCATTGGACATGACACTTGGTATTTCACTGCAGTGGGCATGACACTTCATATTTCGCTGCAGTGTACACGACACTTGATATTTCACTGCAGTGTATACGACACTTGATATTTCACAGCTGTGGACATGACACTTGATATTTCACTGCTGTGGACACGACACTTGGTATTTCACTGCATTGGACATGACACTTGGTATCTCACTGCATTGAACATGACATTTGATATTTCACTGCATTGGACATGCCACTTGATATGTCACTGCTGTGGACATGACATTTGCTATTTCACTGCAGTGGGCATGACACTTGGTATTTCACTGCATTGGACATGACACTTGATATTTCACTGCATTGGACACTACACTTGCTATTTCACTGCAGTGGACATGACACTTGATATTTAACTGCATTGGACATGACACTAGCTATTTCACTGCAGAGGGCATGACACTTGATATTTCACTGCTGTGTACACGACACTTGATATTTCACTGCAGTGGACATGACATTTGATATTTCACTGGATTGGACATGGCACTTGCTATTTCACTGCAGAGGGCATGACACTTGATATTTCACTGCTGTGTACACAACACTTGATATTTCACTGCTGTGGACATGGCACTTGATATTTCACTGCAGTGTAAACGACACTTGATATGTCACTGCAGTGGACATGACACTTGATATTTCACTGCATTGGAAATGCCACTTGATATTTCACTGCAGTGTACACGACATTTGATATTTCACTGCTCTGGACATGACATTTGATATTTCACTGCATTGGACATGCCACTTGATATGTCACTGCAGTGGACATGCCACTTGCTATTTCACTGCAGTGGGCATGACACTTGGTATTTCACTGCAGTGGGCATGACACTTGGTATTTCACTGCAGTGGGCATGACACTTGGTATTTCACTGCATTGAACATGACACTTGATATTTCACTGCAGTGGACATGACACTTGATATTTCAGAGCATTGGACATGACACTTGATATTTCACTGCAGTTGGCATGACACTTGCTATTTCACTGCAGTGGGCATGACACTTGATATTTCACTGCTGTGGACATGACATTTGGTATTTCGCTGCATTGGACACGACACTTGGTATTTCACTGCATTGGACATGACACTTGGTATTTCACTGCATTGGACATGACACTTGCTATTTCACTGCATTGGACATGACACTTGATATTTCACTGCAGTGGACATGCCACTTGGTATTTCACTGCATTGGACATGACACTTGATATTTCACTGCATTGGACATGCCACTTGATATTTCACTGCATTAGACATGCAACTTGATATTTCACTGCATTGGACATGACACTTGATATTTCACTGCATTGGACATGACACTTGATATTTCACTGTATTGGACATGCAACTTGATATCTCACTGCAGTGGACATGACATTTGATATTTCACTGCAGTGGACATAACTCTTGATATTTCACTGCAGTGGACATGACATTTGATATTTCACTGCATTGGTCATGACACTTGATATTTCACTGCATTGGACATGGCACTTGCTATTTCACTGCAGAAGGGATGACACTTGATATTTCACTGCTGTGTACACGACACTTGATATTTCACTGCATTGGACATGACACTTGGTATTTCACTGCATTGGACACGACACTTGGTATTTCAATGCATTGGACATGGCACTTGGTATTTCACTGCATTGGACATGACATTTGATATTTCACTGCTTTGGACATGCCACTTGATATGTCACTGCTGTGGACATGACACTTGCTATTTCACTGCATTGGGCATGCCACTTGATATTTCACTGCAGTGTACACGACACATGATATTTCCCTGTTGTGGACATGACACTTGATATTTCACTGCAGTGTACACCACACTGATATGTCACTGCTGTGGACATGACACTTGATATTTCACTGCATTGGACATGACACTTGATATTTCACTGCAGTGTATACGACACTTGATATTTCACTGCAGTGGACATGACACTTAATATTTCACTGCATTGGACATGACTCTTGCTATTTCACTGCAGTGGGCATGACACTTGATATTTCACTGCTGTGGACATGACACTTGGTATTTCACAGCATTGGACACGACACATGATATTTCACTGCATTGGACATGCCACTTGATATTTCACTGCAGTGTACACGACACTTGATATTTCACTGCAGTGGACATGACACTTGATATTTCAGTGCATTGGACATGACACTTGGTATTTCACTGCATTGGGCATGGCACTTGATATTTCACTGCTGTGTACACGGCACTTGATATTTCATTGCTGTTGACATGACACTTGGTATTTCACTGCATTGGACATGACACTTGGTATTTCACTGCATTGGACATGACACTTGGTATTTCACTGCATTGGACATGACTTTTGATATTTCACTGCATTGGACATGCCACTTGATATTTCACTGCTGTGGACATGACACTTGATATTTCACTGCAGTGGGCATGCCACTTGATATTTCACTGCAGTGTACACGACACTTGATATTTCACTGCATTGGACATGACACTTGATATTTCACTGCAGTGTACACGACACTTGATATGTCACTGCTGTGGACATGACATTTGATATTTCACTGCATTGGACATGCCACTTGATATTTCACTGCAGTGTACACGACACTTGATATTTCACTGCAGTGGACATGACACTTGGTATTTCACTGCAGTGAACACGACACTTGGTATTTCACTGCATTGGACATGACACTTGGTATTTCACTGCATTGGACTTGACATTTCATATTTCACTGCATTGGACATGCCAGTTGATATGTCACTGCTGTGGACATGACACTTGATATTTCACTGCATTGGACACGACACTTGCTATTTCACAGCATTGAACATGACACTTGCTATTTCACTGAAGTGGGCATGGCATTTGATATTTTTCTGCAGTGGACATGGCACTTGATATTTCAGAGCATTGGACATGACACTCGATATTTCACTGCAGTGGACATGACACTTGATATTTCACTGCAGTGGACAAAACTCTTGATATTTCACTGCAGTGGACATGACATTTGATATTTCACTGCATTGGACATGCCACTTGGTATTTCACTGCATTAGACATGACACTTGATATTTCACTGCATTGGACATGCCACTTGATATTTCCCTGCAGTTGACATGACACTTGATATTTCACTGCAGTGGACATGACACTTGGTATTTCACTGCAGTGGACATGCCACTTGATATTTCACTGCAGTGGACACGACACTTGGTATTTCACTGCATTGGGCATGGCACTTGATATTTCACTGCATTGGACATGACATTTAATATTTCACTGCAGTGGACAAAACACTTGATATTTCACTGCAGTTGACGTGACATTTGATATTTCACTGCATTGGACATGACACTTGTTATTTCATTGCAGTGGACATGACACTTGCTATTTCACTGCATTGGGCATGACATTTGATATTTCACTGCAGTGGACATGGCACTTGATATTTCAGAGCATTGGACATGACACTTGCTATTTCACTGCAGTTGGCATGACACTTGATATTTCACTGCTGTGAACATGACATTTGGTATTTCACTGCATTGGACACGACACTTAATATTTCACTGCATTGGACATGATACTTGATATTTCACTGCATTTGAAATGACACTTGATATGTCACTGCAATGTATAAGACACTTGATATTTCACTGCTGTGGACATGACACTTGATATTTCACTGCATTGGACATGACTCTTGCTATTTCACTGCAGTGGGCATGACACTTAAAATATTTCACTGCTGTGGACATGACACTTGGTATTTCACAGCATTGGACACGACACATGATATTTCACTGCATTGGACATGCCACTTGGTATTTCACTGCATTAGACATGACACTTGATATTTCACTGCATTGGACATGCCACTTGATATTTCCCTGCAGTTGACATGACACTTGATATTTCACTGCATTGGACATGACACTTGGTATTTCACTGCAGTGGACATGCCACTTGATATTTCACTGCATTGGACACGACACTTGGTATTTCACTGCATTGGGCATGGCACTTGATATTTCACTGCATTGGACATGACACTTGATATTTCACTGCAGTGGACAAAACACTTGATATTTCACTGCAGTTGACGTGACATTTGATATTTCACTGCATTGGACATGACACTTGTTATTTCATTGCAGTGGACATGACACTTGCTATTTCACTGCATTGGGCATGACATTTGATATTTCACTGCAGTGGACATGGCACTTGATATTTCAGAGCATTGGACATGACACTTGGTATTTCACTGCAGTTGGCATGACACTTGCTATTTCACTGCAGTGGGCATGACACTTGATATTTCACTGCTGTGGACATGACATTTGGTATTTCACTGCATTGGACACGACACTTAATATTTCACTGCATTGGACATGACACTTGCTATTTCACTGCATTGGACATGACACTTGATATTTCACTGCAGTGGACATGACACTTGGTATTTCACTGCATTGGACATGACACTTGATATTTCACTGCATTGGACATGCCACTTGATATTTCACTGCATTGGACATGACACTTGATATTTCACTGCAGTGGACATGACACTTGATATTTCACTGCATTGGACATGACACTTGGTATTTCACTGCATTGGACATGACACTTGATATTTCACTGCATTGGACATGACACTTTATATTTCACTGCATTGGACATGACACTTGATATTTCACTGCATTAGACATGCAACTTGATATTTCACTGCAGTGGACATGACATTTGATATTTCATTGCAGTGGACATGACAATTGATATTTCACTGCATTGGACATGACACTTGATATTTCACTGCAGTGGACATGACATTTGATATTTCACTGCATTGGTCATGACACTTGATATTTCACTGCATTGGACATGACACTTGATTTTTCACTGCATTGGACATGACACTTGATATTTCACTGCATTGGACACGACACTTGATATTTCACTGTATTGGACATGCCACTTGATATTTCACTTCAGTGGACATGGCACTTGGTATTTCACTGCATTGGACATGGCACTTGATATTTCACTGCATTGGACATGACACTTGCTATTTCACTGCAGTGGACATGACACTTGCTATTTCTCTGCAGGGAACATGACACTTGCTATTTCACTGCAGTGGACATGACACTTGCTATTTCACTGCAGTGGACATGACACTTGCTATTTCACTGCGGTGGACATGCCACTTCGATGAATCTAGTCTTTCTAGTCTTATCTCCCTTTATCGTTAGTGTCTCGCTCGTACGCAAACTGTTGATGTCCTATTTACGCTACCACATTGACATGGCAAAATAATGACAGATGGTCATTTATTGAGTAATATCGCTTCTTGTCGTTTTTTATTCTCTTGAAAAAGTATCTCATTTAATTCGTCAATCAAGACTGTTTGTTGTGCAAAGCCCCATTTTTGTTTCATCAGCGTGTTTTCTTTCGCTTCCATTTCTACTACTTTTCAAGAATATTTTTTGTTCATTTTTGTATAATCATATCCAAATGTGTGCTAAAGAATGTTATTTACATCAAATACGTTTTGTTACTTTTGTTGATATTTTGGAATATTTGGGATACACGGAACTACATTTTAAGTCGCAATTACAAGGGATGGTGAAACGTCCCTGCGTGTCGGGTATGGAGAATTTACGTTTCAATGTTCTAGATTTGTAATGAAATAATTCATATTTTCGCTACACACAAAAGTATGTTATAAATAGGATATTCCATGTGCTGAGTGAAATATCATGTTTCTCTCATCTTGGTCGATTTGCATCAGGTCGAATTGTTTGGGCCAGCATGTTGCCTAGATTACCCCAGCATATACAAGCAATTTCGATACAAACACTTCAAAACAGGTTTCATCAGTCACACACAGATCTAAAGACGAGGAGCACGATTATGCATGTGGCCACCTAGAGCTGTTTTTCAGGACAAGAGCTACCTCACCGCTCCTTCTAGTTTGAGGAAATAGCTGCCGATTGCAGTAATGTTGAAAAGTCCCACTCCTAATGCTTACCTTAAGAGAAAGACATATTCACTTCCGATTAAACAAACATAAACAAACGTAAACCAAATATGATGTCCCTATGTGGAATAAAATAACGAACAAATTGCATACGGTACCCCCGTAAAGAAGGCCAGCACGATCTACAACTGTTACCAATTCAGGTTCTCTTCACTTGTCATACTATCATACATAGGGATTCAAATCACATACCACAATCATATAATCATTTCATTCTTGACTATGTCCTTATTCTGACATGGGCTACTTTATTAAACAATTAACAACAATATTTACGTGTTGTAAAAACAATGTATATGTATGACGGCTGAAATGTTCTGGGGCTAACTATGATGGACTACGTTGATGGAATTATATTTCAACGCATTCCCCTCGAGGTCCACACACTTCGGCCAACGATGCTCTAGTGCCTGGATCCCGCTGACTTCCTCCCAGTGATGTAAAGTATCCCCAACAGAAGAAATGACGTCATGCTTGCCAGACAGACTTTTTAAGTTTGGGACAAGATGGAAATCTGATGGTGTCAAATCTAGTGATTAGGAGGAGTTCAAAGCCACAGTCATGCATTGCAGCCATGACAACAACAGCTTTGTGCACAGGAGCATTGTCCTAGTGGATCAACAGGCCTTAAGTGAGTTGTCCACGACCGTTCACCTTGATATTCTTCACGCTGTTGCCTATGCCGATCAGTATAATTATTCGTACCTACCTTCGTCGGAGGAAGAGACATTCAATGTTTCCACTGCTTGTACTGTTGGTGAACCCAACATGGTTACAAATCGCTCAACACAATCAGCTGGGTCATCTTCAAAACGCAGTATATTTTAACGAAAGAACAGGAACCTGGAGCGTTCCCTATCAGGAGTCAGACGTCTTAATAGGAACCCAGCATGGGAACCTTTGTCGTGCTCTGGTTTTTCCTCAGAAAACTCTCATGAGAGATGCCTACTGTATTCATGAGTCATCCCAAATCGTATCATGTACATGCATATTATCAGCCTGTTCCTTAGTGGTGGCAGTTGAAGGTCTTTGTGATCACCCCCGAGGCTCTCTGTTCACCTCTAGTCCATGTCGGCATGGGTGACTGTGGAAGTTATTCATTTCAGTGGCATATACTCGAAGACAGAGCCTTGGCCAGTTGTGTCCATGTTCGTCAACAGAGAATGCCTAGTACTTTGGTGCTTGCGAAGTGTCTGGGGATATGCCTTTGCTGGATAATTAAATTGGATTATTCAAGGATGGTATTTGTCCCAGGCTTGCTGCTCTGAAGTTGTACGAGATTTGAAAATTCGTATTGGGAAATTACCCGGTTGATCTAATTGGTTAAATGCACGCTATTAGCATAGAAAGTATAGTACTTAATACATACAAAATATCAAGCGTATATTATACATCCTTCGCAGTCAAGCTTAGAACATTTCAGCCACCCGCGTACCCCAATAATTGTTTGTGAAGAATAGTGTCAGATTCGGGTATGGTGTTGACAAATCAAGAATCATAATTGGGAATCTGGGAATCGAAGCCTCGGTCAGCAGATCCCTGAATTGCAGCGGCGCCTTGTTTGGGCCTCCGCGGCTTTCCTCTATGAATGGAACAGTTTCTGTGCACAGCAGGCATTTATTCGGTATCAGCCGGTATTGCATAATGCGAACATAAAGCGGAAGATTGGCGTGAGTATTGTTTTACGCCGCCTTTATCAATATTCCAGCAATATCACGGCGGGGGACACCAGAAATGGGCTTCACACGTTGTACCCATGTCGGGAATCGAACCCGGGTTTCCGGAGGGACAAGCAAACGCTGTAACCACTAGGCTACCCGACCTCCCTAAAGCGGAAGATAAAACTTGAGTCTCCAAAACATTCTTGAAAGAAATCCATTGGTTTCACAATCCGCTGACATAGTTACGTTGCGGTTCATATATATTGTATCAAATTGAACATCTGCTTTCAAAGTCAGAAGTAATGTTCTCTTTCTGCAAGATAAGCTACACAGGATTTTAACTGTTTTCATTTTTTTACATAATAATATGAGCTTGGTATGCACTAACTGCAAGCAAATATGAATCTCTTCACTTTGATATAGTCTTTGATAGGCAATTAGAAGTTAGAAGAACATGAATACATAACACTCTTTTTGGATAACAACTTCTTTTATTTTTGGTATTAGCTCTGAAACGGCGTGACAAAGAATAAAAGAAGCTATTATCCATAAAGAGTATCATGTACTTTTCACTTGATGTGGTTGGTTCTCTGTTCATATTATGAGTGTTTCAGTCAATTTGACATTAAATATTTCTGACTGATGTCGTGCCGTCATGTTGCCATTTTGTGAAGGTTAATATTAAATAAAAGGAATTTATTTGGGTCGGTCTTACATACATAAGAAATCTGACGAGGTCGAATTACATATACAGTAAACTGTGGTTATAACGAACCCAAATCGACCACCAATTTTAGTTTGTTATAACCGTTGTTCGTTTATTAGCAAATATACATCTAATGGGCGAGACCAAAAAATGAGTTCAATGATCCGTCAGTTCGTTATAAGCGTGTTCTTTATAAACACTCTTTACTCTCTATATACGAAACGATACACATCACTGAAATACTTTCTGAAAATGAAGACGATGCACAGCTTTATTTCAGTTACTGATATACTTAATGGCTGTCTCGAGTATGTCATGTGTGACTGGTCTCATGGAAGCATTCCCTTTGGCTTGGACATTCAGAAACTGGCAGCACAACATGGAGTTGGTCACTGGAATCCTGGGGATGCACCCACACCTTCTAAAACTGCTCGAGGGTTCCTCCTTAAGCCAGGATTGTTATGAACTCAATTCCATGGTTAAGAAGAATACGAGTCCAAACATAGTGAGTAATTTCAGAGGATTTTATGCAAGAACGCTAGACTTTGCATGCATCTATATATACTGACGCCTCCAAGGATTCTTCCATGGTTCGTACTGCTGGGGCTTTCTGGATCCCTGATTATTCTATCTCCGACGTGTTCATTATTCATGATTACATTTAGCATTTGCAGCAGAACTTACAGCACTTCTACAAGCATTTACATGGGTGGATAAATATGACAATGAAGCAATCATTTTACTGATTCATTGGCAGCAATTAAGGCTATGAAGTCTGGAGTTATAGGGTCTAGAAATGATATTGTTAGCGACATTTTGAAACTGGACACATTTTTTAATACTGAATATATATCCTGTGTTATTGTATGGGTTCCAGCTCGTGCTGGCCTGAAGAGTAATGTTAATGATGCTGGGTCAGGATTACTAAAGGATGAGGTTGATAATTCTGTATTCAGGCCTAGCTGAAGAGACTTCAATATACTATTGCGAAGTCGGCCTCCATAAAATGGCAACATTTGACGGATGTTGATTCTACTTGACGACATTTGCACCAGTTACACCACATTTACAACTTGCCGTCCCAAGAGACGTGATGAAGTAGTTTTGACGAGACTTCGTCCTGCATGGTCGCTGTGTACTAAACGCCTACACAAGTGTTGACAAGGAGGTATCCCCTCTGTGAGGCCAATGTAGTGAACATACACCTGAAGCAAGTGCAACATTATCTGTTAGAATGTCCTCGGTATGACAACATAAGACAAAATCTTAGAAGTGTGGTTCCTATTCTTTAGAATAGATGTGTTTGTCAGCTGTTGACTAGATGTTTCTATTCTTTCGACTAGGTATGTTCCTATTGCTTTTATATGTTTCTATTCTTTTGACTTGACGTGTTCGTCTGCTGTTGACTGGATGATCCTATTCTTCTTACATGTTACATGACAAGATGTGTTCCGATTTTTTCCCTATAAATGTTCCTCCTCTTTTGACTATATGTGTCTGTCCGCTTTGACAAGATGTGTATATTCTCTTGACTTGGTGCTTTTCTCTTCTTTTTACTAGATGTGCTCCTATACTCTTTTGATTAAATGTGTTCCTTACTTTAAATTTGATGTGTTCGAGTAAGAGGCGACTAACGAGATAGTTTGTTATTTAGACTACAGGGCAATATGAGATAACCGGAATATTGCTGACTGTGGCGTCAAACAACAATCATCTGGTCAATCTCTGTGACAGATTGTTCCTGGAATAGACATTAGTTTTGTATCCAATAACATTATGAGCCGAGGCGCTTTGACCACTACCCTACCCTTTGTGTGCCCATGGTTTAAGTAAGTGTCAGATCTAGGGCCTATTTCCCATCTAGGGTTGATCTTACACAAGAATGAAAACAAACATGTGAATATAAAGAAGCTAGATTTTGTATAAATATCCTCATCTTACCGGGATTGCCCGTATCCCCTGGCCTATGTACAGAAAATAGCGTTTTCTCATTTAAAATGTTTTCCGAAATTTAAGAAGCTAACGCTTTCTTACATAAACAGGGGACAACCATTACTGAAAAAATAAGAAACTGTTCAATTGATTTTACTAAAAAAACATGAATTTTAACTTTGAACCGGACTTACTGTTGAATGCACAATGCATTCGAAGGGAGTAAGTTATTAATTCAGGGAAGATCACTCAAAAATAAATATCTGAATTTAAGTTCATGGGCCTAAATACGAAATTATTTACGTTTTTTTTGGCCCATGAGCATAATAACGCGTAATAACATATCTCCAATGTGTGGTTGGTTTCTCATGTGTGATTTAAGTTCTAATTATATGCAAAACAATTGCTCTTTCTTGATTACAGCATATCCATGCTCTTTCCATGGCCACAGTGATATGATAACTTTGTAGTACCAATTTATATAAAGAGTAAGAGACATTATACTGACAGATACCATCAGTGGGAGGAATCCTGCATGTAACGTACCAGTGTCGACTGAGATGTTATATTGACAAGGCACCATCGGTGGGAGGAATCCTGCATGTAACGTACCAGTGTCAACTGAGATGTTATATTGACAAGGCACCATTGGTGGGAGGAATCCTGCATGTAACGTACCAGTGTCAACTGAAATGTTATATTGACAAGGCACCATCGGTGGGAGGAATCCTGCATGTAACGTACCAGTGTCAACTGAGATGTTATATTGACAAGGTACCATCGGTGGGAGGAATCCTGCATGTAACGTACCAGTGTCAACTGAGATGTTATATTGACAAGGCACCATCGGTAGGAGGAATCCTGCATGTAACGTACCAGTGTCAACTAAGATGTTATATTGACAAGGCACCATTGGTGGGAGGAATCCTGCATGTAACGTACCAGTGTCAACTAAGATGTTATATTGACAAGGCACCATCGGTGGGCAGAATCCTGCATGTAACGTACCACTGTCAACTAAGATGTTATATTAACAAGGCACCATCAGTGGGAGAAATCCTGGATGTAACGTACCAGTGTCAACTGAGATGTTATATTGACAAGGCACCATTGGTGGGAGGAATCCTGCATGTAAAGTACCAGTGTCAACTGAGATGTTATATTGACATGGCACCATCGGTGGGAGGAATCCTGCATGTAAAGTACCAGTGTCAACTGAAATGTTATATTGACAAGGCACCATCGGTGGGCAGAATCCTGCATGTAACGTACCACTGTCAACTAAGATGTTATATTATGAGGAATCCTGCATGTAACGTACCAGTGTCAACTGAGATGTTATATTGACAAGGCACCATTGGTGGGAGGAATCCTGCATGTAAAGTACCAGTGTCAACTGAGATGTTATATTGACAAGGCACCATCGGTGGGAGGAATCCTGCATGTAACGTACCAGTGTCAACTGAGATGTTATATTGACAAGGCACCATTGGTGGGAGGAATCCTGCATGTAACGTACCAGTGTCAACTGAGATGTTATATTGACAAGGCACCATCGGTGGGAGGAATCCTGCATGTAACGTACCAGTGTCAACTGAGATGTTATATTGACAAGGCACCATTGGTGGGAGGAATCTTGCATGTCATGCGTCGGTGTCAACTAAGATGTTTTATAGCTAAAATGGATAGAATTATCACCAAACCGCCCGCATGTTATCAAACATGAGCGGGCCACTGGAACTTGATAATGCCCTCACATTTCTTGACGACGGGCCATTATCACGCCAGGTCAGTGACATTCGTGTCGATTGCAGGAAATGTTTAAAAACCGATATTGTTGTTTCTTTTTATTTGATAATAAATTTCATCTATCTTAGCTATAATAACGGTAACGCTATTTTTCAGGGCATTTTCATTTGCACAAGCCCTCGGTCTTTTCAACTGCCCTCCTTTGTCGGGCAGTTAATCGAAGACCTCTGGCTTCTGCAAATGATAATGCCCCGAAAAAATAGTGTTACCCTTATAATATTGACAAGGCACCATTGGTGGGAGGAATCCTGCATGTCATGTGTGGGTGTCAACTGAGATGTTATATTGACAAGGCACCATCAGTGGGAGGAATCCTGCATGTAACGTACCAGTGTCAACTGAAATGTTATATTGACAAGGCACCATCAGTGGGAGGAATCCTGCATGTAACGTACCAGTGTCAACTGAAATGTTATATTGACAAGGCACCATCAGTGGGAGGAATCCTGGATGTAACGTACCAATGTGAAAACTAAGATGTTATATTGACAAGGCACCATTGGTGGGAGGAATCCTGCATGTCATGCGTCGGTCTCAACTAATATACTTATGTCGCAGTTGTATAAGAGACTGATTATGGAAATTGCACCATATACTTCTTCATCTGTACCATGGGTTACATACACAATAACAAGAAACATTTTATTAGCAGAATACAACAACAGTATATGCGTAAAAGATATAGTATCTTGACATTTGGAACTGATAATGTTGTATATTCATAAAAAAAATGTGCCTTGATCAACTAGCGATTCTCAAATAACAATGTCCGCAGGATGTCATGAATGGCCGATGTCCGCTTGAATTTTCTCGAGCAGGTAGTGTATTTGATGTTTCATAATTGGCTGGCCCTTGTGCGTCTTCTTACACAACATGAGGTGTTTCTTCTTCCTCTTGCTGTTATACTGACCAACAGCTTTCTTCTGTTCTTCCAGCCTCAAGAGGTTTTCCTGTAATGAACAGAAAGCATTTAAATAGTAGAGACCCAGTAAGACAGGCCACTGGGGCCAAGGTTCATACAGACATGGAACACTCAAATTCAAAGCCTTTTCAAGGCTGTCAACTGTCATTTTCAAGGCTTTTTTGGTTGGGTTTCACACTATTACATAATTCCATAAAAGCAGTACGACCATCACACATTTTCCAACAAGATCTATTTTCATGTCCAACAAAGGACAATAAGTTTGTGATTATTTCTTCATGGTCTTAGTTACACAAATCAATCACTGTGATAAATCTTACTTGAACATCCTTGGTACATATTTTTGCATGCTTTAATACTTTTATTAACAAGTAAATGTCAAGCTATGTTGGTGATTTTCAAAGCTTTTCTGGGTTGACACTAAAAGTCAAGGCTTTTCAAGAGGGACAGTAAAATTCAAGGCCTTTCAAGCCTGTATGAACCCTGGTGACTAACTAAATTCCATGTCAATTTCTCCTATGACTAGTTGGGATACAAGATATCTCACTTGACTGACCACGTCTTGTCGTGATGCAAAGCGGGTAGGCTGTGCTTGCATCATCTCTCAACTCTATCCACCCAATCCTTATATAAAATAGAGGCATTCTGCATTAAAAAAATAAATGCAGAATGCCTCTGGCATACTTTATGAACATATTCTGTGTTCAAAAGACCCCCATTTGTGACAATAAAGCCCCTTGTAACAATAAAAATTCTACCACTTACAACACGGACAATTGTCAAGGGAGGCTATTCATGTTCGGCTTTGAGTTTGAGATCAACAAAGATCAATTATGTATCTCTTTACGAGCTCACAACGGTAACTTCATGTTTTTTATCAAAAGGTGATGATAACAAATAAAATAACTGACTACGCAGCTATCGGCGGGGAAAAAGAAATATGGAAATCTTGATTATTTTTTTTTACATTTTCTCAAAAATTAGAGTCGAAGGGTCCGTAATTCGAAAAATATAAAATGCCTGGCCTAACACACATTTCACCCCACTTCAAACATGGATTTAGATTAAATAATTACCCCAGACACAAGAAATGCCAAATAGGAAACCATTAGGTAATCTGTGTGGTGCCACCACTAATTATACCTGTAATAAATTGAGCATCAAGTGAATGACGACAAAGACACAGGTGTAGGGTTTTCCAGAAAACATGGATGACTACAAGGGAGTAGCAATCATATTATCCACGCAATCCGAATTCCAAAAATACTTTCACTGCTGGGATACTTTTTTAAAATTGTAAATTTTCTAATAAATTGTATATTTGTATACCGGTACTTATCCTATATCACACTATGCATTTCCTATTCTTAGATCCTGATGTGGAAATGTCCTAGAACAAAGTTTCCAGCTTCAAAAACATCAATCACCCCAAGACATTCCACACATCACCAAATCACCACTGAGATCATGGGTCATGCACCACTGCAATCCTGTGCAGCACAATCCCAGCGATCTGATCACCTGACATATCCAGCACCCTCATTCTTATTCTAGAGCGTACAGGCTGGTGTAACTGTGATGCAGGGATGGTTGGGTGGGCATTTAGCGTGTGAGATAGGATAAGTATACAAATATACAATTTATAAGAAAATTTACAAATTTTTAAACTTATACTATCTCACACTATGCATTTATCCCACGGTTGGATGGTGGGGCGCAGATACCCTAGCCTGTAAGGACCTCAACCGTGAGACGTACACGAGGAAGCTAGAACTAATCAGGAAAATTCAAAAGATTTTATGAAGATTAGTGATAAACTCGTGTAAGGGTTGCTTAAAAAAACCCTCTTTGTGCTACCAAGATATTTACATCATGACATCGGGGAATCATGTGTTCCTTGGTTTCACACAGGACACCGTTCCAAGAACGACCGTGTAACCATGAGCCCGGGCGACACCTACTCGGTCACGACTTTACCTAACCCCGGCTAGGAGGAGGTGTTTTGTTTCAGTCCCCGGCGCAGGTTCTACAAGACAGACCTCACACATACGCTCCCAAGGACGTAAGGCGGACCAGCTTGGCATCTCTTTTATCGCTTCGTCACCCTATCAAACTCACGTAGAGATTGAATAAGGTAAGAACGAGAAGAGGAACGATTGACGATACCCATGTATCACACAGGTCTTCAATCAACTACTGAGACATCACATGCACAAAGACAGAGGTGAGCAGGTAGAAGATCGGGACACCATTTAAACAAATGGCCGCACCGGATGGTGGCTTCTGTTGGTGTAGACCCGTTTATCACACAGGTCGTCAATCAACTACTGAGACATCACATGCACAAAGACAGAGGTGAGCAGGTAGAAGATCGGGACACCATTTAAACAAATGGCCGCACCGGATGGTGGCTTCTATTGACGTAGACCGAAGTCCCAACAGACAAGCATATATACCCTCCCTCTAGGAGCTCGTCTGGGAAACCCGATTAAACATAACAATTTGTAATCATGTAAAGACTTTATTGCATGATATACAGGAGACCAAACGCGGTACTTGTAGTACGCTGGGTATCCTCATCTGCGCTGTGAGGCTGCTGTAAGCTGTTGTGCCAACACAAGAGGGCCAAAGTGATAAAGACCCTGGACCGAAGGTAGTGGGAGGCAAAGACCGTATCAGAACGCCAGAAACATCCCTCCATGATTGTCGAGAGTGAGCAATTACTGTGCAGCGCCAAGGTGGAAGCCACTGCCCTTGTCTCATGAGGATTGGAGGCGACCGGGGTTGGTAGTCCCGCAAAGGTGTAGGCCCTGAGGATAATAGAACGCAGCCAAAAGGAGATGGTGGTTCGTGATACCTCTGACGTAGCAGCCGATGAAAACGGGATGAACAGACGCTTGCGAAAGCCACGGGAGGTCTGGGATACCTTCAAGTAGATCTTTAAGGCTCGGACTGGGCAAAGTGAGAGGTCTTCCATGTCATCAGGTCCCAATATTGATGAGAGGGGTGGAAGGGTTGTCCTGGGAGTTGATTTTTAGCAATGAGTCCCAGCGCAATCCCAGGAAGACTTTACCATATGGATGACGTTCAAAATTGACTCTGGCAACGTCTAATGCATGAATCTCACTAATACCAGCTGCCGTAGCCAGTGCGAGGAGGAAGACTGTCTTGAACGTAATGAGTTCGAAAGTCTTCCTTTGAATTTGTTCATACTCGTCCGAAGACGTAGAATGATGTTGAGATCCCATGCTGGAGGTCTGAAACGGGATGATTGGTCCACAAGGCAGTAAGATCGAATCAACGTCTGAAGCTCAGTGACAGTGGAAACCCGGGAGCCAGTGGTCGTGGCAATGACTGAATTAATAGCAGCCAAGTAAGTAGATAAAGTAGAACCTTTCAACTTCCTAGTAGAGCAGAGATGTTGGAGGTATTCAGCTATTATCTGAGGAGACGCAGTAGTAGGAGATGAAATATCCCTAGCTGAGCAGTAACTTTCAAACGCCTTCCACTTGTGGTCGTAGATGTGCGATGCGCCGCTGTAATAGTTCTCGCCACCTTCCGAGAATAACCCTTGGCTACAAGAGATCTCTGGAGATGCGCCAAACGCAAAGATGGAGAGTGTCTGGAGATGGGTGTATTATATCCGAGTACGGTTGTAGGAGGAGGTCTGGTCGCTGAGGAAGAGGATGGTAACCTCGATCTGCGACATTGATGAGGATGGTGAACCAACTTCTCGCTGGCCAAAAGGGCGCCACCAAAAGAAGTAGAAGACGTTTGGTGTTCTTTAGCTTCTGTAGGATCCGAGGAAGGAGGCCTGTCGGAGGGTATGCATAAGCGTGGAGACCTTCCCACGATACGGCTAGGGCATCATGATCCCATGCTAGTGGAACTGGCATGGGAGATATGAATCTCGCCAGCTGATTGTTGAAGCGGGTTGCAAATAAGTCTAGGTCTGGTGTTTGAAAGAGGTGGCAGATCCAGCGGAAGACTTGAGGGTGGAGTCGCCATTCTGTCGGGGATGGTTGATCGCGTCGGGATAATGCATCCGCTATCACATTCTTGATCCCAGGAATGTGTCTGGCCCGAACTTGATACGGCTAGGGCATCGTGATCCCATGCTAGTGGAACTGGCATGGGAGATATGAATCTCGCAAGCTGATTGTTGAAGCGGGTTGCAAATAAGTCTAGGTCTGGTGTTTGAAAGAGGTGGCAGATCCAGCGGAAGACTTGAGGGTGGAGTCGCCATTCTGTCGGGGATGGTTGATCGGGTCGGGATAATGCATCCGCTATCACATTCTTGATCCCAGGAATGTGTCTGGCCTGAACTTGTATGTGAAGGGAGTCTACGAGGGTAAAGAACTGGAGCGCATCCTGAGGAGGGAAACAGACTTCGTCGACCCCATCTTGTTGATGCACTAGACGGCTGCATTGTCTGATTGGATCATGACTGACGACGATCGTAGAAGATCCGCCCAATGAGTGACGGCGAGAAAGACCTCTTTGGATTCGAGATTGTTGATGTATAAATTTTTTTCAGTACTTGACCATCGCCCTGCCGTCTGTAGGTCGTGGAGATGAGCGCCCCAACCGACTGTGGAGACGTCGACGAAGAGGTGGTGTAACGGTGTAAACGGCAGCAAGGAGACTCCGGCGCAGACATTCGACTCCTGAAGCCACCAGTGAAGGTGATCGTGGAGGTTCAGTGGGAGCCGAATCTGGATCTCGCAATCTTCCTTCTGAAGGAAGGGCCGGAAGAAGCACTGTAGAGGGCGTAGGTGTAATTGACCTCGCAAAGTGAGGGCTTGTGCTGACGTTAGAAGTCCGAGGAGTTTTTGCCACTGCCGGAGAAGTAACGGTTGTCTGAGGGCCAATGGTACATGTTTCTGTATCTTTGCCCACCTGTCTGGGGGAACAAACATCTTTCCCACCTGAGTGTCGAAAAGGGCTCCGATGAATTGGAGACGCTGAGTCGGGATCGTCTCTGACTTGGATACATTGATCAACCATCCTAGTTGATGAAGTAGCTTTCTTGTAAATTCCAGATGAGTCACCAGTGTCGCTGAACTGGCATGGGCCTAGATACAGTCGTCTATGAAGGCCTCGAAAACAATGCCTCGGCAATGCAGGTACTGTGTCACCGGTTTCGTGAGACGGGTGAATAACCACGGGGCCGTAGAAATTCCAAACAGGAGCACCATCCACTGGTAGTGCATCCCGTTGAAGACGAAGCGGAGGTATCAACGATGATCTCTGTGAATGGGGACGTGAAGATAGGCGTCCTGAAGGTTGAGACTGATCATGAAGTCGCCTTGACGAATGATTGTGCGTAGTAACACGATTGAGATCATTCTGAAGTGTGGTGGAGGGTCTAGGTAACGTGCGTTGAAAGTCTTCATGTTGAAAATCAACCGCATTTTGTCGCTGTTCTTCTTTGGAACGATGAAGATCGGGGAATAAAACCCTGGAACAAAAGGAACGGGACCAAGACATTCTATTGCATGTTTTGTGATCAACGTACCTATGACCTCTGTGATGGTTGACAGTAGGTGGGCAGCGTAGACCTTTTGCCTTGGATGAGGAGTGACTGGAGGCAGAGTTGTTAACGGGAGTCAAAATCCTTGTTACAAAGGGGTCGCCCAGCAGAGTCCAGTTGGCTGCATAAAAAGAAAGTCTTCTGCCTACAGGAGTGTGGGACAAGGGGACGGCTGGGGACGGAACCACGTCGATTGCTGTAGGCCTCACGCACATCCTTCTGGGCTGGGACGTACTGAGGTTTACGGCGAAGGCGCTGCTGATCTTCAAGCTGCTGTTTGTGGATCTTGAGAAGGTCAACGGACACTTGCAGCTTGGTGTCCTTAGTGACGTCTTGCATGACAGTGTGAATCTCATTGGCGAACAGGAAAGGTGAAGACCAAGGGAGTTGATACAACTGTGCCTTAAAATGGTCCTCCCAAGGGCAATACTGGAGTATACCACGTCAACGTAATGTAGTAAGGGAACCCATACAATGGGATAGGAGGTCCATTACGTCCTGAAACTCGTCATGGACCAAGGTCATGGCCCCACGAATATGAGCTTCTTCTGATGAACGAGCGCGGGCAACTGACATGGCAACAGCTTCTGTAGTAGAGAGTATAGTTGATAGGAAGGGAAGCGTGCGACATATAGTCTGGTCAATATGAGCCAATTCTTTATCCTCCACAATAGCAGAAAGGGTAGAACGCTTGGGAGTGATATTATGGATGTTGCCATCTAGTTCTGGGGTCATAGCGATGGAAGACATACCATGAGTTCCTGTGTCTGTGTAATTAAAGCGAGGAGTCAGTAACTTGTCCCTATGGCAGCGAAAAGTAGCAAAGGCCAAATCCAAATTCTTGCTCATATCTGTGAAAACTTGTTTAGGTGGTAAGGTGAGAGTGTTCGATGAGGGACCAGTGATCACAAAGCCAGGGGGTCGATCCTCCTTAGTAGTACTGCGGGAAAGTCCCAGTTTATCAGCAATCCAAAATAACATGTCTGCTTGATCCACTATATCATAATCACCTTGAGAGGAAGCCGACGAATGTGGATCATCGTATGCAGTAGTAGAAGGCGTAGGTAAGGTAGGAGTCTCGGCCGATGGGAAGCTACGATGGTCTAGCGCCTTAGATACCGCATGTACCAGAGTCTGAAAGTTCGAGGAGGGGAGCGAGGAAGAATCCGTTCAATGATCCCAGTAGGGAGAAATTGCTGATCCTGCGTAGGCATGCAATTCATAGTATGAGAGCGCCGAGGTCGCCGAGGTAAAGGAGAATGGGATCTAGATCCCTGGTAACGTCGATCCCTTGGTGACCGAGGATGAGCCGAAGAATCATAACGATCCGATGAGAGATGACTGTTTTCATTATAGTCCTGATAATCCTGATAATTAGAAGGAGTAGAACGTGGATGAGTCCGTGATCTACGACGACTGTCATCCCTACGATGTTCTCTTGAATGTCTTCTATCTTGAGAGCAGTGACAATCCGATTCACTATGAGAGATTTGCTTATCCCGGGAAAAATGTCGTTCCATGGAACAATGATGATCTTGTAAATGATGACGATCCCTATGTCGGGTAGGTGAAGTCGTAAAAAAAGTTGATTTCACGGCCGATTTCACACTCGGGCGACGTGTCGACGTATCGATGTGTCGATCTGTTGAAGTATCAATACGTTGATGAGCAGAAGAGTGTCGATTCCTAAGGTTTCGATCTGTAGAGGAAGCGAGCTGCTGATCAACTGAGGTACGATCTGGTGAAATATCGACAATATAATCCCACGAAGAGCGGTGACTTTCCACGGAGGAATGACAATTTGTCGATAAAAGTCAAGCACGGCGATTTGGCGAGTCGTCGATCTGTCGATCCCTTGATTGCACGCGATCCAACGAAGGATGACGATATTGTATTGGAAGCTCTGTTGTATGACGGAGAACGCTGGTTTCTCTGCTACGATGACGATCGTCCGGTTCTTGATCATATGAGCTTTCGCCATTGGAAGTCGGGAGAGCTGTAACTGTATCACGATCGCGCGACGAAGAGACGAATCCCGCGCGGGTTGGGGGGAAGGGCACCCCTCTGCTGGATGTTTACACTTTCCCAATGTTTGGTCATGGGAGACTCCCATCATCGAACGAAGGGGGGAAGGCTCAGACGACAGTATGGTCTGGTGGACAGCTGATAGCGGGACGACTGTAGGAGACAGCCAACTGTCACGTGCAGGGGGCGTGGTCTGTTTACAAGCGGGAATGTCAGCATTTAAAAAACGAGTCAGACAGTAAATCTTCCTCCACGGAAAGCGAAGTAACTGTTGCCGAATTAGTAGATTTATTCCTTTTCTTGCAAGACGATGAAGGCATATTCACACGAGATATTACTTGTTGCTTGGGTTTCTTCACAGAGGATAGCCTGTGCTCCTTCGAATCCTTTGATGCTTTTGATCTACGATCAGCTGATCGTTTGGAGCACTTGCGTAGGTAAGTTTTGAAATACGATTCCGATAATTTTGCACACTGTGTACATCATGTTGCAATCTCACATACCCCACGACAATCACAACAACTGAGGTGGGGATCGAGAGGGGAAAACTGACTATGGCAGTCGGAGCAGAGAGGGCGTGATCACTCCATATCGTTTATTAGATTACTTGTGAAAAAAAAAATAACAACAAAATTTCTCTGTTCAAGTGACTTCTTAACATTCAGGCGATAGAATTGAGAATGAGGGTGCTGGATATGTCAGGTGATCAGATCGCTGGGGTCGTGCCACACGGGATTGCAGTGGTGCATGACCCATGATCTCAGTGGTGATTTGGTGATGTGTGGGATGTGTTGGGGTGATTGATGTTTTTGAAGCTGGAAACTTTGTTCTAGGACGTTTCCACATCAGGATCGAAGAATAAGAGGAAATGCATAGTGTGAGATAGGATAAGTTTAAAAATTTAAACTATAACCATTGGGGGTATTTCCAAATAACGACATCTAATGAGCTTCCACCGTACTTTTTGTCTGTTTGATTAGGCTTTAGAAATCAAATAACTTGTGCCTTTTGTCGAAATCTTTATAGATCACGGGTAACCAATCAGTGTTCAAACATGAGTAAAACAGATATTGCCTCAAAGTTTATTTAGCTGTCCTTACAGACGGTAGCTAAGTCTCTTGTCACGCTCAGTCACGCGAGCAAATATATTCATGGCAGCTAGTGAGCCCTTGCGGGCAGTATTAGACAGCTGAGAAGAAGCCAGAGATTGGTGCCCCTTTGATGCTTTTCTTGTTTTGATGTAAATAGCAGTTTTTGCTAGATATCTGGAGAAAGACAATTATAGTAATCCAAGCCACTTCCCTTGATTCTCACTGTTTAAACTGGGATCAACTAGTAACCAGTATATTCATGTAGATAACCTATTTTGGAAAGATGTCTTGGATGTACCAATAAGATTAATTGGTTAATATATAAGATATATTAGTAAACGGGGAACCATTATCTTACAAATCCCAACTTTACAATCGTAAACTGAATCAATAAAGGTATTCATCTGATCAAAGATATTTGTAATAAAGACAGGTTTATACCATCATGACCATTTGATACCCTTAAATTGAGATATCATATTCAGAGAACAATATTAGATTATAACCAGCTTCTGCGCAATATTCCTGAATCTTGGCATCATAAGATTAAAACCTTAAATCAATATCCAAATATTTGACCAGGGTATAAGTAAGAAGTTGGGATGTATTCTCTGCTTTACAAAGTGTTCTAAGGGTCTTTACAACAAGTTTATATGATCCAAAAGTTTCCCCTAACAATAAATAAATGGGAAAAAATAATTGAGGTAAACACCCCCTGGAAAAATATTTTTATGCAATTTAGAAATTGTACAAAAGATACAAACTGGATAACTTTCAGTATAGATTTATTGATATTATTTTCACAGTCAGCACTGCTCAACCTTCCGCAACCTCATACCAGATAAATGAGGAGCCTAAAGACGTTTCCAATCTAATTACACCCTTCATGTTTCGAAAAACACGTCTCATGCAAGGCCAAGCAAAGTAGGGGGTCACTTTGGCAAGGAGACGTTATGGTTTGCACGCTATGAAAATACAAGACTTTCCTCACCTGTTTTTGCTTTTCCTGATTTTCTTTCTTCTCATGAAAACGCTTCTGAGCCTCAGAAAAAATATGCTGTTTACCCTCATGCCTGTCTCGTACTCGGAAGTTCCTGCAAATACCCACATGAACATATAAATGAATGCAAAATAATAACAAGGACATCATAAAAGACATGACAGAACACACCTGAAATCTAACTTCACAAATACTACTTGTACACTTTTGGTGAGAAAGAGTCAGAAAGATAAACGTAGATGCAGAGTAACACTTCTTCTGTAGGAGTAAACTCACGAGGAGTTGAAGCCTCGCTTCATGTTGAGGAATGAGTCAAATTCTGTAAATATTTTTTTAATTTTTAAAAAATAAAAATCATTTTAATACTCCACGTCTCGAAAACACGTCCACAGCAGTGAAACGCAGCAATACTTAAAAACAATGCGATCCAATATAACGTGTAGTTACATCCCTTTACATGCGCACTGCTTTACTGCACATCTCATGTTATGGTTATGGTGGCAATAGGAGCTTGTGTGCTTGTTTTGCCTTTTGCAAATTTAGTCAATGATAAGATGAAATTTACGATAAAACATCATTAGACATGATGATATACAAATTCAGTGTTTTTTGTGTACTGAATGCCAGACAATGTTTCATACGCAGAGGTTAACATGACATGTGTATTTGTCTCATAAAATAAGCCGGTAACAGCAATCAGCTGTTCACCCATTTTCTTCCCTATCTTCCCTATCTATCATGATCTATGGGCGATTTTGTTTAAAACATTCTTAATATCATGGCCAATATCATCATGATCATAACTGAAAAGAAATTTCAATACAGTGATAGGAAGAGAAAAGACTTGTATCTCTAATCATGCTAATGACTAATGTTCCTTTCAAGGTGAGTTCATGGTGAGTTGATGTGATTTGCTTATCAGTTTATTCAAGATTTCGACGAAATTAATGTAAACAAAACTGTATGAAATCTTGGACAAAAGTAGTACAATGGATTTTAAACGGAAGTACAGATACACAGTGAAGACGTTTACAGCCAGATGTGTAAAAAAAGGACAAACTTGCATACTTCAGTACAGATTTGTTGAAATGTTTCTTCCGGTGTTGTGTGCTCACAATAACAATTTCACTTTGTGAAATCAAATCAAAGTTCATTGTATTATGATCACACTAGTAGTCAAACGGTAGTAAAATACTGTATTCTACTCATCAAGGAATACATTTATGTAGGGAGGCCCTTTCCTAGGTAGATTGTACACAACTGTTTATTTGGTTACATACCAGTTTGAACAACCAAAAACAAAAAATGAAATCCCACCTTCCCTCACTATTTTTTCGAAAGCCATTGGCTGAGAACCAATTCTTTTATGTTGTTAAGCCTTATGAAAATATATTTTATTTTACCTGATTGTAAAAGACATTTATGGAGCAATTAAACTCATAAAATGGGTCTGGAGTGTTTAGTTCTAATCCTGCTTATCTCATCCTTCGTTTTCTGTTAACGAGATGACACTTGAACAAATTTGGTAAACCGTGAAGATCCGGGTTAAAATATGTCTTCAGCAACCAATGCTTGTCATAAGAAGCGACAAACAGGGTTTGATGTATCCCAATTGTGTGGATCGATGCTCATGATATCAATCTATTGATGATCTGATCCAGACTTGTTTATTTACCAACCTCCATCATAGAGTTGGAATATTGCGGGGTGTGGCGTTAAACAAACAAACATTTGGTACACATAGAACAAATGACACACTTTGTTCAGTTTATAAAGCTTTTGACTTGCAGAGACAATACCTTTGAGAAAGCGTGTCAACAGAATATCAGCTATATCTGTACTCACGTCTTTATACACAATACTGGGGCACATAGGGAGAAGAAGTATACCTTGTAACCATCATGTGATGAGGAATTGGTCAGTGAAGCAATATGTACAAACTCCAAATAATTCAATGTGAGTGAGTATGGCTTTATGCCGCTTTAAGCAATATTCTAGCAATATCATGGCGGGGTATACCAGATATAGGCTTCACACATTGTACCCATGTCGGGAATGGAACCCGGGTCTTCGGGGTGACGAGTGAACACTTTAACCAGTAGGTTGGATGGTTGGTTGGTTTATTGTTTAAGCCGCACTCAGCAATTTTCCAGCTATATGACAGCGGTCTGTAAATAATCGAGTCTGGACCAGACAATCCAGTGATTGATATCATGAGCATCGATCAACGCAATTGGGATAAATGACATGCATCAACCAAGTCAGCGAGCCTGACCACCCGATCCTGTTAGTCGCCTTTTACGACAAGCATAGGCTACCCTACCACCCCCCAATCATTCAAGACAGAAAAAGTCACCTGTGCTCTTACAATTAAGTGGGTATCTGCAAACTATCTAAAATGACCTGAAGGTAATGATATATTGGTATATTTCACAAACAACAGAAAGGAAAATGCTTTCAATGACCTTGAAAATGAGCTCAAGGACATTATTTTCATGACCTTGAAAATAAGGTCATGGTAACATTATCCACTGGGTCTGCAAATGACATTGATACACCTTAAATCTCACCAAAATTGAACAGAATCAAATACCCCAAAGAAACTTTGGCACCAAACCTAAACTAAATCAATACATACCTTCCAGGCGTAACTCGCTCTCAACAACAAAGGAATGAAGGTACAGTAAACGACGGTTATAACGAACTCAAAGTGACAACTAAGTTTAGTTTGTTATAAATGTAGTTCGTTAAAAGCATGTACACCATGTACACAGCATAACTACAGCAATAGTCAGGACAAACAAGTAAGTTTGTTATAGCCGTCAGTTTGTTATAAGCGTGTTCATTATAAACATAATTTACTGTAATTAAAAACTGGTCAACTGGCAGATCAACAAACCTTGGTTTAGCCATGTCAGCATCAATCACATTCCCCACCACCTCATCAGGTCCACTTGAATTAGTAATATTTCTTTGTGATTCCACATATTTTTGCCTCTTCTGTTTCTTTAAAAGCTTCATGTACTCATAACGCATCTTCTTCTTCCGTTTCTCTGCAAACCCCTCACCTGAAACATTTCAAATTTCCAACCTAACCTTAATCAAATCAAACAACAGTTCCTTGATTGGTATGCAAAGGTGTCAACAAACTTGAAGGCAGATGACAAGACAAAGCAGCATTAGAAACTAACAGTTTTCGTCCACTAGTCCTTATAATGATAACATATAGCAAAACCCTAAAAAATGGCAATTTCCTACTAGTCCTTATGATACCTTTACCATTGGACAGTTTGGCAAGGACTATAGGACTAGTGCCAATTTCTAACCCTGCAAAGGCTGTATACATGTATCTGAGGAGTGTGATGAAACCTATCGGTGCGCGCTGGGTCATGTCGGCCTTTGACGAAGTGTTTCGTGGGTGGACTGCTGGAGTGGTCAATGATGCCTAGTTTGACACGAGTAGGTAGAACTCCTGACCCCAGAGGTGATAACTCACCAGATGTCTTTTGTGTAATTCCTTTTATTTGAATAACATTGTTATATAGTTGTTATATACTGCTGCTCAAATAAACTGTGTTTGTGTATATATTCAAGTTGGTATTTCCGCTATCCAAGTGTGCAGTGAAACCGTCTTATTGTTGATAGTCATTTTCATACATAAATGCGAAGTTTCATTAATGCGAACAAAGACTACTCTCATTTAATTCACGCTCGCGTTAATTTCAAGATTTGCAGTATATGATGACAAAATGATTTTAATACCTTTGACTGGAAAGTGCAGTTGATAATAATCAGATATAATCTGGAATTCAAACTCTCAAACAGCACTGCTCTCAGGAATATTCCAAATGTATCAAGTTGGCCCTTAAACAATCAAGTCTGGACTAGACAAAACAGCGGTTGATATAATGAACAATGCCCAATACCATCCTGATATGATGACATGCAATCAACCAGTCCACTCAGTTCATTTACATGTCAAAAATGTCAAAACCAACATGGAGAAAAAGTCAAAATGGTAAACCAAACATCAATTTATCACATTTGTCTTATCATTTTACATGATGAGTGGAGCACAAGGAATTCCAAACACCACACAAAATACTAGTTGCTTCTAAAATAGAAACACAAAAGCAACAGCCATGGAAAATCAAAGTCAAAATGGCCATATAGAAATTAGTGAGTGAGTGAGTGAGTATGGTTTTACGCCGTTTTTAGCAATATTCAAGCAATATCACGGCGGGAGACACCAGAAATAGGCTTCACACATTGTACCCATGTCGGGAATCGAACCCGGGTCTTCGGCGTGACGAGCGAAACGCTTTAACCACTAGGCTACCCGACCGCCCACACACAACGACGAGCACACAGCAATATTCCAGCTGTAAGACAGTGGTCTGTAAGTAATCGAGGCTAGACCAGACAATCCAGTGATTGATATGAGCATCGATCCATGCAATTGGGATATGATGACATGCATCAACCAAGTCAGCAAGCCTGACCACCCGGTCCCATTGGTCGCTCTTATAACAAGCACAGTCGCCTCTTACGACAAGCATGGGCTGATGAAAATCTATTCTCTATCCGGATCTTCACTGGTTATTGTATACTATTTGAAGGAATATTCCAGCTATATGACATCTCTCTGGAAAAGAGTATGCAGTGACTGTTTGTAGTGAATTGCTTGTTGTTTTACAGGGATGTATTTCACTGTGTGTCGAGGATAGTTGTATGTTTGCAAACCTATATTTCAACGATAATAGTGTCTCATTAACAAATATCTTAGATAGAAATACGAAATCGGGTTCCGAAGTTTCTTATTTTCCGGGTTACGAATTTGTTTATGTAACGTAATTACCGACAGTAATTTATTTTGGTTGGGATACATTTTAGGAGGCTCGGGTGTGTACCCTCACAATTTTGAGTTCACACCTTCTTGTTTACTTCCGTTGAATTGTTTCTGTGGATTTATCCTTTTTTTGGAAGTGTGATATTGTGTATAACTCTTTCCCTTCCCCGCTGGGTGGTGACTGTGATATTTTGCTTCCTTTTTGTCCATATTTGAAGATATCAGACTTCGTAATGGTCCACATTCATCGGTTCACAAAAATCGAATCCACATGTGGAAAATGTTTACTTCCATTAGTGACCTTCACCTTTGCTTTGGTGCGGAATTGCAATTTTAGTATGAAATGTAAACAAAGTATATTTCATATATCGGAGAAATGAAATAATAATATCAACCTCTAATAACGTTGATGGTATGATTTTTGTATTTTTCATAACTCTTATTTTAAGTTTATTTTAATAGTATTAACTCCGTAAAGAAATGACGTCATTTCACAAGACGCCATTTACAGGAGAGGTAAACAAGGGCTCACAAGACTTCATATATTTATAAATACATGTGCCATCTTTCGTCTGTCACTGTAAGCGGTACTTTTATATTGAAGTCATAACTACGTAATCGTGTTGAAAGAGTGTAACGTTTTGTCAAATAGTTATCTTTTGAAAAAAGAGATCTAGGGTAGCTTTGTCGAATAATCACCAAAAACGTCACTGGATGAGGATGAGTGAATATGGATGGCATAGTTTTGTTCGAGCTTAGTTATGTAATCCGGGAAAAGAGGTGTGACATTTAAAAAAAAATATACCGGATACTGATAGCTTTCAACAAGCAGGTAATGTTGAAACTTCAGCAAATAATAAGCAGCAAAGGGTCATTTGATATTGTACAAACAGCTTTGTCAATGAATGATAAATGAAAAGTAGTAAATTAAGTAACCCCATAACTTCAGATAGGTTTCATATTTTTTTACAAGTAACACAACAGTATTACACAGCACCTTTTTGTTCAATTAGATCCTGGTAATCACCATTAAAATTAAATCACTGTTACATGTTCCTTTTGTAAAATATTGTATTATTCGCTATGGTTTCCAAAGATACAGCTGTGATGATGATGGTGAAAAGTAATCATGGTGACTTTGATTCACTCTATGTGTTGAGATTGTCATGCCATAACCCACAGCCTCAAAACATAAGAAATGAAACGTGTATTTTTTCTGTCAATATACACTACCATGTGCCAATTAAATAATCACTTGACAGAAATTTTTATCTTCCTTTGAATCCAATTCAGAGCTTGGACATTCTCTCATACCACATTTGTCATCTTTACTCACAGAAGTCAGATTGTTTGTTCTTCCCAGATAGTTGATAGTTAATTGATTCTAACTTTCTGAAAGGGAATAATGTTTAGATAGGCAAGTTATTAATGACGTGAACAGGATAAAATGTGCTCTGGGAGTAAACACAGTGCAGTGAAGAACCAAATATGGTATTGAAACCATGGCTGTACATGTAAATTAATTACTTTAATGATATATTAAATTTAATGACACTGTTATCATGGTTATGAATTAAGGGTTACATTTTCTGGATGGAACGTATGAAAAACATTGTTTAAGAGGAGTTCTGTGAGTATTCGGTTAGGTGTGGGAAATAGATGGTCAGGGTCACACCAGCCTGATCAGCAGCTGTGCCATGTGAAGCGTGACACATTTCCAGGATCAAGACCAGAGGATATGTTATGGTCCTTTTTCTTAAAGCAACTGTGCTGTAAGGAAAGGACCAGTGAGTCCATTTATCATTTTCAAGGTAAGAATAAAATTATTTCTTTTCCTGACAGTGACACAGCATGTTGCATTTTCCTTCTTTTCCTCGATCATTTAACACAGAACCAAAACGTGCTTTTTCTTCTGTTGGCCTTTGTTACCAATCAGTTATCTCTCCTCGCTCCCTCACTTTCCTTTCCATTGCACAGCGATATACACATGCGCTTGCTTTTGGCAATGATATCATTTTTTGTTGTGCTTATTATGTGTTCAGGCAAACAAGACATCTGAGATAACTTTCTAGGAGGTTCTTACATTATGTTATGTGGGAATGTTTCATCTCACATTATGTAATCATGGCAGTGATAGAATTTTTTCCTTGTGCAAACATTTTCTGTCCACATATCCTGTTGAGAATTCATATTAGACGTGAAAAAAAAACAACAACCCAAAATCTGGGCCTCAAAGAAAACCTGATGGACCATTGCTGATAATATACCTGAAATTGATAAAATTGTATGAAATGGTCGCAAGCTCCGACGTTCATACAGTTTGGCCCTCACTCTATGAAGGTTCATACTCCAATGAACTCACACAAAGTGAAGGTCAATTCTTCAATAATCATATGCAACCATCGATGTCGGATTAACGGGACTTGACTGTATACATAAGCCTAGGATAACAGGAAATACAACTGAAATTGTAAATCACCATTTCATACAATTTCATACAATTTTATCAATTTCAAACATTGTATGAACATCATCGCAAGCTCCGACGTTCATACAGTTTGGCCCTCACTCTATGAAGGTTCATACTCCAATGAACTCACACAAAGTGAAAGTCAATTCTTATAATTTTTTATCACAATTTCTTACCTCAAAGGATGTAGGTCAAGATCTAAACACAATTTTATTTAGTACGTGTGACTTCATGTTTACACTGACAGCCATACAACAACCAGCTATATCGCGGAGTAAAATAGTTCCTCAAAGAGAGAGGTGACATGGGCGTATGGATGCACAACTTGCCTCTTCAGAAACATCTTACGCAGCGCATGTGTTCAAATCATATCCTCATTAGATGAGAAAGGTCTGTAAAGAACTACCTCAGTAAGTCAGTCACAATGACAGCGCGTCGTAATACATTTACATCAAGTACAAGACGTCAAAATGGCCAACACGATAAACGTGACGGGAGAGATTTCCGAAGTTGTTAATGAACCTTTTGCAGTTACATGTGTTAGTCATCATTGATCAACTGGCCGATCATTGAAAGGTGAATAAAGATGCGTCAAACAGACACTAAGGTAACTTCATAGATTGCTGGAGACGGTCAATGTCAGCCTAGGCACGGATCGAGTCGATACTACGATAGTTTAGATGTGCATATCTTCGTTTATTCATTAGGATGGGCCGTAACGAGGATATTCGTGAACAATCATGCAGTCATGCTCTCTGACATTTCTCAATGTATACTGAAACGTTGAGACCAAGAATAAAGGTTCAAAATGATCAGAAAGAACAATTATGCATGTTTAAGTGCTAGGGAATTCCCAGGGGTTTCCCCAGGAATGTGGAAGTAGTCCGTCAGTGTTTACGTCATTTCAAGAACACGGCTTAGTGAAAAACATATGAACGTCAAATTGAGTCGTTCATACACTTATGAACGTCAATGTTGTGGTCATGTGACCGACGGGGCGGTCGGGTAGCCTAGTGGTTAAAGTGTTCGCCCGTCACGCCGAAGACCCGGGTTTGATTCCCGACATGGGTACAATGTGTGAAGCTTATTTCTGGTGTCGTGATATTGCTGGAATAATGCTAAAAGCGGTGTAAAATCAAACTCACTCACTCACTCACTCATGTGACCGACCTCTCGTCCAATGGAAAAGACGCATATCGTGTAAACGTCAAATTAAAAAATTATGTCGGATTAACAAGTATGTCGGATAAACGAAATTTAGTAGTATCAACATTTGTGATCGAAAATCGG
The DNA here is from genome assembly GCF_023055435.1 of Haliotis rufescens. Lineage (NCBI taxonomy): Eukaryota > Metazoa > Mollusca > Gastropoda > Lepetellida > Haliotidae > Haliotis > Haliotis rufescens. The sequence goes on along the minus strand of NW_025964334.1, from coordinate 39,947,078 downwards.
ATAACTACACGATAGATAAGGATTCAAACACATAATAAAAAATATAAAATAAATATTCATATTGTTATGTTACATTGTTGGCAGAATATGTTTTCTTATCAAGCAACCTCTAAAGTTTAACACAAAACAACTGTTAAGGACTGTATGACCGATTCAAAATACTTTAAAAAGCATAGTCTGGAATGGAAGTCGCACCTTTGAAACTGATACCCAAAGTTTAAGAAAGCTGCTCCAGCCATGTTTTGGGAAAACCTCCATGTATAGACAATCCTGCCACTAGCTGGAGTTGAGGGAGACCAGGGAGAATAAGGATATGACAGGTAATACAGGATTAGTGTAGGGAATGCTTGCTGAGCATAGTGTAAACCTCTGTGGGATAAGCTTTGCAATGTGTTGTGTCAGGATAAAAATTATTTTACGTGAATTTGGATGAAAATTTGTGTAGTTTCCCAGACACAAGTCTCAGGCCAGCCTGTCAGTTCCCTGTTAGGTATCAAGTTACATGCTGACGAGAATGAGAATGCAGTGAGGCAGCAAGGACAAATACTGCTAACTCTGATTGGTAACCAAGGACATTGGGTGGCCCGAGTGTAGAAGAGGCACATTTTGAGTTCTTTGTTATATGTTTTGAAGAGATGGAGGAAATTGCAGTATCATGAATATGTTGTGTCAGGATAAGTATGCTTATATCATGAATAAGTTTATGTTATATACCATACATACCATGCATAATTAATGTTAAGATTAATGTTAACATGGTTAAAAACAAATTAATGTTTATTCATCATTATGGTCATCATGGTCATGGTATGTTGATTTAAATATGTTAAGTTTTCACATAATGTTAGATGTAGCAGCTCTAGTAAATGAATAACCATGATAAATTATAATGTGATCATGGTAATTGCAAAACTTGTAATTAGTTTCTTTTGTCCTTGTTGACAATGATGAACTTTTTATTGCCCAAGTGTAGTTATTATTTTCCTTCCAATTTCAGATTGCTGGCCATCTTCTGATATGGATATGGATTTGTGATACACATTAGAATACTTCCAAATTTTGGAATTAACCTTCTCGACTTCTTGAGACTTCTGTTGTGCTGAACAACTACTTAGATAAAATGACAAGACAAACATGTGTTTTGTTTGATGAGACTACTTTGTGCTTGAATAGTCTGGTGCATCTGACATTTGGATTACAGACAGTCCTGATAATCTAGGTCATGTCGAGGTCAGGGTTGGACTGAGACTGAACTATCACCAAATGTTCACACTGAAGCTTGCCAACATCAAGTGGAGAAGGATCAATGTTTGGTTTTGATTTAAAAAAAAATTAAAAAGGGATTCCGAAAAAAAATATGTTTAAAAAGAATGTGTAATAAGGTTATTTCTTCAGGATCAAAGACAGGATGGCACAAACTGGAGATGATTGCTACTTCTTCTACTACTCTGCATGTACAAAGGTAATAAAAAACATGATAAGTCAACATGCTAGTTGCTTTTTCATCACTGATCATACATGTAGTTTATTTACCATTATGCATAGGGTTGAGTACTGCAAGGATAAGAACATGGTAATATCATGATAATATTGGTAAATGATGTGATCAGTAGTGACTCGTGTACTGCTGTAGGAACTCAGGGTTCATAATAGTGACTGCAACCTGGCAACATGAATACAGATATTACGTACAATAGTGTCTGAACATCTGACTTCAGTTGACTTGTTTCCAGTCTCAGGGCTTATGGAGAGTTGTTAGCAGTTATGATGATTATGATGTGTTTTTCAGGGAGTTAGTTGCCCATTCCGCCATGTGGAGGCTGCTCTAGGATGTGAGGTGATGTGCACCCACTGGCAGGCAGGGAACTGTATAAGGCCGGGATGCAAGTTCAGACATATGGAAATCAAGGTGTGATGCAATGCTTTCTTTGTTTTGTTTCATCTTCTTCTTAACAGGTTAACATGGTTAATATCAGAGGCACATAAGAAATAATAAGTAAAGTAATGATCATCAATGCCCATTAAGTGATTGACATGATTAACCTGGTAACAGTAGAAATAAGTCCCAGCAACTGTTTGATTGGATTAATATCAGTAAGGTAAGGTTGATTAAGGTCAGCTTAAGGTAGGGATTCTCCTGTTAACCTCACAAAAGCCATTTTCTTTGTATATACTAGTAATTACACTGGGGGGAGGGTGTGTGTGTTCAGTGGGGAGTTGCATTCATATTGAGTCACATTTTTGGCTGGGGGCCAGCAGTCGCATTCATCCTGTTCATTTGGAGATACATTCATTTCAAGATTTAGAGTATTTAAGAAATATGTGGGGTGACGTCGGAACTCTTGATAGCTTAAGATGAAAACTTACCACTAACTAAATGGTATATTGTTCGTTGGGTTTCGTTTCAGGTTGACAGAAGCAACATACCATGCTACTGGGAGTCTCAGCCCACAGGATGTACCAAGGCACATTGTGCTTTCAAACATTTCAAGACTAAGGATCTGGACACAGTACTTTCTACATGTTCAACAGGTAATACTGTAAGATGCTTTACGTCTTTCTTAGACCCATTTTTATTTTAACATATACTGGTCCAGTGCTCCATAACCTCAGTGCAAATGATAGCCCAGATATCACAAATATAGTGACATGGGTCAATAACCCCAGCAGTCAGTCATGCATTCCCTCATTTTGTCAAGCGTATTAATATCATGATTATGTTCCCTGAATACTTCCTTGAGAGGCATTTAAAAGTTGGAGTACTACGTAAGGATAAGATTTATGGATGAACAACTTCTTCATTACAATTAGGAGCGACGTTTCAGTGTAGGTTCTAACAAGGTCACTTGTTTGATAACGATGTTAGAACCTACACCGAAATGTCGCTCCAAATTGTAATATAGAAGTGGTTCATCCATAAATCTTATCCTTACTTCCCTGAATACCTTCATTAAATTAGACAACAAATATTTTGAAAAGACAGTTGAGTGGTATACACAGAGTATATTAGCCAGGGTTCGAAATTAACGCTCGCCCGTTAGCCCGTGGCTAGAGTATTTCCTACAGGGCTAAGAACATCCGCAGAACGCTAGCCCGGGTGGCTAACTAACCTTAAAGCAGTGTTGGCTGAAGAGCGCGTTTTTGCGTCTTGGACGCACAAAAATAAGTTTGAACGCACCTGCGTAACATGTGTGGGTCTCATGGACGCAGTGACTGGGGCTATATTAATTTCATATCGAATTGACACTGTTATCGTAAATCAAAGACGTACGTCTTTGCGTAAAGGTATTTGTTGCCAAACAAGACAGCGAAGCATGTTGATTAACACTTCCGTTTGCTAAACCAAACCAGTTTCATTATTCTCTCCCTTTTTATGACAAATACCCAAACCGGTTTCTTGACCTATATCTATTGTCGGTTTTGCATGTATTAATTTTCGGTATGGTCCGTAGCTTTGCTTCAGCCAATCAGGTGCCACATATTAAGCAAGTCGGATATAGTCATAATTAATTTAGCTTGCTGATTGGTCGAAAATATCCTGACCTTGTGTCAAACTAAAAATAGCCAGGCACATCAAGGGTATACTTCAGAACGTGGTAACAGTGACCCGCGAAATCGAGCGACCGTGTAGGATGATACGCTATGTTATTGCGGTAGTTAAATTATAATGGATCGTAGTGGGGCACGCTTACAAACTTATTAAATATGTGATTCACAAAATGTTTGTTGTTCATTGGATTGAGTGATGCTGATTTTCTTTACCGAGTTCGGTAAACAAAGTACCTGTCATTGGTGAATCTTACCGCAGTAAGTAAGGCTGTGTGGATTATATGGTATATCACTTCCTGTTTTGAATTTTGCATACGACCGAGGTTTGGTCAAGGAACTTCGTTTGAACAAATGGGTTCTTTTTCTAATCAATTTTGAATGGAGGAAGGGGTAATTCCACTTCAGAAACATCCCAGGAACTATCATAAAAAAAGTTAACGTGTGTACAAGTAGCAGTGACATACCTCAACGAGTCCTGTATTCGATCATGCGATGAAATATATCGTTCTTAGATTTGCATACGTAAACAGTCGACAACTTGTGTGGATTACGAGATTTATCAATACCGCGATACTGTATATGATAAAGAATGAATGCGAACACTTGAATGTACAATGATGTAAGCATTGTTTTTATTTAGCGGACTCTGAATATTTAGTTATTCTACAACAGACTTATCAAGCTGATAATAATTCAATCTCTTGTGAGTTATATTAAGAATTGCAAAACACATTTTGCCAGGACCGTTATTGGTGTAACTGACATGTTTAAACATTTATAGCACCTGAAACATGTTGACTAGATTTGTCAAGGAAATGCTGGATCCTGAACATACTCTTACTAAAAAAACGTTCGATATGCCACTTATATTTTATGACTCATTGATCATTGTCACAGTTATAACATGAACTCAATACTCAGTACAGTAGCATCAGAACAGCCATTGAACTTAACTGAGTCCATAACTTCAAATCATTGGTAGATCTTGGTAAAAACATTCACAAATGTCTGTCACAATGACCCCTTACCAATGGCTGACCCGTGAACTGCCTTTTCATATACGAAGTTATATATTAACATGGATAATTTTGTGTTATAATATTTATTAATATCAAATGTCCCTTTTAAGAAATTGTTTGTCCCTTAATGTAAACCTCTTGTTCATCTTATTTTGTTTGTACGAGTTCAGTACCTGTCTCAAAAACCTCATGAACTCACAAGAAGTTGAACTTTATTAAACTTAATAGTTATGAAGACATCATTTTCAGACTTTGTTATCTGTTGGGTAGTCTGGGCTAACTGATCTTCTTCAGGGCTAGTAAAGTTCAGCTGCAGTTAGCCCTGTGGACTGGATCACTTTTTCAGGTAATTTCTAACCCTGTTAGCAATCATGATTATGATATTTGTTGCTCATATTTTAAGCCCGAAGAAACTATACATTTTTTTAAACTTATCCTATCTCACACTATGCATGTTCGATCTTAGTGTTGAAACAATCCTAGAACAAAGTTTCCAGGTTAATAAAATACCTCACTTCAACACATCCCATTCACCACTACCCCAACATAGCTTATCCCGCTGCAATCCTGTGCAACCCTACCCCACGCCCGACATTTGCTGCACCCGCATTCTCTTTCTCATGGCGGAAATGTGAGAATGTTCTAGAACACAGAATATATTTTTTTTGTGAGATTAGTCGTATCTGTCTGTGTATTTACAACAGCTACACACATTCCACTTGTGTTATGGAGCCGATATGCTCATGTTACTGAGAATGCAAGCGTGTTCCTTCTGACACCCACACAGTTTGTTGAGACTGCTGTGGATTGTGTACTCTCACCGACCGTCGTCTGCTCTGCCGCCATCTTAATGAGACAGGTTTTAAAGTTTATCTGCGAAAGTGCCAAGGCTTCATTGAACATTGGCCCACCCACTTCCAAGGAACCTAAGCAGACAGTTATCACCGATATCAGGGCGCCAACTTTTGCCGTTCTATGTTGCTACGTACAATGTTTCTACTTCCCTCTGTGCATTGGAGTCTCCCTGTCGACTTTCACAGGAAGACCAGTATGTCAACACATTCTCCTGACTACCTGGGCTCATCGTACAAATTCATCTAACTTTACTGACTGTAACTTCCCGACTTTAGTCCAAGCAATGTCCGCCGATCCCGAGCCGACCATCTTTCACCGGGACAGAGTCAGTATTCGCCTACCAGACTCTTACCGTGCCAAGGTTGCACACGCTTTCCACGTGACGGCTCCTATCGAGCTACCTGCTCTTTCACAGCCTTCCTCGTCGGGGCCCTCTGCAAGACATGCTAATGTCTTGGATGTCCGCAAGATTCTAGAGGTCTATATCAGCAAGACTAAGGATATCTGTAACAGTCTATCTCTCGTTGGATAGTGTCCACTATTTGTATGGCCTATACACACAAAGGGAGAGACCCCCCTAAGGGGCTGAAGGCTCATTCGGTTAGAGCAGTGGCTACGTCCAAAGCGTACGCCGCGGCTCTGCACATTGAGGAGATCTGCTCAGCGGCTATTTGGAGCCGGCCAATCACGTTCATCAAACATTACCAACTCGATAAACACTCTAAGGAGCGTGCTCGGTTCGGTCAAGCAGTACTCCGCACTGGACAGAGCTCTACGTCTCTAGCCGATTGAGCCTTCGTGATCGTAAAGTTCTCTGTCATATTGATTAGTTTGGCTCAACGACGCCTTTTTTTTTATACGAAACTGGCGATCTATGACGTCATCTCTTAACGATCTGCACTCATTTCCAAAAGCACTCGTTCGATACTAAGGGGACCATCTAGCCTGACTAAGGGATTCTCTATAGATTTCGAAGTCCCCGTAAAATTCACTCTTATACGGTGAAGAAAAGGGGGGGGGGGGTGTATTTGAGTTTTCAATATTTACTAAGGGATAATAACCCGCGGAGGGTGTATAATTATCACCTTTGGTTACGACCACGCCCTGTCTTCAGCCCCCGCCTCTCAACGGTGGAGCTATACGATGAGGTTGGTTTTTAAAAATAACGCAACTCTCTTATTAAAACGATGTGTTTATTTACCCTTGTTGCAGACGGATGCCTCTACCTAAGTTATCTTTGGGAGTCTGTCTTTATGCAATAAGTGTCCCAAGGAGGATTTAATCAGAAAGAGAATTTTACAAACTTGTAGAGGTTATGAATTCTCTGATGAAATCCTCCTTGGGGCACGGCCACCCCCCGTCCCACATACCGTCTGCAAGAGGACATATGGAAAGTGATTTGGGTGTGAGTTGCTCCCCTTGGCGTGTGGCACCAAATAGGGTGAGGCCCTGTTTGGGTGGCCGTACATCATACACAAAAAACGTTGTTTTTTTAGTGTGGTAATATTTTATTAGGAACGAAATAGTGACAACATGTCATGTAGATTTTCTGCAGCCTGGAAAATGCAATAAGTGCCCCAAGGAGGATTTCATCAGAGAATTCATAACCTCTACAGGATTGTAAACATTTTGCGCCTACACCAGCCAAGTCGCATGTCCTATACAGAAACACCACTTGGCTCTTTTACAGACAGTTCACAGTGAACTGTCCATTGTGTGGAGCTGGTACCTAGCCTCTGGCATATTACAGGATTCGAGGTTTATTCGCAGGGTGACTTGAATATCACGGGTCAAGATTTCTGACTATATACACCGGAATCAACTAACCTAATGCGAGCAGTGCAGGGTCATTGTACCAGGTTGGTTTGCATGCTTTCTTGTACGTAATGGCTAAGGGCATTGTTTTGACACATCATCCCTCTACTAGAGGGTGATACGATGACAAGTAGCGACTATTTCTAACCTTTTTATGATAAGGTAAAGGATCAAGATCACACATCACTTCAGTTCCTAGCTGAATACCTCCTACACTTCCGTATCAAGTGACACTTGAAGCATAGCACCATTACAATGTAGTTGGTATCGTTTTTCCAGTGTTGGGCCATCCGGGAAATCATGAAATGACGAAAGCCTTGGAACTACAGGCCCTACTTCAGGCTTGAGGATCAGAATGCCAATTTTGAGTGTAGTACTTTGAGGTTTGCGCAGGCCAACCTTCAAGCCCCTCACCACATCCTCATTTTATGACCTCACCAAGAAAACTATATTTCTTGGCATTAGCCACTGCAGCATGGGTGAGAGAATTACATGCAATCAACATTACCCGGGTCCGTTTTTAGCATGGTACATCTCGGGTTGTACTGGGATTTTATAGCAAAAAATCAACTACTAGGCCAACCTAATCGTTCCTTCACTATCCCATCAATTTCTACGTTTGTGGGAGTTGATACAGGTGCATTAAGTAATGCAGGATAAGTAAAATATTTAGTAAATTCTAAATATTTTTTACATTTGTATACTTATCCTGCATTACTACGTCTAATTACCCACCCGTCGCAGACTTGCTACCGCACTTTGGCTTCAGAAACCTCAAAAGACCTTTTTAAGCTTGGGGGACAGGCAGTGATGTGAGGAAGGTGACTTGTCATCAAGATCACATGACAGCGGCGATGGTCCATGCAGAAAGTAAAAGTTGAAAATGGAAACATCTTTTTTTCACCCAAGACCATCGCTGAGTGCTGTCTTTGTTGTTGTAAGGTAAGCAGTGAATGCATTAAGGAGTAATACAGGATAAGAATACAAATGTCAAAAATATTTAGATTTTACTAATTTCTGCATTACAGACATAGCTGCACCTAGGGAAAGCAAGACAGTGTCGTTACATACTGGCCTCCCTGATACTGAAGTGGGGACACTACGGACCACTGCATCTCAGCAGAACAGAGCTAGTCCTAAGATTGAACCAGTTGTTGTCAACCCATTTGAAGATGGTGAGATTAGCAATAGTATTGGTATCTTTTGCCTTTTGGAATCCTTTTCGCCAGGTAGTTTTGACCAATATAGCTTTTGATGGTGGATTGCTTATTTGTTCTACTTAACAATGTTTTAATTGGTTTGAAAACAAAATGATGTTTGTGTTTGATCAAATGCTGTTCATCTTCAGATTCTGATGTGGAGAGCACTTCTGGGTCTCCTCAGAAGAAGGCTCTTCTGCTGAAGAAAAATGTTGTTAGAGTATCAGCCCCAGTAACGAGCAAGGCCTCTGTGAAGGTGACATGCAAACCAGTTGCTGCTTCGGTACTGATGACAAAACCAACAGGGTTGAAGAGGAAGATTAAATTGATTGGTGAGGACGTAACAAATGTCAACTGGAGTGGTGTTACAAACAGAGTAATTTCACATTTTGTGAAATCAGCTGGAATGAATTTCAAATGGTTCTTTGACATCTTTAAGAACATTTTCATGCTGCAATGCCCATTCACTTGACCATGGTGTTTGTTTTGAAATGTAAACATGAATGTCCACTCAGATAATGTTCTTTAATATCACAAATTTGATTTCTTGTGAAACTATATTTTGACAGATGCTGTTTTTTATATCCACAGAGAAAGATGTTACTCCTGATGATAGTGATGGACAAAACGATACAAGGCATTCAGTCTCCGACAGTGGTAACTAGTTTTGTTGTCATCATTAATTGCAGTTGGCTCAAGTAACCCAATGATCTCATGCACCACAGTTTGTTGTATAGAGTTATATGTCTCAAGCTCCTTCCCAGCATGTGATACCTTTGTACCACTCTCGGTAATATCGCTACCACCAGTGTGGGCAGCCATTACAAGAATCTAACCCCAAATATAGTAACGTTTATACTTTTGTTTATGTCTTTGGGAATGCTATCATTGTTCATTTTGAAAAGGTTTATGACTGACCATATTACCCAGATGAATTTAACTTTTTGTTTGCTTGATCAGACTGGTTTGAGATTGCCCCCTTACCATGCTTACATTCTAACTTTACATGATGATTGAAATGAAATAGAAATTTAAATTGACAAAGAAAGAAAATAATTAAGCAAGGGTAAGAGTATTCGGCGTCACGGCAGTCATCACTTGTTTGTAAACATAACGGTCAGTCGGTTGCGAGTTCAACTCCAAGCATGGTTGTAGCCACCTATCACTGTGGAGAGTTTTGACTGGTGGCAGCGATAGTAAAAGGATTGGTCAGATGATCTGTAATGCGATGTCCTCAGATCTTTGTCTAGCCGTAGTGAGAACTTAATACTATTTATTGAGATTGATTTGAATCTGTGACACAACGTCTGATATTATGTTTATTTCGAAACAGTCCACAATCCACTTGTGTCAGGGTTTTATGTGATTGTCAGATTAGCAACAGTTTCCAAAATTAACTTTGAGTAGTTATGAAATTGATGAATATGTTCAAGGAGTACCTGTATGCATAATTTCAAATAGGCTTCTCATAGATATCAGGCACATGTTTTAATAACTTTCTTTATGCTGCTAAAAGCAATGTTTAACAAACTGAACTGACTCCTACTCAGTTGCTATGTTATTACAGCTGGGATCAGCCTACAGCTTTAATATTGGGTTTCGTTGCAGATCTGTTGAAAGAGTCGGCTGTTTCCAGGAGAAATGTCATCATTGATGGGGATTCAGATTCAGGTGACCACTGGTAACACTTCATCTGGTAGAAGTGTGCTTACAACGATTGAGTTTCAGCAACATTATTTGGCTGTTAATTCATGCGTATGACAATCATTAGTATCTATATGTAGTGTAGATATAGTCAAGTGAGCTGATGTTGTGACAATGTAAATTGTGTGGTTGACTGTCAGGTTGTCTGTCTGTCTTTAACTTAGGAATTTTCCTCTGAAACTGAAAGGTCTGTGAAGCTGAACCTTTGCATGAATGACCCCAGGTATTGCATCTTTATTAAGTAAAAAGTGCTCACAAAATTCTGATCTCATTGTAAATATGGCCTCTCTGGCAACAATATTGACATTATCTTTCCACATTACTCAGCCATTCCCGTGTGCATTTTTATGAAATTTGATATGCTCTAAGTATGTAGAAAACATGAGCAATAACATATACTAGTATTTTTATCGCCAACAAAGTTGACAGGATATGAAATGGGTTCCGTGCGCGCGCGCGTGCGTGTGTGCGTGCCAAAATCGTTTCCGGTGCATAACTCAAAAACCATTGAATACTTTCTTACAAAACTTTGCATGTCTACTAGGCACATACTGAACTGGTGCCTTTTGCTATTAAGGAATTTTTTAATTTTATTTTTTACGTTTCCATTGCAACAAGTTGGACTTATGTTCTATAGGGTAGAGTTTGTTTCCGGAGCATAACTCAAAACCCATTCAATACTTTCCAACAAAAACTTTGCATGTTTACCAGACACATACTGGACTGGTGCCTCTTGCTATTTAGGAATTTTTAAAATTTTTATTTTTCACGTTTCCATGGCAATAAGTTGGACTTATATTCTACAGGGGTGGTGTTCGTTTCCAGAGTGTAACTCAAAAACCGTTAAATACTTTCTTACAAAACTTTGCATGTCTACCAGGCACATACTGAACTGGTGCCTTTTGATATATAGCATATAGAAACTTTTATTGTTTATGTTTCCATGACAATAAGTTGGATTTAAGTTTTAATATAGGATTGGTTTACTTAAGTAGTATAAGAAATAAACTGTTAAATATTTCCTTGCCAAACATCGCATGTCTATATATAAAGTGCATACTGAACTAGTGCCATTTGATATTAAGGAGTTTTAGAAATGTTTATTTTAGAATTTCCATTGCAGCTATTTTGACATGGGCTAAGAGAAATGTTGGGTCAGTTACCTGGTTTGGGACCATAACGTGTTAAAATGGGCGGGGGATATAGATGACTTTGTCAACTATACGCTTGTTGTCAATGTTATGAAGTTTGGCATTCATTTCACCTTCACAACTTAATACCAAAGTGAACATGCAGTCATAATAAAATCAAAATCCAAGTAGGTGCAAACTTGGAAAAGCATAGTTTAGACTACAACCACGTTCCATGAAACTATCTGCATATATTGGGAAGCAATGGCAAAATGTTGGTTTTTGCGTGTTGTTGCCATGGACAGGAAACTTGAAATGGAACAGAATTAGGTTACCGTATTCGACGTAATAAGCGCCCCGCTCTAATAAGCGCCCACGGCGATATTTGCTAATATATTGGCAGGTGAACAATCACAATTAGCACCCCTTCCGATTGATCAATGTACACAAGACTTATTTATTCACGTGTAATACGCAATTGTGTGTTATATGCACCCTTAATTATGGGCAATTAAATTCTGGAAACATATATCTGTCGTATATAAACATTTCAGGCTGTCAGCATAAACCACAAAATTTATCCTTTAACGTCTTATAAGAGCCCCCTATTTCTAATTTTGAGAGCGCCCCGCTTATTGCGTCGAATACGGTATGTAATATTTGGAGCATCTTCCTGAGGCAAGGGAGTTAACTGACTATAAAAGTCCAGTTTCCTCTCTTGCCAAACTGGCTGAGATTTTGATCTGTATGGTTTTGATCTTGGTGCTCAAGTAATTTCATGCACTTTGCAAGTAGAGGCCCATTATGTTACAATACAGATCTTCATTACAGATCAGACTTGGTGCCGCCATCCAGCACTTTTTGATAAAGGAGAAATAGTTTGAAAGAAAAGTTTAAGCATGACAATTGTGTCAACTGATGGCAGGCCAATGTTTTGCCAATTTGACAAGTGTGTCAGTTAGCCCTTAGCCTGTCAAAGCCAATGCATCCATTTGTATGAGTAAGGGACCTACCTTCTTAAAACAGGACGGATTTGTCACAGACTATGTAACAAGAATTACATCACCCTGTGACACTGATATTTGCACCTTTACCATCTTATTAATATCTCCTCTGAGTCATCTTCACTAATTTGGCATGCATGTTCCCAATTATGAAGACATCTTATTTTGTGCCGAACCCTGTGATTATAGTTTAACTTTTCTTTTTTAATATAAATATTCAAAAAAAAATTTTTTCCAAATGTTACAGATTAATGTTCTTAAGAACCACTGGACACAGAGAGCTTAAACATTGTGTGAAGGGTAATGACTAAGAAGATACGAGATATCATAAACAATGTTTCAAGACTATGTCTTTTGTTTCTTTTCCTTAGAATCTATGGCACCAATTTTCTTTATCTCACTCTAGATGTCACATGGCACGTCATGGAATTACTTTTTCATAATGCAGGGGAGCTACAGTCTTTTGGCTCAGGTTTTGTACCGCAAGACATCCATTTCAGTGATATGTCATCTTTTTCAGGGAAGACTTTTCATGACATGCTGAAGAAGAGCAGGAGTTCCTCGAATGTGACAGTTAAGAGGTCCCCAGAGAAAAAGCCAGGTATGTATTATAAGACAATCTTCTAATCTTTCTAACTGTGACAATGTTGTGATGTAAACATTCATATGAACAAAGCATGTTGTCAGTTTAGCTGTCACACCTTCAGTAAGGGATAAATGGTGTGATGGGTTTCTTATGCAGTTTTCAGTGTAGAGCTAGGTTACCTGAAGATTTAACTGCAGCGTGAGGTTTTCAAATCTTAAAGTTAGCTACCATGACTAAATAAAACGTGAATTCTTTGATGTTAACAAATATATTGAGTGAAGAGCAATGGGTTGAGTCCAATGTTTTGAGTGGGATGTCAATCAGAATTTACAGAATCACAGACAACAGCTTTTATGACAATATGGCGCTTAACCGTAATACTTCACTCGAACTTATGACCGACAATGAAAACATGTGGCATGGCAACTTTGTAAGCTAACATGAGGTGGGCACCCTAAAGAAAACTCAGCAAGTCTTGCAAAGATTTTGTTCCAAACCGCACGTCACTATTATGATGTCATATCGCTCATTGTGACGCAAAAGATATGACGTCACAGTCGGATATAGTAAAGCGCCAAATAGCAATCTCTCTGTTCTTCCCCAAACTGGAGTTACATTTTCTTTGAAGATTTCTTTTGTGTTTTCTGCACAAAATGTATTGCCACACACCGTTTGAATATTGTAGTAACCGCAACTATGCATTTAGTAGGCTATAATTGTACATATAATTATGTATATATGCCTACCGTCAATAACTGTAAAAGAAATACTATTCTAAAAATATTAGCTTCCACAGTGATGCGGCCGTCAAATCGGCTGTTTCAATCAGAGGGGATTTATTGTGATTTGATACTTCTGATTGACAAATTAAATCGACTTCTTCCAAATTCATGGTAGAATTAAAGTTAGTGTTGACGTTAGTCCTCACCCAAAACACAGTCTATTTGTTAGATGTAGCCATGTGTTTACAGTGAAGCTTAGTGTGAAGAATCGGCTGGGTCGGCCTGACAGGGAGCCCCAGCAAGCAAAACCAGTGAAGATGAGCATCAAGAACCGACTAGGTGGACAAGGGGCGGGGAAGGATGATTCTCCTCCGAGAACAAATGTTCGGAGTCGGCTAGGGTTGAATACACCAACTGCAAACCTTGGAGCGAAGTCATTGACTGATTTACGTACAGAGAAACTACAGATACTCCAACAGTTAGCTGAAGGTAAAATAAGCAGAAGCCATGTAGTACAGATATGGTTCAGGATATACATTTATGTATTTTAATGATTTTTATTTCATGTGACAATAATTGTGCATACAAGTGATGGTCAGAATGCCTCTCAACAATTAGCTTTGAAAGTGACAACCTGTCTTCTTGGAAAGTTTCATGTGACATGTTTGCTGTTCATAACAGTTTCTGCAGAGCCGGAGGATGAAGAAGATGATACATCTGACATCCAGATCAAGTCACTTGAGGAAATAAAGGCAGAAAAGGCCCGTAAGGCTTTTAACACAAGAGGTAGGACTATAACTACAACTATGAATTTGTGTCTTTTACCCAGTAAGGCAAGTTCCAAAATTTATTAAGTGACTCTCTTGGATTATTATGTAAGATCCATTAAGTGAGATAATAGTCTCTAAAGTTGGTAGAGTTACAATATTTGAAGAATGATGATATGTCAAATAACACTTGCTTATATCTATGTAAACCTTAAGCAACAAAGCAAACAAAACATATCTATCAAAGGAAATATTGATCTTACCTTCCTGAAAAGTACAATCAACAATTTAGTTGAGGATAACTTAACTTTTTTTATAACAGTGTTTTGAGAATAAATATTCCTTGTGTTTGAAATGAGGTGATATCATGTGCTTACAATCTATACAACTTGAACTTTCCAGGGCCTGCTTCTGGTGAGCGAGGTTTACAAAAGACAGTAAAATATGTTCTTCCGCCAGCTAAACCTGCACCAAAGAGAAAGATAATTACATACTCTGGTGAGTTGCTGCATTCTATTTTTGATACTTTAGATGACTTCCTGTTTCTCTGGGGGCATAGTAGCCCCAGTTATTTAAGGTGATGCAATTCAGTGTTCTGAGTTGTGTCCCTTTGCCTACCAGGACCTGCTGATCATTATTTCAGATCCTTAATCTGTCAATACCTTACTCAATGAATACTTATACAGCCTACAGATATTCTTTCCTTGTTTAAAGGACTTTCTTACAGATTATCTTTCAGTTTCCTCAGTTGGCATGTAAAACTGTTTAAAAAGGAAGACTAATGAAAGGAATGATATATTGTACTGTCCTGTCTTATCTTCTTATCACCTGCATCAATTTGTGTTTTCTTTCCACATTTCCACGATTAAGCTGACATGTTGTGATACATCTAGAACACGGTACAAAGTGGTAAAAGCCCAACTTATTTCTTTAGTCCACGACTCTTTAAAGCAGACAAGTAAAAAACAAATAGTTACTGTCTATAATTTGTTACTTTGATATTAAATATATGTTACATACATTTAGGACGCCAGTCAATTATTTCTGATCCTGGGATGATGTATTGCAAATTCCTCTTAATTGCATTCAAAACTGCTGAAAACATTCCGACGGGGGAAGGTAGGGCAGGCTTCAGATTTGTTGTATCAGGATAAGTTTACTAATACAATAAATATTTTTATTTATTTAAAGTATTTCTTGTCTTGATACAACCTATTGCAAACTTATCCTTAAGTGTTGCACCACATCCACATCCATGTCTGTCTGTCAACATTTTAGAAAGAATTGATACTGCAGTCACAAAACTAACCACAAATAATCAAACTGAGGACATAATGTTACACAATGATTGATAACAGGAAGCATTCTGTTCATTTTGTCTTGTCACCACGATCTGATGACTATCTGCTTAAAAAATGCATAATGCAAAACAAATAATCAAGGCATCATCTTATACAGTAACCTTCAAAAAAAAGATTATCCAAATGTTATGCAATGATAGCAAATTTTGAGTCTGTAGTCTGTTGAGTTAATGGATAACAAATCAGCTTTGAAATGTGCATGGAAGTTCGATGAGAATGAAAGTGAGGTTTCAAGGGGAAGTAACTCTGATTGTTTGCCTGGTGGAGAGACAGGTTTTGGGTTCTGTGTTAAATAGAGAGAATTTGCAATAGGTTGTACCAGGATAAGTATACCAGGATAAGTATACTAATATAATAAATATTGAAACTTTTTAACTTATTATGCATTACTCCTCAATGCATTTACTGCTGTTTTCTGACGGAAGGACAAACTGTGTGAGATCCAGCTGCTAAAGAAAAGTTGTTCCAACCAGTAACTGGCAGCACCCTCACACAGTCAGCATGTGACACGGAAGCTATGACATCACATAAGAACACCTTACTGCTTTGTCATCTCCACGAAAGGAAGAACTGTTGTATCCCTTGTGGAAATAAAGCCTTTTGTTTTGCTACATTGCATGTTTCTACATTCATCGTTTGCTATTAATATGTCATCCTCTGTTTATGGTTTGTGCCCTTTGTGGTCTTCCCATATGTATTATCGCTCGTTCGTGGCTCTAGTCACAGTAATTTACGGGCATATTGTTGTTCTATCTGCCATTTTGATTTCACCACATGGCCACATACTTTCATGTCTTGCATTTGGATTTCTTTTATTTGGCCTGGGTAATGCATTAATTTTCTTTTACCTCATGTTTGTGTGTTTTAAAGCTTTGCTTTTCACTTCTTTTTGCGTAATTGTTTGCTCACATAAACTTTTAAAAAACAAAAGTTTTTTAGTTACATATATCTCCCGTTTCCCATAGTGTACTTACCCCATCAATATGACTTGGGACCCCCGACCCTCTCTCCCTCGATTGTGCGGTGCCCTGTACTATCACAGCGCAGTGCCGACATTGCTGTCCCTTGTTGCTTTGCTCACCTTTATTGCCTTATTGCCGATCTCATCCCTCCTTTGCTTGGTTTTCATCGACTTGGAAATATATCGCTCTACATAGGCTTGGACTTGTGCTGAGGGCGTTGTGAAGATTCCTGCCTTTTTCATTGGTAAACGAGCACATGGAGAGGGTGATAGTTCTCCTCCCACTGAACTTGCTTCACATGGCTTCTGGTGGACATCGTCTGTATCAGAACTTGCAGAACTGTTCTCGCTCATTTAGCCTTTTTGACAGCTTTGTCATAGGTTACCGGGTACCCACTTCTTGGGAAAATCGTTGCCTGGTCAGGATAAGGCATCTCTAATATCATGGTGTTCATTTTTGCCCCACACCGGCCCTGCCATCCGACGATGACATCCACTGTCAACGTAGATGCTGGCACCAGCACTCCTCTACCTTGACCGAGCGCGAGCATTTCTCAAAGAGGCTCTTCCATGGCACTCCCGGTCTTTACACAGCGCTCCTGTTGCTCCCGCAGGTGTTTTTGACCTAACTCAGGTACACCACTTGTTTGTTTACCACACAGTTCACTGGGGATTGCCTGTGTGTGGAGCTTGCACCTCATTTCCAGCTAAAATGTACGTAATGGTGCAATCACTCAACCAGACGCCTGTCGTAGACCATCCAAATGCAGAGGATGGAAACGGTCGACCTCCCCTATCAACCCGGCAGTCACGAGGCACCACTTTTCATTGCCCCCTCGCTATAAGGACGGGAGCGCTTCTACGGCATTCAGGGGATGGAAAAGATCGCCTTAGTTTGTACGGTATGATCTTTCAGACTACATAATTTTTTATATCTTCAGCCTTGGCTACCAGATACAGCATCGATTTTCTAATTCTTACCACGACCGTTCCATTGACCCCTGATGACTACATGCCTAGTATCATGTTCCCTTCCCTCATCGTTACCTCGATTTAAGAACGGGAACGCATATATACAACGCTCATGGGATGGAAATGATCACATTACTTTGTGCAGTACGACCTTTCTGACCAAAAACTTATATCTATTCAGATACAGTCATTTTTATGACTCTTCCCACGACCGTTCTATCACTCTCCACTGACTATATGCCAGTAATGAGGCACCTCCCTTCATCGTCACCTCAAAATAAGAACAGGAGTGCTTATCTAACACCCAGGGGATAGAACTGGTCACCATAAGTCATATGGTGCGATTTTCCAGAACCACAGTTTTACAGATATCCAGCCTTTTCTTATGGATACAGCTTTGACTTCCCACTAACCGGTTTCGTTGATGCCTTGGCGATTGGTCGAGGAACAGGTTTATTTGGGGTTTGGTATTAGTTCGCAGGCGGACACACTGTTCCACGTATTGTCTCGACAGCACATGATCAGAGACCCCTGCTGTTGACATTTCAACTTTGCAGTCTTGTAGACGACTTCATCTAACATGGCTTCCCACTCTTCAACAGCTACTTCCACTTTGTCAGTGACTAGTGCTCTTGGGGTTGCTCACACCAGCCCATGTTGTAACAGGTTGAGGTTGACTACTCTTGCATCAGATTCAACAGTTCCTTCCGTTGGTGGAAAGTGGCATCGAATGTCTTCGGCGACATCTCATTGACAGCACTACATCCCACGATCCAACTGTTCATTGGAACACATCCACATCCAAACGGCAGGGATGAGATCATCTCCTTTGGCACAGCAACAACCTCTAGCTAAAAGCACTTATCCTGGCCGTTACTCACTCGTAGAGCATTCTACGTCACGCCCATTTGACCATATCGCTTCTTCGAGCACAACATCTTCCGCTTCTTTCACTTGGTGGTCAGCCTTCAAATGTTCCAGGCCCCCCGGAACCTGACACTGATTTTGGTCGTGCCCTGCTGGCCAGTAAGAAACTGGTTTGTTGATTTCCGAGCCCTTGCCAGAGGCAACCCCCAAGAACTTTGGCTAACCTTCTGACATCTCCCGTGTCCTGTTCGAATGTGGTACTCATGGCGCTGTTCATCTTGGGCTGTGCTGGGACTTCATTGCCAAGAATCAACACCCAGGACAGCCTGATAGATCATTCACCATCCCCCTCCCCCCCTTGTCTATCGTTTGGTGTCGACAATGAGGCAGAGCTTTGGTTATGCCCTGTGCGGGCTTTGCGTGTTTTCCTACGACGCCTTTTCTTGCTGGTCTCTCCCTTGATGCAGTCAGAGGTCAGCAATAATGCTATTTCCCTGTGGCTCGTGGTGGTCATCCTACAAGCTTCCGAATTAGACACCACCCCCACAGTTTTGGTCCCTTGGTGGTAAATAACTGGTCATTAATCCCCAACGCCACTGATTCACAGATACCAAGAGCGGGGCCCGTCAAACTCTCCAGTGTTTATCACCCCAGATTAGAGGGCTCTACTACTGCATTCCGCATTTTTGCTCTTAGGTCAGTTCTACTTTTGGGCTACCAGCCTCATTCTATTTCTGCCACCCATTCGGGTTTCCTGATGCATCAACTCTTGTCTCCTTCTGTACTGTTGGATAATGTTCATCACAGAGTAATTTTTACTTTTGTGTACTCATCCTGCATTACGATGTCTAAGTGCCCTCCCTTCGCTACACTACCTCCCCACGATGTTTCAGATGTTGTGTTTGAAGCAGTAAGGTTCTTATGTGATGTCATAGCTTCCGCGTCACATGCTGACTGTGAGGGTGCTGCCAGTTACTAGTTGGAACACAGTTTGTCTTTCTGTCAGAAAACAGCAGTAAATGCATTAAGGAGTAATGCAGGATAAGTATACAATTCAAATATAAAAATTATTTAGATTTTACTAAATTTACATAAAACATTTTATCACAGCCATGTTTTGCTGCAGATGAAATGTTTGATGATACTGATAAGGAAACCCCTGAGATGGCAGAACCAGTAGCAGTGTTGAAGGTGAAAACTCTGACGGACATTAGGGCAGAGAAGGCAAAGAAACAACCTTCTGTCAAGAAGGAACGGCCGATATACATGCCCCCTGCGATGAAAAACACTGGTAAGATATAACTTTCTTAATGTAGGGACTGCAAAAAATGGTTTCTGAAGGTATTTGTAGAAGAATGAATTTTGATAAATTCATGCATTATTATCCCCCGCCATGAAGTGGAAGGGGGATATAGGAATGGGTGCCGTCCGTCCGTCCTTCCGTCTGTCCGTCACAATTCCTTTCCGGAGCAGAACACAAAAACCGTGAGAGATATCTTAACCAAACATGGCACATAGATAGGTCTTGTGGTGAACTGGTGCCTTTTGATAGTTTGGGATTTTTTAACACATTATTTTTCGAGTTTCCATGGCAACGACTTTGACTTAAACCAAAAATGGTGGTAATCCTTGTTTCCGGAGCAGATCTTGAAAACCGTAAAATATTTCTTCACCAAACTTGGCACATAGATAGGTCTAGTGGTGAACTGGTGCCTTTTCATAGTTTGGGATTTTTTACAAAATTATTTTTCGAGTTTCCATGGCAACGACTTTGACTTAGGCTCAAAATGGCGGTAGTCCTCGTTTCCGGAGCAGATCTTGAAAACCATGCCCTTTGATAGTTTTGGAGTTTTTACGAATGTTTCCTTAGCAAGAGCATAACTCAGAAACCGTTTACATATTCTACAAAAACATCTACACAGGGTTGCCTGAGAACCGTTACCATGATAACCTAATTGACACTTGACAAAGGGGCTTTGACGAGGTATATGGTGAATTGTTTTGAAAACACAAGTGGCACCCGAACCAGCCTACTTCATCACAGTGCATGGTGGTAACATGAACAGTGGCACCTGAACCAGGCTACTTCCTCACAGTGGGTACCTGTAACATGAACGGGGACACCCGAACCAGCCTATTTCCTCTCAGTGCCGTGATGCAAGAAGCGAGGTCCTGTCAATTTGAAACATGCAGTACCAATACTGCTGTAGCAGCCTTGTTCTCTGTGTCAGACAATGCTAAATCTGCCATGGTTGAAAGAAAACAGTATCCAGGAACTTTAGCATGGGCCCTCACAATCCACAAGTCACAAGGTAGCACCTATGAGCAGATGATTTGGGAACATGACAATTGCACAAGGAAGTAAATTTAAAGCCAAGCCTGGTCAAGTGTATACGATGCTCAGTAGGGTCAAAACAAGGAAAGGCCTAAAGCTTGTAGGTTTTGATGAACAAAAAAGCATTGGATGATATGACTAGATTGTGGAATGAATGACTGTTCACCTTGACACACCCTGTAGAGAACATTCATGGTGATGGACTCAAGGTAGCTCACTTGAATGTTCGATCCCTCAGTGCTCATTTCGAAGATGTGAAGAAGGACAAGTTTGTTGGTGTGCTTGATGTTTTGTGTTTCACAGAAACACACATCAATGATTACAGTGAAAGAGACCTGCCAGAATATAAAGTCTATCCAGGAGACACTACACATGGTATTGCTGTGTATGTTTCAACAAGTTTCAAGAACAGTGTCCAGCTATGTGATGTAATGTCATTTCGCAGTATTGAATACATTTCCTTTCTTGTTGGCAAGTTCTGCATTTCTTGTGTGTATGTTCCTCCAAAAGTGTCATGGTTGTCGCATTCACTTTCTCATTTCATGCAGAAACTTCAGGATCTCTCCAAGCAGCATGAATGTGAACATGCCCTAGTTACTGGGGATTTCAACTGTGAACTGAGTGAAAAACTCAAACTTGAAGATTTCTTTCATGTGCGAAAAATGACTCAACTCATTCACTCTTCAACTCACTGTCTAGGAGCTACACTGGACTTGTTGTTTACTGATCATGCCAGTGCTGTAGCATTCCAGACTCCAGTCTACTACTCAGATCATCAGATGATTGGTGCTGTACTTCTCAGTACACCTCATGGTGCCCCTGCTCTCAATGATCTCTAAGTAAAGCATGAACTCCCTTACTTCTTTGATTATTGTTGAAGTTATAACACATCTCATTACAAATACAACTGTAAATGTATCTTAAACCTACTCAACTGTATAAACACTGCATTGCATCCTATCCTGTATATATTCTTGTCAACCATATTCTGTACTTCACTTGCTTGATAACAGTGTTAGAACCTACACCGAAATGTCGCTCCAAATTGTTATAAGGAACTTGTTTGTCCATATATCTCATCTTTACTCATAACAAATACAGTTACGTATTCTAACATAAACTGCAGATGGCAAAACAACACCAGTAATAACTTTTTTAGTGCTGCAATTAGGCCATTTACAAAACGGCCAGTGAACATAGTTCACAGGAGCTAATGCATTGCACACAACCCGACATGTCATATTGGCGGGGGATATGAGTATTTCATGCTTGTTTTTATTAGTGCTTCCACTGTCTATTGTACCATATGGTTGTAAAAGCCTGCTGACAGTGGTATTCAGGATGTAGTGTTCACCTTGACCAGTAGCAGAGACATTGGTAAGCACAACATTTGAATCTGAAATTGTCAGTTATCTTGTGGTAGGGAAAATAGTCTGTTATTACTCTCCTGCTGAGAAAGTATGATTTTCCTATATTGTTCTAAATCCCAAACACTTCAGCCGAACACACCCCTCAACTGGAAGTTAGCATTATTTTTAGATTATCGTAATATGGTATGTATTTGTACCTGATAAGCATGATAAGACTACCTATTTACAATAAGATTTTTTCCTTTTGCAGTTAAGACTCTACCAGTGAAGCAGCGTATATCAGATATTCCAAAGCCTGTAACAAAAGAAATAGCAATTTCTGAGGTATGTACAAACTAACTCGAAGTAGCATATTCTGAAAGTAGTGCAGTGTTATGTCAGGTAAGAAACTCATGCATTTTACATTCTTCTGTTTCTTTTTAAGTGGAATGTTTCACAAAACTTTATTGTAATGTTCAGTATAAATGGAAATCAGACATCAGACATTTATGTATCAATATGTATGTTCTTTAAGTACCTTGTGATGTGATTATAGGTAAAACCGACCAGCGATGTAAAGGTGAAGACTTTCTCAGAAATAATGGCAGAAAAGCGACGCAGACAACAGGAATTACGTGCAAAGTTTGAACAAGAATACAAGCCTGAAAGTCCTAAGCCCAAAGTGTCCTTTACACCTGTTGTGTTTGACATTGAACAAGAAGGTAATGCTTCCTCTCAATGACTATTGTACATGTGCCTTTGTGGACATTGCCCCATTATAGTATGCATAACAGTTTCAATAGCTGCTATTAGTTGTATATGTTGTATGCATAAATTATGTGAATTTCAAACCTGCCTCTTGGAATACGACAACTGCAGAGTTACTTCAGTTTGTTTGAATAGTGATGGAGGAAAATGGCTGACTTTAAGATTTTCAGCAATACTTTATTCATTTCTATTGCATTGATTAATATAATTATGAAGCCTTAACGTTTGTTTTCTACTATCACGATAATATTGCAGTAGTGTCGGCAACTATAGCAGTACAATTGCAATGGTGAAAATAGCCCCACTAGACATCCCAAGTGAAAAGCTATCATGGCTGTTGCCTCAAACTTCAATGGCAAACTATCTGAATATTGGCTCCAATGTCTTGTATCAAATTATTTTCGTTTATGATGAATTGCATTTTAAGTCTATATTTTGAAGTAATTTGTATCAAAATGTTAATCATGAGTCCTATTTCCTTTTCAGATAAACCTCAAATAGAAAATACAGTTTGTGTAAGACCAAGTGCCAAACAAACTCTTTCAGTTATGCCAATGAAAAATAGCAATACACGATCAAAAGAGAATGTGTCAGTGAACAATAGCAGTGAGCAGAGGAGTGGTGGAAATGGTCGTCTGTTTGAGGGCCATGTGTTAAGTTATAATGTGTGTGACAAAGTGAAGGACAGAGAGAAGAGTGTTGACAGTGAGCAGAACGAGACTGAAGAGTCAACTCCAGATGTCTCCCTTCCAAAGAGAAGAACATCCAGTCAGGGTTCAGACTTGTAGGTGTACTTGAAGTACTTTACATGGTGCTACGGCTAGTTTACTTCAAACTGACACTTGTCACATTATATGTGCATTTTAGCCCTTTGCTTGGGGAACTGAAAATGCCATTTTTGCCCTTAATGTTTTATATAAGAATTCATTATAATTTACTGAAATGACTTTGTTAATTGGCCCTTGTCCCACCAACATCAACGCAACGGAGAGCTCAAACGGCACAAAATCAGTAAGATCATATACATGTAGATGCAGATTTTGACCATGCCCAGCCTGTGTGTAAGATTAACATTACACCAAAGCAGGTGAATGAAGTGTTGTACTGCAAGGTGTCACTGGGTTTAATTTACCCCTGAAGATCTGGGTAGAGAATAGGTCTTCAGCAACACATGCTTGTCGTTAGAGGTGACTGATGGGATCGGGTGATCAGGCTGTCTGACTTGGTTGATTCATGTCATATCCTAATTGCGTAGATTGATGCTCATGATGTCCATCACTGGATTGTCTGGTCCAGACAGCCCTCCGTCATTTAGCTGTAATATTGCTGGCTGTGGCGTAAAACAACAAACAAACAAACAAGCTGGGTTTAATATGATACTGGTATCATGATTATGACGGTGTGTTTATGTATATTTGCAGGCCTTCAAAGAAGAAATCAAAGCAGTCGGTCAGCCTTGCTGAAGATGATGATGACTTTTTCTTTGGTGAAGATTTGGATGAATTTGATGATGGAGGGAAATTAGATGAGGGAGATATATTGCAGGACATTGATGATCTGTTGGCATAGTTTGCTATTCTGTCTGCATAATGACTCTCTACCTTTTAAGATAAATACATTTAGATTCTGATCTGATTTAACAGTAGTATAAACAAAGCAATGAATGTTGGTGGAAAAAATGGTAGTTTGTAACAGTAAAATGATTTACATGGTTGAGTTACAGTACTTGTTATTTAGGAAGGATTTTAAGTAGTTTCATGGTCCAAATTAAAGTTCATTTTATTGGTAATAAGTTTGCAGATATTTGTTATGGGGTTTTGTTTCTTTGGAATTTTACCCCAAAGTTGTGGTTTTAATTTGCCCTCACAGTCAGTCGAGTTCATTGTTACCCATTGACATTACCTTCATCAGTTAAATGTCACTGCCAGTGAAACTTTGTTTTGTTTGTTTATATTTCATACTGTATGCCATATACATGATTTTCAGCAAAGAACAACTATCTAAAGTTTGAGATTTTGTCGTGTCATCAAAAAGAATTAAGATCTCATTGATTATATACAAACATATATAATGTATCTGCTATTGTTTGTACTCATTATGTTCCAACCCAGTTTCCTTGCAAGTTCTACACTGGTACGTGCAGTATTAAGACATGGGAGAAACTGTTTCACACACATACTAGCTGTTAAGTTTGAATTAGTTATTCTTGTCAAGAGAAGAATGTTCTGACACCTCATCTTCTTTTGGCTGTTGGTGCCAATGCATGCATAAGAAGGATTTATGTCTTCGTTAAATGTACATGTATTCACAGTGCAATGTCCTTGGTATATCTTGTTTAATGCAGTATTGCCTCTGTAAGTGCTATTTTGTGATATATGTGTATTTGTGGACCAATATATTTTGAGGAGGGAGAATTTGGATTTGAAAATGAAGGCCTAGACTGGTATTCAGAGTATGAAAGATTTTATTACTGACAAGATGTGACATATGTACATATTGAAATAAAATATTTGTATAAGATGTATGTTCTTTCCTTCATCTCATCGGTTACTGTCCAGCCAGCCAAGCTCTATTTATACTTTAAAGAAAGTCAGATAGTGTTTCCTCTTGTGCTTTTGAGCAGAGTTTGGAATCAGCATTATTTTCTTATGTATAGGAGCTCAATTATTTTTTGCAACTTACAAGAGCTTAATATATTTTTTTTAAATAAATAAAATTATCCCAGGCATCCGTCGATCTTGTGAGATCACAAATCTGCGCCTAGGTTGAAGGTGAGTCAGCTGGCAGTTTTGTGGCTCCTGTTGTGGCTGTACAGGTCTACTCGAGAATGACAGTTCCTGTTGCTGCAGCTGTTCTTCCACCGAGTCTGTTTGTCCTCGGGGCCTCACCTGTCCAGACTGCTGAACTCCTTCCTCCATCGACTGCGGTTGGTGGGGCATTCCTCGTACCTCTTAAATTCCATGTATAGCGCCCATAATTCCTGCTTCAGTTGTTTGAAGCAGAGGTGCCAAGCTAGCAAAGTCAGCAGATTTGGAGAAGGCTGAAGAGACTCGCGATCAGGGTGGCTGAGAGAACTTCTATGTTTGTGAATCGGTCTCTCCAGGTGATCCCGAGGATGCAACTCAGGCTGAGCATGGGGAAGGTGTTCAGAGTATTTTCTTTTATTAGTTATCGAAGAAGATTCCAAACAGGGTGGGGGCAAGGACACAGGGCCAAACAGCATTATCCATGGTTCGAGAGGGGCGCTAACTCTGTTTGCCTAATCGAAAGTTCGAGGTGGGCCCACATTCTAAACTAAACGCACTTGTTGAGAATATGTACTATGTAAACAAACTGCATTACGAACTGCTATTTTGGCTACTTAAAATAAGTATTATGGCCAAATTGGATTAGAATGTACAAATACCGCAAAACTAGGTCGTGGCGTCATTAATATTCATGAGTTATTCCTTTTATGGAATAAGTTCCCGGAAAAGTTTTTGGTAATAGGCTTGTATCATGTCCGAGTTCAATTCAAGTGTAGACATATTTTCAGGCTTATATCGCCACTGACACTTATGATTAGATTGATGTGTTATACTTGAAAAAGTGGAATGAGTGGTATTGCTTCTGTAAGTTTAATTTGAAGTAATTCTAAGTTTCTTGTTTTCTTTTTTGCAAAACTATTATGGAATGAGTGTGGTCAGCTATGATGACGTTATTCAAACAAGACCTTTTGTGCCTTTCGTGGAATTAACGTCACACTAAATAATTTATAAAGACATTTCCCATCAATATTACAAAATGAGAATAATATATATTGCTACATACCCATGCAAAATAATTACAAATAATAACCCAATGAAGCCCAGTGATTTACAAATGGGGGCCCACCTGTTTCGATCACTAAATGACGGAAGAAGTTAGCCCACATTTTAGTAAATGGTTATAAGTAAGCCAACCTAATGAAGCTTAGCGATTTATAAATGTGGTCCCTCCTGTTGCAATCACAATGATGGAAAAAATGGGCCCACCTTTAGAAATTGATAATCAGCACTAATTACGCAACCTAATGAAGCTAGGTGATATATAAATGTGGGCCCACTTGTTTTGATAACGATATATGATGGGGGGAAGTGGGCCCACATTTTAGAAAATGGATATCAGCACTAAACAAATCTAAGAGGATGTACGGATGGAAATATAAATATAAAATGCATTCAAACATTTAATTAAGAATATGTTTTACCTTACGGATAAGATGGCCATTTAATAGCTAGATCAACAACGTACATTGTCTACAACTCTGAGTGTGGACAGATGTGGCCTAACAGTGTGGAGGGCATGATGGGGTGTAGGAAACTACCTGGAAGCACGGAGGACAAGTGATGAACATAACACGTTAATTACAAACAGTTACAAGACATTTAGCTGTCATTAATGGCCATCTGTCTGATTGTAATACCCTGTTCAGTACATGTAAAACACTATGGATTGTACAAGTGTTATTGTTTGGTCACAATGGCACTTAGAATATATGATACATGCAGAAAAGTCTATTGTTTATGTTTGGTTTTGATTTAAAAAACATTGAAATTGAAGTATATGTGTAATGCAAATATGTATATAATTATTAGGTTGGTGGGAGTGATGCGCTTTGTATTGTCATCAACAGTGTGGTCACACTGTTCAAGATGTCTCTCGATGTGTGTGGTTTATCCAAGTACACAGTAGTATTTATCCAACCACTATATGCAAGTACATATACATTGGACAAGACAACAGACCAGTGAAGATGCGGGTTCAAATAGGTCTTCAGCACCCCATGCTTGTTGTAAGAGGCAACTAACGGGATCGGGTGGTCAGTCTCTCTGACTTGGTTGATGCATGTCAACGTATCCCAATTGCGTAGATCAATGCTCATAATATCAAACACTGGATTGTCTGGTCATGACTTGATTTTTTACAGACTGCCATCATATAGCTAGAATATTGCTGAGTGCGGTGTTAAACAAAAAACAAGAGGCACAATGCAAGTTGATAACTAAAATATTCATGTAGACAACTATATAATTATTTACAAAGAACCTGATTATGGCAGAGTATTATACAAACTGGTGTACATTTTTCTAACATTACCTGCAATTCCTTCACAGTGTAGATTAGCAATATATTTAGATTTTAGCCTGATACACTTGTTTTTTTTACATGGTCCGCCATGTGTTGATGGCTTGTCATTTGCAGTATATGTAGGGACTAACATGTCAAATAGGTTTTTAACATTTAAGGATGAGAGAAATCATTTCATGAAAATGCTCACCTGAGTCATCCAAAAAGTGTCAATTGTCACAATAAGCAAGTCATAGAAAGATGTACACAACAAACACACATTTATTTACAATATATGTACATGTAGATATATATCCTGCAACAAAGGCCTCTACATATTGCTGGACACAGATCACTGAAAGTATGCCTGTCTTCAAGACATATTTACATCTTGTACAAAACAATGTCATTGTGTCACATGTTTACAATATAATAACTCTGAGCATTGATTATCTGTTATAATCAGGAATTGATCATTGTTAACATGTAGTGACAATACCAATACCAGATATCTGTATTCACATGAAGTTTTGCAAAAACGCACATCATCACACAAAAACAGATGGATCATACTTATACATGTATAAGACAACATTCTTGAATTGAAATGTGATTAAAATATTTGAGGAACATTTTGCTATCATTTCCGACATTTCTCAACTTCACCAGACACTGATGTTTAATGACCTCATTTGCAACAAAACAATTCAAATTGCCAATGTTAGAATATTCAACTTAATCATAATACAGCTTAAGATAAGCCAGCTTTCGATGATATTTCTTCTCTTCTTTCGTGCTGAGTAACTGAAAGAAAAATGATGAGTAAGCAAATGAACCACAGAGAGAAAATGTGGAAAGGTGAAGATACCTCAGAAGACTCCAGGGCACATATAAGCTTTTAAAACTTTAGAAAAGGATATGTCAAGTTGAGTGACTGCTTGGACATTTTGTCACGCAAACAGTATCCAATACTGTCATGAAACTGACAGTTTCCCCTTCTTTTTAACATGTTTCAAGTGAAAATATTTCCGTAAGTTGTACTCTAGGTTCTCAGTACCCCTATCAAAATTTGAGAACTATATGTGTGTTTACAAAGATGAGCAATATCAGGGAACTGTTAAAAAAGCATCATTCAAGTAACTCCCCTTTCATTACAGTTGTATACAACATGGCTGGGTCTCTAGGAGGTACCCTAAAACAGGTGCCAGATGCAGATACCTTATATTAGAGTCAACATGTTGGATTAATTTATTTTTTTTGAAGATGTGTCAACAATTGACAGCATACATGTATTCTGTATATAAAAATGATCTGATTTGACTCTTGGAACATCTATAATGATGCTAAGGTGCAGGTTATTCTAGTTCTTTAAACATAGTACTTTAGACATAGTTTATCAAATGTTTTGTACACTTGATACTTTTCTAAGACCCTCTTTTAAGAAGTAACATAGCATTCACCTTATCTGTGTTTTTCTGTATGGTGCTTGTCACCTTGACTGCAGGCAACATGATGGGCGTTCCACCAAATGACTGGTGCCACTGAACCATTCTGTTCTTAGGGCTCTGGTGCTCGTATGTGCCTGGCCTGCAAAGAGAAGTACACAGCCTCCTGATACATCATTCATATATTGCTCAAGCCCTGGAAAGAATATCAGCTAAAACCATCTACATGGTTTATCAGGAATTCTAACATGACTTTAAAGTGCTTGGTTCCAAATTAATACACATGACCTACAGGATCACAGAAATCTGAGGAATAAGACAATTAATGTCCTGCATGGAATATAGGTTCATTATTGTTTGTAAGACATGTTTACAGGTAAAATAACATGACATTCAACATATTTATGTTGGAGTACATGTAATGAAACAGCACTATAGTTCACAGAGAAGTGAAGCAGCTGTCACTATCTTCAGTGTCAGCATTGATCCATATATATTTTTTTAGACAAAGTGACAAATATAACACTTACAAATAAATCTGTCACAAGAACATATAAACCTTTAGAGGAGGACTAGGTCAGGAGAAGATTAATTTTGCATTAGTGCATGACATAAGTTTCCAATTATTTCAAAGAGTGAGTAAGTGAGTGAGTATGGTTTTATGCTGCTTTTAGCAATATTCCAGCAATAGCACGGCGGGGGACACCAGAAATGGGCTTCACACATTGTACCCACGTAGGGAATTGTACTTGGGTCTTCGACGTGACGAGCGAATGCTTTAACCACTATCCAACCGCCCCCATTTCAAAGAAGATCTGGTTTAAGGGAACCCCTTCCCTACATTGACAGTGACTGCTACCGACCCAGGTAAAACCTCACTGATGTCCCTCCTGTACAGGGGGAACCGCTTCCCTACATTGACAGCGACTGCTACCTACCCAGGGAGAACCTCACTGATGTCCCTCCTGTACACGGGGAACCTCTCCCCCTACATTGACAGTGACTGCTACCTACCCAGGGAGAACCTCACTGATGTCCCTCCTGTACACGGGGAACCTCTCCCCCTACATTGACAGTGACTGCTACCTACCCAGGGAGAACCTCACTGATGTCCCTCCTGTACATGGGGAACCTCTCCCCCTACATTGACAGTGACTGCTACCTACCCAGGGAGAACCTCACTGATGTCCCTCCTGTACACGGGGGGAACCTCTCCCCCTACAATGACAGTGACTGCTACCTACCCAGGGAGAACCTCACTGATGTCCCTCCTGTACACGGGGAACCTCTCCCCCTACATTGACAGTGACTGCTACCTACCCAGGGAGAACCTCACTGATGTCCCTCCTGTACAGGGGGAACCCCTTCCCTACATTGACAGTAACTGCTACCTACCCAGGGAGAACCTCACTGATGTCCCTCCTGTACACGGGGAACCTCTCCCCCTACATTGACAGTGACTGCTACCTACCCAGGGAGAACCTCACTGATGTCCCTCCTGTACAGGGGGAACCCCTTCCCTACATTGACAGTGACTGCTACTTACCCAGGTAAAACCTCACTGATGTCCCTCCTGTACTGGGGGAACCCCTTCCCTACATTGACAGCGACTGCTACCTACCCAGGGAGAACCTCACTGATGTCCCTCCTGTACACGGGGAACCTCTCCCCCTACATTGACAGTGACTGCTACCTACCCAGGGAGAACCTCACTGATGTCCCTCCTGTACACGGGGAACCTCTCTGCCCCTACTTCAAATGGTTTCTTAGATGCCGAGAAGGTTCGGGGTTCTGTGCAGGTTGTCTGGTAGACCAAAGGGCTAGGTGTCTGAAACTAGTTACATTAAAGGAAGGTTTTGTTAAGTCAGATAGATACATGGTATAATTTTGTCATTTGTCTTAACTATGTTATACCATTGCAACAGGTTTACTTCATAAAAGGATCAGCAAAATGGACCTAGGACAAATAGAGAAGATTTTTTTCTCAAGATTATAATTTATTCAGATTGTAACCTTGTCACATCAATATAACTTGATACAGATACAAAGTCCATATGATGTTGTAAGACAACCCTACATTTAATGTAATGTAAACCAATATATTCAACTATCATTTGCATCATGTAAATTATGTGACTGTGATTATGATTACCTTTGCATCTGATGGTATCCTGTTTGACGTCCTAGCTCCGAGAGTGTAGCCCTTTTCACTGGTAATCTTGTTCTTCACACCATACCAGAAGTTTGTTTTCTGAAATGGGTATGAGATGATGCTACAAGTGGCACTAATAATATTATTCATAACAAATATTACTGGGTATTGGCTGAGAATTGACATAGGCCGCTTCCCAACTTGATTCTCATCTTTCTCTGATTCTGAGTGGAGTTTGACACTGCCTTGAAGAGTATTTACGATACTAAAGCTTTGTTTCACAAAGTGACCAAAGTGACAACACGATCGTGACTCCAATACTTCGACATAACCTTACAAGTATCTTAGCACTTGGTGGCTATGAAGAATGAGACCCAGATGAGTTATATCACAGCATGTCAGGTCAATATGTGAGTAAAAGTGATGCAGGTCGTACCACAAGGTTCACCGTTGTGTATTGTTCTGACAGACCAAGGATAACTATTGGTCCAATCTGGGATTGATCTCATAATCAAATGATCAGGGTGCAGCTAAGGGATCATCCATTATATTTCTATGGGGGTGGGTTGCAAGTTTTTTAATTGAATACTTTGTTCAGAAATATGACCAAAATGAATAGTTTGTTAAATGTTGACAGTGGTAAAAAGAATTAATAGTTTTGTGAAAAATACACCCTAATATTTTTGTGTTTATAGTGAAAATAATAGATTGTTTAATGGTTCTCAGTAAGTAAATAATTTGTTGGATAAAGTTGGGAAAAAAATAGATTGTTCTAAAAAAACAATTCCACCCCCCTCCAATTCCCCCTAAAAATCAAATGCATGTTCCCTTACGGATGCACACACAACTTTAGCACTACTGGACCTCCTTGCTCCAGATTATTATCTATGAGACATTTACTGATATATATATATATAAGATAGCTACGTGACAAATTACAAAGGACAATGAACAATAAAACATTGTTCTATCATGATGTCATTTCTGGAGATTCGAACATGTGCTCGCAACTTGATGAAGTAAATGTTACGCCATTATTTTTTAGAGGGAAGTGTCTAGTGAGTTGTTCCCCCATAGATGTAGCTGGGCAACACAGATAAACACAATGGCTAATCCAAAAGTGGGGGAAATATGACAATTGGTATTGGGAGAAAAGGTACAGATAATCAACATTCGAACTGTGAGAAAATGCAGGAAAGACTTGTCAAACATTGCCGAGTTCGGGTTTTATTCAGAGAGTTTTATTCATCATTATCAAAACAAGAATAAATATTTTTTACACTTGTACATTTTATTAACATAATATTGATATTTCATACAATAAATAAACGACCAGTGGGAGTTGTTTATCATACAATAAAACACTGCAGGGAGAATAACCATGAGGGGCACATACAACTTAGTATCTATAGCAATGTACAATGTAAGGCAAGATCAGAGCCATACTTCTTCATTTTCATAGCAGCCCGGTCCTCTGTGAGGAGCACCTCGAAGTGGAACTACCTCATTACCAAAACGATTTGGTGGCATTTTGGTAGGGAATAGTTCCCTATTTAGAGTTGTCATGAAGGCAACCTTAGGTCTCTTGTCCACTGAAATAAACGAAAATACTGTTTGTAAAGGTACATTTTTAAATTGTTGAAAAAGTTCTAATAACCAACATATAACAGTCAATAATAACATATGCTTTTCCATGTAAACAAAACTTATCTGCCCTTCAACATACACAAATTACAAGGTGTTAGTGATTGTGGTAACTAAGGTTTGATTGAAACATTTCTTAACTTCTCTTTTCATTATGCACATCATTGGCTATGTATGACCATGACTACAGAAGTTTGGACACACATCCTCCAACTGGCCATCGACACTAGCTGTCAGTGACAAGTGCATACAAAGTGGAATAAATCTGTGACTGGGGTTTTGTACGGACAGATGCTCATAATCACAAACTAGAACTGTTACTAGCAAACATGAAAAAGGTCAAAGCATTCAAAGATCAAATGCACAAACAACACTTACTTGTACAGTCATTTATTCATCACAAAACATTTGTTATTTTGGGTAATAATGCTTTCAAAGCACAATTTGCTTTTACCTGTCAGGGCATTCAGAAGATTTGCTTGTTAAATATTGGAACCCAGACTTATCATATGGACTCTTTTTCAAGATCATAATTGCCACACCCCTTGTGACAATTTGCTGAAAGGGTCAGTATGTCTATGTGTTTTTAAATCATGCAACGTAAGCACTGTGTAGGGTAAACTGGCTTTAGTCTTGTTTTTTAATAGAGGCAAATTGAAGAGAAAGCTTGTGTGTTTTACTTGCGGCTGAGTTACAAAATACTAATTGCCAGCTTGATTAGATTAGATGCCAGTTTTTATCAAAGCCTAGATTATAATAATAATATGCCTCTGTCGTGTGAAGCCAATCACTCTCCTACCCAGGGTTCCTTGCGGTCAGCCGAGAACCTCTGTCAAATCGTCAGAACGTAGACAGTATCAGTTTCATGTTGGATGAGTCTACACGTTTATATAAACATGTGTCATGAAATGTTTAACTTTCTTTTGAGAAAATATCCTAACACATGAAAAGCTGTATCCATTTGTGTAGTTATCCTCCACATCCTGTCATCAAAGCCCTACGGACAGCTAGTGATATGATCACTTTGATGTGTAAGCTATATTGTCATGCCTACCTCATTGTCGCAGTTGAAGTAGCTAGTATTTCTACACAATTATGCAAAACAATATGTATAGTGCACCAACAGGCTTGCATTAGGCCTGTCTGTTCTTATCTCAGAATAAGCGCATTTGTTTACAAACAAGAGAAAAGTGCTGTCACATGATAAGCATACACCAATGTGGTCACGGGGAGCAGAAACAGAATAAGGCGAACAGCTCCGAGTAAGCTCGGGGGTTACCGGCTACTGTTTACAAACAAAACTTCAGAACAGTCTGTCAACGTCCTGTTCCTTTAAGCAAATTTAGTTACCTGAGATCCTTCTCCAAAACCAAATATATGGTACAAGAAGAATGTTATGTCTTCCCTTCAATTATAAATATATCTACATATCCACACCTGATTCTGGAAATGAGAAACTTGCTTTACCCCTAGTAACAAAGAACCTACCCAAATTCACTGAATTGACTGTATGGCTCAATGGTACTCAACCCAAAGTATGTCATCGGCTTTGGAATCTCACCCTAAGATTATTGATTGGGTGTCCGTGTCCCTAAGATCATAAAGGGGTATGGTGAAAACTGGCGAGATGCAGTGCCCAAAGACTAAACTGACTGTAAAAAGAGAATGCCATAAAAAGTGGTAATGACACTACTGCACTATGATGGAGGGTTATGTACATTGACATTATGCAATGACGTGTAATATTTAGTTCTGTTTCCTGTTCTGTGCTCCAAATCTCCATTTGTGATGTCAAATAGAGATATCTCAAAACAGTATAACACCTACTCATTTAAACGAGAGCTTTTCCCCATTTATATTTTGATGAAACTAACTACAAGGGCTCCATGCTGATTGGCAAGATTATGTTCCCAAACATCTTTGTAGCTACATACAGATTTTGAACAAATAAAGATACCATTCAATTTTATAACCTAGTTACCATTTAAAATTAGGTTGTCACAACAGAGGCATTATTTTGGCAAATGAGCAGGGGAGGCAGAACCCGGACACATAACAATCATCGCATTACAACACACTAACTGACCATCAGAATTGAACGGACAATTGCTGATACAAAAGGACACAACTGCTAGTGGTGACAAAATTGACCAAAAGGCAAAGAACGTCTTGCTCAGTCTGAACGTGGATGCTTTGAGCTTGACGACTGCATCGGTAGTACCAGGACATGGTCTGCTGTACCCAGACAGAGAGGCAGTAGTTGGACACTTCATATCTTGTTTGTTAGAATGGAATGGAGACATTGAAACATATACCTCATTCTTAACATGTCTCATAATAAATAACTGGCCATGAATGCAAGTAGTATCACGTAAAAAATGTGATACCTATCGAAAAAAAGAGAAAATAATCCAAGTATTTAAGTTTACAACAACGAGTAGTGTTTCAGCTAAATCTTGCACATATGTTTTTCAATATACATACACTACATTATAATCATGTTTAGATAATTTATATCAATGTAAGATGCAACATTATAATACTATAGGTATCTTTTAATTCTAAATACTTGTACATAATATGTGTGTCTTGATACACCTGACATATGACCAACATCATAATGTGTCTACTTTGGAACGACCACACCCAGTCTTTGAAATTTGTATAACCCATTTGGCCAGTTGATCCTCTTCATCATTTTGATATTCCATTGGCACTTTTTGATTTATCTTATCACAGAGTGTAGTTTGAGAAATAACA
Source organism: Haliotis rufescens (assembly GCF_023055435.1). NCBI lineage: Eukaryota > Metazoa > Mollusca > Gastropoda > Lepetellida > Haliotidae > Haliotis > Haliotis rufescens. The sequence continues at coordinate 39,911,026 of NW_025964334.1, read as the reverse complement.
TAAGATACAGCAGCTTTTCCTACGGACATTTCGCGAGCAGTGACTGCTTCAACTGCCTTTTTTAGATGTCAAGGTAATGCGCAGGTTTTACGTTCATGTTTGGCTCACTTCCTAAAAGTTCTTGGAAAATATATTAGTAGATTTTATAGATATTTAAAAAAATTGTAAAATTAAAATGCAATTATAAATAATTACACACAGACTAAGAACAATTTTGAAGAAAATATACCTTATTATATGAAGAGCTAGGTTGAATATAGACATCTGAATATTGTTATGGTACGTATACACAAATAAAGATTTTATTTCGATCTTATTTTATAAATCATGCATTAAGTTATATTAATTTATATGTCACTATGTACAATAAAAATAAAATCTTATATGTTGAAATGTGATGAAGATGTTCAATTGATTTTTTTTTTTTAAAATGTCTGAGTACTCCCTTGCCACTGTTTCATCAAGGTAGTACCCAGACATCGCTGTCCCTCCTCTTCAACCCTCACTTTGAAGTCGATTAAAATTCAAAATACATCACGCACACAAATAAACTACACTGTTTTGAATTCTGTGGGAAATTCCCCATTCTGTGATAACAGCCACTGTCATTTTAGGCAATACAAAATTACTGAAAACGACCTCTAAAAATTAGGTACATTGTAAATGTCGCCATTTATCACACATTACCAAATCACCATTCATGGCATTATTTACAGCATGTTTTAAAATCTAAATTTTGGATATTGACTCAGAGAAATGAATTTCAAAAATAACATATATGTCCTTTATCAAATCACCAATGGGCATATTGGATAGTGTTTACAAAATCATGTTACACTTATGCCGGTAATGAGATGCCTATCACATCACGTATATTTCAAACTCAGCAGCGATACATACATCCTTGAATTCCTCATATATTTTAGATTCAAATGACAAATTGTCTTTGACACCATTGTAAAGTATCTAGATGAAATCAAGCAAAATAAATAAGGTGTGAAAGCGAACACTGAGGTCGGAAAAATGTGCTTGTTTGAAATGTAAACAAAGCAAAATTCAGATTTTACACTGTGTAACATTATCTCCTATTTTGAGCTATCCATTTGTCTATTTGTTGCATACATTTGCTCAAAGTTTTCATGATATTCGTGGGAAGAGAATTGTAGCAAGAATTGGGTAATTAAAAAAAAAGATACATTGCAATGATTTGGTAAATTCAACAGAAATTGTAAAAGGTGCCGTTCTGTGCGACGCCATGACTGACGCAAAATCCTGCTCAGCGACAACAGTATTTATCTCTGTCTAGTTATCTTGGTTTCAATGAAAAACATTTAAACAAATAACAGTACACAGATTGTCAGAATGTTTCTGATTACTTACATGTCACATTTATGTACATACTATCCCTGAATCATCGAAAGTCCCCTCCTTCCTACTGTTGTCAGTGAACATGCCATTTTGTAAAAGTTGGTCACCAGTAGTGATGTCATACGTCAACATTGTTACACATATTTGGTATTTTCTTTGAGGTGAAGGTCCGTTAATGAAAGTACACATGATCATTGTATCATGCTGTTTACAGTTTAAATAATGATGTAGATTTTGCATATATTTTATACATTTTTTCACACAATTAATCTCACTATGAATATTTATCAATATTCAATATGATATACATAGATATAGGCCACAAAAGATATAACCTTTGATAACCTACTGTTTGTTTGAACATTGTTTACATAGAAATTGATAACTTTATAGTGTTGTATTAAATATTTCTTTCCTTTAGATGAAATGTAAGTGTGAAATGAAATGTAAATGTAAATGTAACATGTTCGTATTTCTTTGGAGTGTATTAGTCAATATTGTTATTTCGTACAAACAGGTTCATTTTATATTAAAACTGAAACTGAATATATTACTTTAAAAAAGGAATAATTTTTATTGTTAAATATATGCACACATTTTTAGAAGAATTGTCTTGGTCTTGGAATTGTTTTTAATGCCGTTTGATAGACAGAACGGTGATGTCTAACGATATGCCAGATGCAAGTTAGTCACAAGTGATTTGCGAATTATTCCTCTCGTTTTGTATTACATTATCAATGGGTTCACCCTTTATTAAATATTGTGATCACAGGATATTAAACTGTTTACCATTTTTCTCCAAGAATTGTAAAAAGTGTAAATATATAAACCGTGCCATGTACCCCATTGGTCATGACTTATATGATTATCCTGATAATTCTATACCAAAGGAGCTTTCTTCGCAATCTCATTAAAATCAGATCTTAGTTCTCGCTACCGCTAAACAAAGATCTGAGGACATCCCATTACAGGTCACATCAGACCGACCTTGTGCGAACTTTGACCGACCAATGGAATGACCAATCAGAAGGCAGCTTTCTCGTGCTTTACGGAACTAAGTTAAAATTGGCAATCACGCTTCGAAACATATTTTGACAAATTCTTGATTACAAATTTGAATCCTAAACAAAGAACATTCTGGAATGGCTAATAGATGGTCTAGATTGTATGTATTCAGTCGTTAAACCTGTAACTATCATGTGGAGTTAAAGTTTTCGAGGTTGCATGACTAGAAATCACATTCCGACTGTCACTTTCATAATCTGGTAAGCGATGCTCTGATTGGTCAGAATGAAAGGTCGTTCTGACGTGACCCCTAATGGGATTTCCTCAGATCTTTGTTTAGTGGTAGCGAGAACTGAGGTCTGATTTTAATGAGATTGCTTTCTTCGCATCTTTTATTGTATAATTCTGAGGTGAGATAAAGAGAAATAATCACATAATAATGAACAAAGACATATGTCCAATTTGAAAATAATGGTGTTTGCTTTGAAATATTCTTTTTGGTATTTGATTACGTGAGTGAGTGAGTGAGTATGGTTTTACGCCGCTTTTAGCAATATTACCGCAATATCACGGCGGGGGACACCAGAAATGGGCTTCACACATTGTACCCATGTCGGGAATCGAACACGGGTCTTCGGCGTGACGAGCGAACGCTTTAACCACTAGGCTACCCGACCGCCCCTATTACGTAAAATTGATGCCAAACAGGTGCATGGCTTGTCCAATTAAGATACACGGTAAACTATCTCATTGTTTAACAAATTCCGTTCTACACATCGAGATTTGCCATACTATGAGCGAAAATTAGGGGAGATATATATTAATCAACATACCCATGTCGTCTTTCTCCGACGTTGGCAGAGACATAAAACCTTCTATGACGTCAAATAAAAATAGTGTCATTTTTTTCAGTAATTCATTACATTTGATGACAAGGTTAGTGCTCCATTAATAATGGTGCAACATTAGTCAAATTCTACTTACACAATCAGGAGAATGCTGGAATTTAATGACTTATTTATAGGTTAGATAGGGCTATCCATTTTGCTATTACTTCCTTTTTTATAAAGTATGATTTCATCATTTCTTATAGGTGTTTTTATACCTAAAAGTTCCTCTTGAAAAAAACACCACGGAAATATATTTTCCTTATCCACAGGTCATTCTCATCAAGAATGACCTGAGTAACAATAAACTTGTGCTAAGCACAGCAGAGTTATGCCCCCTTTTCTTTGTACGTGCATGACCTCTCTGTCGTCTTTTGACGTCATAGAGGAAAATCAGTTTTCGTCATTTACGACATGTAACGTTATACATAAGCATATAAATCCTATTTTTAGTACATTCTCAGTCGACACTTAGCCATATTTTGTTTTCGAACTGGTTTAATATTTGCAGTAAAATTTACACCAACAGATAGGAAACTTCATATTCTACATCTCTACGTAATTTTATAGCCGGAGGTAGATCCATTGCGGTGTGAGCGCAATACTTGCGCAACCATCACTTTTCAGATCTGAGGAAAATGAACGTCAAAAAACAAAACTCGGCATCCAGCAGGTTAAACAGTACTATTTATTGAATTTTCAAGTCATCGTCTTTCCTGGAATGCTGTTACATTTTCATAAAGTCCTACCATACACCAAAGTTCATTTAAAATGAGTTGTTTGGAACACACTAATTTAAGACCGGAAACAATGTTGCTTAGCGATAATGTAAGAAAACCTAGGGGCGGGGCATGCATGTTTAAAAGGTGATCCTGGACAGTTTGCTTAGAGAGTTATCTCTTGCTGACACATTTTTAAATGGCCTATGAGAAAAACGGATCATGCTTGCCTGTTAGTTTTAGGTATTAGCAGTTTACTAATTAGCTGTTAATAAATGTTTGATGAGTGATGGTTACTACCGCTGTCCGCGTACTGCTGCCACTGCTATAGGTTTCTTTTGAAAATATTTCCTTTCACCGCATTGTACCAAACGGAAAGAACCAAATGTTGTCTGCCATCAGCTGACTATCCGACGTATACGTTGTTACAACTTTAGCAGTAGTTTGTGGTCAAATTGCACTATGGCCAAAAACACAAACAGTCAAACTTGGCCTTTCTGAATACACGAATTTAGGGGACGTATACCATTATCTTGGCGGTTTGGAGTCCAAACACTCAAGCCCACGATAATTTACAATATCCTTTTCCTTCTATATACCCATATGGCATACAAGTAATTAATGGTCAAAGATATATTGAACTTACCCTCCATTTTGAGGGACCACAACTGATTAGAGTTTCTCTAAAATGTCCTTATTTCCTTATTTCGGCTTCTCTTAGTTACGCGTTACTATGCTTCTTGCGCATGTGTGACATCGATTTTTGCCAGGAAGTGTCGCAAAACTCGATTTCCGGTTGTCGTAAATAGGCATGTCCACCGGCAAGTGCGTGTTGTTTTTGACGATGTTTAGTTCATGATTTAGCATAGAATTATCTAGTCACTGCTTGCTGTTTTAAGGATGGTGTTAATGAAATACTGATCTTGGAAAAGGTGAATAAAGTTTCATGGTTTGATTTGAGAAGTTTTGTAAACACAAACGTCAAAGTCCTTATACAAGGACTTCTCGTTGACATTGTATTTTTCGGTACTTTAAACTGTTTATGACTTTAACGTTTTTTATTTGACTTTATTCTTGTCAATGAAAATGTTGAATCAATAGCATACGAATCATTGTGTGAATGCCATGTACAAATTAAGATCATTTGTTTTTAACTTTACTCCTCCAATAATAGTTTGATACACCCAGGCGGCATTTGTTAGAAGTTGACGGATGACAAAGTAGACATAATTTATGGATAACCAATTCTTTATTATACTGTAATAGTGACGTTTTGGTATGGATCGTATACCATTGTCAACCATGACACATTTTTTTTTTATTATTATTATTATTATTATTATTATTATTATTATTATTATTATTATCGTGTTAACAGTTTGGTTATATAGTAAAGTCATATGAAGTACAGTCATAAATGAAAAATTATATTAGAGATCTTTTTCTCCTTGAGCTCAAAATCTGTGGTGTAGTGGATAGAGCATCTGCCAGGAGATCAGGTCAGTGGTTTGATCTACTGACCCTGTCAAACCTTAAGATGTAAAAAGATGGTACTTATTGTAAAAGTGCCTGCTGGTTGGTTCAGGGTCTAGTAAAACCAGCCACACATGCACACGCATATGTGTCTCTATGTAATGATAATAATTGTAATAATAATGTTGAAATTTATAATGCGCCAAATTCACACCCTTAAGCATGCTCAAAGTGCTGCATAATCACCTGATTCAAGTTTAAGTACTTATTCACCTCACCAAGAGCTCAAAGTACAGAACAAAACCTCACCGGTACAAGTTGATGGCAGTGAATGGGAATGTGTGTCAGCTATTTATTAGCTGACAGTGACAGATTGTCGTAATACTGTATCATAATCAGTGTTTGAAGTCATCTTGCAGACAATCTTCACGAATAGCTGCAAGATTGCTGATACAGCTTTATGCCATAACCATCTCATGCATATTATCATGAAGGTATTTTGAATACTTTCCTTTCAAGAAAACAACCCATTGACTCATTTTTTATTGACTCTAATACTTTAATTTTGGATCATAAATTTACTGTCGTTAGTTTAGGTATAATTTTTTTGTACCCATGTATTCTTCAGCCCTTGTCCACTCCTGCCTGGATTTACTTGCAAGTAATGATACTCATGGTAAAGTAAAAATCCTGTCATTCTTGACCCTGTTTATCAGGAAACTAATTCTCTGGACCAGAACTGTTAGTAATGTCTATATACACATGTTACAGTTGAACCTTGTCATCCTGAATGTTCCGATATCTCTAACCTGTTCTCCGGTCCCGACCACCTTACTATATACATATTCATGCCTATTTAGCTCGAATGTCTGGGTGTGTCAAAGTTACAATGCGGTCCTGCTAGGTTCAAGATAACAGGGTTCGATTGCATATATATATATACACACACTTGTGATTTGAATTTAATTCCACTGTAAACAGAACCATCCACTTAACAGGGTTTCTTGTATATCATTACCAAGTCCAATGTATTATTGCTGCTTGTGGCTTCAAACCCCAGCATATTATATTGTAAGTGTTGTTTCAGTTGTGATCTCCCAGGCCATCAGTCCCCATCGTCATGTCCAAATCATCTGAGGAGGTGCTGCTCATTGTCAACCATGTACGACAAAAGAAGACTGATGGAACTCTGTATCTCATGGGCACCCGCTTGGCATGGATGCCGGGGGGGAAGAGCTCTTTCACTATCAGTCACATGTATGCCAACATTAAAAGTAGGTACTCTTATTCTAGCTTGATATTTTATTCAAGTTGCGTCATCAGTGTTTGTTTACCGGTAAAATAGGCAGTGTGCTGGTAAAATTTTACCCTGTCAGTCCAAAATATGGTACATACCAGTATTTTAAGGTCCTTTCGGTCCAGTAAGCTGGTAAGTTTATAACTGACTGGAAACACAGGCCCTGAAGAAAATTGTATCGAAACTGTACTTTGTGTAGGAATTAAGAAAGTAGGCATTGTGTTAGATGTAGCTTTGCTTGCTGTGTCGGTATGGGGTCCCACATTTCTTTTCAAATAAGGTGTAGTTTGGATAAGACCTATAATTGTGAAGGACTGGATTATTGTTGATTATTTTGTACAATGAAATAATTATTCGATTTTTACTCAAATGTTTTAAATGTGTGAGACATTTTGTTTACAAACAATTTAAGGTATCTGTGCACATTAACTGTTTTCTGATGTTATACACACAAAGTAGGACAGTTTGGTAGGACTCTGTATAGGGTGTATTTCATCAAGTCAAGAAAGAAGAAACACACATTTAGCAGTGTCTGTAGATATTTGGGGACCGTAAGATGATGTGAGGTGGGGTGTTTGAACTGGACATGTGGTGAGCAGGGATGAAAATCTATTATGTAATTTAGTATGATCGAGTAAAATAATCATTATTATTTGGAATATATGGTTTAGACATGTTAGAAATGCAATTTATATATCTGTTGTTTATCATGTTTATGATTGATAAGAATACTTACTTGTTAAATTGATTTGCTAATATGTCTGCTTTTCTTTGAGGCAACCTCTGGTACAAGTGCTGCCACATTTTGCGCCATCATGATCAGAGAAAATACTACAGTAAACTACGGTTTTAACGAACTCAAAGGGACTGCTAATTTTAGTTCGTTTTAACCGTAATTTGTTATAAGCATATATACAGTATAACTACAGCAAATAGTCGGGACTAAAAAGTTAGTTTGTTATAAGCGTGCGGTTATAACCGTAGTTTACTGTATTTCTTCCCTGCTTTGTTGTAATATGGGTATGACAGAACATGTCTGCATGGAGTAGGATTTGTCCAGAGTGTGTATAAAACATCATTTCCAGTACTGTCTGGGGATGAGTGTGCAGTACGTAAAGCTTGTGTAGAGAGGTGGACTAACACGAGCCTGCCACAGTGCTTCATATGGTGTAGGAACGGTGTGTGTCGTGGCTCACACTGCAGTACGTAAAGCTTGTGTAGAGAGGTGGACTAACACGAGCCTGCCACAGTGCTTCATATGGTGTAGGAACGGTGTGTGTCGTGGCTCACACTGCAGTACGTAAAGCTTGTGTAGAGAGGTGGACTAACACGAGCCTGCCACAGTGCTTCATATGGTGTAGGAACGGTGTGTGTCGTGGCTCACACTGCAGTACGTAAAGCTTGTGTAGAGAGGTGGACTAACACGAGCCTGCCACAGTGCTTCATATGGTGTAGGAACGGTGTGTGTCGTGGCTCACACTGCAGTACGTAAAGCTTGTGTAGAGAGGTGGACTAACACGAGCCTGCCACAGTGCTTCATATGGTGTAGGAACGGTGTGTGTCGTGGCTCACACTGCAGTACGTAATTCTTAGGACCACGTGTTACAGCCACCATGTACAGAACTCTCACTGTTGATGCTATTGAGTTACTCAATATTCACAATATGGAATCACAAAGAAATGTCCTGAAATTATCAATCATTTTTTTAAAAACTCTACTAGTTCTGAACTATAAGATGATGTAAACATTGCAGCGCAGAAAATTTCCCCAGACACAAAAGATAAAGTGCAGTTGCAGCTGGTGATGCATGATGGTGGTGCAAACACATTCCACTTCAACAACGCCGAGGGCCGGTCAGCACAGATGCGGGATCGCGACAGTGTCAAGGAGCTGCTCCAGCAACTGCTGCCTAAGTTCAGGATGAAAATAAGCAGTGAACTTGAGGAGAAAAACAGGTACTTGGATGTTTGCTTCATCTGGTACCGAACGTCTCATGAAGCGCTGTGACGTGTATCATCTGTTAAAGTATCATGGTACATCTACTTATTTTTGTTTACAGTCCAATAATGAGGTTAGCTATACAGAATTACAAACCTGCTGCCCCTAGTGTATTGATGTTGTTAATTGTTATTACCTAACCTTGGCAAAGATCTATGAAGTCATATACAGTCAAGTCTCGTTAATCCGACAGTCGGCTTTATCCAACACTAATGATGGGAACCGATTAAATCTGTGCTATTTAGACCCGTTAATCCGACAGTCTCGCACTCTGCCCACTCCGACACACCTAATTTGCAACGAATTACCGAAATCACTCATTAATCAGTCTCGTTAATCCGACACAGTGATCAGCGTACTCTGTGGTCATCTGCCGGCGAATACACAGCCTGTGTTTTGATGCGAGACGAATCGGCTGGTAGCTGCATATTACAACGGCTGCAGAGATAAACTTGCTTAACAATAAACAATTAATGCTTTGAATAAAGAAAACAGGATAAATCACATGCTTAGATTACCTCAATCTTATTAAAATCAGATACAAGTTCTCGCTATCGACGAGGACATCCCATTACAGGTCACGTCAGAACAACCTTTCGCGAACTATGACCTACCAATGAAATGATCAACAGGAAGTCGACGTTAGCCACTTAGAAAGCAGCTTTCTTAAGCTTTAGGTACCAGTTTCAAAGTTGCGACTTCCATTCCAGACTATGCTTTTTAAAGTATTTTGAATAAGTCATACAGTCCGTAACAGTTTTGTGTTAAACTTTAGAGGTTGCTTGATTAGAAAACATATTCGGCCAACAATGAAACATAACAATATGAATATTTATTTTATATTTTTGACTACTTGTTTATCTATCGTGTAGTTGTCCGATTTTCGATCACGAATGTTGATACTACTAAATTTCGTTTATCCGACATACTCGTTAATCCAACATAATCATATGCAACCATCAATGTCGGATTAACGGGACTTGACTGTATTCACTCACAAGGGACACTTAATGTTTTACTCAGAAGCAGAATATTCTCTTTAGTACTCAAGGCCCTTGTTTATTATTTTCATGTACTGGTAGTTGGTCTGTTATTTAAACAGACATCAGCCTACTGAACCTGTTGTGTCATGATTATGTTGTGAACAATAGATGGGTATAAGGAAGAGAATATATTGATATATTCTTTATTATGAGGACCACAACATTTCGTAGTTGATGTTTACTCCTTCATCAGGTGAATGAATGCCCTGAGGCATAGAGCAGATATATGTATATATGTACATGAGCATATATATATGTACAAGTAAGGACAACAAAATTATTAAGGTAACGAAAGGTGGAAAATAACAAAGGGAAGAAACTAACAAGGGAAGCCAGCAGATGATTGGCACTGATAGGTGAATAGCAAGAGCCAATGGAAGCCATAACTTGACAGTAATTATTGCTGAAGGTATGTTACCATGGTTATGTTGTGAACAGTAGATGGGTATATCTCCTTCTGTTACCATGGTTATATTGTGAACAGTAGATGGGTATATCTCCTTCTGTTACCATGGTTATGTTGTGAACAGTAGATGGGTATATCTCCTTCTGTTACCATGGTTATGTTGTGAACAGTAGATGGAGTAGTATAGGTAATGGTGATTCTGCCGCAACCCCACTGGAGCCAGATTTATTTACCTACACCACCACTACAGGGGAATTTTTTATGTGTAAATGACTATGCGATTCAACAATATTCATGAGATAAAACTAAATTGTAATGAAAATGACTCTAGCTCACCACCACTTGGAGCCATTTTCAAACCTATCAATGCTTCTATGATATAAATTTTTATAGGTAATTGTGATTCTGCCGCAACTCCACTGGAGCCAGATTTATATACTTATACCACCACTACAGGTGGCATTTTTTATGTGTAAATGACTATGCGATTCAATGATAGTCATGAGATTAAGTTAAATTGACTCTAGCTCACCACCTCTTGGAGTCAATCAATGATGTCATTAGTACAGATGAGACTAAATTGTAATGAAAATATTCTCTATTATTTTTACTAATACGTATACCATTATTTTTAACAAAGTGATATTCAACATTTTTACTAAGTTCTTCGTTCATTTTACTAGGAGACCAGACTATATACTTTTTTTCGAAATTGGTAAGAAACAATTGATGACCGTATTTGGTTGGTTTGACATCACAAATATAATATATACCTTGTGTTAATTCTCTCCATTTGATAATTTTGTCCCTGAGCATAAATGTTTCAATAGCTTTTTCGAGTTCTTCCTTTGTTGGTTTGTAATTCTCCATTATTATATACTTATGTAAGGATTCTTCTAAATGTGATCTAATGATAGTAAGCAATCTATTTTTAATCTCCAACCAGTTCTTTGGTTTTGGCAAGGAATAATTGACGCGCTTGTTGTCTCCCCTGTTCTATGAACTTTTTTTTCTTGTCTTCGCTAATACCACTGGTCTTACGATAATTTGAACAAATCTCCTGCTTCATTGCGTTGTATTTGGTGAGTTCTGACAAAACTAAACGAAACTCCTCCCCAGATATCTTACAATCAGCCATTGCTGTCGAAATATGATCTTCAATGCTGTTCAACTTTGCTTCGGCGAGTATCCGAATATTATCGTGTTTTAATGCTTTCTTTTGCAACCTACGAGAAATGAATTTTATCGCTATTCCTGCCAGTCCTGAGACTCCGGCGGGTATTTCCATGCCCAGAACGATAGGCGCGGCGATTATAGTTGATAATAAACCAACACCGGCTACACCGAGTCCCATGCCAGCTGTTACAAGCGCGGTGTCAACTCCGTCCATAGCATTTACGGCTCTGCGATACTTTTTATACAATCCAAGTCTCAACTCCCTATCCTTCCCTATTCGATGTTTTATATCGCTTATTTGATGTAATCGAAATCCATCAACGGTATCCATCTTTTCAAATGCCTCATCGAGCGCCGGATATAAACTCATAGTGTATATTACGGTCATATAATAGTCTTTAATTGATCTTGCTTAAATGTTTTGAGAGTATACATCAACCTTATTAAATGAATATTATACTGCAAGAATATCTTAGTAAGAGAAATGCTATCACTTTTAATAATTTGGACTACCTCAAGGGTTGCAACGGGTGAAGCTCCAATATGAATAATACTGCAACGTTGACGCTTGTGTTTCTTTTGCCATTTAATCGATAGTCCTGGTAATATTTCGAAGACATCTACCGGTACATCTCCGAACAAGACTTCAATAATAAGCGTAGAAAGATTAGGTATTGCACTCAAGTTCTTTTTAATATCATTGAATTCAGTAACCAAATTTAAACTAACATTTTTTACTGCCGGACGACTATATAACATATGACCTGGGTTTTCTGGCTGGGGAGAGACTAACACACTTTTTTGTTTTGATGGGATATAAGCCGCGAGTACGATCCTACTATTTATTATCTTAGTTAAATTATGTGCCTTACCCATCATAACATACGGTGGGGTAATGACGATATTCAATAGCCACTCGATGTTTGCTTCGACCATAGTCCATTTATTATCATCGTTGTGAGTAAGATTGTACGAAGTGGTTTTTTTAAGGAGTCTACTAACAACGTCGACTTCGCTTAAATCTCCTAGATTACCTGTGAATGTAACTTCTTTCAGCTTGTATACATTATCTTGTAAGTGTAAAGCGTATAACTTACCATAGGTACCAGGTCTACCGAATCCTTCTGTGTCTCCGAGATCGGAAAGCGCTATTGTATTACATTGTCTGAGTGTTCCAGGGCCTGATGAATCAACCATTATTTATAATATGGAGTGTTACACTTAAGTATCCTATATGTACAGGTTGGTGTTTTACATCTAATACAAAAATTTTGAGGTCTGAAATAATACCACGCTTTAATTTTTTGTATTGTAATGTTGAGAAAGAGTCCGTTCTACCGCTATTGTATTTTTCATCTTTTACTGGAACAGATCTGAGTAGAGTTGAAGGACTTTTTAGTTGAATATTATCCGTCGTGCTTTTTTTATCAAGATGGATGCACAACTCTTAATAGGGAACTAAATCGGGTAATTTATATCCCTGTGCTGATGTCTTGATTACTGTTATATCTCCGAGTGCAAATCCAAGTGTAACCGCTAATTTCGTGTAAAGCCTTACTTGATTTTCTCCAGTGTCTAATTTCAACATCCCATTCGAATCATTTTGTGTGAGACTAGCTCCGAAAGGCTTAAAAACTTCATTATTGAGTGAGCATACGCTGTAATACCCATCAGGTATAATAATGTATTTGTCAATTCTACCTAATTCACCTAATAGTAAAAATATATTATTACGTCTTGCATCATTTATATTGGTCCACCTCGGGTAATACGTTACATCGCATAGAGCGACTTCAAGTTGACCATCCGAGTTATCGATAGTATGAAGCAGTTCAATAGACTGACCATTTGTTATTCCCGGGAGTGTGACATACATATTAAATATACAATGATACTATATCATAACTTAAATATGAAATCGAGATACATTACTAATCAGTCGATTTTAGTAAGTGCCTCTGGTGCTGATTTTTTTGTTGAATTCCCTGATATCTTTGAAAAATACAGGGTCACGGCAACTAGCGATAAAATGGTGCACGATTTGTTTCACAATCTGATGCAATTTTGACAGAATCAGTTAAACTTTGCCATATGGTGTGCAACAACAGGATGTGGTGTATCTCTTTATGCCCCAGGATTTGAACTAAATAAGTCTGTTTTATCATTTCACGTGTACTATCAGATTAGACGTATTCTTAAAGAAATTAGTGCCCCATTACCGCAGGATCGAGCATGGAATGCATCAAATAATCCGTACAATAGGTGGGCATTCGAACGTATTTGTCAGGAATTTAATATTTCTACGAGTAAAGATTGGCGTCTGAGTGGAGTTAACCATGGTCTAGGTATTCTGTACGCTGGTGCACCCTCTGTTAAAGAAGTCAGCGATGATTTACTGAAAAGAGGTCGGCTTCTTTCGAGCTTTTCTCTCTCGAGTAACGAGTGCAGAGATGATCGTATGAACTTTAAGGGTGGTGTTGCTTTCACCATCCAAAAGGTTGAGCAACCACCTGGAAATGCTTGGAATGAATTTCTTAATGATAAAACAGAAAATAAATTTACTAACCCAGGAGTTGTAAGAGTTAATGAATCAATAAGAACTTATGTATGGGCAATTCTTGGTGCACAATCGCAAACACGAACGGGAATAATCGGTTCTGGGACGGCGCTCGATGCGCAAAAACAGTTGTTTGCAAACGTGGAGGATGCTATTAATTCACAGGTTGACATACCAACTTCTATAAAGCGTTATCAAGATGTATTACAGTACGCTCAATCCAAAGTAGACTACGTTTATGTGCCGGGACTAAACATGTCTCCGAGTAATATGGAACTTAAGATCGGACAAGTGATAGGTTATAATAATAAAATTGTTATTGCTACCGATCAACAAAAACCAGGTATAAATTCAGATATTAACACCGAATTAATAACGCAAACAAACACAGGTGAAACAGGAATAGTCAAGCCACAGATATCTACGGACGCTCCTACTAACGCACAACCAAAAGTGCCACAACATATTGCGGCTAAAAATCAACAACATATCAATGAAAAAACAGCACTTATAGTAGGTGGAGTCGCGGCTGGTTTACTCATGATTTGGTTAAATAGTTCTTAGCGAAATGATTTGGTTAAATAGTCTTTAGCGGATACGTACAACAGCCCTGCAATTGCTACGATCAGGGCCCACAAGTTTTGACTAAGCCAAGTTGTGGTCTTAGCTAATAAATTCAAGAGCCAGGAAACTATACTCCCTATTATACCGGGAAGTGCAGACGCGGCTTTCCCAGCGAGCTTTCCCAGTGCTGAACCTAATGCTTTTAAATGCTTTTTTATCCACTCTTTTATACCATCCCTATCACTAGGCGGTGAACCGCTACCTCCTGTACCACCACCGGAGTACGAGAATTCATAAGACCAATATCCGGAGCGACACGCAGTCGCAATATTCCTTTACTATCTAATTCAAACTTTGAATAGTCACGACCAATTGGGGTAACATCTTTAAAGGTATCGTAATAATCATTAACGGTTGATTGTAAAAGTTCATCGTTAAGATTCATGCCACCAAAGCTGGTTTCATCAGTACCCTCTTCGATTGGACTAGTATCAGTTATGTTATCTAGATTCAAATCATCCATTTTTGTATTAAACATAAGGTTACATAATTTCAATATAACAATGTCTTCGCAATACGGACGGAAGTTAAACCGACAACGTAGACTTCGAGATCCATTAGGGGTCAAAGCAATTCGTCAGTCTGTAACTATAACTAATAACCCAAGTACCATCGATCAGAATCAAACGCTTCTGGTTCACTTTCCTAACCTCGGCGCACACGATGTGTTAGTTCCGGGAACTGTTCGACTAGCATTTACGATTATTTTGACTTCTACTGACGTTAACAGGGAGCCCATTCAGAACATAGGTCGTGCTATCGTTAAGAAAATCGCCATTAAAATTGGCTAGTAATGAGGTTTTGAGTATCGACGATAGCGATGTATACTATTGTTACATGGATCTCTGGAGAACGGATAAAGAGCGGGAAAACTTACAGTACCAAGGTATTTGTAATCGGAACACATTGAGACTGCGCGTAGATGCTTCTAGTGGTGATAGTACTGTCGTAAAAGATCAGGCCGTTGCCGACGCATTAGGTAACCGATTCTATATTCCCCTAGACTTTGAATTAATAGATTCCCACATGCCCTTCTATCAAGCATCCCTAGGCGATAGGTTAGAATACGAACTCACTTTTAATGACTACAGCAGAGTAATCAAAGTCACTGGGGATGAAACGGCTAGCTATTCCATTGACAATATCTCGCTGGAGTATGATATGATAACAGATCCCGAATTAGCCAGACAAATTGGTAACCAGTATACAGGAAGTTTAGCCATTTTGTACGATCGCGTGCTGCGACATCGAAAGATCACGAGGGATAAAAAAGATACGATGTGGAATATCAATCTAAAGGTCCCCACGAGGTCGTTGAAGGGTATTTTAATGTTGTTCGAGGACCCCTCCGATGCGTTTAAAAGAAATACCGAGAAGTTCTACAATCCCAAGATTACAAAAGTAGAATTGACTATCGAGGGCGTTCCTAATCAACTATATAGTCAAGGAATGCTAGCGTATCAACAGTTGGATGAGATTAAAAAACTTCCTTCTATAAAACAAAGCCCAGAAGTTAACGCGGTCGTGAAAGATCTGCTTCTCCGGGAGTGTATCGAAGTGTGAATACCTCACCACGAAGTATGCGCTATGGCTCGACATGCGAACAACGGACGATGACCAACTACATGGCAGTGGGAGGAGAATAGAAAATGCTAGCGAGGGTGCCACCATACAGATAACAAAGCTCCAGGAATTGGCTGGTAAATTAAACATATATTTGTACGTGATTATGGATGCGCAAACTTAATATACAGAATGGACGATTCGTGCAAGCAATTAATAATCTTTTACCTAAAGAACGGCACTGCGCTATCATATGCGGGCTTGTGGAAAAACAGCTTTTATTCTAGATATTTTAGAAAGTCATTATCGGGACGTTTTCGATCATATTATTGTTCTGTGTCCGACTATAAGCGTTAATAAAACATATAGATAATAAATGACGACGGGGTACACAGAGTCGATCCGGGCGATCATTTACAAGACTGTTTACGAATAATACAAAGGAGAATCAACCCTTTTCGTAATAGACGATTGCAGCGCGTGTAAAGAACTCACCAAAAAGAAAGATATGCTTTCGTATTTAGCATTCTCAGGTCAGCATAGTCAGCATAGCGTTTGGGAACTTACTCAAAAATACAACTCTGTCCTAAAAGATCTTAGAGAGCAGACCAAATGGGTAGCACTGTTTCATTGCAAAGACCGAGATTCATTCAAGGAATGTCTACGCGAAATTGATGTTATTTATACCAAGCTCGAACGAGATAAAGTCAGAAAACTGTTAGCAGCAACGAAGCACTGTAAACTCATATTAAAAACCGATCAACCAGCTGCTTATGCATTTGCTTAGTAAAATATGGCAAAATTATAGCAAAATGTGGCAAAATGTAGCAAAATTATAGCAAAATAATAGCAAATGTGGCAAAAATGTGGCAAAATGTAGCAAAATGTAGCAAAATTATAGGAAATGTAGCAAAATTATAGCAAATATAGCAAAATTATAGTAAAAATACGATAAATTGAACGTTAGCGGTTAATATGGCATGATGTGGTTTGAAATCCTCATTCTTTCGCAACAGTTTATTATTACGGGATGTATTGGATATGTCATATTATATTATGTTAGACTTAAATATCTCCTTAGGTATTACATTATGGAATGCGACGAACTCATCGAATAAATGCTCAAAGAATCTGATCAACATGCAGAAGCAGTTACAGATAAATCTTTAGATAAACATAGAGAAAGACTCGCCGGTGGAAAATGTTCCCAATATTTGGGGGAAAATTATACTATCGAAAAAATTGATAACATGACCGACGAAGAAATTAAAAAACTGTACGCGCGTTACGAGTCTAGACTGGGAGCTACCATGACTAAAACGATAGGGTCGGCTATATTACAACTATGCACAGTCAGAGCTAGTACGTTTCTTCCTATCCCGGCAGAACATCGCATGTATTTATGCGAATCTCTCGAGAAAGATCCATTCATCGAACCCGCTATAAGCTCAGTGAGCTGTGAGTTTTATCATAGATACGGAATGTTCTTAGCTCCACTCGCCACAGCTTTAATAACGGCTAGGTATTGTCAATTTAAACATACGTGCCCACTTAATAATAATGGAGACTCAACAGGTGACACCACAACAGATTGCGAACGAGGAAATAATAACCCCGATTGCACAATCACAACAGATTGCGGAAATACCACAACCACAACCACAAAAACAAGCCAGAGTTACTAAGAACCCCCCAAAAATAGCTGCAGGAAGAATGGGCAGACTCGCTCGCAAAGCGAAACTAATGAATAATTCAAATATTGATCCGAATTAAAACTTGGGCACTAGTAGGAGTTGTATGGTTGTTTTATAAGACCGGAGAAGAGACAACGTCACCCCTGATGTCACAACAACAAGTTCAATTAGAGGTTAGCCCTCATATAATGCTATAAGAAGCATGACTACTCCAGTTACAGACGGTAAAATGTTGGTAAACGCAACGTATCATTCAGCGGTGGTCAGCGGCTTGGCCATTGGCTTGGCCATTGGCTATGCCTTATAGCTAAAATGATTACTAAAGCCACACCTCCCAAGCTAGATTTTAATGGTTATGATATCGGTATGACCATTCTTCATATTGGATTAGCAATGTCAACAAAAGATATGCTCATCAAACAAGGGCTTATCCCGGAAGACATAATGAAGTAATTAAACATTTGAATATTTTATATTCATATAAACATTTGAATATTTTATATTATTGAATATGGCATCAATTGCGATGATGGTCGGTGGAGCTGTTGTTAATGCTCTATCTTTTTCGGGGAGTAATTTTTTATTTTCTAGTATGAGGGAATCAAATGCTAAAGAAGTTGAAGAGGAGCGTAAACGACATAATAAAGCATTAGAACAACTCGAAGCAGCCCAGTCACAATGGACCAGAAATAGGATATTAAGATTAGATTTTATTCATGAAGAACTACGTAAACAAGGACATTCAATTCAAACGTTTAAGGATGTCGAATCTGCCTTGCACGAATACTTCCTCGTTTATGGGAAAAAACTTGACCCTATGCCGAGACCAACAATGAGTCAGTTTTATACACCATCAGAGGCTAAAAAAAACCGCGAGGTAAAATTCCTCATAATGGGGTTGACTGCTGTGGCTATTTATAGTTACACAATAACTACGCATAAACCATGACCTAGTTCGAGCTGACTCGCTCGCCAGAGTGACTGCTAATCAATAAATCACCCTGACTGCTAATCTATAAATAGCGTTGACTGCTTATGTTAGGCTGGGGCATGCATTTAGACAAATGATACTAGAAGTGTATATTTATCACAATGGCGAGGGGCACATCAACATGTAAATTCATACGCATGGGCTGATCACAAATTTGTGGAAAGAGCTGTATGTCGGATTTTTGTGGAATCCACTCCATTGCAATTAGAAAAGGGCACATTAATTATTCGTGTTCTGTATGTGGGATTGGGGTTAAAGGTAGTTAATGTTTATGTAAGAGTCACGGTGCTGACAAGAAACGGTTTCAAATTATTTATGAGAGGAAAAAGGCTTACCGAAAGGAGATAAATAGATTGGGTAGAATTCAAACCAATTAGACATTAGTTCACATGTATTTATAGATCACAATGACTTATGTTGTCAGAGAGCTGAAAGCTTTAGCAAAACAACGTGGTCTACGTGGATATTCTCGAATGTTAAAAGCTGAATTGATCGATTTACTCGGTTTGGAATACAACAAGACTGTTAGAGAACTCAAAGTTCAAGCAAAAAACTGGGCTGAGAGGTTATTCTCGAATGAGAAGAGCTGAATTAATCACTTTACTAGATAATAATCAACAAGATGATGTTGATAATGATGTTGATGATGTTGATAATAATCAACAAGGTGATGTTGATAAAAAACAACAAGAATAAATATTTGTACCCACATCCGCCGGCATTGGTAAATATCTAAGAGGTTGGAAGATGGATATTAATTCCAACATGGATATTAATGATGTTAAGCCCATAATATCGAGTAAAATTAACGAGGAGTTAGATGATTTAAATAGTATAAAATACCAGCTGACGATTAAAATGTCATTGAGTAAAAGTAGCACAGACGATAGCACTGAATATACCAAACCATATTTCCGAAGCAATCAAGAATTTATAACCGAATCCGATACTATTATCGCATCATTAGATACATCAATTCAGAGGATACAGGAAACTTTAGAACGCTGGACTAATAGAGGTTCGGGTTGGGGTGTAGATAAAATCGATAGTTTATATTTAGATATAGCAAATAATATGCCCTTCAAAGGTGGATCTTATATAGATTTACCCCTGTATTATAAGAAGAAAAAAGCCATAATTAATGTAAAAAATAAATCCGATGACTGTTTAAGAATGATGATAAGATCTGCATTGTTCCCCGTAGATTCTAAAATTGCAAATAGACCTTCTAGCTATCCTCAAAACGATGGGCTCAACCTCGATGGTATAGACGAACCTACACCAATATCACAAATTGATAAGGTGGAAAAGCAAAATAATTTAGCTATAAATGTTTTCGGTCATTCTTCTAAAGGAATTGTTGTACATAGGATAAGCTCCGCTCCAGAACATATTCCCAGAATCAATTCATTTCTGATCGAAAAAGATGACAAATATCATTATACGTGGATAAAGAGTTTAAGCAGACCATGGTTATGTTATGAACAGTAGATGGGTATATCTCCTTCTATTACCATGGTTATGTTGTGAACAGTAGATGGGTATATCTCCTTCTGTTACCATGGTTATACTGTGAACAGTAGATGGGTATATCTCCTTCTATTACCATGGTTATACTGTGAACAGTAGATGGGTATATCTCCTTCTGTTACCATGGTTATGTTGTGAACAGTAGATGGGTATATCTCCTTCTATTACCATGGTTATACTGTGAACAGTAGATGGGTATATCTCCTTCTATTACCATGGTTATGTTGTGAACAGTAGATGGGTATATCTCCTTCTATTACCATGGTTATATTGTGAACAGTAGATGGGTATATCTCCTTCTGTTACCATGGTTATGTTGTGAACAGTAGATGGGTATATCTCCTTCTATTACCATGGTTATACTGTGAACAGTAGATGGGTATATCTCCTTCTGTTACCATGGTTATGTTGTGAACAGTAGATGGGTATATCTCCTTCTGTTACCATGGTTATATTGTGAACAGTAGATGGGTATATCTCCTTCTATTACCATGGTTATACTGTGAACAGTAGATGGGTATATCTCCTTCTGTTACCATGGTTATGTTGTGAACAGTAGATGGGTATATCTCCTTCTATTACCATGGTTATACTGTGAACAGTAGATGGGTATATCTCCTTCTGTTACCATGGTTATGTTGTGAACAGTAGATGGGTATATCTCCTTCTATTACCATGGTTATATTGTGAACAGTAGATGGGTATATCTCCTTCTGTTACCATGGTTATGTTGTGAACAGTAGATGGGTATATCTCCTTCTATTACCATGGTTATATTGTGAACAGTAGATGGGTATATCTCCTTCTGTTACCATGGTTATGTTGTGAACAGTAGATGGGTATATCTCCTTCTATTACCATGGTTATGTTGTGAACAGTAATTGGGTATATCATCTTCTGTTGTAACAATAGATGATAATATTAACTTCTGTTGTAATGGTTATAGTGAGAACAGGGGCGGTCGGGTAGCCTAGTGGTTAAAGCATTCGCTCGTCACGCCGAATACACGAGTTCAATTCCCGACATGTGTAAAATGTGTGAAGCCCATTTCTGGTGTCCCCCGTCGGGATATTGCTGGAATATTGCTAAAAGAGGTGTAAAACCATACTCACTCATTCACTATAGTGAGAACAATAGGTGGATATATCTACTGTTGTCACGGTTATGTTGTGAACAATAGATGGGTATATCAACTTCTGTGATGTTATGTTGTGAACAATATAATTCTTGTGAATACCTCACCTCTATCACATCAGTGCCATAAATTCCTGTTTATGCTGAGAACCACACTATAAATTTTTATAAATTTTCAACAGACGTCCACTACACTGCCAACATATCCATAGTTGTGAGGGAAACCCTATCCCTTGCCAGAGGCGCCACTGCGCATGCCAAAGGCGGGAATCTAGTCACTTCTTTCCTGTGTGTCCTGATGACAACAAGGAAAATTTTTTGTTGCACATCCGAACACGTGATTGCGTTCCACACTACAAGCATTAGATCGTCTCAAGCTTCATAGATTACAAGCAAAGAGCAGTTCTACAAGCAGAACGGGGGTATAGAAGATCGGAGTCTCTAGTAAGTAATTAGTTAAGAAAAGTGTTGTGGGATGAGATCTTCATCTCATAAGCAGACACCTGTCTGTTCGGGCTGTGGACAACACCAAGCTCCGGGGGATCCTCACCCTAGATGTCTCGCATGCAAGAAAAGCAGCTGTACACAGAAGTCAAGGTGCAGTTATTGCGAGCATCTGTCAAAAGAAAAATTTGACAAGCTCTCCAAGGCATGGATCAAAAATCCCGATTATAAGAAAGTCACTAGAGCATCTACATCAAGAAAACAAGTGATTAAGCCCGAGGCGGCAAAAATTAATCACGTGGGTGACAAGCGAGTGTCGCGCGAGGGCGCCATCTCACCTTATGAGGAGAAGAGATCACGTCGCTCATCCCACTCTCCCTATAATGTTGAGGAGCAGATGCATGTTACCGGTCAATCAGAAAGTACCTCTAACTTGCATCCGGCAACGTCTGGTACGGTCGATCGTCGAGTTTGGACAGAAACTAACGACTTTCACCCTCTGCCGCGTTCCCCCCTTTAACGTAAATGAGTTCACGGAAAGAATAACAAATTCTATGTCTGTTATGATTGACACACGCATGCAATCTATGTCTCGAGAAATCTCAGATCTAAAATAATCAGTTAATCAAACTCGGCTTGGCCAATCAGGGATCGATCACGAGAATAAACAGAGATCTAAGGCTGAATATGGCAGTACACCCTCATACAGCAGACATGTAAAGCAAGGTTACGATGAATCAGATTATGAGGACAGTAGGAGAATTATACTAAGAGACCGAGAATCTCATAGATCTTCTCCCTACGACGCATACCATAGGGATCATCGTGAATCACGATCTTCACACCGAAGTATGCATAGAAATACGCACCAATCACCGTCAAGCCACTATGATAGACGCACTGACAAAGCTCGTGCATATCAGGATAGTAATCCTAAGCGTGCACCCTCTCATACTGCCACACAGTCCTGTTATACGGGCGAAGAAAGCGAGGGAAATATGACATCACCATACAGTTATAGACCACGTGATTCTCGCACAGCTTGTCGTAAATCAGACGACCGGGATTACGATACCCTCAGCCATACGACCCACTCCCAGCACAGCCAGAGTAGGGGGTGCCGATCTACACAGGAGTATTCAGGCTATGGGGACACTGCTATAGAGGAGGATTATAGATCAAACAATTACTCCCTTAGAGACATCTTAGCAGAACTTTATGAACTAATGCCCACATTAAAACCAGATCAGGACAGTACACCCGTTAAACCCTTGATTGAACGTGCAGGATATGAGGGACCCGATAAAGGGACCGAACCATACCATACGCTTCCCCCTCCGTCATATTTGGATGACGTCATCAAGAAAACTGAAAATCAATTGAATTGTTCAGCGGGACCTAGTACGAAACTGAGGCCTGTATTTATCAAATCTGCTTACAAAACACATGATGATCCGTTCTCACTACAGCCTAGCATTGATGAAGATTACTTCGATCTGGTTAAGAAACCTAACCCCAATATGCGCATTGATATGTCCAAGATCAAGAGCTTAGATAGGGTCAACAGACAAATGATGAATACCAGTTCTTACATCAACTGGTTAGCAGCTGGTATTCGCCATGTCATACCACCGTGCAACCAGAGCGAAGATCTTACCTTAGACACTTCCACGGAGATGACTAGTCAGAAGACGGGATTTATCCACAGCTCGTTAGACCACATACTGAAGATGCAGGAAGACCTCCTATCAACTCAAGTATGGATGTCATCGCAGTTTTTGCTCATGCAAAGAAGACACTTACTTCAGCAAGTTCATCATGTGATGCCAGACCCCTTAAAGAGATCCATGATGTCACAGCCCATTACGTCATCGCAGATTTTCAACGGTAGACTGAAGTCGGTGAAGGAAGCCATTATCTCTTCAACTAACCAGAGATTTCAGGAATCCACCATCTCATTAGCATCCAAGTTACAGAGACAACCGGCGGCTACTCGACCCCAGCGACGGAGTCCTGGACCCCGACGTGAACAGCCCAACCGGGATTCTTTTCGAGCCTCTACACAGAGAAACAGATCGTATCAACCCAGGTACAAGAGCTCCAAAGTTGATTTTCCCACTTCACAGAAAGGACTTGGCAGAGGAAGAGGCAGTTCCCGTAGGGGCCCCCTCCGGAGATGACTTCACCATAAATCTACAGACCCATCCAGATCCTACCGACTTCGCCTGCCCTACGGACAACGATTTAGCATTACGGAAGACCAAGGACAAGTCTATTCCAAATCCAGTCGAACTAGCCAACCTTACAAACATCGACTCAAGACTTCCCAAGTTCAAATCTCATCCTATTCCAGGGCCTGTCGGGGGCCGTCTTACGCAGTACGCAGACAACTGGGAGACCATCACAGACGACTCATGGTTAATCGAAGTAATAAGAAGAGGCTACAAACTTCACTTCTTAAAACGACCAAAACTAGTCATTCATCCTACCGGACCCCGATTCCAGCTATCAGGACCCAAACTCATCGCAGCAGAAGTGGCCATACAAGAATTACTCACAAAAGGAGCTATCAGCATCCTAGAGGAGTCAGACACCACCCTCGGATTCTACTCCCCAGTACCGAAGAAGAATTCTTCAGAGATGAGATTAATAATAGACCTAAAAACTCTGAACAAAGATTACCTGGAAAAACCACCCACATTTCAGATGGAATCTATAAAGAAGTTAAAGAATTCCCTAAGACAAGCAGATTGGATGATAAGCATAGATCTCCAAGACGCATATCTTCACGTCCCCATCCATCCAAGCCATCGTCGATACCTACGATTCGCTGTCAACGGTCAGAGATACCAGTTCAGAGTACTACCATTCGGCATTTCCATCGCCCCATGGTTATTCACCAGGATCACCAATCCCGTCATTGGGTTCGCCCATATGAAGCTCATAAGGCTGCACGGATATATAGACGATTTCCTATCGGTCGATCAGGACAAATCACAACTCAGTCTAAACACAGTGTGTCTCATCCAACTTCTCACACATTTAGGTTTCCTGGTTCACTCTCAAAAATCAGAGCTAGTACCCACACAAACCATCACCTACATCGGCGCAAGATTTATTCTCGACAAAGGCATAGTCGCACCCCCAGAGGACAGATATGCAAGGGTACAGCACATGATTACGAGCGCACTCGATCAGCCCGTCAAGTCGAGAAGGTGGTGGATGTCTTGCCTAGGCACGCTCACATCTATCCAAGACCTAACCTACAGAGGCAGGCTACAATTGCGGTCCTTGCAGATTTGGATGAACACCACCAAGAACCTAGAGCTGGAAGCACTAATCCAACCCCCAGAAGTTCGAATCTCAGAACTCCTTTGGTGGCTAGATCGTCAAAATGTCATGCCAGGTATTCCACTAAAATACCCCACCCCCCTACATCAACTCTACACAGATGCATCAGGAGAGGGTTGGGGTGCCCATATGGACGATGCCACCATTCAAGGGAAATGGTCCTCCCAAGAGAAAGAGTTGCACATCAACTGTCTAGAAATGAGAGCAATATATCTAGCATTAACAGCTTGGCTAGATCGTCTACACCACTCGTCAGTGAAGATAGCTACAGACAACTCAACCGTGGTCGCTTACATACAGCACCAAGGAGGCACAAGATCTCAGCCTTTACTGAAGGAGGTTACACCTTTATATGCCTTGGTAGACTCAGTGAGTTGCAAGATCGAAGTAAGACACATTCCGGGCAAGCTAAATATACTAGCAGATTACCTATCCCGGAAGAACAAGATAGTACCCACAGAATGGTCACTACATCCCGAGGTGTTCAAGTGGATAACCCAGGTATGGGACAGTCCAAACATAGATCTATTCGCCACATGTCTCAACAACAAACTACCAGTCTATGTCAGCCCGGTACCAGACCCACTAGCACTCAAAGTCGATGCGCTCTCCATGGAATGGAAGGGAATGTTTGCTTACGCATTTCCCCCATGGGCTCTCCTAGACAGAGTACTGAGGAAAATAGAGGAAACGGACTGTGTCATAATCCTCATAGCCCCGGCATGGCCAAAAAGGGCTTGGTTTCCGAGAATCCTACAACTCCTGATAGAAGTACCTCTGAAACTCCCAGTACGTCCCGACCTATTGAGACAACCAAAGACGGACATATTTTACGGCCGCCTCGACAACCTCCATCTTCACGCTTGGAAGTTATCTCGCATAAGATGCAAGCAGCCGGTTACTCTGAATCAGCTGCACGAAGAGTGGCTAGCTCATGGAGATCAACCTCATCTGCATTATACAATAACAGATGGGACAAGTTCGTCGAATGGAGAAGAGGAAAACAGTTACATGGAGATATAACGATACCTATAGTAGCCGATTTCTTGCTCCATCTCAGAAATGACAAGAAATTACGACACGGCACTATCGAAGGATATAGATCAGCCCTGTCATCAGTATTACAACACGATGACCTATCTATAGGTACCCATCCAGTACTAAATCGACTTATGAAGTCTTTTGCCCTGGAAGATATAAAAGTACCACGTACTTTTCCTAAATGGGATCTATCTATAGTATTGTCGGCATTGATGAAAGCACCGTATGAACCCATGAGTAGTGCGACATTACTATCAGTCTCCAAGAAAACTGCTTTTCTCTTAGCCATGGCTACGGCGTCTCGCGTGTCAGAACTACACGCTATTGACATCTCCACTGTAACCCATACCAAAGAATGGAAATCAGTGTCGTTCAGATCGCTCCCTGAATTTATTGCCAAAAACCAGTCGTCAACCTTCGGCCCACTCGGACATCGGCAATACACAATTCCAGCCTTAAGTAAAAGTGTGGACTTCCCGGATAGATTGCTTTGCCCCATAAGAGCCTTGAGATATTTTATCACAGCGACTCAACCCCACAGAAAGCAGAGAAAACGCCTATTTATCTCTTGCAAGCCCTCGTCAGAAAAGGACATCGCAAAGGGCACTGTAGCGGGATGGCTAAAAACAGCTATCACAGATAGCTATAAAACGGCACAAATCTCCACTCCGATTTGGGGTAGCTGCAGACCCCACGAAATCAGAGCACTGGCAACAAGCCTAGCCACATGGAATACTGCATCCATCGAACAAATCGTGGCCAGCTGCCAGTGGAAGTCCCACAACACTTTTTCAAACTTTTACTTACGAGACATACAGACCGATCTAAATGGACTATACACTCTGGGGCCTTTGGTGGCCGCCCAGGTGATAGTTACCAAATAAAGTAACCTGTTCCCTCCCTCTTCCAGGAAAGGGAAAAAAGAGGGGGGGGGGGGGGGTGAAGATTTCAGAAGTACCTCAGGAACTCAGGGTAAGTTGTACTTTGTTACTGGACTGCGCTATTGAGTTAGTAAAACAGGGCAAATGTCAACACTGAAATCAGAGATGGAAGGATTAAGTGATATACGGTAATCTACATGATAGAAAGGTTAATGTATTACCACCGGAAGTGACGTCATAGGAGTCATCACACCGGAGAAACGTTAAGATACGTTAAATATCACTATCCAAAAAGGGCATAACGGTAAACCACGTCATAAGTGATACGGGAGAATAGTGACACCGGAAGTGACGTCACAGATGACGTCATCACCGGAAGTGACGTCACAGATGACGTCATCACAGGAAGCGACGTCACAAAAAGTCTAAGTATCACAAGGGAATATACATATACCCTTCACATGACGCCTTGAAAATTATATACGTCTAAGTCTTGTAAGTAGACTATTAGGCACATCCGTTTAAGACCTTTTTTGGCATATAATCCTTGGTTTTACCACTTCACTAGCCAAATATCTATGGGATGCTAGATACCAGAACCCGCCGGTCCCTCTGGTGTATACTGGCACTGATGTGATAGAGGTGAGGTATTCACAAGAATTATCAAACAATAGTTATCATTGTGAATAATTCTAAGAATACCACCTCTATCACATCAGGAATTAATCCCTCCCACCTCCCCAAATATCTGCATCTAGTTGATGAGAGTATGGGTTGAAAGAAGTGACTAGATTCCCGCCTTGCGCATGCGCAGTGGCGCCTCTGGCAAGGGATAGGGTTTCCCTCACAACTATGGATATGTTGGCAGTGTAGTGGACGTCTGTTGAAAATTTATAAAAATTTATAGTGTGGTTCTCAGCATAAACAGGAATTTATGGCACTGATGTGATAGAGGTGGTATTCTTAGAATTATTCACAATGATAACTATTGTTTGATATGTGTGATTTCATTGAAATCACGATATGTAACACACAGTCTTGAGGATGATTAGTATTTTGTTTTTGAGGATTTTAACTTAAAGAAGCTTCCTTTATCGTGTCATAACCAATAGACGTTTTTGAAAACAATATTCTGACTTCCCTGAATGTAAACTTTACACTGATACTTTTTTATGTAGCATATTTTCTTGAGTATATTGAACACTTTTCTTTCTTTTTTTAATTTTTTTTTTTTTATAGAAATGGGCTCCGTCCTTAAGTCCGTCTGTCACGTTTCGTTTCCAGAGCATAACTCATAAACCGCTCAATATTTTTTCATGAAACTTTGCAGGTTTGTCAGGTACATGCTGAACTGGTGCCTTTTGCTATTGAGAAATTTGAGAAATTTTTATTTTTACGTTTCCATGGCAACAAGATGGACTTAGGTTCAAAACTCTTCTTTTTTTTTACAATTTCCATGACAAGTTCCACCTCGGTTAAAAAAGGTTAGGGTTTGTTTAGATTTAATTATGTCATAAATTCTGCAACAGGGGCTGGGGATATAGCCACATCAGTGGCAAACTCTTGTTTTCCTTTCGATTCCCGACATGGGTACAATGTGTGAAGCCCATTTCTGGTGTCCCCCCGCCGTGATATTGCTGGAATATTGCTAAAAGCGGCGTAAAGCCATACTCACTCACTCACTCACTCTTGTTTTCCTAAAACACAGCTGGGCAGAAGAGGGTGTGCATTATACACACCATAATGAGTTTTGATGGGTTTTTTCCCCAACGCAAAGACATTACCATGAGCACGTAACACCGGAAATACCATGTCACCAAATCCTTACTGAAGTACACAAATTAATCATGTAATTATCTATCTATATTTGTCACTTATTTCATTAATTTTATTTAAATTTCTTTTAATATTGTTTTAATTAATTTTGGCAAAATCTTGTGTGAAGCGATCGGAAGATCGCACAACTCAACCTTATTAACAGCAACCACAGGCAGATTACTGCCTTTGACGCCTTGATACAAACTTTAATTAACAGAGAATGAACACATATATCATAAATGCCATACTTTGACTCATTAAAAGACATATATGTTGTAGTTTGAAGATTCTATGTCAACATGTAGTTCTCGCGATCACATGTGCGGGAGCCTCGACAGTGACTAGTCAAATTGTTACATGTGAAAAAAATAACCGGCAATAGCGATCAGCTGCACCAAAGTGCTACGCTTAGGGTTATTATTATTTTGAATATATTTAGTAAAAGCTGCAACTAAAATAACAAGATGTTGGAATATATTAATACAATTTTTTGCGATCCTTGCATCAAAATCCTATTATGTAATATTATTGGGTAAGTTTTAACCGAAACAGTGGTAGATTCCAAGAAAACATGTGTACAGCTGATTGCTGTTTCCGGCTTAGTTTATGAGAATATACACAAGGTAATCTTAGTCCCTGGATGTAAAACAATGCCTAGCAGAACAAAAAATACAATTCAAACGGTAAATAATTTATTTATTTACTTATCCTGCTTTACTCCTTAATGCATATTACTTGCTTGTTCTTGACAGAGAAAAGAGCTGTGTGAGAGGTCTTTGCTTGAAGAAGTTGTTCCAACCAGCTGAGAGGCCAACCCTATCACGCAGCTCCCGCGTGACCAAAGGAAGTGACATCACGGATCCTCACATTACTGTTGTCTTTTGTTTTTGCTGTAGCATAAGCTGATTCAATCCCTCACGTGTTTGCTCTTTGAGTTAATGTTTTTTGTCTTTGTGTTGTGCCTACGGTTTGTATTTTGTACATTCTATGTTTGATAAACATGTAGCATAACGTTACTAGACACTTACTGACATGTTCTCAAAAGAAAACATAATGCCAGGTGTCTTGCATTGTTTGTTTTGTTGTATGTTGTCTTACGTTTGTCGTAATATTTGTGGGATAAATAATTTATAGCATACATAATCGGGTGGGGACACAATGTGATTTTACACTGCTTCATTGCAGATATCATGTCCTCCTGCTCAAAGTGCCAGCGTAATATGTCCGCGTGGGATCCCCACCCCCTGTGCCTCAATTTTACATCTCAATGCCTCCAGGGTCAAGGATGTAAAGACTGTTTACTGCTTTCACCCACAGCATTCACTCAGTATCTCCCGTGTTCCTGAGAAACTCAGAACACAGCAGGCTAGGAAACACCGGCGCAGGATGTCAGACCTCTCCGAGAATTCCCCCACAAGATCGGCCATCTCGGATGACTACCCCCCCCCCCCCCCCCGACTTCAACTACTACCTTGATGTTGGACCCCACGGTCTCTGTCTCCACCCAGAGCACTCTGACGACAACTACAGCGTCTGTTTTTATGGCGGCGGCCACCTTGAGGCCTGGTGTGGCACTCACTTACCAGACGGCGCCTATACTATCCTCTTGACAGATGCTCGGTCTCCCACAGGCGCCCCCGCCTACGGCACAGATGCCCATGATAGACGCCTCTCTCCATCAATACATTCAGTACTTACAGGCCAGACAGCCGTCGACGCTTCTACTAGCGCCTCCTCTTCATGTGCTCTTTCAGACGACACCTATATATCCTCCAGTGCCTATACAGATGCCGGCGCCTCTGCCTCCACCTCGGCAGCCGACCACACAGACATCATCTACCTCTCGTCACTCCATGGACTAGGCTTCCCCAAGTATGTCTTCACGTCGGAGTGACAGCAGATCTTATCATCAGGATCATATATCAAGGAGCTGCTCCCCGGTTTGCAGATGCTCCAGTGGCTATCAGTCCGACTCCTCGGGGGTTGCCTTCATCCCTTGGACGGTAAGTCCAACCTGGGTTTAGACCAAGTCGCAGACTGACTGGAGGCAATCGCTCCCTCGCCCGGCCTTAAGGTCGATAACAAGACAGCCAAACCGCTCCACCTCAGTCCGAGTTTCAAACAACAAACTCGCCTACGTGGAAACCAAGACTCGCCACACGCTCAAACCTCTCTCACTGATGGCGTTGTCCTCCAGAGCCATAGTGCAGGACTTATCGGAGGATAACCCCTTTTGGATTGACCACCTAACAACGGTTGTATCCTACCTCCAACAACAAGTGGAACAGATGCGCTGTCATATGTGCGCTGCTCTGATCAAGCTCACTACCACCAGACGCCTTGGGTACCTTGCCTTGTCGAACTGGGACCCAGAGTATTAAGCGTCAACCTTGGTCCGGCTCTGACCTCTTTAATGGACAGATATCCAAGACACACTCCCGGGTCTCAGCCTTCAACCGTGATGAGACAGCTCTCAAGGCCCTAGCCAGGGTGTCACAGCTAAGGTGTCCCAGTCTGGCTCCTACCAGCCACGACGCAACACCCTCCAGACTCGGGGGCTGGGCTCCACCTCAACCTCTCGGGGCAGAGGCAAGGGGAAAGGAAAGTCCTCGGGCACATACCAGTCCCGCCAGACAGGCTCGACTGGGACCTCCCTCCCCCAGCTGCTCAAGTTGTCGACACCCAACTAGGTGGGAGACTGAGTCGCTTCTGGCAGAATTGGGAGATCCTGGGGGACCCGTATGTCACCAACATCATCCGACATGGGTACAACCTGGCGCTTATAGACGACCCGCCACTCACGCTGTCTCCCACGTCTCTCTCTACACGCCATCATGAAGGGGTGTTTCTGGCAATCCAACACAGTCTTTGCCAGTCACTACCTGCGAGATGTCGCATTGGAGGATGTGCAATAGTCCCTTAGTAGTGGCCCAACAGGTCACCACTACTACACGTCACTGACCTTGCCTCCAAGTCCAGAGCCGGCCTTTCAACCTCCCCAGGCGTATGCCCTGGACTAGAAGGTTCATGCCCCACTTGCATACGGCTCGGTGCTCCAGTCTCGACCTAACCGACAGTTACTGTCAGGCTGCATAGTACCAGGACACAACACATACCTGACTCTTCCTTTCCATGTAATGTAAGGGAAGGCTGGCCATTCAGCCGAAGACAGGCTGAGGGAAACAGAGTTTTTCCCATACATGGAGTGGTCACCTGATGCCGACCACACAGCTGAGGACCAGCTGAGGGAATTGAAGGTTCCCGTACATGGAGGGGTCACCCGATGCCGACCACATAGCCAAGGCTCGCTAGTCTGGAAATAAAAGATGAAAGCCCACATCTTAAGGTATGCCCTCCACCGATTCCGTCCAATAAAGATGCATTAAGGAGTAATGCAGGATAAGTTAAAAATCTAGTAAAATCCTAGATATTTTTTATATTTGTATACTTATCCTGCATTACTGCATCTAAAGGGACCCACCCATTGCAGATCTACCTCCCTACGATGCCTTCCGATGTTTTGGACTCCAGAATAATGTGAGGATCCGTGATGTCACTTCCTTTGGTCACGTGGGAGCTACGTGATAGGGTTGCCCTCTCAGCTGGTTGGAACAACTTCTTCAAGCAAAGACCTCTCACACAGCTCTTTTCTCTGTCAAGAACAAACAAATAATATGCATTAAGGAGTAATGCAGGATAAGTATACAAATATAAAAAAATGTCTAGGAGTTTACTAGGTCTGGTGATTTATCTCAAATTTGTACTGACCTAGGTTCTTATCGACCGTTCGTTTACCAGAATTCGCTGAAGGGGTACGGTGTAATTTCTTTCTGTGCATAATGTTCGATCATTTTTTTTCTCCAAAATACTGAATCCGCTAGACGTGGGGTGCACATTATACTCAAGAAAATACGGTAATGACATCAACCGAGATCACATTTTGTTTTTTGTCTTCTGTATCTTGACCATTTAGATTGTAACTGTGGCATTTGTCTTATTCCCCTGAATACTGTGTTATACTTGTTAGTGTTGTTTTCCAGAATGCTGCAGGATGATCCGGAGTTGTTTCAGCTGTACAAGGACCTGGTGGTCAGTCAGGTGATCTCGGCCGAGGAGTTCTGGGCATCACGTGCTCACGTATGTATCTCTCATGCAGATACTGGGGAGTTGTTGATGTGTGGTAGAGATGGGGACCCTAGTGCCTCACTTCCTGTTTGTTGGGAGTGAGTATTTGACTTCATTGATTACCATTTCTATCATTCTATTATTCTCATTTGTAGAAATTTACAAACAATACAAGCAAGCCAGAGACTAAGCAAGTTGTTGGAATTTCTCCTGCGTTCTTGGTAAGTTAGCTTAAACCAGTCTTCTTGTTAATGCTTGGTCATGAATGTTTTATAATTGAGAAAGACCAGTTTGGCTCATTATAGGCAAGTAAGACGGTCAACATCCTAGCCTGAGCTAGCCTGACAACATTTTACTGATGAAAGTTGTTTCATGAAATGCAGGCAGATATCAAGCCTCAAACGGACGGCTGCAATGGTCTCAAGTACAACCTCAATGCTGATATCATCGAGTCTATCTTCAGGACATATCCCATGGGTGAGTCGACTTCTTAATATGAGGCAATTCATGGAGAGTGGGATTTTGAAAGGAAGAAACAGTCATGTCTTTGAAGTGAATCGTCAACTGGCAACTTGTCTTGGCCTAATTATTGAAATACTGTACGAGGACGTGTATTTTGTCTGCAATTTGTTTTATCTTATCCTGCATTACTATCTTAATGCTTTTACTGCTGTCAGAGCTGTGAGAGGTCCTGGCTGCAGGAGTTGTTGTTGCTTACGACCCGCCTAGAGCCAAAAACAACCCATGAGATTCAAGCCGTCGCTCTTGACGATGTGCAAGGTGTGCCTAGTTTCCCTTCCCTGGTGGTGGCGCACAGCAGGTGGTCTTTCCCACCGCGGAACTGACCCTGCAACCTCCCTGGTAGAAAATACCCCAGACTAGAATGTTTCATAATTCTGTTTATTCCAGCTGCTTGAATTGGAATTTAGAACTTGGCCCATGCTACTTTTCCTTTTTGCATGACTGGATTTCACACCTCCTACTCTGCCTTGTGTGGCTCTATCGGACAGGAAGGTCTGTGTTTTCCGGTGTTTTCCGCTCAGGATGCTGTCAGGTTACCCAGACTGGTTGGAGGGTCTGTTCTGAAATTCCATCTGAAGGTTTGCCCCCTCCGTTCTGTCTGATAAAAATGCATTAAGGTAGTAATACAGGATAATATAACAAATTTAGTAAAATCTAAACATGTTTTATATTTGGAAACTTATCCTCCATTACAGCGTTTAAAGTGCTTCCCCATCGTTTTGCTACCTCCCTGCGTAGTGTCAGATGTCCAATACACTTCACCACTTCCAGTCACGTAGTAGCTGTGGGAGGGCATATGCCACTCAACTGGTTGGTACAACAACTTCTGTAGCAAGGACCCCCATATTGCTGGAATATTGCTAAAAGTGGCGTAAAACCATACTCACTCACCCACTGTAGCAAGGACCCCCATATTGCTGGAATATTGCTAAAAGTGGCGTAAAACCATACTCACTCACCCACTGTAGCAAGGACCCCATATTGCTGGAATATTGCTAAAAGTGGCGTAAAACCATACTCACTCACCCACAGTAGCAAGGACCCCCATATTGCTGGAATATTGCTAAAAGTGGCGTAAAACCATACTCACTCACCCACTGTAGCAAGGACCCCCATATTGCTGGAATATTGCTAAAAGTGGTGTAAAACCATACTCACTCACCCACTGTAGCAAGGACCCCCATATTGCTGGAATATTGCTAAAAGTGGCGTAAAACCATACTCACTCACCCACTGTAGCAAGGACCCCCATATTGCTGGAATATTGCTAAAAGTGGCGTAAAACCATACTCACTCACCCACTGTAGCAAGGACCCCCATATTGCTGGAATATTGCTAAAAGTGGCGTAAAACTATACTCACTCACCCACTGTAGCAAGGACCCCCATATTGCTGGAATATTGCTCAAAGTGGCGTAAAACCATACTCACTCACCCACTGTAGCAAGGACCCCCATATTGCTGGAATATTGCTAAAAGTGGTGTAAAACCATACTCACTCACCCACTGTAGCAAGGACCCCCATATTGCTGGAATATTGCTAAAAGTGGTGTAAAACCATACTCACTCACCCACTGTAGCAAGGACCTTTCTGCAGCTCAGTCTTCCTAGTCAAGAACAGCAGTAAAATCATAAATGTTGTAATGAAGGATAAGTATCCAAATGTATAAAATATTTAAATTTTACTAACTTCGTAGTAATATAAGTTGATTGGCTGTGATATAATGTGGTACTGCTGGCTTTGCATCACTCACTCTCTCTATGAAGGAGCATCTGCCCGGAGAGTGGAAGGTCAGTGGTTCGAATTCCCGGTTGTGTCATACCAAAGTCGTTAAAAGATGGTACTTGTTGTTACCCTGCCTATCATTTGGCATTAAGGGGATAAAACATGGACTGGTCAGCTCAAGATCAGAGGATACCAGTGATGTTGACACATAAACCTGTGTTTAGGTCAATGACTTGGACCCAAGAAATGTAATAAGTCAATGGCAAAAGTCAATAAGTCAGATAAACAAAATTGGCAGACGAAGCATAACCACAAATCAATGCAATTGATTGGATGAATATATATGATCTGACCAATGAAGATTGCAATAGGAAAAGCATTTGACTAAGTCACTATAGCTCCTGAGAGTGTTTCCCTATGATACAGAAAGTATGATGCAAAGACATGCTGCTCCGAATTTCAATTATGATTTTTAATGGCGGTGCATTGTTTTGTTTAATCGATATTGTAAGTAGGACTTATCCTTACTATTTACTTATCCACCTCTACTCACCTCACCTCACCTCACCTCACCGTAAAGCCGTCCCTCACCATAGGATTGCAATATTGCTAAAAATTGCATAATTAAATTATCTTTATGGTTGTTCAGTGGTATGCTTAGTGGTATGCTGGGTTAGAGTCCCTCCATGGGGACTGTCTGTGCAGTTGATGGGCTGCCAGTCACCTTGTGCCTCTCCTATCAGCTGAAACAGTGAATTGAATGATTGTCTGAGTAGTGAGGTATTCTTGTTCCAGTGAAGAGGAAGCATGCTGAGTATGTGCCCCACAGGATGACTGAAAGTGAGTTCTGGACCAGGTTTTTCCAGTCGCACTACTTCCACCGAGATCGTACGCACACTGGCACGAAGGACCTGTTCTCTGAATGTGCCAAGAATGATGATGAAGGTAAGCGTGGAGTTGTAGTTATCCATTCCTCCATCAGTTGGAAAAATACTTGTCTCTGGTTGGTCAATCAGAGATTTCAAATCACAATTACCACCTCTAATTGAAACAGCTGACTTTATGGCTGCATCACCTCGGAAGCTTTGGCTTACTAACTGCATAGTTTTGGGTACTGTGTATTCAAATTGTGTTTGAGGGCCAGTAAGGTACCCTAGTGGTTAAGGCGTTCGCTTGTCAAGCCAAAGACCTGGGTTTGAATCTCAACATGGGTACAATGTGTGAAGCCTATTTCTGGTGTCCCCTGCCATGACATTGCTGGAATATTGCTAAAAGTTGCGTAAGACGAAACTCACTCACTCACTCACTC
The DNA here is from genome assembly GCF_023055435.1 of Haliotis rufescens. Classification (NCBI taxonomy): domain Eukaryota; kingdom Metazoa; phylum Mollusca; class Gastropoda; order Lepetellida; family Haliotidae; genus Haliotis; species Haliotis rufescens. Next base: position 39,874,344 of record NW_025964334.1, on the reverse strand, counting down.
AAAGCGTGTTTGGCAATAGATGTTGGCAAGAGCAAATGATAGAAATTGACTGAGAGAGTGTATTTCAAGTTTTGGGGGCAGCAAAGTGCTGAAAATTTGCTATATCCGACTGTGGTGTCACATTGTTTGTGTCACAATGAGCGGCATGGAGAGATGGGTAGAACTAATCATTGCAGAGATTGCTTGGTTTTCTTTAGAGATGCCCAATTGATGCTGCACACTTCCAGTGCCTTACATATATGTTTGAGTCAAGCATATTGGTGTGAATAACCAATGTTTCAGCATATACACTGCTAAACTTTGTTTTCACAACTCAGATTGACAAACCCACACAAAACATTGGACTCAACCAATGCCACTTCACTCAATATCTACGCTAACGCCTATAATTTTGTCATGGTCGAAGTTTTAGCTAAAAAAAGTTTTTTTTTGAAAATGTAAATCCACAAGTGAAGGAAATACACAGGGGCAGTAGTTGCGTTATAAAATGGATTTGATGACAGCGGGCGAGAGAAAGACCATGTGCAGCATGCAGACAACTGAAGTAATGTAAGATTGAACAACCTTTGATCACCTGCCCTGGTGGCTCAGAGGGAAACAGTGGGTTACAATACTAAACTTGATATGTGAGGTTGTAGGTTCCAAGTTTTAGGCAAAAGTATCAGAAGTCGTCCAAGCCCAGTCGTCTAAGGCGGCGCAATTCACTGTGCAGAGTTGCACCTCTTGGGCATGTCAGAAACCAGTGATTGTGGGTCGATTCCCGGATCACCACAATTGTGTTTCTAGGTTTGTCAGCACCATACCCGTGCTTATTGGTTTCACCAAAGTGGTAAACATCTGAAACCTGCATCACTTCGGGCTTTCCTCCCACATCAAGTTGGCATGTGTGATTTTAGTGGAAACTGTTAAAACAGGCATTAAATTAAACCCCACTCACTCACTCACTCACTCACTCACTCACTCACCCACCCTAACACCCACCCACCCACCCACCCACCCACTCACTCACTCACTCACTCACTCACTCACTCACTCACTCACTCAGGGTGATGTTATTTATGGATGTTTGTTACCAGGACATGCTTTTCTGTGTGAGAAGAACATAACACTGATACATAACTGTCCTCTAGCATCATGCAGACCACATTATGCAGACAAATGATGTGTGAGCAATTAAACCCCTCGTAACCATGATAACCGCCACATTGTCTAACTTTGTGACTGAACATTTTACTACACATAACATTCAGTGACCAATGCGCTATTTGTTAATGTTCTTGATGGCAATTAAGAAAGAGCTTCTTCCAGTACCAGTTTAACTTCTGTCACAAAGTAAAGCTAAACCACCTGATGTTTCAGACATGAAGGAGGAGATTAGCCGCAATGTATCGGACCCACTCATTGATCTGTCCCGGATCAGAGACACGGCCATAGAGGAGGTAGGTATGCAACTGTCAGGCGCAGTGATCAGGCTACATCACTAGCTGCCAGATCACTCACATAATTAATATTGCTCAGATGTTGCTTATGGAATTATGTGAACTTCTGTTGTATTAAGGATGCAGCAACATCTTCCGTGAGTGTTCAAACGGGGTGGAGGGGGGGGGGGGGGGGGGCACCACAATTCACTGTTCAGAGTTACGTCCCTTAGGCATGCCAGAAACCTATGATTGTGGGTTCGAATCCCGGTTTCGCCCTGATTATGTTTCTAGGTCTGTCAGCACCATACCCATGCTCATGGGTTTCACTGAAGTGGTAAACTTTTTAAGCTGACACGCCACGATATTACTGGAATACTGTTAAAAGCGGTGTTAAACCCAACTCACTCAAAGGGGTGGTGGGGTAGTTTAGTGGTTATGCATGACCCGGGTTAAATTCCCTTCTTTGGTGCAATGTTTGAAGCCATTCTGCTGTCCTCTGTGGTGCTAATGGGCAAATATTGGGCTGAAAGTGGCATAATGACCATACTCACTCACTGTTTCCTGTACTAAAATCTAATTAGTTTAAGCCCATTGATGTATCTTTCTTGAGAATCCAGCTCTGTACCATCTTCATAACCATGGATGATGGCCTGATATCAACTCTTCGTTTTTCTCAAAACACAGATATCTTGTCATAATCAAAGGTCCCCAGGACTTCTTCCATATGCTAATGTTGACAAAGGTTTTCTGTGTTTTAAGTCTTTATGGAAAGGAACTGCTGAACTTCTTATCATGTGATACAAGTCACTGTTCAAGCTTCCTCAGTTTCCAGGGCCCATTTCTTTAACATTCACTAGCAGTCATCATGCTGTGTTCATGTTTTTAAATGAAGCCTGTGTATGTTTAAGATTTATGTTGACATTGTTTTGGCTTTTAATTGAAAAGGGTTATCGAGGAATGATTGAGGATAGTCGAAAGAGCAATAATGTCACTAACTTGTCCATGATCCGACGCTTCAACCATCACTCCACGATGGTTTTACGGGCATGTGAAGTCAGTACCAGCAGCATCTCCCTGGATGATTCCACAAAGACCAGTAATGGGGAATGCAGTGTTCAGAACGGCGGCTCTGCTGGTCCAGAGGCAGCCACACCTTCTACCAGTAAAGATTCTTCAGGAGAACCTGTCAATAAGAAGGTATGGAATATTACTTGAAATGTAGTTGACTAGTGACTATTGCACTATTTACTGTGTGATTTGGATATCATGTGTTCAAAGTCATAATGTAAGTGTAAACATTGTCATAATAGTTTTTGTGGTAGTTGAATAGCCTTGTGGCTGCCTGGTCCCTCTGAGGTTGTGTGTACAATGTGTATAGCCCACCATCTGTCAGTCACACCATCACCCGGCAGCACCATCTGTCAGTCACCCCATCACCCAGCAACACCATCTGTCAGTCACACCATCACCCAGCAACACCATCACCCGGCAACACCGTCTGAAAGTCACACCATCATCCAGCAGCACCATCTGTCAGTCACACCATCACCCAACATCACCATCTGTCAGTCACACCATCACCCGGCAACACCATCTGTCAGTCACACCATCTGTCAGTCACCCCATCACCCAGCAGCACCATCTGTCAGTCACACCATCACCCGGCAACACCATCTGTCAGTCACACCATCACCCAACATCACCATCTGTCAGTCACACCATCACCCAGCAGCACCATCTGTCAGTCACACCATCACCCGGCAACACCATCTGTCAGTCACCTAATCACCCGGCAACACCGTCTCTCAGTCAAACCATCACCAAGCAGCACTATCTGTCAGTCACACCATCACCCGGCAACACCATCTGTCAGTCACCCAATCATCTGACAACACAATCTCTCAGTCACACCATCACCCGGCAGCACCATCACCCAGCAACACACTCTGTCAGTCACACCATCTGTCAGTCACACCATCACCCGGCAACACCATCTGTCAGTCACCAAATCACCCAGCAACACCGTCTGTCAGTCACACCATCACCCAACATCACCATCTGTCAGTCAACCCATCACCCGGCAACACCATTTGTCAGTCACACCATCACCTGGCAACACCATCTGTCAGTCAAACCATCACCCGGCAACACCATTTGTCAGTCACCCCATCACCCAGCAGCACCATCTGTCAGTCACCCCATCACCAAGCAACACCATTTGTCAGTCACACCATCTGTCACTCACACCATCACCCGGCAACACCGTCTCTTCGTCACACCATCACCCGGCAACACCGTCTTTTTGTCACACCATCACCCGGCAACACCATTTGTCAGTCACACCATCTGTCACTCACACCATCACCCGGCAACACCGTCTTTTTGTCACACCATCACCCGGCAACACCATTTGACAGTCACACCATCACCCGGCAATACCGTCTTTTTGTCACACCATCACCCGGCAACACCATTTGTCAGTCACACCATCACCCGGCAACACCGTCTTTTCATCACAGCATCACCCGGCAACACCGTGTTTTCGTCACCCCATCACCTGGCAACACCGTTTTCGTCACACCATCACCCGGCAACACCGTCTTTTCGTCACGCCATCATCCGGCAACACCATTTGTCAGTCACACCATCACCCGGCAACACCATCTAACATCTCTTCCTTTTTGCAGCGGAAACTCCAGGAGAAGCTTGAGTACTCAGACCTGCAGAATGACTTGATAACAAACCATGTGAACCTGAGACTGGGGAAAATGGAGCGCTACCTGCACGGCCCCACTCCTGTCATGGCTGCTAAGTACACCACCAGTGAGAATGTGATGCAGGCGCTACATGCTGTTGGGGAGGAGATCCAGCACTGGAACCCCCAGCTCACTCAGGTGATGATTTCACCAGGGCCAGTAGTCAGTCGCTCTCGTTGGCCCATCTCATCTACTGTTGGAGTCACCCACCAGCAGGCTTTCCTTCAGCATTTCACTGTCATATCTAACTTGTGGAGTGTTGTCATGGTTGTGGTGCAGCACTTCAGTGTTTATTTCTTATATATGACTCCTATTGATTCCTATTTGATAATATAATGTGCGATGAAATGGGATAGATACCAGACTTTGTCCTTCAACCTTGATGAATGGTCTTGTAACTAGCTGTTGGATCATTTGAAGAATGTCAGTGTGGCTTTCTTGTCTGTGTGATGTGTATTATCCATCCCGCCCACTACCATGGTGTCACTGCCAGTACCTACACTGCAGGCAAACTAGTCCTGTAGACCTGCAGACCTGCAGACCTGCAGACCTGCAGACTGGCAGACATAGCTTACCTGGTTGGGCGTGCATTGACACCTGATAGAGTGGATCGGTGTTAATAATGTCAGTCAAAGCTTGATATGTACAGGCTGCCGTCATACAACTGGAATATTCCTAAATGTGATGTTAAACAACAAGTAAAGACCGACAGCTAGCTGATGTTACATCTCTACTTTGTGTACTGCAGGTACTCCCCGGGGGCCAGGCGATGAGCATACTCAGTGAACTCTCACCAGGGGGCACTCTCATGCAGGGCACCAGTCAGCAGCAGTTACACCGTATGTACACATTTCCCCGGAGTAGTAGCACTCGCTCTGTAGCAGGGCACCAGTCAGCAGCAGTTACACTGTATGTACACATTTCCCCGGAGTAGTAGCACTCGCTCTGTAGCAGGGCACCAGTCAGCAGCAGTTACACCGTATGTACACATTTCCCCGGAGTAGTAGCACTCGCTCTGTAGCAGGGCACCAGTCAGCAGCAGTTACACCGTATGTACACATTTCCCCGGAGTAGTAGCACTCGCTCTGTAGCAGGGCACCAGTCAGCAGCAGTTACACTGTATGTACACATTTCCCCGGAGTAGTAGCACTCGCTCTGTAGCAGGGCACCAGTCAGCAGCAGTTACACTGTATGTACACATTTCCCCGGAGTAGTAGCACTCGCTCTGTAGCAGGGCACCAGTCAGCAGCAGTTACACCGTATGTATACATTTCCCCGGAGTAGTAGCACTCGCTCTGTAGCAGGGCACCAGTCAGCAGCAGTTACACTGTATGTACACATTTCCCCGGAGTAGTAGCACTCGCTCTGTAGCAGGGCACCAGTCAGCAGCAGTTACACCATATGTATACATTTCCCCGGAGTAGTAGCACTCGCTCTGTAGCAGGGCACCAGTCAGCAGCAGTTACACCGTATGTACACATTTCCCCGGAGTAGTAGCACTCGCTCTGTAGCAGGGCACCAGTCAGCAGCAGTTACACCGTATGTACACATTTCCCCGGAGTAGTAGCACTCGCTCTGTAGCAGGGCACCAGTCAGCAGCAGTTACACCGTATGTACACATTTCCCTGGAGTAGTAGCACTCGCTCTGTAGCAGGGCACCAGTCAGCAGCAGTTCCATCTGTCTGTCCTTCCATCCGTTCATCCTTCTGAGGAGAAATTTGGTGAACACTATATACCTTTAGGAGAGGTGCAGTGCAAAGATTGATTTCAATATTTGGATTTTCTGAAAAAATATAGCTATTTTTGTTTTTTTACTTACAGTTTTTTTTCTTAAACATTTGTGTGACCAATAACTTGAAAACTACTTTATGGATACATTTGAAATTTGGGGAACAGTTTCCATACTAATAGAAGAGGGGCAGTGCAAAGTTTAATTTTGATATGTGTATTTTCTATATGAACATGATGAATTTTTTCAACTTTTGAATATTTTTTTACTTCAACATTTGTGTGACCTATAACTTGAAAACTACATCATGGATTCTTTTCCAATTGGGGATACAGTTAAAATACCAATATGAGAGGTGCCGTGCAAAGTTTGATTTGGATAAGTGTATTTTATTTTAAAAAATTGGCTTTTTTCATGTTTGGAACTTAGAATTGTGTTGGGAGTCAAAGTTGGGGGTATTAGTGGGCCCTGCTCACTCTATGAATCCATTGTGCCTCTCCACTGGGAGGAGAACTTCAATATGTCCCTGTTACAGACAGGTGCTTATGAATGAACCTGTGTTTTTAACAAATATCAGGCAGTAAAATTATGTACCAGTTATTATTTGTCAAGTTTATAGTTGTGAAGTATCAGTCTACCTAAGGCAGGTAAGGCGGATCTTGCATAACATAGTAACACAACTGATTCTTTGTTCATGGAATAAAGTTGCAACATCTGTTTAACCGAGATACTTCCAGACGAACATGATGAATGACAATGTATTGTTGATATTTTCATTGTTTTGACTTGGCTGAAGTGTTTTCAATCTAATTCACATGATCAAGTATCTTGGAACCTGAGGGAATTACAGAGAGTAGTAGTCTGTAAACATACTGGTTACCAAGTGAATAAACCTTTTGCTTATGACAAGTCATGATAGGATTGAATGACTTATCTGTAGGATGACAATGTCATTGTTGGTGACTGATCACCTGTCATTGATCCTCCGATGGTGTGTATCATTGCAGCTGTCAAACATACACCATGTCTCTGTTGTCTTCACACAACAAACACATATTCTGGACTGAGATTTGTATGGCAATGGTATACATGGTATTCAACAACAAAACATTGAAAGCAAGAAATGTTGTAGAGACGATCCCTGGTTCTGTGTTTCTATGGTAACACTGTGATACACTTTGTTGCAGAGATGATTCCCCGTGATGTCCAGGAGGAAATCAAACAGCAATACAACGCTCTCTGTGAACTCCTGAGACACTTCTGGACATGTTTCCCTCCATCGTCAAAGTTCATCGAGGAGAAGGTGAGTCAGACAGGCTTCTACTGCGACCATTTAGGACTTCTTGTCGATTAAGTTTAAAACTGGATTCTTATTTCTGTGTTCACCTTTGGGGTATAAGTTTTGTGTGCATAGCGCTCATTGCAAGGTTTGCCCCGGTACTTTTCTTTGTCAACACATTCCTCTGCCAGTTTGCTAATGGGTTTCACTTAAGTGGTGATGCTCTGCAACCTAGCTATTGTACTGCAACCTGAGCACTCATCTCACAGCCTGTGATATATCTTTATAACTTATCCTGCACTACTCCTGAATGCATTTACTGCTGTCTTTTGACAAAGAGATGAACTGTGTGAGATCCAGCTGCTGAAAAAAAGTTGTTCCAACCAGTAGAGGCATCACCATTTCACAGTCATGACCTCACATCAAATCACATAACTGCTTTGTCACCTCCACGGACGAAATTACTTTGTATCCCTTGTGGATATTAAAGCTTATTGTTTCTTTACTTTGTAGCTTATCTGTGCTTATCCTGGCTGTCACTTGCTGACACAGCATGCTAGGTCTTGCACTGTTGATCATATCCATGGACAACATCACCTCCACTCTCCATCCCTGCTAAACCAGACCTTCCGCTTTTTCAACATGGTGGTCAGCCTAGGCCAGTAGTTTCTCGTATAGCACTCACCAGATTGAGAGCATGTTCTGGCACAGGCTCTGTCCAGGCCACACAAGGTGGCTGCCACCGAATGGAAGCTCTACCCAGAGGTCTTCGCCAGACTTTGCCAAACAATTTACACCCCAAACATCGATCTGTTAGCCACATCTCAGAACTGCCAGCTGTCGACTTACATTTCACAGGTGCCAGTCCGGCCTCTGTTGCAGTTGATGCCTTCAGTGTTCCCTGGGAAGGATTACATGTGTATACTTTTCCCACCTCTGGTTCTCCTTCCCAGGGTTCTTCAAAAGATCCACACTACTTGGCACCTGACACTGATTTTGGTTGCACCTTGGCTTGTCGACCTCTGAAACATCACCAGAGACAACCCCCTGGAACTTCCAGCGTGGCCCAACCTTCTGCTCCACCCACACAGTCGGTAGCCACACCCAAACACTGCACTGTTTTGTCTGCACGCCTGGCACATCTGCAGAAAGCCATAGGAGCCAAGGGCTATTTGACTAGAGCGTCAATGATGATAAATGGTGCTCGTTTCAGGCATTCTGCTCAGAGAAACACCAGGATCCAATGACAGCGACACCGCATTTGCTGGCTGAGTTCCTTCTGTACTTGCGCAGCACAAGTCGGTTGAAAGGCTCTACCATCTCCAAATACCTGGTCGCCCTCAACTCTGTTCTTGCCATCCTGGACAACCGGAGAATGAAGAAAATTCCCGAACTCTAGGGCTTACTGCGCTCGTTCCATCTAGAAGACTAGAAAGTCAAATTCAGACTGATCGCGTGGGATCTGAATGGGATCTTAAAGGTTCTTCTGACGGCTCCCTTCGAACCACTCCACTTCTATTCCTTCTACGACCTAACGAAGAAGATGGTGTTTCTACTGGCCTTGGCTACTGCCACTCGGGTCAGTGAGCTCCATGCACTTGACGTCTCCCGTGCCCGGTTCAAATTAGGAGCTCATTCATCTTGCAGTTTCATCTTGGGCTGTGCCGGGACTTCATCACAACCCCCCTCCCCCCCCCCAGGACAGGCTGGTAGATCATTCGCCATCCTCCCCCTCGTCCATTGTGGGTGCCAATGATGAGCGAGCAGAAGCTTTCATTATATACATTATACCCTGTTAGAGCACTGAAGGTTTTCCTACGACAAACTAAAGGAGTCTAGGAAACGCCTTTTTCCTGTTGGTCTCCCCTTCATCACAGTCGGAGGTCAGCCGGAATCCTATTTCCCTGTGTCTCCAGGCAGTCAGCCACCGGATTGGACACCTCCCCTCCCCAGGCTAACAACCCACACGAGATCAAGGCGGTCGCATCTTCCATGGCTCTTCACAGTAACTGCTCCTTCCAGTCAATCATGGAACGCTGTTGCCAACCACTACCTCCATGATCCTGTGGTCTTCCAGAACATCCATCCAGGGAGAGGCAATGGTGTCACAGCAGCTCGGTACATTGATCAAGTCTTGAGACCACACGCCATACCTCATTTGGCACGTCGCCGCAACCACGAGTTTCAGCATGATAACGCCCGTGCCCACACTGCGAGAGCAACAAGAGACTTCTTCCAGCAGAATGGCATCAGAACCATGCAGTGGCCTGCCCTCAGTCCCAATTTAAATCCCATTGAGCACCTGTGGGACGAGATTCAAAGATAGCTGAATGACGTGCGACCAAGGCTGTGGGCCTCAGAGTGCGGGCTCTAGTGCCTTTGGCCTTCATCAACTGCCTCATCCATTCCATGTATCGACGTTGCACGGCAGTCATCAATGCACATGGTGGATACACGAGATACTGACTTGTGTCGCCATTTTCTCAGAGACTAGTGTTGTGTTTCGCTTTAAGAACATTTGACACTTTAATTTCAACCTTGATGATCAGTTTTGTCAAGTTTCATCTTTTTAAAATGTCTCAAAGTATGTTTACAGTGTTCGGACAAATAAGGTTTCTCATATATATCTATCCATGCTGACGTTTCTTTTGTGGTTCAGTATATTTCTGTCACCTATTTGGGTTTTTCCTTTTTGCATCGACTCTTGTTTCCTAAAGACAGGAATGGTCGTAGATGTTCCGATCATCACTTGTATGCGTTGGGGATTCACAGGACCTTGAGGGTTTATCATGGATCACATCTCAAGGTATGCCCACCGGTCATGCCGTCTGATAAAGATGCATTAAGGAGTAATGCAGGATAAGTTAAAAAATTAAGTAAAATCTAAATATTTGTTTACATTTGTATACTTATCCTGCATTACAACGTCTAAGTGCCCTCCCTTCGCTACCCTGCCTCCCTATGAAGTTTCAGAAGTTGTGTTTAAAGCAGATATGTGTTTTGATATGACGTCATGACTTCCGGGTCATGTGCCGACTGTGTGAGGGTGCTGCCTCTACTGGTTGGAACAAATATCTTCAGCAGCTGGATCTCACACAGTTCGTCTCTGTCAAAAGACAGCAGTAAATGCATTAAGGAGTAATGCAGGATAAGTATACAAATGTAAAAAATATTTAGATTTTACTAATATTGGCTAGTATGGTATGGTATGGTATGGTATAACACCAGGATAGTAGTCATATTTGTGTCATTGTGTTTCAGATAGGGAAAATGAGGACAACTTTAGAAAAATTCCAGCTCACCAAGCTTAACCCACTGAAGGACAAGCTAGCATCATACCATTACTCTGTGAATGTAAGTAGCAACTGGGTGATAACAGTCATCTCCACTGGCGCTGGGAGGAACCAGAACTGGAACAAGTCCCCTGCATGTGCACATGCCATGAGTTGACCTCAGTCAGAACCAGCGTGTGTTTGCTAAATGTGTCTCCAGCTACTTTTTGGTCCAAATCAAAGTCTGTACAAAGTTTGAGTGCAATATTACAGTGTGTAGGACGAGTCAGCTGGCTTCATGAGCCACATGGGGTAGGATTTCATTAGTATCACAATATCTCTGATGGTTGTACCATTAGTGCAGTCCAACAGCAATAGTGTGATGGGTATAATCACCTTCCTGAGTCTCGTAGCTTTATGATGCAGTTACAGTTACAGTCTGAAGTTACAGATATCTGTTATTGCCTTGGTTCTGCAGATTGCTGGAGTGATGATTACAGTATAATTTGAAATTGAAGTACATGTTGTGAATGGAAGCAGGATGCCTTGCAAACAAGGTGCACTTTGAATACAACTGAATGATCAAGTATATAATGTCATGGCACTGATGTCAGCTAGTGATGTGTCCACTAGTCATGTATATATTGTCATGGCACTGATGTCATCTAGTGATGTGTCCACTAGTCATGTATATATTGTCATGGCACTGATGTCATCTAGTGATGTGTCCACTAGTCATGTATATATTGTCATGACACTGATGTCATCTAGTGATGTGTCCACTAGTCATGTATATATTGTCATGACACTGATGTCAGCTAGTGATGTGTCCACTAGTCATGTATATATTGTCATGGCACTGATGTCATCTAGTGAAGTGTCCACTAGTCATGTATATATTGTCATGGCACTGATGTCAGCTAGTGATGTGTCCACTAGTCATGTATATATTGTCATGGCACTGATGTCAGCTAGTGATGTGTTCACTAGTCATGTATATATTGTCATGACACTGATGTCATCTAGTGATGTGTCCACTTGTCATGTATATATTGTTATGACACTGATGTCATCTAGTGATGTGTTCACTAGTCATGTATATATTGTCATGACACTGATGTCATCTAGTGATGTGTCCACTTGTCATGTATATATTGTCATGACACTGATGTCATCTAGTGATGTGTCCACTAGTCATGTATATATTGTCATGGCACTGATGTCATCTAGTGATGTGTTCACTAGTCATGTATATATTGTCATGGCACTAATGTGAGCTAGTAATGTGTCCACTAGTCATGTATATATTGTCATGACACTGATGTCAGCTAGTGATGTGTCCACTAGTCATGTATATATTGTCATGGCACTGATGTCAGCTAGTGATGTGTCCACTAGTCATGTATATATTGTCATGACACTGATGTCATCTAGTGATGTGTCCACTAGTCATGTATATATTGTCATGGCACTGATGTCATCTAGTGATGTGTCCACTAGTCATGTATATATTGTCATGACACTGATGTCATCTAGTGATGTGTCCACTAGTCATGTATATATTGTCATGACACTGATGTCAGCTAGTGATGTGTCCACTAGTCATGTATATATTGTCATGGCACTGATGTCAGCTAAGGATGTGTCCACTAGTCATGTATATATTGTCATGGCACTGATGTCAGCTAGTGATGTGTCCACTAGTCATGTATATATTGTCATGACACTGATGTCATCTAGTGATGTGTTCACTAGTCATGTATATATTGTCATGGCACTAATGTGAGCTAGTGATGTGTCCACTAGTCATGTATATATTGTCATGGCACTGATGTCATCTAGTGATGTGTTCACTAGTCATGTATATATTGTCATGACACTGATGTCATCTAGTGATGTGTCCACTAGTCATGTATATATTGTCATTACACTGATGTCAGCTAGTGATATGTTCACTAGACATGTATATAATGTCAGGGCATTGATGTCAGCTAGTGATGTGTCCACTAGTCATGTGTATATTGTCATGACACTGATGTCATCTAGTGATGTGTCCACTAGTCATGTATATATTGTCATGGCACTGATGTCTTCTAGTGAAGTGTCCACTAGTCATGTATATATTGTCATGGCACTGATGTCATCTAGTGATGTGTCCACTAGTCATGTATATATTGTCATGACACTGATGTCATCTAGTGATGTGTCCACTAGTCATGTATATATTGTCATGACACTGATGTCATCTAGTGATGTGTCCACTAGTCATGTATATATTGTCATGGCACTGATGTCATCTAGTGATGTGTCCACTAGTCATGTATATATTGTCATGACACTGATGTCATCTAGTGATGTGTCCACTAGTCATGTATATATTGTCATGACACTGATGTCAGCTAGTGATGTGTCCACTAGTCATGTATATATTGTCATGGCACTGATGTCAGCTAAGGATGTGTCCACTAGTCATGTATATATTGTCATGGCACTGATGTCAGCTAGTGATGTGTCCACTAGTCATGTATATATTGTCATGACACTGATGTCATCTAGTGATGTGTTCACTAGTCATGTATATATTGTCATGGCACTAATGTGAGCTAGTGATGTGTCCACTAGTCATGTATATATTGTCATGGCACTGATGTCATCTAGTGATGTGTTCACTAGTCATGTATATATTGTCATGACACTGATGTCATCTAGTGATGTGTCCACTAGTCATGTATATATTGTCATTACACTGATGTCAGCTAGTGATATGTTCACTAGACATGTATATAATGTCAGGGCATTGATGTCAGCTAGTGATGTGTCCACTAGTCATGTGTATATTGTCATGACACTGATGTCATCTAGTGATGTGTCCACTAGTCATGTATATATTGTCATGGCACTGATGTCTTCTAGTGAAGTGTCCACTAGTCATGTATATATTGTCATGGCACTGATGTCATCTAGTGATGTGTCCACTAGTCATGTATATATTGTCATGACACTGATGTCAGCTAGTGATGTGTCCACTAGTCATGTATATATTGTCATGGCACTGATGTCATCTAGTGAAGTGTCCACTAGTCATGTATATATTGTCATGGCACTGATGTCAGCTAGTGATGTGTCCACTAGTCATGTATATATTGTCATGGCACTGATGTCAGCTAGTGATGTGTCCACTAGTCATGTATATATTGTCATGGCACTGATGTCAGCTAGTGATGTGTCCACTAGTCATGTATATATTGTCATGACACTGATGTCATCTAGTGATGTGTTCACTAGTCATGTATATATTGTCATGGCACTAATGTGAGCTAGTGATGTGTCCACTAGTCATGTATATATTGTCATGGCACTGATGTCTTCTAGTGGTGTGTTCACTAGTCATGTATATATTGTCATGACACTGATGTCATCTAGTGAAGTGTCCACTAGTCATGTATATATTGTCATGACACTGATGTCAGCTAGTGATATGTTCACTAGACATGTATATAATGTCAGGGCATTGATGTCAGCTAGTGATGTGTCCACTAGTCATGTATATATTGTCATGACACTGATGTCATCTAGTGATGTGTCCACTAGTCATGTATATATTGTCATGACACTGATGTCATCTAGTGATGTGTCCACTAGTCATGTATATATTGTCATGACACTGATGTCAGCTAGTGATGTGTCCACTAGTCATGTATATATTGTCATGACACTGATGTCATCTAGTGATGTGTTCACTAGTCATGTATATATTGTCATGACACTGATGTCATCTAGTGATGTGTCCACTAGTCATGTATATATTGTCATGACACTGATGTCATCTAGTGATGTGTTCACTAGACATGTATATAATGTCAGGGCATTGATGTCAGCTAGTGATGTGTCCACTAGTCATGTATATATTGTCATGGCACTGATGTCATCTAGTGATGTGTCCACTAGTCATGTATATATTATCATGGCACTGATGTCATCTAGTGATGTGTCCACTAGTCATGTATATATTGTCATGACACTGATGTCATCTAGTGATGTGTCCACTTGTCATGTATATATTGTCATGACACTGATGTCATCTAGTGATGTGTTCACTAGTCATGTATATATTGTCATGACACTGATGTCAGCTAGTGATGTGTTCACTAGTCATGTATATATTGTCATGACACTGATGTCAGCTAGTGATGTGTTCACTAGTCATGTATATATTGTCATGACACTGATGTCAGCTAGTGATGTGTCCACTAGTCATGTATATATTGTCATGGCACTGATGTCATCTAGTGATGTGTCCACTAGTCATGTATATATTGTCATGGCACTGATGTCATCTAGTGATGTGTCCACTAGTCATGTATATATTGTCATGACACTGATGTCATCTAGTGATGTGTTCACTAGTCATGTATATATTGTCATGGCACTAATGTGAGCTAGTGATGTGTCCTCTAGTCATGTATATATTGTCATGACACTGATGTCATCTAGTGATGTGTTCATTAGTCATGTATATAATGTCATGACACCTTAAGTCAGCTTGTGATGTGACCCGTGAAGATCTTGGATAGAATAGGTCTTCAGCAACCCATGCTTGCCGTAAAAGGCGACTATGCTTGTCGTAAAAGGCGACTAACAGGATCAGGTGGTAAGGCTTGCTGACTTGGTTGATGCATATCATCGATCCCAATTGTGTGGATCGATGCTCATGATGTCAGTCACTGGATTCTCTGGTCCAGACTTTGATTATTTTACAGACCGCTATCATATAGCTGGAATATTGCTGAGTGAGGCATTAAACAACAAACAAAAACCCAACTACAGTTAGTTTGTTTGAATCTACCCAACTACTGTTAGTTTCTGTGAATTACTGTTGGTTTGCTTTCTGTAATGTAATCCTCACTGACCTTGACCTGTTTGTCTCCCCAGCTGTGCGGGCACATGGAGGAGATGCTACAGGCTGCCTACAACAAGTTTGATGCCTGGCAGGCCAAGAAGCTGAGTCGCAGATGAGACGGACTTCTTCTGCCTTGTTTACGGCTTTTATTTGGTGCTAATGTCAGACAGTGCAAACTGCATCCATCAAGACCTGCCCAGGGTCAGAGCAGAGTGGACCGTGAATCATATACATTGACAGCACTCGGTGCTATAGTCCACCATTGTGTGCACTGTGTAGTGCTCCTCATCACCACTGTGTGGGTAACACAGTTGTAGGAAAGAGGTGGAACTTTCTGTGGATATCAGCATGATTGGAAAGATATCAGTATTTATTTGTGACAGAAGACATGAGGACATGTGCTGTGATGAGAATTGGCGAAAACCCGATTTTGTGCCTTGGACAATTGGTGGTCTTTTCGAGGCTTGTATGAACAGCTGTGCAGAGCTGTATGGTTGGTGTGCCAGGTCTGAGTTTCCCCCATGTAAACCGCTCAAATCCCCACCGACAAGTAGGGCACTGGAGGAAAAGATGGAGGAAATTGACTCCATGGTTAAAAGGTGAAGATGAAGAAATTTGCAAGGAGACATGAGAAACGAGACACGCTGTGGTGTGTTGAAACAGAGACTCCAGCTTGAAGAGTCATCACTTGTTTTGTGTAACCATAGTGATGGTGACTGGTGAGAAGGAAGCCTGGGGTTGGTGGAGCTCACTCTGTATCCAGTATTATCATAGCACCAGAAACGTGGAGTCGCTCCTTCACAGGCGTACCACAAAATGACATCGTACAGGGATGCTTCATACTGATAGAAGCGTGTTGAGGTGTACAAGGGCTTTGCAGTGTGCACTAGATTAGCAGAGTTGATGGAGAAACATAGCCTGATGTATCAGTTGATCCTGCAGAATCATCTTCTGTCCCTACAGAGTAAAACTACATAGTCTACGGCTGGTATTGGTAGCAGAATGTTTGGTTCATGAGTCTCTTCAAAGAAGTGAAAATATGACAATGATCATGTGTCTATTTTTCATAAGATTTTAAAAGTATTTTCAACTCCTGAAGTTAGATCATGATTCATATTGAGTATGATCAAGATCATATAAGGTCAAGTAGGTTTGGCCAAAAATGTCCCATTAGCAATAAGCGATATGACATCACAATGCTTTGTTGTTGAGAAAAATACAATATGACCATGATGACATCACAATTTGACATCATGATGTCATTTAAACAATAGGCTAACATCAGTGGAGTTTCTCTGTAGGGTTCATATTTTATGTTTTCTTACTTTTCTTTCTTTAAGTGACAATGAGTAATAAATAGAGTTACCAACTGGGAATTATAGATGTCCTGTCCCTTGTGAATGAATGATGTAAGTGGCCATGGATTGGCTTTTATTCCAATGGGAGGGATATTGTGGAATTCCTTGTAAGCTGTAACTGATTGGATAATATTGTGCTTATGTTCAATATGTGCACAGAGGTAGATATTCCAGCTGCTATATGTTGTTCTTGCTTGTAGAAATACTGTTTGTAAGTAAGCACTGTATGCCAGGAGTCCAAAAGTCACCATTTTTGTGAGTATTAATTACTGATGATTTGTGAATGTGATATGTCTTCAAACATACACACCACCCTGGACAGTGTAGTAGGACATGCCTGGACAACATTGCACAATTAACAGTAGGGAAAAGTATAGTTTTCTCCCAGTTGTTAGTTTAGGCTTTATGAGACGTCTGTAGCTGTTTTTATGGACCAAAGAAATGACATATTGACTGAGGACAAATTAAGTCTGAGGTCAGTCATTTTCCTGTCCATAAAAACAAGTATTGACCTCCTGTAAAGTTTATAATTGTTTTATTGTATAACAGAGACAATAACAATATAGAACAATATATAACAATATATACTCATCCTTTGAATTTGGTTGTTGGAATAATTTAGTGCATTTCTTGAGAAGACAAAAATGAGAGGAATGTCCCTATTATCCAACATGACCTAACTTGACAGCTGCTTGGTGTGTGTATGATCATGCATATAGTTTCCATAACTTGATAATAAAATCAACTCGATGCCCTTGTTGTAAGGTCATATTAAGATGAAACATCATGAAGAATACCTTGTATGTCCTACATTCTACCCAAGCAAGTCGCCATCCTGCAGATTGTTGGGGTGCTCGGCACTACATATGTATAATGCAGTAAACATATCACCGTGGAGATCGCAAGGTCAGTAATCTTCAGTGCGGACAGATTCTCACTCTCCATCCAATATATTAATATGCGAATAAAATGCTAACGCCATGGCTGCGCTAGCTACAGTAGCATTAGGTGGTTCCAGCAGACAGGTTTGGAGAATACCACCTCATGTAATTTCCATTCTATTTTTAGTAACTCTAATCAATACCTTAAATTATCAGACCTGACATGGGGTCAAGAATTGTTTCTGTTGAATGACTCCTGACTGCAACTAGGCCAATTGATATGGTGGAAACTTTGTATTATGTGATAATTTTAATTACGTTTTTCATTTAAAAACATATTATCATTTTTATTGACACAACAATTAATGAGGATCAGTCATGTGGTCATGACAGAAAATAGGCAACAACGGTATAGATAGGAATTCACTGGCCACAATGGTGGGAGGGCATAGCTAATAGTTTGGACCAGCTGGGAAGTCCTGACTTCACCTCTCATCTGGCTGTCACTGTAATCAGGTGCTGTATTGGATCAGGTGTAATCAGACTGCTAATATTAACAGTTGCCGAGTACAATAGTAATGAGCAGAAGAACTGCAATAATTTCATGGTTCTGTAATTGAATAAAAAATTGTAGAATTCTTTTCACATTTTGCTCAAATCTTCTAATAGAATATAAATATTACAGATCCACTTGTAGGATATTAATGTTAATAAACTGCAACAGCTCCATTTGTCTATTAACATTGGTTGATGCGGAGATCCATACTGTTTGAGATGTACGACTGGGCTAGACAGTGGGAATGACCCTGCACCATTTACATATATTCTTTGCTTCCACCTTTTCCACATTATCTTTCATCACCACGCAAGGCTGTAGGAAATTGGCACCCTCTTCTTCGGGCCCTATTTTCTTTTGTAGCTTGAGGTCTTGAGGCACCGACAAATAGTCCATTCTGAAACTTCAGGTGAATCTTCACGTGTAGCCTTTATAGTATTGCTACCTGTTTCACTGACCAGTTAGGGTATAGCGACGCAAGTCATTCACATTGAAAGTCAGCCGAATTCCACTTCCCAGCATATCCTCAGCATCTTCAAATGCTTTAAATTTCTACAAGCTTAAACTTTAACTGTAAAGCGATGCTCTATGTAGCAAGCTTTTGAAGCTTTCCTACTGATCGGGGACCTGATTCAGATACTACTGATAGCCTATATTTCCTGTATACTTTGTTCATTGTCACCTTCGTGTCCAGTAGTACTGTCACAATTCTGTTTAAGGGAGATCATCAAATAATTTCAAAAGAGGACATTTTGCACCACTACATGCATGTATGTAGTTACATGATCGAGTCTAAAGTGAAATACATTTGTCGTATTTTTCTGTTTGGTGCTATGCTATTTCAAGCTTCAGTGGTATGGCTGACCACTGCTGATTCAGGTATTGGGCAACATTTCATTGCCGACTTATCATTTGTGTGAAAACCTAAAATGATTTGCTAGGAATTGGAAGTGTTTGTAGTAAGAGTCCTCAGGTTTGAGGTTGCCAATCTGTATGTGTCTTCTGGAGAAGGGTTCGGAACCCATTGTTTGAACTGTGATATTGCTGCTGCTGCTGCTGTCGTCATCCAGGCATACCCTACATACTGGCAGACAGGGACACATTAGTTTATACCTTTGTACTATTTGTACAATGAGACGGTGAACAGTTGGAATCAAGATCACATCTTAGTTTCCTGAAGACTTATAACAATGAATATCATTACAAGTTACCAAATCAACATTATGGACATCATTGTGTGAGAATGAGTATTTAACTAAATCTCTATAAAGTTTTTGTTGTTAGCTGTATTTAACATGTTCAGTGATGTTGGACATGTTTACTTAATATATATGTGACATATGACTGTAGTTACACCAAGGTCAGGTAGTTACTGCAGAGAAATGCCACTGCTGTAAGCATGGTCATGCAATCCATTGTTGAGGCCCCACTCACATCGTTCCAAGACAAAGATACACATATGATACACATATGATATGGTAATGACTAGAAATAATACCTCGGGTGGTCTAGTGGTTAAACACTTAGCAGCTTTAATTGCTGGTAGGGAACACTGTATAAAGCCCATTGCTGTCGGTCTCCATTGGGATATTTCTGGAGTGGCATCAGATCATAATTCTGCAGTCACTTGGTGCATGTTAGTGACAAGATGGAGCAGTGGTCCAAGGGGCCATAACTGGAGGAGCAGATTGTTGGCATCTAGATTTACCTGATCTGCTTGCACTTTCTGACCTGGTTTGTTTGTGGCTCCTGTAATATGTTAACAGGCCATGATATTATCTGAGGACTTGGCGAAGAGTTCATTGGTCCGATGAGAGCAGGTTCCTGCTCCATATCAAGGATGACCGATTGAGGGTTTGGAGGCATAAAATATGACCAGAAATCGGAGAGAAATCGAGTAAATACTTTCTAGGACAAAGATACACATATGATATGGTAATGACTAGAAATAATACCTCGGGTGGTCTAGTGGTTAAACACTTAGCAGCTTTAATTGCTGGTAGGGAACACTGTATAAAGCCCATTGCTGTCGGTCTCCATTGGGATATTTCTGGAGTGGCATCAGATCATAATTCTGCAGTCACTTGGTGCATGTTAGTGACAAGATGGAGCAGTGGTCCAAGGGGCCATAACTGGAGGAGCAGATTGTTGGCATCTAGATTTACCTGATCTGCTTGCACTTTCTGACCTGGTTTGTTTGTGGCTCCTGTAATATGTTAACAGGCCATGATATTATGCTACTGACAGCTGGAGAGCACGAGTTCCTCCCTATGCTGCAGTGTCTACAGGCATGTATGGGGGAAAATTTGTTAAATGCTGTCCATCTATTATGACTGGCAATAGATCGTATCTCATGTTCATGTTGTTTGTTGAAACTTTGTTTACATTATCATCAATCATGACATTAATAAAATCCTATGTATCAAACGATATTTTCCTTTTCTAAATTTGTGTGGGTGCATGTAATCCCAAGTTAAAAGTGAATAGTATTTCGGTGGGTGACTACAATCCAATGCATGATGAGGCTGCTTGCCCTCCTGTCAGATCTTGCTGACTATTCACTGTTTTGTCTCATCTAAGGGTTTCACCGTGCAATTCTGTTCGTTGGCCATACTGAGATCTGCTAACAATGACTATTTCTAACACACACAGGGTTTAGTCTTCATAATTCTTGCAAATGTACACAAAAACAATAGTTAAGCACCCCTGGAAACAATTAAGACTGAAATATCCCCATTCGCAACAACTGCTAATGTCTTGATAACTGTCAAGAATGGTGTTCTGTCGAAAGGATAGGAAAGTACAATGGCAACTGGGATGTCACATCGCAGCACGACACACGTGCAGTATGAATTTTTCAACATGCAGTATCTGTACACCACAACTGTGGGTATTTAACACCACTGTCTTGCATTGTTGAAGCATTATCTGTGAACATGACACGGAGAAGGTTATCAGGCGCAAAGATGGGTATTACTGGTATGCATCGGGCAGGCATGACCTACTAAAGCTTATGACGTCAACTAAGGTATTATTATACGGTAATCAGCAGACAGGTACGAAAACACTGGCTAACCAATGATGTACAGGATCACCAACGGTCAGGAAGACCTCGCGTGAGGATATGGCCCTCATTCGGCTTGTACGTTGTCAACCATTTGCAAATGAAGTCCACACGGGTAATCAAGCGTCCTTTCCATGCCGATCATCATCGAAGAATTCGTTTAGCATGGTGTTTGGCCCGGATAGCTTGGAATCTGAGGACTTGGCGAAGAGTTCATTGGTCCGATGAGAGCAGGTTCCTGCTCCATATCAAGGATGACCGATTGAGGGTTTGGAGGCATAAAATATGACCAGAAATCGGAGAGAAATCGAGTAAATACTTTCTAGGACTAGAGTCTAGAAATTACCTTAAATTGACAAGCCGTATGTAAGATTCTGTGGGAAGGGAAATTGATAAACAGGATAATATACTAGAAGAACTTCAAAGATACTATAAATTGCTGTATACTAAGCATGAAATGAGTACAATAAACTTAGGTATGTTGTTAGGTAAATACGACATACCAACACTTCATTCTGGAATTTCACAAGGGCTAGAAGGTGAGTTAACGTATGATGAAGTTTTAGCAGCAGTTAGAAATCTAAGGAATAATAAAAGTCTAGGCCCAGATGGATTTACATCTGAATTTATTAAATTCTTTCGGTACGATGTTGGACAGGACCTTATTCGCTCATTAAACTATGCCTATAGGACAGGACAACTTTCAACATCTCACAAACAAGGCTTAATTACTTGTAGCCCTAAGGGTAAAAAAACCAAAAGAGTTCCTTAAAAATTGGCGTTCCATATCGCTTCTTTCAATATTCTATAAAATTGGATCAATGGCAATCTTGCACATAATTAAAACCGTGCTTTATACACTAATAAGCGAGGACGTCTGGGCGATGTATTGGAGAAATCATAAGACAAATATATGACTTATCAAGATATTAAGTCTTTGTGAAAGCCTTCGACACTGTCGATTGGTCCTTTAATCAAGCAGTATTAGATTTTTTGGCTTTGGCAATTCAATTAAAAGTTGGATCAGCACGTTCTACAATAGTATTCAGCCATGAGTTCTGGTTAATGGATTTGGTACATCATTTCTTTTAAAATATCTAAAGAAATACTGGCAATATTGAAACTAAATGAACCACACATCAAGGGAATACAAATAGGAAATATTGAGTATTCACTATCACAGTTCGCTGATGATACCACCAGTGTTCCTGCTGGCTCCGAGAGATCCCTCGACGCAGTAATGCAGATCTGACCTTTTGTGCACGTTTATCCAGGTTAAGAATTAACACTGACAAAACGAGAATGATATGGATAGGAAAAAAATATATAAAATGAAACTATGTCAACAATGGACGCTAGATAGGAGACAAGAACCATTGAAACTGTTGGGTGTGCAATTCCACACAGACCTTCAAGATATGAGTAGTATAGTCTAAGTGAGCAGGAACCTTTTTTTGTTGAGGGAGGTTGAGGGAAAATAGGGAAGGTGATTGGCTGATCCAAGTCACGTGATCGAATAGGATGACTCATGCATCAACAGCGCGTCACAGGTGAGGGGGAATGAAAGGTGTGTGTTTATAAGGCAGAAAAGAATTCATAAGAAAACAAAAGTAAAGGGTTATGAATAGAGCTATGTGTATAGCGTGCTGCCCTAAATAGACAGACCGTACCCGTCAGCCCAGTTTGAATTGAGCGCGCTTGACCACTCACGTTGCCTCGTCGTTATAAATAACCCGCGCTCGCTCGAGCGTGCGACCTGATTTGATGAATACAGGGTTGTGTTGAAAGTACATCATACCACAATAGAGACGGGTTGTGTCAACATAATATATGCCGGATAATGTAGGGGAAAAAAATGTACGTCTAGCTGGATCAAATTCATCTTGTACGGTCTACACATTGTACACCATGAACGTTAGACAACCTGTATAGACAAAATAGATAAGACTACACAATCAGCAAGCTAGTAGTGAAGTTTACATTTAGCGCGCAAGAACGAGGTCGTCACGTCACCCTGCATTGATTATAATGCTGATGGCAGCCGGATTTCGAATCACCCGCGCTGCGTACTATTGTGAACCATTTGTAAAGAATTATTCAGCCCTGTCCCGACTTGCATAGTTGATGTTTCAATGCTAGCTTTTTCCTTTTAACGCGATGACAAATAAACCGTACCGTTTGAGTTTTAACCGTGTAACATGATGTGCACAGTTTTACTTCAGAACGTGCTATTTTGAAAAAAGATAGTTAGAACTGATAAGTACATGTACCAGTGTGACGGCACGAAGCTAGGTTTGTTGGGAAAGTGATGGAAGCAATCTATAGGACATTTTCATGTTTACAACACTCCCCCTTAATTCGAAGAGAGAACAGAGTTTATCGTGGAAAATTGTTTGACGAGGAAAATGTTTTATCGGAAATATATGTCGAAGCAGGTTTATTCATAGCTAATGTATAGCAGAGAGACTAAGCGACCGACCGCCCATAACAATGTCAACATACCCCGGCCTTACAATTAATGTCAACATACCAGCCTCGCCTGAAGCTTCCCATTCATAAATTGTGTGACCAGTGTCCCGTATTTATGAAATGTTAGGGAAGATGTGTTGTACATTTGTTATTTTAAAAGGGAGTTATTTCAGAGAGGATATATATATATATATATATGGGTATTCCCCTCATTAAACGTATCCGGTATTTAATACATTTGAATGATGTAGGAAAGTATGTGCGTGTAGATGTTGTACCTATATCCGAACACGAATGTATGACACGTTTCAATAGATCAATTACGGTTCTAACCACGACACGCAACATGACTATGAGCGTGGTTAGCAGTTCATATTTATAAACACATCGTAAATGACAGATTTCTGATGAATGAACTCGCCCGCACACATGTCTATAGGGTTATGTTCGCCCGAACTGTAAACAGTGACACATTGATAACAGGAAGGGTGTGTGGAATGTACTCGTCCTTGTAAGGGTAAAATACGCGTTGAAACTCACCATTTAAATGATGACATTACTTTTTAGATGTATTGGTATCAGTGAGTGAGTGAATTTAGTTTTACGCCACACACGGCATTATTCCAGCTCTAGGACGGTGGTCTGTCTATAAACGAGCTTGGACCAGACAATCCAGTGATCAACAGCATGAGCAGCAATCTGTGCAACTAGGAACCGATGGCACGTGTCATCCGAGTCGGCGAGACTGACAACCGATCCCCGTCAGTCGCCGATAAGCATGGGTTACTGAAGGTCGATTCTATAACCCGGACCTTCACGGGTGTAGTATGACGAAGACTATATACTAATATGATCGCTTTTTTTAACATACTCACAAGTGTGCTGTGAAGAAAAGAGTGTCTTCCAAGATTCCCTGCACGTGTAAGACACTATAAACTCTACAGTAGTGTAGCCCGACAAACAGTTTTACTCTCGCCAGAAAGCGGATGGGCTTGCGGCGGCGGCGTTAGCTGTTTGGCTTGTAATGGTCGGTGGACTTGCGGCGGCGGGTGGGCTTGTAACGGCGGCGGTGTGCTATGTTTATTTCTCCTGTGTCGTAACATGACATCTCTCCTTGAAAGCATTTTTTCACAGTCCGGACAGGTGGCAACCCCCATGGTGATCCAATACGGTGTGCGATTAGAGGGTATGAAGCTTTCTTTTATACCCTTGACTCTGTTGACGCTTTAAGGCAGCAAGTGCCCGTTCCACCACAGCCTTCACCTCCGACACATGTTGTATTTTCACGGGTTGGGGTGTTGTCTTCGATCCCTGTTTGGTTGTCATCGTTTTCATTTTAGGTGTTACCTGTCTCTTCTTTGTCTTCAGCGTCGACTTCTTGGCTGCTTGTGGTTTCTTTCTCTGTTGTGATTTTCTCAACGTAGTCTTCCTAAATATATCTCTAGGGTCAAGTCTAATCTCTGATGCTTTCTTCATGTTGTTCACGTCCAATCCGTTTGCTGGCGAGAGTAAAACTGTTTGTCGGGCTACACTACTGTAGAGTTTATAGTGTCTTACACGTGCAGGGAATCTTGGAAGACACTCTTTTCTTCACAGCACACTTGTGAGTATGTTAAAAAAAGCGATCATATTAGTATATAGTCTTCGTCTTACTACACCCGTGAAGGTCCGGGTTATAGAATCGACCTTCAGTAACCCATGCTTATCGGCGACTGACGGGGATCGGTTGTCAGTCTCGCCGACTCGGATGACACGTGCCATCGGTTCCTAGTTGCACAGATCGCTGCTCATGCTGTTGATCACTGGATTGTCTGGTCCAAGCTCGTTTATTGACAGACCACCGTCCTAGAGCTGGAATAATGCCGTGTGTGGCGTAAAACTAAATTCACTCACTCACTGATACCAATACATCTAAAAAGTAATGTCATCATTTAAATGGTGAGTTTCAACGCGTATTTTACCCTTACAAGGACGAGTGCATTCCACACACCCTTCCTGTTATCAATGTGTCACTGTTTACAGTTCGGGCGAACATAACCCTATAGACATGTGTGCGGGCGAGTTCATTCATCAGAAATCTGTCTTTTACGATGTGTTTATAAATATGAACTGCTAACCACGCTCATAGTCATGTTGCGTGTCGTGGTTAGAACCGTAATTGATCTATTGAAACGTGTCATACATTCGTGTTCGGATATAGGTACAACATCTACACGCACATACTTTCCTACATCATTCAAATGTATTAAATACCGGATACGTTTAATAGACACCAACGAAAGAAAGGTTTAATGAGGGGAATACCCATATATATATATATATATATCCTCTCTGAAATAACTCCCTTTTAAAATAACAAATGTACAACACATCTTCCCTAACATTTCATAAATACGGGACACTGGTCACACAATTTATGAATGGGAAGCTTCAGGCGAGGCTGGTATGTTGACATTAATTGTAAGGCCGGGGTATGTTGACTTTGTTATGGGCGGTCGGTCGCTTAGTCTCTCTGCTATACATTAGCTATGAATAAACCTGCTTCGACATATATTTCCGATAAAACATTTTCCTCGTCAAACAATTTTCCACGATAAACTCTGTTCTCTCTTCGAATTAAGGGGGAGTGTTGTAAACATGAAAATGTCCTATAGATTGCTTCCATCACTTTCCCAACAAACCTAGCTTCGTGCCGTCACACTGGTACATGTACTTATCAGTTCTAACTATCTTTTTTCAAAATAGCACGTTCTGAAGTAAAACTGTGCACATCATGTTACACGGTTAAAACTCAAACGGTACGGTTTATTTGTCATCGCGTTAAAAGGAAAAAGCTAGCATTGAAACATCAACTATGCAAGTCGGGACAGGGCTGAATAATTCTTTACAAATGGTTCACAATAGTACGCAGCGCGGGTGATTCGAAATCCGGCTGCCTTCAGCGTTATAATCAATGCAGGGTGACGTGACGACCTCGTTCTTGCGCGCTAAATGTAAACTTCACTACTAGCTTGCTGATTGTGTAGTCTTATCTATTTTGTCTATATATTTTTTCTATACAGGTTGTCTAACGTTCATGGTGTACAATGTGTAGACCGTACAAGATGAATTTGATCCAGCTAGACGTACATTTTTTTCCCCTACATTATCCGGCATATATTATGTTGACACAACCCGTCTCTATTGTGGTATGATGTACTTTCAACACAACCCTGTATTCATCAAATCAGGTCGCACGCTCTAGCGAGCGCGGGTTATTTATAACGACGAGGCAACGTGAGTTGTCAAGCGCGCTCAATTCAAACTGGGCTGACGGGTACGGTCTGTCTATTTAGGGCAGCACGCTATACACATAGCTCTATTCATAACCCTTTACTTTTGTTTTCTTATGAATTCTTTTCTGCCTTATAAACACACACCTTTCATTCCCCCTCACCTGTGACGCGCTGTTGATGCATGAGTCATCCTATCCGATCACGTGACTTGGATCAGCCAATCACCTTCCCTATTTTCCCTCAACAAAAAAAGGTTCCTGCTCACTTAGACTATACTACTGATATGATTGATACCAACTATAAAACTAAGTTTAAAGGGTCGAAAGATTAATGACAATATGGTCAATCAGAAATCTAACACCCCTGGGAAGAAATACAGAGAAAATCCTCGATTCTACCAAAACTCAATCACTTGTTCTCAGTAATACCTGACTCACCTGACTGTGTTATAGATCAGTTAAAAAAACCGAAGCTTCAAGCTGTTTGTGGGAAATAAGCCAGATAAAATATAACGAAGTTTCATTGTATGTGAAAAATAAGGAGACATAAAACTCCCACAAATAAAAAAAAAGAAATATTGCAGTCTCAAAAGATATTGATGATACGCAGGACATTTCGCAGTTCTTCAAAATGGTCGCATTTGTTCAATATAATTACCCCAAGAATCAATAATGTCAATGCCTTCGAAATAAATAGTTGTTATTAAAAAACAAAGTTACTGGCGCAGACCAGTAGTAAATACCACGAGGATGTACTCTGTACGTGGTAGAACGTTTATAAAAACATAAACGTGAAAGACAATTACGACTTTGGTATTCTTTCACAGGGAATTTGGTATAACGACAGCATTAAAATAGATAACATATGTATTCTGTATAAGGATTGGACAGATAAAGGAGTAAACTATATCAACGATCTTATTGATGAAAGGGGACTTGCCGTTTGAAATATTCAAAGAAACCTTTTAAATAAAAACACACTTTCTAAAATACATGAGTATACTGAACTCTGTAAAACAATACTGCCGTGTAATTTCCAAAAGAAAAATGGAATACCCTATTTTACCTTTAACTACTTAAAACATCCAAGGGAAGTCAACATTACTACTCAACCTCAATACAAAACAATTGTGCCAAAAATCAAACACCTTGATAAATTGGAAAGTCTACTAAAAATTATAATGACGGATAAAGATAAGCCTAAACACAACCTAATATCTTTTAGATGTGTAACCAACATGAAACTCATAAGGTTTCAATACCAAATAATGCACCTTATGTTACCAACGAAGAATAAATTGCACAAGATGGGATACGTAGACAACAACTACTGTAGCTTCTGCTCAGTTTCAAAGATACTATTGATCACATATTTTGGTCTTGTAGAAAAGTGAACTCTCTTTCGATTGATTTAGAAAACTGGATATTAAATAAAATACAGATCAAAATTACAATGACTAAAGACGTTGTCTTAATAGGTTATCGAGCACAGACTACAACTCAATAAATGCACTGATCAGTGTATCAAAGTACATGATTTATAGATATATGTTTATAATACACCGCCCGCATTGAACCAGTTGACAGAGGGGCTCACACAACATTACTGCACGACCAAATGCAATGCCTCTGTTACGACGTAAATTGTAATAAAAAGGTAAATTGTAATACTTGCAGCAAATTGTAATAATTTTGACGTAAATTGTAATAACAACGTAAATTGTAATACAATTTGACGTAAATTGTAATACGCAAATTGTAATAAAAATTGACGTAAATTGTAATAATCTCAACTTGCGGTAAAATGTAATAACTTTTTACGTAAATTGTAATAACCTTATAAGTTTAGTGTCAAAAGGCGTTAAATGACTAGAACCTATCCTTGTCAGGGTTGGTACAGGGTTTATCGTACAATCGTCATTAAAATATGGGTGTGGTGGAGGATTGAGGTCGTTATCGTACATTGTTGTATAATTATATGTATATATAAACGCATTGGAATTTCATTTCTATGGTTGTCCAGAAGAGGATTTATTACTAGAATGAACTTAGTTTTCTTATTTATTTGAGAAATACTCTGTGTGTTTTCTACTTAATTGTAATATATCCTATTGACGATTTTCATCACAATTGTTCATATTTAACCTCATGGAATCATATTTCAATTGGTGAAGTAGGTAGTAATATACACAATGGAATAATTATAACGTAACAAACTTACACAAACATAATGATGTGTAAATGTGGATAGTCTGTATTTTACTGACTGAAGCAAATTTATTTATTTTGCAACTGTATATTTGTACATATTTTATGCGGAGAGGGGTTTACTAAGTTGCAAGAACTTGTCCCCAATACAATTCTCATTTTTTTTCTGCGAATAAAATATGTTTAACCTAAACTAAACTAGCAAATGGATGACATGTCATTCTGCAGTAGTCTGTGTGCAATCTGATTTATACATGTTCATATACATATATCAATTTATTATTATTCAAGTTTCAATTTTTTTAACGTTGCTCGGAGAATGTAAAGCAAATAATGACAATGTCCTTGGCGATGTTCATGTAGGTATGTGAACCCGCAAGGACTACCTTTATCGATTATTTTACGTGCAGCTTGTACACATCTGCAACTGTACACATCGAAATTTATGACTGAAAGATCCATCCTCGGGTTAAAAATGATGGATTACATTAGGTACGTCTATTCGACAAATAGGTTAATTGATATATCATCCAATAGTAGCTTAGCTAGGAGTCCATTGCAATAACATTGAGTTACGAGTTACCGAAGAGAGCTCTGTGCAACCGGACCCTGAAATTATGTCGATTTGCATTGGAGGTTTACTTAATTTGATAAGGAGCACATAACCGTTTCCTTGGAACAAACGAGACAATTCAATCGTATTTATACATTATATTTTGACGAAGAATTCAAATACAACAAATGAGTGACAGATCTCCTGTGCAATGTCAAAGGAAAAAAAACAGTCGTCAGCAAATGCAGCATAGATTTCCCATGCATGGGAAAGGAGAATACTTAATACATAACATTATAATTTTTTTTATTAATATCAAAAGAGGGGCGTGGATATTCTGTACCTACATTGCATATACTTTTAGATATTGTGTATTCTCGATCTCTGTGAACTTCTCACAGATAAAGAAATGATAATAAATAAATGCAAACCATGTTAACTTATTCAATATTTGTAGCAATGTATGATTAACATATGGATCATTAATATAACATGAAATATTTCCTTTCATAGGAAGAAGTATATTTAATGAAAGAAATGAATAAATGTAACTGTCTGGATTCCTTTCATATGTCATGAAGAACTAACAACAACTTACTGACAACTTTTGCTGGGATAACAACTCCTTGCCCCAACAACAAAAACAGAATCCACCATGATAACGGCACGAAATCATAATTCAAAGCATACACAAATAATATCCGGTATCTTCGGGCATTTCTTGTTGAGTTTCAAAGAACATCAGAATGTATAATAAATTTGTTGCAATCAATTATTGATGAAATATATCTGTTTTGATCAAAATTGAAAGGATGGAAAATCTATAATGAAAAGGGTTTTGTCACTAACGAAAATATTCTCTTTGACCTTATTCGAAGAGTATTCTAAGATCATTAAACTCGACAATCGTTGGTGGATTGCGCCAAGCAGCCTTGATACCAAATTTGGTGCCTCACGTATAATGCGGTACATAATTTTCGAAACAGATAATTACGTTTTTCATAAGTTATCACTAATTACCTCAGAGGATAATCTTCTCTGGGGGTTTAAGAGGATTAAAATAATTCCTGCTAATTCTGATGAAAAGACTAGTAACTATCTAAGAAACCAAATCATAATGCTGCTGCGATATTTGGGCCTCATCAGCATAGACACACACACACACACACACACACACACACACACACACACACACACACACACACACACACACACACACACACACACACGCACGCACGCACGCACGCACGCACGCACGCACGCACGCACGCACGCACGCACGCACGCACGCACGCACGCACATACATTCACACATACACAGGCACATATATTCACACATACACAGGCACACGCACACATACACACACACACACACACACACACACACAAACACACACACAAACACAAACACACACACACGCACACGCACATACATTCACACATACACAGGCACACGCACACACACATACACACACAGAGAGATACAGACACAAACACGTGTTGCACATGTAGGTAGGTAGGTAGGTAGGTAGATAGGTACGTAGGTAGGTAGGTAGGTAGGTAGGAAGGTAGGTAGGTAGGTATGTGGGTGGGTGGGTATGTATGTCGTATGTATGTATGTATGTATGTATGTATGTATGTATGTATGTATGTATGTATGTATGTATGTATGTATGTATGTATGTATGTATGTATGTGTGTGTGTGTGTGTGTTTGTGTATGTGTGTGTGTGTGTATGTATGTATGTATGTATGTATGTATGTATGTATGTATGTATGTATGTATGTATGTATGTATGTATGTATGTATGTATGTACGTACGTATGTATGTATGCGTGTTCGTGCGCGCATGTAGGTGTGTATGTAATGACAGCAAATGTGAGCTCTATGTCATTGGTATCACATATATGACTGCACTTCTACATACTCTAGATGACAGTTTCATGTACGTAGATGAAAGTATGTAAGTGGACGATAGTATCTAGTGTTTTCATCCTCCAACGATTGTCGAGCTTAATGATCTTCAAGTACGTTTCAAGGTCAAAGAGAAAATTTACTTTAGTGACAAACGTATTTTCATTATAAATTTTCAATTCCTTTCTATTTGGATACAAGCAGATATATTTCAGCAATTGATTGCAAGAAATTTATGATAATTCGTATACTCTTTGAAACTGTACAAGACTTATCCGAAGATACCGGATGTTATTTGTGTATGCACGGGATCTGTCAACTCATTTGTTGTATTTGAATTCTTCGTCAAAATAAAATGAATTGTATAAATATGATTAAATTCCCTCGTTTGTTTCAAGAAAAGGATCATGTACTCCTTATCAACTCGTATAGCGTTTCCACTGCAAATCGACACACTGGTTGACTAGCCTGTGTTTGTACGCTTCGTCATCACTCGTTCAGTCGTGTCGAACTGGTCAACGTACTGTTGAAGCAAGTCATGCAAAAAAACATCTTGAATAGCCTTATAAGAGTAATGAACAATTTGTCACATTAAGTTATTTGTCAAATATACGGTTGTGTAACCCATAATTTTGAACCCGAGGATGGATCTTTCAGTCATTTAAATTTATCGATGTTGATACCACCCTTTAATGACGATTGTACGATAAAGCCTATAGCTCAACTGACAAAGGTCATTTCTAGTCAATTGGCGTCTTGGACACTACGGTAGTAAGGTTATTACAATTTACGTAAGAATTTATTACATTTTACCGCAAGTAGAGATTATTACAATTTACGTCAATTTTTATTACAATTTGCGTATTACATTTTACGTCAAATTTTATTATAATTTACGTTGTTATTACAATTTACGTCAAAATTGTTACAATTTGCTGCAAGTATTACAATTTACCTTTTTATTACAATTTACGTCGTAACAGCCTTAATATATGATAGCAAGAACCGCTTGAAATAAATTATTGTTACTCATTGTTTTGTTGATAACTGTATATTTTTGTGTAGCTTGTATACATTTCACGGTCTTTTGTGCCTATTTATAGAATCACGATATGTTCATTTGTAATATGAAACAGGCAAAACAAAATAAAGAAAAAAATTAATAAATAAGTCAATAAGTTCAATCAGTAAACTATGACCTACACACCCAGGAACACAAGACCTCCGACTCCGTATGATGGGGGTTTAGTAAAGGTTTGGGGTTGTCTGTTTCATCACCATCCAAGGTAACATCAGTAGCGATCGGTACATCCGTAACGTCCTGCAACCAGTTGTTGTGCCGCATTTCGACAACCACCCGCCCGACCTGTATACATGGATGACAATGCTAGGCCACATCATTCCCAGCGTTCCTCCAGAATGAGGCTGTGGCGACACTGCCATTAGCTATCATGAGTCCTGACCTGAACCCAATGGAGCATATTTGGGACATCTTGGGACGTCTAGTACCGACACTGGACCCACCGCTACAAAGGCAGCCCTTCGTCGGGAATGGCTGCAGATGCCCATTCAGCAGATCAGACAACTGACTGGAGGGATGAGACGAAGGCTGGACGCTGTCATCCGGCACGCGGCGGGTTTACCCGCTATTGATGATTTGTGTCATGAATGTCATCTTTGGACAGAACATGACGTGTTTCCTCATCAGTCATGACGTGGAACTGTGTTCCTGACTCTGCACCCCCATTTGTATTGTTGCTACTGTTTTTGCACAAGTACAGTGCCTCTGAGTTTTTGTTAGAATCACGATTCAATATCTCTGAACAGGATAAACTTGTTTATGTCTCTTTGGAAACCACACTCGTTTTCCAAAGCTTCTGGCATGAGGTCTTCGGTGCCAACGCTCGTACGACCTGTCATTGTAATATGCAGGGGGTGCGTTTCTCTTTGTGTATACATAACCTCTGTTACATCAGTACCCTATTTCTTGTATTTTGCCTGTCACCACACCATAAAACCGACTATCAATTATCCATTTGTATTTGAGCTACCAATAATAATCTCCCACCTGTACCCTGTACATGCGCAGCTAGGATACCTCGTTCCTTTCTTGCATTGGCTGATGTCAACATCGTGAAAAAGGAGTCCATTTAATATTTTTCTGAAGTTGTCCACAGTATTTGGTTATTTATCACACTGTTACAGTTTAGATTATGAACTTCCGTTTGTCCAACTAGACTAACGTGGTTTTTGAGTGGTAGACAATTACTAGTTTAGGGGCTTTGTTGTTGTGCTGCGCTGACCAAGATGGCGCCACCTGTTCCTCATAATTCCTGCTTGGAGAAGACCAGACGTACAGACTGTGCTACACTGAAAAAGAAAATACAGCCATGCAGAACGTCGCCAGTCTGTCTCCTCGAAGTCGGACAAGGGCGACGTGGCTGAAAAGAAGGGAGCTAGGTCTTCCTCCGTGTCTGACGCTCCTTCCAAGACCACCCGCACACAACGTTGTCTATGCTGGAGACAACAGGTGAGCATGCCTACGCTGCATGCCTTCTCATTGGATAGGGAATAGGCGCGGACAGAGGGAGCCACTCCGTCGCACGATCACGAGGAGGGGTCCCTGCTTCTCTGCTGTGCAGTATCGGCCTTCCCGTGTTTGAACTATACTGAACAACAAAAGTTCCTGTGACATTGAATAAGACGTGAATGTGGTGTTTCACAAATGTATCAATCTGACCTGGTTTGGACAATCATCCTTGGAAGCACATGTCTTTTAACTTACTAAATAATTAACTGTTAGTATTCTCCCTCTTGAACTTTCCATCGGTATCCATATCGGAATTCACGAATACATTTCTTATTTTTCTGGACCAAATTAT
Source organism: Haliotis rufescens (assembly GCF_023055435.1). NCBI lineage: Eukaryota > Metazoa > Mollusca > Gastropoda > Lepetellida > Haliotidae > Haliotis > Haliotis rufescens. The sequence goes on along the minus strand of NW_025964334.1, from coordinate 39,839,828 downwards.
TCCTACCATTTTTATTGCACAATAACATCATGTTGGAACATTTTTTTTGCAATCGCGACAAAAGTTGTATAAGAGTCGTGTCCATTATTTGATCATTTTCACACAGATATATACTGACAACACAAGTTCCTGTGACATTGAATAAGAATTAATGCAAAGTTATGTTTTTTACCAAATTTGAAACAATTTCGGTTTGCAACAGATAAAAGACTCCTGTAAGTGTTCAAATGGACAGTTTAATTTGCCATACTGACTTCAGAAATGCGCGATTTCATAAAAAAACAAAACAAAAAAACATGCCAAAATGTCAGTTTACAAATCAATAGCGTGTGCGATGCAAGCAACACATCTTCGTCTCATGGAATGGACCAGGCGTCGCACAAAGTCCTGTGGGATATCTGTCCATATCTGCTGGAGCATGTTTCGAAGTTCCTGGAGTGTCTGTGGAACACGTGGTTGACGTCGAAGGCGCCGATCCATCTCATCCCACATGTGCTCGATTGGTGAGAGATCAGGGGAGCGAACCAGCCAGGGGATTACATTCACGTTGTTTTGTTGAAGTGAGGCCGGGCGTTGTCATGTTGAAAGGTAATGCCTGGGCCATGACGACAGAACGGTAGAACAACAGGGCCGATGATCTCGTCGCGGTAGCGCTGTTCACTGAGATTTCCCTCTACCACTATCAAATGGGTCCTCTGTCTTGCTGTAATCCCACCCCATACCATAAAGCTGCCGTCCCAGAACCGATCTTCTTCCATGACACAATGCTTGACGTAACGTTCACCTCGACGTCGGTACACTCGAATCCGTCCATCGCTGTGGTTGAGGTGAAAACGAGACTCGTCAGTGAATAGAACTTGTCCTCACTGCATGGCCGTCCAGCGTAGACGCTGTCTGCACCACTGTAGACGTGCTTGACGGTGGTTTCCTGTCAAAATGGGACGTCTGGCGGGTCTTCTGGCGACAATCCCTGCACATCTGAGTTTGTGAAGATATTCGTCGAAGGCCAGGGATGCTTCTTGCAGTCACTGTTGCTGGCTGGAATCGATTTCGTAGGTGTGTTGTTCGAATCCAGTTGTCTTGTCGATTATTGGTTACGCGTGGCCTGCCACTCCGAGGATGGTCTCTGACTGTATTCGTCTGTTGCCAACGTTGCCATAAACACCAAATGGTGTTTCTGTGGACGTTAAATTGTTTTGCAACATCACGTTGACTCGATCCGGCTTCAAGCATACCAATGGCTCGCAGACATGATGTTAGACAGGGTGACATGAGTTAGAACTCTGAACGCCATAGTCATCCCGTGAACCAACCTTGGCACTGTTTGGAGCCAGGACCGTCGAACACACGCTTACGTCTTGATCACATTGAGACCTTACCACTGGCGCACCGGAGGAGGATTTTGAGGATTCTTTGAATTATTAACAATGATAACTGTTGTTTCATGATTACGTGTATTCAAAGCAAACCTAGCTCTACAACTATGGTAAAGATATGGAAAAGTAGGCACCCATCTCAAGGAGCCTTATATGGTCCTGTATTATGACCCTTGCTCTGTCAACACCTTGTAGGTGCTTGGTTGTGGTTTCACCAAAGTGGTAAATATCTAGGGTCTGCAATACTTCGGGTTTTCCTCCCTCTAAGCTGCCACGCCTCGAGTTGGCCATGTTACAGGGACAACTTCGACATCATAATTTCTCAGTGGCCAAATTCATCAGCCAAATGTAATGCCTTGAGGCGCGCATGAAACAAACTGTTCAATCAGCTCCCAGAAGCAAATGACTACAAATCTGAAATCTAATTACATATAATATTTTCATTTAAAAATAAAATCATTTTAACACATACATATTGTGTATCCAGTACCGCCGTCATATAGCTGGAATATTGTGTGTGGTGCGAAACAAACAAACAAACAAACAAACAAACGTATCCAGTACACTGAAGGTTCGCCATGTCCTACGGCCCATCGATAAAATGTCGAATCGTTCGACATTTGGCAATTTGAAGTAGCTTATATTACATGTTAAGTGTTTTGTGGATTTGTTTGAGGAATGTAAGGCCGCAGTTAACTTTTTTTGACAGGGGGGCAAATATTTGTACAATTATCACTTGTCCCCAACTTGATTCAAATAAATCAAAGGGGGGCAACTGACAACTTTGAAACAGAAGTTAGCACAATCATTGGTTCAGCGTCCGATCAACCTCTTTACCTTGGACACATGTTTATTTTCATTCTGTTATTTTCGCTTCATGTTTTTGGTATGATCCACAATGAAGTTGGTAATTTAGTGATCTAAGTAGTATATTGTTGGAAGAAAACATTGGATATTGTCCTAATACTGTCTTTAGTGTTACTGACATTTCGTTGGACCTCAGCCTATAGAATGCAAGGAGATACACATATGTATAATAAACTCTTATTTTTATTTCAGTTTGAGTTCTTGTATACTTTGACCTTGACATCTGGATCTATTCTCATTGGTAACGTCGCCTATACTGCCTACTTGCAAATTTTGCAAAACCAATTTTTCTGTGTTTAGCCTACAACTGCTTACTGCATACGGGTGAAGACGTACTCGTAGTTCCGAACCCGGTACAGTTGCTTTCCAATGTCAGGATGAAGAGAAGGTCTACTAGAGAGGTTCACTACTGTGGGCCTCTATACAGTGGTTTATTACCTCTTGAAAGGTATAGATGCTGAGATGACAGCAGTAGCATTTGAAATCTGGCTTTAATGGTTCCATATTACTCACAAATGAGAAATAATCGTATTTTGTAAATTATTCGTTAACAAGTAATGGAACCCACATTCAGTGTATAATATATATATGTATAATGTATATATATTCGGGTAAAATGTAAACGATGTAGTTCGTTCAAAACGTATTTACGGGTATACCTCTTTCTGTTTCCATAGCTACATCATGAGAACAAACTGAGTTTTCTTACTTCAACATCTTACAACATCTGTCTTACAGTTTTGAATGAGGATTGTTTTTATTTTTAAAAATGGGTTATTATGAGCAACGTCTTTCTCATTTTCTTTTGTAAAGATGATAATTTCGAATTTTAGTGTACATTTTGCTCAATTTTACGTCCATACCCATACGTCCGTCCCCCACACGTCCATGCCCACACGTCTATCCCCCACACGTCCATCCACCACACGTCCATACCCACACGTCCATCCCCCACATCAATTCCCCAACACGTCCATCTCCCACACGTCCATCCTCCACACGTCCATCCACCACACGTCCATACCCAAACGTCCATCCCCAACACGTCCGTCCCCCACACGTCCATGCCAACACGTCCATCCCCAACACGTCCATCCACCACACGTCCATACCCACACGTCCATACCCACACGCCCATCCCCCACACGTCCATACCGACACGTCCATACCCACACGTCCATGCCCACACGTCCAACCCAAACACGTCCATACCCACACGTCCACCCCCCACACGTCCATACCCACACGTCCACCCCCCCACACGTCCATGCCCACACGTCCATACCCACACGTCCATCCCCACACGTCCATCCCCCACACGTCCATACCCACACGTCCATGCCCACACGTCCATCGCCAACACGTCCATCCTCATCACGTCCATCCCCCCCAATTCCATCCCCAAACGTCCATACCCCACACGTCCATCCCCTACACGTCCACACCCACACGTCCATCCCCACACGTCCATCTCCCACACGTCTATACCCACACGTCCATGCCCACACGTCCATCTACCACACGTCCATCTCCCACACGTCCATCCCCACACGTCCATCCCCCACACGTCCATGCCCACACGTCCATGCCCACACGTCCATACCCACTCGTCCATCTCCCACACGTCCATCCCCCACACGTCTATACCCACACGTCCATCCCCTACACGTCCACACCCACACGTCCATCCCCACACGTCAATAACCCACACGTCTATACCCACACGTCCATGCCCACACGTCCATCTACCACACGTCCATCTCCCACACGTCCATCCCCACACGTCCATCCCCCACACGTCCATGCCCACACGTCCATGCCCACACGTCCATACCCACTCGTCCATCTCCCACACGTCCATCCCCCACACGTCCATACCTACACGTCCATGCCCACACGTCCATCCCCACACGTCCATACCCACACGTCCATCTCCACACGTCCATCTCCCACACGTCCATGCCCCACACATCCATACCCATACGTCCGTCCCCCACACGTCCATCCCCCACAAGTTCATTCCCGACACGTCCATCCCCCACACGTCCATCTACCACACGTCCATCTCCCACACGTCCATGCCCACACGTCCATGCCCACACGTCCATGTCCACACGTCCATACCCACTCGTCCATCTCCCACACGTCCATCCCCCACACGTCCATACCCACACGTCCATGCCCACACGTCCATACCCACACGTCCATACCCACACGTCCATCTCCACATGTCCATCTCCCACACGTCCATGCCCCACACGTCCATACCCATACGTCCGTCCCCCACACGTCCATCCCCCACAAGTCCATTCCCGACACGTCCATCCCCCACACGTCCATCCCCCACAAGTCCATGCCCAAACGTCCATCCCCCACACGTCCATCCCCCATACGTCCGTCCCAACACGTCCATACCCACACGTCCATCCCCTACACGTCCATCCCCCACAAGTCCATGCCCAAACGTCCACCCCCCACACGTCCATCCCCCACACGTCCATCCACCGCACGTCCATCCCCAACACGTCCATGCCCAAACGTCCATCCACCGCACGTCCATCCCCAACACGTCCATGCCCCACACGTCCATTCCCGACACGTCCATACCCACACGTCCATGCCCACACGTCCATACCCCACACGTCCATACCCCACACGTCCACCCCCTCTAGTCCATACCCAATAGTCCATCCCCCAAACGTCCATCCGCCACACGTCCATGCCCACACGTCCATGCCCACACGTCCATCCCCCACACGTCCATGCCCACACGTCCATCCCCCACACGTCCATGCCCACACGTCCATCCCCCACACGTCCATGCCCAAACGTCAATACCCACACGTCCATCACCCACACGTCAATGCCCACACGTCCATCCCACACGTCCATCCACCACACGTCCATTCCCAAAACGTCCATGCCCACACGTCCATACCCACACGTCCATCCCCACACGTCAATTCCCCACACGTCCATGCCCAAACGTCCATACTCACACGTCCATGCCCAGACGTCCACCCCACACACGTCCATACCCACACGTCCATGCCCACACGTCCATCCACCACACGTCCATCCACCACACGTCCATGCCCACACGTCCATCCACCACACGTCCATCCCCCACACGTCCATGCCCACACGTCCATCCACCACACGTCCATGCCCACTGATCCACGTGTTGATCTACACCAAGTGACAAGTTTCCCCTTACGTTTAATCAGTGAATTCGAAGAATCATATCGTCTGCATAAGGACAGAGACAGACGAAGCCCTGAACACGGCTCATGCTGTAGACGTGAAAGGGAAATGCGCACACAGATATCCTGTACGTCAACGCCCTGCGTATACTGCCGTGAAACGTGTGCGCTAAACCCTTAAACACTAATTCCCATTCAGTGCGAGGCAGCTTGTGGTGGGAAGATACAGAATGCCGGACCCCAGACTTTTATTTTCAAGTAAGAATTTTCTAATGCTGCGACAGCATGGATCAGATTCAGCCCCAACTGTAGTCCACATCCTCCGTTCTCTAGTGTATTATATCGCCATTCTATATGATATCACACCAAGGCGTCGTTTTGAGACGACACGTCGTAATGCATAGCCATCCAATCAAAATACTCACACGAGCGAGATTTATTCTGTTAGAGATAGTCGAAATGAAGGGGTCCGGGGTAATTATCAGAATGGAATGGGCATAAAAAATACACTGGATAATCGCGGAAGGGCGGTCCTGTACTGCATGAAGCGGTTCCACTTTCAGTTAAGGCTTAGATGGCAGGGTTATATATGAAATGATACATCGTCTCTATGTAAATGATGCATTCATCATCTTGCCCCGAGCCAAGTTCCCACATACACAGGGGCGGTGTATCAGTTGCTCGCTTATTACATGCATTCAAGTCGAGACTTTGATAGGCAAAGACACCTGATTGTGAGTCCCCCTGTTTCAGCTCAATTAACCTTCACGTATCAATAGTATACTGTTTCCCAAGTGTAAGTCCTGGTTTCAATTGTAGGTGGAAGGTAATGTGATCATATATACTCAAGATCGGCGGTATCTGCGATTGTTGCGATTGTACCGATTCCACTACAACACGTTAGACTGTTCGCGACGTGATGCCTATGTCTTGTCACTGCCTGCCTGTCCGGAGTGCGACATATGGTTTAACTTGCTCACGTTTCAATAGTCATGCAAAGTTGTGTTTTATCGTAAGTACATATCAAATTCTGATTGGGATCTCATCAGTCCTTCCAGCCATCCGAGCATTCGTCCATTAAATGTTTCGTACAATTTATTGTGTACGATTCTGTCTCTCCTACAAAAGCAATATACGGTGAATTTGCCGATTAGCACGTACCGAAAGCCATGTCTCTTGGCCATAATCTGGAGGCACTTGTAGGTGGCCCTGCACAACTACATAACTTTGTTTGCAATGTAAAACTACTCGAGTTCTTGTCCCTTTAATGGATCAATCAAAACAACATGATATACACTCCAGACTATCGTGTTCTGGCTTTAGGACACATAGACTAAGTTTATTCTACAGTTGGAGTGGAATTCTCAACGAAAAGTATGGGAGCGCTACGGTCGTTTTGTGAACGGCGGACATGCTCTAACTGTTGCTGTTTCCCCTGCTTCAGTACCTCTAGCCCTGGCTGTAATGTCTCCACACAGCGCCTGGGGATGTCCAGCATTAACAATGTGCCAAACTCGGATGGAGTCTGTACTGGGCGCACACGGCGCTGACACACCCCGCCTCTGTCGGTAGGTAGATCAACGTCCTCGTTTTAAGAACCAACTGTATGTAAACCCAGTCTTATGACATCTTTGCCTGCATGGGTATCAGAATTTAAGCCTGCATGGATACCAAGTCCTATTTCTGCATGGATACCCGGTCTTATACCCTACATGCGTGCATTTATACCCGGTCTTTTACCCTTTATGCCTGCTTGGATACCTGGTCTTATACCCTCTATGCCTGCTTGGATACCTGGTCTTATATCCTATATGGCTGCATAGATACCCGGTCTTATACCCTCTATGCCTGCTTGGATACCTGGTCTTATATCCTCTATGGCTGCATAGATACCCGGTCTTATACCCTCTATGCCTGCTTGGATACCCGGTCTTATATCCTCTATGGCTGCATAGATACCCGGTCTTATACCCTCTATGCCTGCTTGGATACCTGGTCTTATATCCTCTATGGCTGCATAGATACCCGGTCTTATACCCTCTATGCCTGCTTGGATACCCGGTCTTATACCCTATATGCCTGCTTGGATACCCGGTCTTATATCGTCTATGCCTGCATAAATACCCGGTCTTATACCCTCTGTCCTCCGATTGGAGACCCCCTGTATGTGCATGGATACCTGTTTGTGTATCATTTATGCCTACACGGATTCCGGATATTACACCATCTTTGCCTGCATGGATGCCAAACTGTGTATCCCTATGCGTTCAAATTTCCACGGATGATGAACATTTCACCACAAATCCCAAGCGACGCCACCGCCCCCAAAAGGGATAACCTATCGGTGTTCGCGTCTGCGTGGATACACCAGCATACGAGTTGAACCTGCTCTCGTCGCTGAATTGTACTCTTGAACAATCACGTCGCTGCCAACGTCGCACAGTTCGAGACCACTGACCGCTTTACACCGACGTTGACAGGTCAAGGCATTTTCACGGTTGGCTATGTTGGCCCGATTTCCTGCAGTAAGTAATCGTCTTGACATAAGGGTCTGACATGCGGCGTCCCAGTTCCGCCAACGACGATGACGTCACCGCCAGGAAATGGTTGCGCAGATGTAACATGCGCAGATTGCAGTCCTCTTGCGGGTGGTCAAGCGTGATCTACTGCTTCGTGGCCTGTCGCTTGTGTTCCTGGTGGTGTCGCTCAGATCGTCTGGCATAGGTCAGTCTGCTGTACCAGAGCTGTTTGTCAATATGGATCTGCATAGTCCAATTCCAAGACAACTCTGTCTGTCTGTTTTGTTGATAACTGGCATCTGTCTTGCGTGCAAAAAGAATTGCTGTGGGATCCAACTGCTTTTACACCCTCTACTCATTTTAAGCCCGTACATGATATCTCACTATTTCTCAAAATGCACGCATTCCTAATAGGCAGATAATGTCCAATCGTTTTGAACCTGAATTCCGCTTCCTTTAGCCAAGGTATTACACATATAATTTAACAATGTAGAGTTTCTGTTGAACGGCAGTTTATATTGCAGAGGTCTGAGAGACTACCTTGCATGTGCCCGGGGCGCGAGTGCTTCTTGTGGGGTAGCAGAGAGAGGATACGTCGTAGAGGCCTTCAACCTCGCCAACATGAGATACTCCACGCTCTGCTCAGCCTTCTACACGAGTAGGTCTAACAACACTAAATGGTGTTCCGTGTACAATAACATCAAAGTAGGTCTAACATCACTAACTGGTGTTCCGTGTACAATAACATCAAAGTAGGTCTAACATCACTAACTGGTGTTCCGTGTACAATAACATCAAAGTAGGTCTAACATCACTAACTGGTGTTCCGTGTACAATAACATCAAAGTAGGTCTAACATCACTAACTGGTGTTCCGTGTACAATAACATCAAAGTAGGTCTAACATCACTAACTGGTGTTCCGTGTACAATAACATCAAAGTAGGTCTAACATCACTAAATGGTGTTCCGTGTACAATAACATCAAAGTAGGTCTAACAGCCCTAAATGGTGTTCCGTGTACATATAAGATGGTCGAGATATGATGCAATGGATGATCTACTTGACGGTATACAAAAACAGGTATTTCATAAACGTCTGTATTGGTGTGTATTTTTGTCTCTGCGCCCGAAATAGTCTTTTCAAAGGGTGATGGGTGGGTGGTAAAACGCATAGTGATAGGTATGTTGACACTTACATAAATGTATTACCTACATAAACCACACACACATCAACATCTGGATGGTTAAATGCTTGTGCTGACGGTACCAAAATAGTTCCGCGAGCATGACCATATTAAATGATAACCATCCATACGAAACAGCAATCTAACAAACTTGCAACAGACGAGGGAGAACCTAACGGACAGACGTCAGGCTGTATGACGAATACACACAATAAACAGACAACCTGAGAGACGTCGGACTCTCTGACACAGACAGACGGCAGGCAACTTGGTATTGTCTTATTGATACATGTTGAAATGATTACGTAATGGACTCACATTTTCAATATGGATGCAATTGCAGCCATGTTTAATCGTAACAAACCGACAGTGTCACGGATCAACAGTTACAAATTCACACACCTAGGTTGTACAAGCCATACTTTAAACCATTTCAGCAAGTGTCCCTGCAACGGTAGATTCAACCACAGGAAACATCATGCCGGACAGTGAAGACACCGCTGCACCATCCTCTGCAACGGCTACAGTATCATCGGCAACGACACTAACATCCGTGGGGATGGAGAAGACGACCCCTGAAGCCGACCTTTTTACACAGTACCGCCGGGATACCTTACCTCCTGTGACAAGCCTTTTACCGGAAGTGACAGGCGAGCTGGTTACAACGTCTGTGACTTCAACCTCTGCAACAACTGACCAAACGTCGACAGCAGCGGCGGAAAGTGGTTCTGCGTGTATCTACCCACCTGGTGGTGACGAGAAGCTAGCCTTCCAGTGTAAGTAGATGTAGTACTGACTGTTACTCTACACATTTAAACACACCTTATACCACCCACTGAACCCTTCTCAAAACAACGGAAAATCTCCCGCTGATTCCGCGTGAAAAGGCCCACTTCGACAGGCAAAATATGTCAATAATAATGTGTGTCAGTGTGCTCAGAAAGATGTGTGTCAGTATGCACACAGAGCGATGTGTGTCAGTATGCACAGAGAGATGAGTCAGTGTGCAAAGATAGATGTGTGTCAGTATGCACAGAGAGATGTGTGACAGTATGCCCAGTGAGATGTGTGTCAGTATGCACAGAGAGATGTGTGACAGTATGCACAGAGAGCGATGTGTGTCAGTATGCACAGAGAGATGTGTGTCAGTATGCACACATAGCTGTTTGTCAGTGTGCTAAGAGTGATGTATGTCAGTGTGCTCAGTGAGATGTGTGTCAGCGGCGGAAAGTGGTTCTGCGTGTATCTTCCCACCTGGTGGTGACGAGAAGCTAGCTTTCCAATGTAAGTAGATGTAGTACTGAATGTTACTCTGAACATTTAAACACACCTTATACCACCCACTAAACCCTTCTCAAAACAACGGAAAATCTCCCGCTGATTCCGTGTGAAAAGGCCCACTTCGACAGGCAAAATATTTCAATAATAATGTGTGTCAGTGTATTCAGAGAGATGTGTGACAGTATGCACACAGAGAGATGAGTGTCTGTGTGCTCAGAGAGATGTGTGTCAGTATACACAGAGAGAGATGTGTGACAGTATGCACAGAGAGAGAGATGTGTGACAGTATGCACACAGAGAGATGTGTGTCAGTATGTACAGAGAGAGATGTGTGACAGTATGCACACAGAGAGATGTGTGTCAGTATGCACACAGAGAGATGTGTGACAGTATGCACACAGAGAGATGAGTGTCTGTGTGCTCAGAGAGATGTGTGTCAGTATACACAGAGAAAGATGTGTGACAGTATGCACAGAGAGAGAGATGTGTGACAGTATGCACACAGAGAGATGTGTGTCAGTATGTACAGAGAGAGATGTGTGACAGTATGCACACAGAGAGATGTGTGTCAGTATGCACACAGAGAGATGTGTGACAGTATGCATACAGAGAGATGTGTGACAGTATGCACAGAGAGAGATGTGTGACAGTATGCACACAGAAAGATGTGTTTCAGTATGCACAGAGAGATGTCTGACAGTGTGCACAGAGAGAGATGTATGTCAGTATGCACACAGAGATGTGTGTCGGTATGCACAGAGAGATGTGTCAGTATGCACAGAGAGATGTGTGTCAGTGTGGTCAGAGAGATGTGTGACAGTATGCACACAGAGAGATGTGTGTCAGTATGCACAGAGAGAGATGTGTGACAGTATGCACACAGAGAGATGTGTGTCAGTATGCACACAGAGAGATGTGTGACAGTATGCACACAGAGAGATGTGTGACAGTATGCACAGAGAGAGATGTGTGTCAGTATGCACAGAGAGAGATGTGTGCCAGTATGCACAGAGAGAGATGTGTGACAGTATGCACACAGAGAGATGTGTGACAGTATGCACATAGAGGGATGTGTGTCAGTATGCACACAGAGAGATGTGTGTCAGTATGCACAGAGAGAGATGTGTGACAGTATGCACACAGATAGATGTGTGACAGTATGCACAGAGAGAGATGTGTGTCAGTATGCACACAGAGATGTGTGTCAGTATGCAGACAGAGAGATGTGTGTCAGTATGCACACAGAGAGATGTGTGTCAGTATGCACACAGAGAGATGTGTGACAGTATGCACACAGAGTGATGTTTGTCAGTATGCACACAGAGATGTGTGTCAGTATACACAGAGAGAGATGTATGTCAGTATGCACACAGAGATGTGTGTCAGTATGCACAGAGAGATATGTGTCAGTATGCACAGAGAGATGTGTGTCAGTGTGCTCAGAGAGATGTGTGACAGTGGGTCCACAGAGAGATGTGTGTCAGTATGCACAGAGAGAGATGTGTGACAGTATGCACACAGAGAGATGTGTGTCAGTATGCACAGAGAGAGATGTGTGACAGTATGCACACAGAGAGATGTGTGACAGTATGCACACAGAGAGATGTGTGACAGTATGCACAGAGAGATGTGTGTCAGTGTGCTCAGAGATATGTGAGTCAGTATGCACAGAGAGATGTGTGTCAGTGTGCACAGAGAGATGTGTGTCAGTGTGCTCAGAGAGATGTGTGTCAGTATGCACAGAGAGATGTGTGTCAGTATGCACAGAGAGATGTGTGACAGTATGCACAGAGAGATGTGTGTCAGTGTGCAACAGAGAGATGTGTGTCATTGTGCTCAGAGAGATGTGTGTCAGTATGCACAGAGAGATGTGTGTCAGAGTGCTCAGAGAGATGTGTGTCAGTGTGCTCAGAGAGATGTGTGTCAGTATGCACAGAGAGATGTGTGTCAGAGTGCTCAGAGAGATGTGTGTCAGTGTGCTCAGAGAGATGTGTGTCAGTGTGCTCAGAGAGATGTGTGTCAGTGTGCTCAGAGAGATGTGTGTCAGTGTTCCCAACACTTATAACCCAGGAGATTAAACATACTATGACAAGACTAGACACATGATCGGGTACGCCACTGCTGGATATATACACGCATGCCTGGCACACACACATCCCGGTACACACACACACACACACACACACACACACACACACCGTGAACATACAGATTTCAATGTGGTGTTGGTTACAAGTGGATTCGGTTTCAGTAAGGCTTATTAGGTTATTAGGAAGAAATATTTCCATTTCATCGTTAAAACAATCCATGTCGTTATTTCCCCCTTCCTTATACCATGTTACAACAAGTCTGGGCTACACAACAGCTGCTAAATACTGTTACTGGGGAGGTACATGAAACGTGGTACAGACTTTGAAAACAGCCCCAGTTCACATGGTGTATGACTAACCCACATCGTGTGTTGTCGGCGGAATTGCTCACGTTGATTCCTGTGTCTGACTTCCCTAGGAAGTAGAATAGTGAGGGAGGGACGACATGGTCACAACAGTCATCTAATACAGACAGTAACGGTTCATATATCACCCCTTGTCATGGCAGTTTGGACACATCTTATGTTTTTGTGTTTTAGTGAGTATTTATTTCTCTATCATAATATCACCGATTGTTAACTCATTGTTGATTGACCAGTAAGTGGTTCGCTGTGTCTTTGCGAGTGAAACACGGTGGTGTTCATTATTGTATTTGGAAACCTTTGACATCACTGAGTGTTTTATGTTTGTGTTAGGCTGTGAATTACCTTAGTCGTCTTGTCGTTGTCCAGTAGAGCCGAAACGTCGGTAAAGCGTCTGTCCTGACTATATTACTATTATCAGTTGCTGGGCGATAACTTCTCTAACTTCTGTTGGTTCAGGACTAGATTTGATTACGAAGAAACCCAGAAATCAAAATCCTTACCGACTGTCGAACTTCCACAGCTATAAACAATGTTGGAAGGCCAGGTGTGACAAGCAAGTTACACTTCGTGATTTCGACATAATAGCTTGGACAAATGTCTAAATCTAATGTGACGCTAATTCAAATTATAGTAATATCTTATGTAAATCCATCAATGGAATTAAGGTAAGAAACCTATAAAAATGACTGAGACTGGTTTTAGCTATATTCATAACTCCTTGTTTCTGAAACACTACTTCAAATTCGACTTCGTAAGTCAGTGTAGTCAAAGTTCACATAGGCCTCATCTTCACGAGCAAAACATGGAGCAAAAGGGGTTTGTGTCTAAACAAGTCCTCAAATGTGATGTGCTTAGTTCTAAATCCAGCCGACTTGGTCGAGTTAGGTCGAGTAAGGAGATTTTAGCAAAACCTGTGCGAGATTATATTTTAATCATAATATTAATCAAAATACTGCAGATGTATTAAGAGCAACTCAGATGTGACCGTGATAACCAGGAGACGCATAAAAAAGTAACATAGGACATGCAGAGTTGAAATATATATTTAGATAGATGTGAGGTTTAATGGGTTTAACGTCGCGTCAACGAGTATTGCACTTAAAGTGAGTGAATGAGTGAGTGAGTTGGGTTTAACGCCGCTTTGAACAGTATTACAGTTATATCTCGGCGTGTCAGCTTGATAGCTGTCGGGAAAACCCGAAGTGATGCATGTCTCAGACGTTTACCACTTCAGTGAAACCCACGAGCACGGGTATGGTGCTGACAAACCTAGAAACATAATCGGGGCCAACCGGAATTCGAAACCCACAACCATAGGTTTCTGGCGTGCCCAAGGAACGCAACTCAGTACAGCGAATGGCGGCGCCTTAGACGACTGGGCCACCCGTGCCCCCGCACTTATATAGAGACGTACATACACATGTGTGTGTGTGACTGCTTCTACTAGTCCGTACTAATGCCTATTTTATAGTGCTAGTCCGGCCAGCCAGCCAGAGTTTGACGTCTTTTGGTATGACACGGACGGGGATCGAAACCCCGGACCTTCCGCTATCCGGGCGGACGCTCTACCACTAGACCACGGAGGCGGTCTATTTACATGGAGGCTTGAGGTTTCAAATTACAACACGAAACATTAATTTCGATTCAAGGAGGAAACAAATTGTGAAACTGGAGATTTGAATTTGGTCGATTATTTAAATTTAGGGAATACAACTAAACCGACATGTACATTGTCATCTACAGTGTCATGTAGAGTCATGTAGAGAGTCATTTAGTGTGTTACGTAGAGTGTCATGTATAGCGTCATCTACAGTGTCATGTATAGTGTCATCTACAGTGTTATGTTTTGTCATGTATAGTGTCATGTAGTGTCATCTACAGTGACAAGTAGTGTCATGGATTTTGTCATGTATAGCGTCATCTACAGTGTCATGTATAGTGTCATCTACAGTGTTATGTAGTGTCATGTATAGTGTCATGTAGTGCCATCTACAGTAACAAGTAGTGTCATGAATTTGTCATGTATAGTGTCATTTAGAGTGTTACGTATAGTGTCATGTAGTGTCATCTACAGTGTAATGTTAAGTGTCATCTACAGTGTTATGTAGTGTCATGTATAGTATCATGTAGTGTCATCTACAGTGACAAATTTTGTCACGAATTTTGTCATGTATAGTGTCATTTAGAGTGTTACGTAGTGTCTCATGTAGTGTCATCTACACTGTCATGTATAGTGTCATCTACAGTGTTATGTAGTCTCATGTATAGTGTCATGTAGTGTCATCTACAGTGACATGTAGTTTCATGTATAGTGTCATGTACAGTGTCATTTACAGTGTTACGTATGGTGTCATGTATAGCGTCATCTACAGTGTCATGAATCTGATCATGTATAGCGTCATGTAGTGTCAATTATAGGGTCATGTAGTGTCATTTATAGTGACATGTTTGTTTGTTTGTTTGTTTGTTGTTTAACGCCGCACTCAGCAATATTCCAGCTATATGACGGGTGCCTGAAAATAATCGAGTCAATTGATTGACATCATGAGCATCGATCCACGCAAATGGGAACAATGACATGCATCAACCAAGTCACCGAGCATGACAAACCGATCCCGTTAGTCGCCTCTTTAGACAAGCATAGTCGCCTTTTACGGCAAATATGGGTTGCTGAAGGCCTATTCTACCACATATCTTCACGGGTCTAGTGCCATGTAGTGTCATGTATAGTATCATGTATAGTGTCATGTAGTGTCATGTATAGTATCATGTATAGCGTCATGTACAGTGTCATATAGTTTCATGTATAGTGTCATGTACAGTGTCATGTACAGTGTCATATAGTTTCATGTATAGTATCATGTATAGTGTCATGTACAGTATCATAAAGTTTCATGTATAGTGTCATGTACAGTGTCATATATGGTGTCATGTATAGTGTCATGTAGTGTCATGTAGAGAGTCATGTACAGTGTCATGTACAGTGTCATATAGTGTCATGTATAGTGTCATGTACAGTGTCATGTACAGTGTCATATAGTTTCATGTATAGTGTCATGTACAGTGTCATATGGTTTCATGTATAGTGTCATGTACAGTGTCATATAGTTTCATGTATATTGTCATGTACAGTGTCATGTATGGTGTCATGTATAGTGTCATGTACAGTGTCATGTATGGTGTCATGTATAGTGTCATGTACATTGTCATGTATGGTGTCATGTATAGTATCATGTACAGTGTCATAAAGTTTCATGTATATTGTCATGTACAGTGTCATGTATGGTGTCATGTATAGTGTCATGTACAGTGTCATAAAGTTTCATGTATATTGTCATGTACAGTGTCATGTATGGTGTCATGTATAGTGTCATGTGCAGTGTCATAAAGTTTCATGTATAGTGTCATGTACAGTGTCATGTATGGTGTCATGTATAGTGTCATGTACAGTGTCATGTATGGTGTCATGTATAGTGTCATGTACATTGTCATGTATGGTGTCATGTATAGTATCATGTACAGTGTCATGTATGGTGTCATGTATAGTGTCATGTACAGTGTCATATAGTTTCATGTATAGCGTCATGTACAGTGTCATATAGTTTCATTTATAGTATCATGTACAGTGTCATATAGTTTCATGTATAGTGTCATGTACAGTGTCATATAGTGTCATGTACAGTGTCATGTACAGTGTCATGTATAGTGTCGTGTAGTGTCATGTACAATGTCATATAGTTTCATGTATAGTATCATGTACAGTGTCATATAGTTTCATGTATAGTATCATGTACAGTGTCATATAGTTTCATGTATAGTGTCATATACAGTGTCATACAGTGCCATGTATAGTGTCATGTACAGTGCCATGTACAGTGTCATATAGTTTCATGTATAGTGTCATGTACAGTGTCATATAGTTTCATGTATAGTATCATGTACAGTGTCATATAGTTTCATGTATAGTGTCATGTACAGTGTCATATAGTGTCATGTACAGTGTCATGTACAGTGTCATGTATGGTGTCATGTATAGTGTCGTGTAGTATCATGTACAGTGTCATACAGTTTCATGTATAGTATCATGTACAGTGTCATATAGTTTCATGTATAGTGTCATGTACAGTGTCATATATAGTTTCATGTATAGTGTCATGTACAGTGTCATATAGTGTCATGTACAGTGTCATGTACAGTGTCATGTATGGTGTCATGTACAGTGTCCTATAGTGTCATGTACAGTGTCATGTACAGTGTCATGTACAGTGTCATGTATGGTGTCATGTATAGTGTCATATAGTTTCATGCATAGTAGCATGTATAGTGTCATGTACAGTGTCATATAGTTTCATGTATAGTGTCATGTATAGTGTCATGTACAGTGTCATGAATAGTTACATGGAGTATCATGTATTGTGTTATGTAGTGTCATGTATAGTATCGTGTAGTGTCATTTATAGTGTCATGTTAGTTTGTTGCATAACGCCGCACTCAGCAATATTCCGCATAGTGTCATGTAAAATGTCATATAGTCATGTATAGTGTCATGTAGCGTCATGTAGTGTCATGAAGATTGTCATGTATTGTATCATGTAGTGTCATGTAGTGTCATGTATAGTGTCATATAGTGTAAATGTAGTGTCATGTATACTTAAGATGTTTTATCACCTATGTTGATTTCAGTGTGCACAGTTACTCCTGTCATATCACAGTTCAACAGTGGTTGCACGCAGTTAGATGACTGTGGGGTGAAAGTCTTTCCCGGCTTCAGCAGTTCCGATCACGTCGTCATCTGCCGGTAAAGTTCGACATACAACCTACCAGGACGTCCGTATCTTTCCTGTGTTTCCCATCTCCCGGCCGCCCTGAATCTTCAATCCGACATGAAATAATAAAAAAAAGTTTCCGCATCTCAATGTTCACCGCCGCTGTGGACTTTTTCCCTTATCTGATAAAAAAATACACTACAATCATTGCACATTCATTAAAAGCCCAGCTCAGCTTGATTTTTCTTCAGCTATGTTTATTAAAAATTCGTTTCCGAAGCAAAGTGACTCGATCTACGTCATAAATTACTTTAAAGACAGGTACCAAATGTTTTAAACTTTAAAATGTCGTAAAATAAGCTACACAATTATTGAAAAACAGTTTTTATAGTTTTCTTGGTTTTGAAAAAATATTTTGTTTGGCCCGTTCTCTCATTGGCTGATGTTGGAGATGAGAAACACATTAAAATATGGATGGTCCTACAAACCTACAAATTTATTTTTAGTGTGGATGATTGATTTAGGTATAACGCCTCTTTGAACAGTGTTTCTCTTATAACACGATGTGTTAGCGAGGTGTGGGATTTAGTGTGCACACCACTACTGTGTTAATAGGTCTGCTTCAGGGTTAGTTTTCTCCACCCCCGCCGATGTTAGTGTGGTAGAAGATGATAACGTAAACGTTGCAGTGGAGTGTGCAGCGGTGTCTTCACTGTCCGGCATACTGGTTGATGTGGTTGTGAGGATATTGCTGAAATGATTAATCTGGCTGGTGCAACCTATGTGTGTGAATCAGTCATGACATTGTTGGTGGTCCAGCCAGCTGTTCACAAAATGAAGTCAGTTCTTAATTAAGCAGTGTTAATCACTCTCCCACTCTAGGTCAGTGGTCAGCTACAGAACCTGTGCCCTGAATGCCAGACGTGTGTGCGTCGGAAACATCGACAATTCCGGAGTAGAACAGTCAGTGTCGAATATAGATACAGAATATAACTGCACAGGTATGTATCCAGTCTGTCACTTTCATCATGTGCCCTGTTCATGACCCCGAGTAAACATCCACGAGGCTGTGATTGATAAGATATGTTTTGTTTGTTGTTTAACGCCGCACTCAGCAATATTTCAGCTATCTGATGACGGCCTATATATAATCTGTATAAACAATCCAGTGATTGATGTTATGAGCATTGATCAACGATCCACGCCGTCGAGGTACGATGACCCGTTATCCGAGGACGAGCGCCTGATTTGATAATACATAAATCGCCTGTAACGACAAGCATAGGTTAGTGGAAGCAATCCTAGCCTGGAATCCCCTTGGGCTTGTGTAACTAACATGACATGGCAGACAGTAACTTCATCATATATATGTTTCAGCTGTTCTTAAGGAAATTACCGCTCGTATTTCAGAATCAGGTAAACGAAATTGATTTGCATGCTTCCTTTGTCTTTCATTACGTTCAGGTGTTTCAAACAATAACTACGTTGGTCTTCATTACATATTGGAATGCTCGGACCATGTGTCTCCCTGGTGTTATTGCTGCATGTCGGGCAGTGTATTAGCCCCGTGGACGTACACTTGACAATCATTGCTCGCCGTCATTTGACCTACCCACCCACCTACCTACCTACCTACCCAGCACAGTGTTTGGCGCATGACGCTTGCAAGAGGATGCAGAACAACCCGTTATTGGTCCAACGCAGTTATCACCATTCTTGACTGTCCTTGAAAGCATGTGTCTGTGCATTAGCATGCTTCCCGCGTGTACCCTCCCCCTGGCTGTGCATATGTGGTGGACGCCATGTTAAATGAGAACAGTGTCCATGTGCCGCTTTCTGTTATAGCGCCTACACGCGGGATCCCAGAAACTGACGGAACCAGTCAACTCGAAAGTTCCCCCTCGGCAACAGCTGCCACCCCTTACATACAAAGCACAAATCGTTTTGAACTGACAGATACCAAGACCACAGACGTCACGTCCACGCGCTCGAAGGGTACAAGTGTTCCCACGATGTCGTCTGCACGCAACAATCGTATTGAAATGACAGATACCCAGACCACAGACGTCACGTCCACGCGCTCGAAGGGTACAAGTGTCCCCACGATGTCGTCTGCACGCAACAATCGTATTGAAATGACAGATACCCAGACCACAGACGTCACGTCCACGCGCTCGAAGGGTACAAGTGTTCCCACGATGTCGTCTGCACGCATCAATCGTACTGAAATGACAGATACCCAGACCACAGACGTCACGTCCACGCGCCTGAAGGGTACAAGTGTTCCGCCAGTGTCCTCAACAGACAGACAGACCCTCGTCCCATCCTCAACCGCATCCCGCCGGGAGACCGTTACTGAGGCCACGACGAACGCAAACCACGTCACTAGGTCCACAACGAAGTACATGTCCACAGTTGTCAGACGACATCCTTCAAGCACACCGCGGGTCACTGAGCTACCAATATCCTCCACAGATGACGTCACAGTACCCACATCAAAACTTACGTCTCAAATTACCAGTACAAAATACAAGAGTCTAGTAACAAACACGAGAACCTCCCGAGTTACCCCCCTTTCCATTCTTCCAGGACTGTCCACAGAAGGTTCGCCAGGTTTTCATCAATCCAGGAAGACCTCCACCCAATCAACAGATCACACCGGATATGGAACGAGATCTTCCACTGAAATGAAGAAGTCGAGTTCGCAAATACCAGGGACGTTCCCCACCACCCCTCCAGCTGAGGAAGAGGACTCGACAAGGGATGCATCTAACCCCCAAGGTGGAGAACACGTAACACCTTCTGGGCTTGTTTCATTGTTACATATATGTCACAGTCCATGTCTATAATCAGTATACCGACTGAAAATGTCAGTCATTATGTATATTGACTTTTTCACTCAGGCAGTTTTACATATTTCCTGAAAAATAAGACTGGATTTTAGACTTTATACCGTGTTGTTAGACATACATGGTCGAAAAAACAGAAGGTGCTAAATAAAAACCAGGAGTATATAACATCTGTGTATATGGTACAATGTGACCCTTTCTTTAATTGTGGGCGATGATTGCCAAATGGTCTACATCCCCTCAACACCTTGTTGCGTTGAATCAGCTTATACCCTTCCTATTCGTTCTCTGCCAAGGACTGACAACACGCAACAGTGGTGCATCTAGATGAAAGGGATAGTGAATAGTTTTGACATATATTTTCAAATCTCTTTCAGGTGTGGGAACCTCATCTTCAGGCACTGACAGTAAGTAGCGGATATCTTCTAAATATAATCATCATTGGTTGCGCATGCAAATACAGTTCTACAATCCAGTGTCTGGTGGCTACTTCACGTGTAGGACTAGGCACTGTGTCCTGTGTGAAGATGCCATTTCAATCAGGCTAACCAGGTGCTAACCAGATACTAACCAGGCACTAACCAGATACTGAACAGGTTCTAACCAGATACTGACCAGATGCTTACCAGGTGCTAACCAGGTACTATCCGGGTACTAACCAGGTGCTAACCAGCTACTAACCAGGCACTAACCAGATACTGACCAGGTACTAACCAGGTGCTAATCAGGTACTAACTGGGTACTAACCAGGTGCCTACCAAGTGCTAACCTGGTACTAACCAGGTACTGTCGAGGTACTATCGAGGTAATAAGCAGGTGCTAACAAGGTGCTAACTAGATACAAACCAGGTGCTAACCAGGTACTAACCAGGTACTATCTAGGTACTAACCAGGTGCTATCTCCAGGTAGTAACCAGGTACTGACAAGGTGCTAACCAGATGCTGACCAGGTACTATCGAGGTACTAACCAGGTACTAACCAGGTGCTAACCAGGTACTAACCAGGTGCTAACCAGGTTCTAACATATGCTAACTAGGTACTAACCAGGACTGGCCAAGTATAAACCATGTACTAACCAGGTACTAACCAGGTGTTATCTAGGTACTATCTACTAACTAGGTACTTTCGAGGTAATAACCAGGTGCTAACAAGGTGCTAACTAGGTACTAACCAGGTACTAACCAGGTGCTAACCAGGTTCTAACAGATGCTAACTAGGTACTAACCAGGACTGGCCAAGTATAAACCATGTACTAACCAGGTACTAACCAGGTGTTATCTAGGTACTATCTACTAACTAGGTACTTTCGAGGTAATAACCAGGTGCTAACAAGGTGCTAACTAGGTACTAACCAGGTTCTAACAGATGCTAAATAGGTACTAACCAGGTACTAGCTAGATGCTAATCAGGTTCTAACCAGGTGCTGGCCAAATAGTAACCAGGTGCAAAGCAGGTACTAACCAGGTACTATCGAGGTGCTTAGCAGGTGCTAACCAGGTTTTAACAAATTGTAACGAGGTACTAACCAGGGGCTACCCAGGTACAACCAGGAACTAACCAGGGTTCCTTTGCACAAAGGGATCTTAACGCTACCATATTGCAAATTCAGTACCTTAACATAGATTTATGATAGTCGCTTTGTGCAATCGGACCTTTAGAAATAGAGCAGACCCTACATTGTGGCCAGTTCCCCGTTCTTGTAGTTACCAGTATCAATACTGATGTTGCTTTGTGTGGAGAGGTAGGTTTAGTGCCAGGTGTGGACAATGAGGGACTGTAGACGTGAACCTTGAGCCACCTTTCGATACAACACTTCCGTCAAATTCATGGACCGTTTTCAGAAAAGGTTGAATCACTGCTCTCTTGTGTTGCCCCTTGAAGTAAATTTTGATGTTATAGTCCGAGATAGGGACCTAATCAGAAAGCAAATTTGATTCCGTTGAATGATGGCCCTTGTAAGGGACATAGTACGTGATCATATCATGTGTGTATTAAAGAACGTTGCATGTCCTCCCCAGGTTCCATGGCTGTGTCTTCTCTGTCCGCTGTGGCGGTCATATGGGTCGGCTGGACGATGCACGTCACCATCACCTGAAACCACGGGGCCTGCACAGGAGCATGCACAGGATGTTACATGTCGGTCACATTACAGTTTCCGCGGACTAATATACAGTATCCTGACTTGTGTAGAAGCATCTCCGACATGTCAACACTAGCGCCTGGGATATGCTCCAGCAGGTCCAGACAGCACGGAGATGCTCCTACTCAAGAGGTCTTTGAAATGTCGTATACGACCGAATTATTGGGTGTAATTGGTCGTCCTTTTTGACAGGTCAAATATTCGTCGCGCTCTTTCAACCTAGGACGTTTTATTGGTTATTATTGTTTTTGTTTTGTTTTTGTCACCTTGTATAAACACAATTTGATAGTGATTCATTGATGCTTGTTCATTTTATAGTCAGTATCGTACAATCGACTATGCTTTCAGCAGATTTCTCATGAAAATGGAAATGGTTTTGTCGCTGTATTATATTTGTATTACTGCCTCATGTACCTTGAGCAACGAATGCTACCAAATATATGACACAGTCCTCTGATCCTTCCAGAAAGTGATCTATTCGACTGTCGTAGCTTCCTTAATTTCACAGTGACTTGACACTGACACTCACTTACACTGCAAGACGCAGAGCTGAGGTGCCTGGAGTAGGGCGAGCAGCCAATGCTGGGATGCATACAGAGGGCAGAAAGCCTGGCCGGAAGTGTGTGTGTCACTGCCTTCCGCATCCCATGGATGGCACGCATATGTAAAAACAACCAGCACTTCTCGTGGGAATTAATTTCTCAAGTCATTTACTGTTGATGACCTATCAGATAATCTACTGACTTAGTATTTCCACACATGGACTGGTCGCCTCATTGTATCGTTAGTTTGATAGGAGTTTATGGGGTTTTCGTCATTGTCAGCAAAAAAACCCGGATCAAATAACTGAAAACAGGCTGTGTAAATAACGGTCGCTACAAGTTGTACCTCCGTCCACTACTTTAGGGTACGATGACACACTAAGACAGCCAGGTGAATGGTCATCTCTAACGTCGTCAACTCTCCATTATTTAAAAATAGTAAAGCCGAGGCCCATTATTTTAAAGGAATGGAGAGTTACCCGGGTATTCCCCCACTTGAAACACACCCCTACTCTTACACTATGACAAAACATTTAAACACAATCAACTCTCCATTCCTGAAAAATAATGGAGCGCTCAAACAATAGAAAGACGTCACCGATGTGTTTTTAATCCCCCATCACATTTGTGTTTGCTCTTGTGTCTAATACCTGACTATTACACTGAGATCGGAGATAGATTGTGTCTGTTTCAAGTGGCGATTTGTTTGCGGACGAACCCCAGACCTGCGAGCACCCGGATTGGATTTGATCTTCAGCAACCCATGCTTGCCGTAAGAGGCGAATAACGGGATCGCGTGGTCTGGCTCCTAACTTGGTTGATGCATGTCATTGTATCCCTATATAGGACGTAAATTGATGCTTATGATGTCAACCACTGGATTGTCTAGGCAAGACTCGATTATTTACAGACCGCCATCATATAGTTGGAATATTCTGAGTTACTAGTTAAACAACAAACAATAAAACAAAACATAATAGATCATCTGGTCATGGTCAAGTCCCTACCCCACCCGGTATCAAAGACCTTATGGTCAAGTCCCTACCCCACCCGGTATCAAAGACCACATGGTCAAGTCCCTACCCCACCCGGTATCAAAGACCACATGGTCAAGTCCCTACCCCACCCGGTATCAAATACCACATGGTCAAGTCCCTACCCCACCCGGTATCAAATACCACATGGTCAAGTCCCTACCCCACCCGGTATCAAATACCACATGGTCAAGTCCCTACCCCACCCGGTATCAAAGACCACATGGTCAAGTCCCTACCCCACCCGGTATCAAATACCACATTGTCAAGTCCCTACCCCACCCGGTAACAAATACCACATGGTCAAGTCCCTACCCCACCCGGTATCAAATACCACATTGTCAAGTCCCTACCCCACCCGGTATCAAATACCACATGGTCAAGTCCCTACCCTACCCGGTATCAAAGACCACATGGTCAAGTCCCTACCCCACCCGGTATCAAATACCACATGGTCAAGTCCCTACCCCACCCGGTATCAAATACCACATGGTCAAGTCCCTACCCCACCCGGTATCAAAGACCACATGGTCAAGTCCCTACCCCACCCGGTATCAAATACCACATGGTCAAGTCCCTACCCCACCCGGTATCAAATACCACATGGTCAAGTCCCTACCCCACCCGGTATCAAAGACCACATGGTCAAGGGTACAAGAAAGAAGACAAAGCTTTTGCACATGGGCAGGTGGGACAAATGCTGTAGTAGATCAATGATGTATGTATGTATGTATGTATGTATGTATGTATGTATGTATGTATGTATGTATGTATGTATGTATGTATGTATGTAGGTAGGTAGGTAGGTAGGTAGGTAGGTATGATGCAGATTTGTTTTCAAATATATAGCAATGTCTTGTATTTGCTCAACATTTTTTTCTTGCTAATAGTCGACTAAATTTTATTTGTGATGGATACATGTAATAGTAGCTAGTGATGTACAGTCTTCTGTGAGTCACACACAGTTCCCTGAAATGTAAGCAACTTCCGGATACTGTGACTAGGCCTGACCGGGGGCTAACCGCTGTGATAATAACACGGAAATGAATGTCCTGACTCTGACAGACTGACTTTCAGTTTACAATACATAAACATACATGCTGTGCATAGATGGTCACATAAAATCCAAAGATGATGTGTGTAAACTGCATTTCACTCATCTGGAACTATAACACCGATTAGCTCCCCACAGTATAACTATATATATAGGGGGGGGGGGGGGGGGGGGGTGTGTGTGTGTGTGTGTTAGAAGCCAGTATCATTCAGCCCAGTTCTTCTGAATGGCACTCTCCCGTTGTCATGGTTAAGAAACGAGAAAGCGCCTTGATGCAGTCACCAAGCCTATATTTCCCCTCTGCCACGTTTGAAAATGTCCATTATACCACATAGAAGCTACAGCTATGCCAACGTTTTCAGTGTGATAGTGGCTTTTGGCAAATATCACTCCATCCAGATAAAACACAAGTCGGTCTTCATTACATCCGATGGTGTTTTTAATCGCACCCCTTTTGGCCTCAAAAATGCTCCTGTGGCATTTAAGCAAACCCTTTCAGGCATTAAAAGAAATGAATTGGCGTTACATATTAATAAATGTAGATGACATCATAACATTTTCTAAAACGTTTTCAGAACACTGGAATCATTTCAAGGCAGTATTCAAAAAAATCAAAGAAGCAGGACTCTAAAACCGAGCAAATGTAAATTCGCGACAAAACAAGTCAAAACTACTTAGGGCATATCTTCAGCAAAGATGACATCCATGCCGATCCGTCAAAAATAGATTCAGTCACACTGATCCAAACCCCCTAACAATGTCCATGACATGCGTCATTTCTTAGATTTGGCCTCGTATTATCGCAAATTTGTAGCACACTTTCCTGGCATCGCCTCCCCGCTATATAACCTTCTGAAAAAAACGCGTCTTTCGAATGGTCCAACAATTGACAACAGGCATTCGAAAAGCTAAAGCAAGCCCTTATATAACAGCCCCCATCCTTGCATATCCCGACCAAAACAAACCTTTCATCCTTACAACGCATGCAACTCAGACTGCTATAGGGTACATTTTAGGCAAACTTAATTCTCATGGCATAACGTGACGTTAATGATGTTCTTAATGCATGCCTTTTGACCATACAAGTATCTTCCTTTACAGTTCTGCTTTTAGGAACTACCAGTGTGGGTTGTTTACGTTTCTTTTCGCGTCAGTTTAGGTTATTGCGATAAACCATTTTATATATATATATATGTTCATGTTGTATTTTTTTCAAGTAAGGGTAAATTATGCTTAATGGTCATTTCATATCACAGCCAGCATCTGTTTCAGCTGTGTGGCTCCAGCAGCCTATATTCATCCCCGCTTTGGCTCTAGCAGCCTATATTCACCCCTTTTGGCTCCAGCAGCCTATATTCACCCCTTTTGGCTCCAGCAGCCTATATTCACCCCTTTTGGCTCTAGCAGCCTATATTCACCCCTTTTGGCTCCAGCAGCCTATATTCACCCCCGCTTTGGCTCTCGCAGCCTATATTCACCACTTTTGGCTCCAGCAGCCTATATTCACCCCCGCTTTGGCTCCAGCAGCCTATATTCACCCCTTTTGGCTCCAGCAGCCTATATTCACCCCCTCTTTGGCTCTAGCAGCCTATATTCACCCCCTCTTTGGCTCTAGCAGCCTATATTCACCCCTTTTGGCTCTAGCAGCCTATATTCACCCCCGCTTTGGCTCCAGCAGCCTATATTCATCCCCGCTTTGGCTCCAGCAGCCTATATTCACCCCCTCTTTGGCTCTAGCAGCCTATATTCACCCCCTCTTTGGTTCTAGCAGCCTATATTCACCCCTTTTGGCTCCAGCAGCCTATATTCACCCCCTCTTTGGCTCTAGCAGCCTATATTCACCCCCTCTTTGGTTCTAGCAGCCTATATTCACCCCCTTTTGGCTCTAGCAGCCTATATTCATCCCCGCTTTGGCTCCAGCAGCCTATATTCATCCCCGCTTTGGCTCCAGCAGCCTATATTCACCCCCTCTTTGGCTCTAGCAGCCTATATTCACCCCTTTTGGCTCCAGCAGCCTATATTCACCCCCTCTTTGGCTCTAGCAGCCTATATTCACCCCCTCTTTGGCTCTAGCAGCCTATATTCACCCCTTTTGGCTCTAGCAGCCTATATTCACCCCTTTTGGCTCCAGCAGCCTATATTCATCCCCGCCCCGACCAATATATTGTCATCTAGTCCTTGATATGAATATTATACACTTTTAAGATAAGCCTAGAAACAGAGAAATATGTAATAAATTCGACCTTGTGTACATTTGCTACCGATTTTGCTGGTGCTCGAGTGAAATGTACAAGACTTACTATTGATATCGGGAGACACCACAAAATTCCAAAATCTGAGAGATTATGTACATATTGTAATCTAAACAATATCGAATTCTGTATCATTTCACCACTATATGTACATCCTTAAAAGATATTCGAAAGCAACACAAACCAAATCAATATGTAATTCGACCGTTAGTCCAACAATTAATGGGGACACGGGTGGCCCAGTCGTCTGAGGCGCGGCGATTCGCTGTGCAGAGTTGCGTCCCTTAGACACGCCAGAAACCTATGATTGCGGTTTCTAGGTTTGTCAGCACCATACCCGTGCTCGTGGGTTTCACCGAAGTGGTAAACGTCTGAGACCTGCATCACTTCGGGCTTTCCTCCAACATTAAGCTGACACGCCGTGATATGACTGGAATACTGTTAAAACCCAACTCACTCACTCCAACAATTTATTCGCCTTATGGCAACCTCATATTATCCAGCTATCAAATCTGTTATGTCATATTTCAAATATGCCTTATTGATCATAAATGTACAGAAATGAAACATGTGATTCTGCTTGTACTGTATTGTATCCATCTCATGTGGGCCTAGGAACTATCTTACAATAAACATTTGAACTTAAATGCATCGCTTTTTTAGCTCTTACATTCTTTTGCCATCCCTTATTTAGCTCTAATAGCTCGTCCCCGGTTTAATTCTTACAGCCTATATTCATCCCATTTGTAGCTCTCTAAGGGACTTGAGGCTTCCTTTATTACTCATGGCTCACCGTGTAAATTTCTTTGTTTAAACATACGTAACTTTAATGTTTGGGACTATATGATAGACTACTCTGGGAACCAGACCATGTTCCGCTGCAGAGTGAAGGCAAAGTCATCAGGGGACTTTGGGAACATACCAAATACTCTGTGAATAAAGATTAAATGAAATGTAGTGTGTTTTATGCGTACAGTTTTTGTTGTTGAAACAAGAAACAAACAAATAGTAACATTGTCTTTGGGCATATGCGGGTGTTGGTTTCACTGTAAAACATTTGGTTTCAAAAGTCCTATTGTTTTGCATGATAAGAAACCTGATCGCCGTTCACTCTAAGTGTATGGTGGTGCGACTGGTTTCAGGCAAAATACCAGGCGTTGTGACCTAGATACAATGACCCACGACAGAAAACACTCCAATACAAGTAGTTGTGTACATATAGAAAGTTCTTATATACTTCATACTCGTCAAAGACATTGCTGTAGTTCCCCTCATGCAGATTGACATCGTTCATCACAACAATAGTTATGTAGTTTTATTAATAACTGAATTTACTATTTCCATGGAAGTATAGCACTTTATATGCACGTTATTTATTTTAATAGTTACACTTGTCCGCTGTCTGTATAAGTGTTTATGGAAAGGGCGTTTTGAGTTGGATAAATTTTGCCTAATCCATTTGACCATTTAATGCCAATAAAACATGTTTCAAAAAAAGAAATAAACCCAACTTATTGTTAATGTAATTGGATGTACGTATCCACCCAGGTGTCACTTCAACCGTTGGAGTGACGCAGTCATTTGGGATTGTGAAGTAATACAACGCATTAGTCAGCAGGTCACTAGTTCAGTGCTGGGATGTCACGGCTGTCGATAGAGTTGGAGATAGCGAACTGCCTGGGGTAGAATACCGGGTACATGTATTACCATGGGTTGACGACGCACATAGCACTATAGACGTCAAAATCATAATAAATCAGTGGTATGTTAACCAAAGTAGTTGTTCAAACACGCATTGATGTAGTTGTAGGTCCCACTGGCATATCCACCAGTTACTTGTGTAGTTGGGACGTTCTACTCCATACAGGGTTGGGAAGTTTGAATATTTAGTTCTCATTGAAATTCATTATCAATCCGTTCTTGCTTTGTTTCAACTAACATGAGAATAAAAATAATAATGTGCATTACAAAATACAGAATACAAAACTACTTCTACTGCAACAAGTGTATGCATATAGTTGGGCTGAAGTAGTATGTACTACAGATGATAGAACGGAACATATATATATATGCTGGATATGACGTATCGTAAGATCACTGTACATGTATATCAGGCTAAATATGACGTATCGGAGGAACACTGTGTATCAGGCTAAATATGACGTATCGGGGGAACACTGTATATCAGGCTAAATATGACGTATCGGAGGAACACTGTGTATCAGGCTAGATATGACGTATCGGAGGAACACTGTATATCAGGCTAAATGTGACGTATCGGAAGAGCACCGCATATCAGGCTAAATATGACGAATAGGAAGAGCACTGTGTATCAGGCTAGATATGACGTATCGAAGGAACACTGTATATCAGGCTAAATGTGACGTATCGGAAGAGCACCGTATATCAGGCTAAATATGACGAATAGGAAGAGCACTGTGTATCAGGCTAGATATGACGTATCGGAGAAACACGGTATATCAGGCTAGATATGACGTATCGGAAGAGCACTGCATATCAGGCAAGATGTGATGTATCGTTAGATCACAATAGTGAGTGAGTTTATGCTTTACGTCACATCGGCAATATTTCAGCCATATCGTGACGATAGATCACAATAGATCAGGCTACAATTGACGTATCGGTATTTCATTGTAAATCAAGCTGGATATGACGCATCGTAAGATCATCCAATATCAGGCTAGATATGAAATATCGTTGGATCACTGCATATCAGGCTAGATTTGATGTGTCAGTAGTTCATTGTATATCATGCTACAAATGATGTGTCTGTACTTTATTGTATATCAAGCTACAAATGATGTATCAGTAGTTCATTGTGTATTATGCTACAAATGATGTATCAGTAGTTCATTGTATATTGTGCTACAAATGATGTATCAATAGTTCATTGTATATCATGCTACAAATGATATATCAGTAGTTCATTGAACATCAAGCTACAAATGATGTATCTGTAATTCATTGTTGATCAAGCTACACATGATGTACTGGTCATCCGTTGTATTTCATGGTACAAATGATGTATCAGTAGTTCATTGAACATCAAGCTACAAATGATTTGTCTGTACTTCTTTGTATATCATGCTACAAAAGATGTGTCGGCAGTTCAATGTATATTGTGCTACAAATGATGTATCAGTAGTTCAATGTGTATCATGCTACAAATGATGTATCAGTAGTTCATTGTATATCATGCTACAAATGATGTATCGGTAGTTCATTGTATATCATGCTACAAATGACGTATCAGTAGTTCATTGTATATCATGCTACAAATGATGTATCTGTACTTCATTGTATATCATGCTACAAATGACGTATCGGTAGTTTATTGTATATCATGCTACAAATGACGTATCGGTAGTTCATTGTATATCATGCTACAGTTGATGTATCGGTAGTTCATTGTATATCATGCTACAAATGACGTATCAGTAGTTCATTGTATATCATGCTACAAATGACGTATCGGTAGTTCATAGTATATCATGCTACAAATGACGTATCGGTAGTTCATTGTATATCATGCTACAAATGATGTATCAGTAGTTCATTGTATATCATGCTACAAATGATGTATCAGTAGTTCATTGTATATTATGCTTTAAATGAAGTATCAGTAGTTCATTGTATATCAAGCTACAAATGATGTATCAATAGTTCATTGCATATCTTGCTTCAAATGATGCATCAGTAGTTTATTGTTTATCATGCTACAAATGTTGTATCAGTAGTTCATTGTATATATCATGCTACAAATGATGTATGGGTCGTTCATTGTATATTATACTACAAATGATTTGTCAGTTGTTCATTGTATATCATGCTATAAAAGATGTATCGGTAGTTCATTGTATATCATGCTACAAATGATGTATCAGTACTTCATTGTATGTCAAGCTACAAATGATATATCAGTAGTTCATTGTATATCATGCTACAAATGATGTATTGGTCGTTCATTGTATTTTTTGCTACAAATGATGTATCAGTAGTTTATTGTATATCATGCTACAAATGATGTATCGGTAGTTCATTGTATATCATGCTAGAAATGATGTATCGGTAGTTCATTGTATGCTTGGATGCACATTTTCCCAGACCATTGTATTGTTGGTTAAATCACCATAGCCATGTCAGTGTTTATTCCAGATATCGTGCAAGCACCTGTGTCTACCTAGGACATTGAAATGAAAACTGACCAGACTATTACCCTTATATGCCCCCTGATAACGAAATCTCCTCTACAGTGTTGATATATGTGTGAGAGAATCACGCAGAAGGCTACAGAAGTCTTACCCTGCATGCGTCACCCGGCCCGCACCAGACACAGGGGGTCGGTGACGGCCCGCACCAGACACAGGGGGTCGGTGGCGGTCTGCACCATGCACTTGACGGTCTATGTTCTGTAATCCAGTCATCTGTGGCGTCAATAGAAGGGACAGGTTAAACTAGGACACAAACAGGTCTAATTTTGTTTCCTTCCTTTCGATAGTCGGAAAAGATGAAACGAAACGTTAAAATGGCCATTTTCTTATCAAAGATCAAAGATGAAACCGACTGCGGCAGTTGCTGTCTTAATGTACGTTTTTAATTCGTTATTTTACTTGAGAGTTAAAGCGTTCTAATACATTCCACTCAGCTGGATCTGTTCTGGTTGAATTGATCGGTACACAAGGCAGTGCATTGTCGGTAGGCACCAGGGAACTCACGTTGGATGGTCATTGCTCTAGTAGTTTAAAGGGCGATCTGGTACCCTGTCTAGATCTACACATTGGGAAAGCTGACACACTCTCTCTGTGTCATGAGGAGACCCGTTCCCTGCTGGATTGATATATATAACTTGAGTTGACCGATAAAGAACTGGAGTTTGAACATTTTGAATAAACATTGCCAGGACTGCCAAAATGGACCCGAGCCTTGTCTCCCTTTAAGCCGTTCATGAAGCCGAACATTAGAAGTATTTCGTTTGTTTGATTTGAGTAGAGTACAACTCACTCACGCAAGCAGTCAGACACTCACTGAATCATTCGCTCACGCACGCACTCACTCACTTACACAACCAAGCAGTCATGCACTGACTCAAGAACTCGTTCCCGCAATCAGTCACTCCCTCAAGCACTCACTCCCTCACACACTCACCCAGGCACTGACTCACATACTCACTCATTTATAAAGAGAACAAACAAATACATTCATTATTCCCTCTGTTAAATCATCCTTTCATTTGTTTGTTCATTGAGGAAATAAGGTGTACCCCTGCGGCAAAATGTTTATGGTGTGACGGGGACTATCACTGACTCAGCGAAAACACCAGCTGCAGTAACACTGTATTCTACCTACAATGTATGTCTTTATGACATACTAAATGATATATACCTGAAGCAAAATACACCAGCGTGTATGATAACCTGAGAAGTCAGTCTGTGCCCACGCGCGGATTACCATGCAATAAAAATATGTTCAGGTACCACTATGAACATAAACCGCTTTGTAATTCAATTATCACATTTAAAGATTTCATGTTTCATATTCAAATTAATCTATTCAAAATATAGATAAAATTTGTTTCTTAAGAAGTATGCATCAAGACGCGTCGTGTGTTGGTTCTCATATATTTTAATATAATTTGATAAATTTCGTTCATATTTTCCTGACCATGTATTTGATAACGAGATATTTCGCTATTAGCGTTTGATTAATCAAAATAAGGAATCTAGTTTTCGTCATTCGTATGAGATATTCCGGAAATAGTTCGTCTTTCCAATACTACTGATGAGTGACGAATCATTTCGTTTTTCGTCACCATAAATGCATTTCACACCAGAGAAAGGTAAGATTTTTTAAATGTATTTCACTGAATAACACACTCGGAAATTGAAGTAGAAGTTTATCATATTTGGTAGTCATCTTAGCATCTTAGTCACGCTTAGTTTTGTTCAGAAATCTACCATCTGTTCACTTTTGAGACTGGAAGTACATAGTTCCTTCAGTAGAAACCTACAGTTCAACGTCTGAACCGTCGTCATATAGCTGGAATATGGCTGAGTGCGGCGTTATTACTTTGTTCGTCCTCTAACAAACATGTCACACTATACTACTAAGACAAAAGTTCTTGTTGAATGTCGGAGTAACGAAAGACGTTGGGGTCATCATCCTGCGTATAAACCTACTGCTAAAGGTTTGAAAGACGAATAACCAGTAAAGGATTGGTCATTTATTAGAGGAGTTGGTGGGCCGCTGGGCCGCTGGGCCGCTGTGATTGTTTTACGATTGCATCATAAAAGGCTGACCCCCCTCCCAAATATAGTTGTGATAAATAATATCACCGGCCCACCAATCCTATAATACATGACTAATGAAGTATTCCTTTATTTGATTTGTAGATGTGTGTATGCATCATCTAGATCTGTGTCAAACGCCAACAACGAACTAATTTCCGTTTGCTTCTGCCATTATGGCTGTATTTGCCAGGACGTTTACAGCTTGCTGTAAAACTATTTCCAAAATAGGAACCAGGGTTTCAGACAATCAGACTTTCCATGCCGTACAAACAGTTTTTACTCCTTTATGGACTATAAAGTTGGCTGACCAAGGTCAAGAACTGTTAATGAGCTGGATGGGTGAACAAAGAGATTATGGAACAGATCGCCGACATCACCCGATTCTCTTGCCCTCAGATATCATTGCTTTCTCAAGAGCAATCTCAAGTTGGATCTAATTTCTCCCGGCAAGTAACTCCCACAGAACATACAACGACAATCTCCCACAGAATTCATTAACGTAACCTTGGCGCAATACATATGGCTAGGACTGTTTGTTACGCAATTATCACTTCTACATAATCAACTTCTCGAATCAATGAGATATGTTACGACGTCAACAGGGTTTGTCTGAAGACTCGTATTTGAGTATTAGTTTTTGTAGATTATGCAATAAACAATTCAGATAAAATAAACACACTAAATTAATTTAAGCCGCCATTTAGATAATTATTTTGAGGTGTTCAAAACACATACATGTGTCTTACGAAACGTAAATTCACACCTGGAAAAGACATATTAAAACCTGTTTTCCCCTGAACGATTCATCTGGACCCTTAAAGTGTTAAGAAAGCTGTGAAATTGACACGTAAAAACATAGTCTGTTGTGCTACCGGCCATGCCCATGGCCATACCGAGCAGGAGGTAAATAACGAAATGTACACATGTACACCCATGAACGGAAGGAGTACGTCATGGTACTTTGTTGTTATTATACAAGAAATTGTTTTTCAAGTAACACACTTAGCAAATGGACATTTGATATTTGGGTGGGTCGAGGGAGGAGGTGGTGGTGGTGGTGGTGGAGGGGTTGCTGGTATTTTATTTAATCAAATAGGAATTGCCTGCCACCAAATTTACACTTCATCAACATGGTTGGTCCGTTACTTTCATTTCGCGGTATGAAAAAGGTAACGCAACATATTGAAACAAGCTATCTCAGAAACATGAAATTTCATGACCAGATGTTTAAATAAAAATTGAAATATTTACATTAATCAATGATGATAATGTGTGTCAAAGGCGACATCTAGTAATCCCAACAATAATATCCTTCATGTATTTCTGCCCCTGGCATGAGATTGCAACAATACATCGCTTCTAGGTCGGTGTTACCTTGAAGTACTGAGTCGGCAGGTGTAGCATATACAAACACCACGATAATACATGGCTAGAGATGATGACGTGTTGCACCTCATATATGTCCTAACACGATTGTAATACTCTTAACCTTCAAACCAGTACGGTGAAGGTGTTTAGGATCTTTGGATTGAGGTCTTGAGTGAGTCAAAGTTTAATATTGTCTGCGAGGCTGTGAGAAACAATCGCAGACAACAGAACTACAACACACTTGGAATGAGGCCAAATGTGACTGTGGTGTGATCTAACGTATTGGAAGGTGATAGCCTTGAACATCACTGAAGCAATATTCAAACAACTATATTTGTTTAATCCTAAAGTATGCCGTCTCCCTGGTAAAGGCGTTTCAGAGAATTATATAGTGGAACTTCCATTGTAGTTTCAGACACATTGCAGACAAGCAATATCCAAGGACACTTATTATGATATAGACATAATGTATGCTAGTAAAAGGTGTTTACCTCAAAGGATGTGGACATTTTAACTAAGCAGTGACAGTTGTGCAAAGATATAATGACAAATTGATCCACATGTTTCCATTAAACCTTTAACCTACTGCCAAGCCTTGTTCTCGTGACCGGTACTTTCAATTCGTATTGTTAATATCACTGTCTATGAAAACAACCCCAAGGGTGTGATGTTCCGATAGCGTCACCAGTGACGCGTGACGCTCGATCTCCACGTCAGGTGACTTATAACGCCCCACCGCCAGTGAATCGTGAGAAAGTCTGAGCTGATTACCCGGCCATCCAGTGTCTCAAACAGGCCTTTGAGGAAACTTCAGTCTGAACGCCGGTCACGGGACGGGAACCACTCCAAAATATAATTCTTCCAAGTTTTACAATCGACGGGGATATTGTTTCGCTATTGCAGTTGCTTCCTGCTACTCGTTCCTTCATCGCTACAGTGTCGGACACCATGCCCCGGCTTGTGCTTACCGCAGTGGGGATAGTCTTTGGTTTAGGTAAGAATTTACATTTAATATTTTTACATATGCTTTACCAACAGTTTGAAAATAAATTAAAGAAAATAGAGCAAACTGTCAGCGTCATGACGTTGATTCGTTATTTTCTCCATATTGCATAACAGTTTCTGACTGCCTGTTACACAATGGCGTGCTTTACTTACTTATCCAATAAAAATTACAAATTATTAAACATATTGTGTGGACATTTAGAAATCAGTTGTATGCATTCTTTTATGCATGATGTACTGATGACGATATTAAGTCGTTTAAGAACATATGTTGACGGTAACTACCATTTTTGGAAAATATTTGTTTCAATTTTACGTCTTTAGGACCCTTCA
Source organism: Haliotis rufescens (assembly GCF_023055435.1). Lineage (NCBI taxonomy): Eukaryota > Metazoa > Mollusca > Gastropoda > Lepetellida > Haliotidae > Haliotis > Haliotis rufescens. The sequence goes on along the minus strand of NW_025964334.1, from coordinate 39,803,291 downwards.
CAATTTAAATACTTTCTCAAACACCAGGAAGACGTTCTTAATTTTAAACACTTTCTCAAACACCAGGTAGACGTTCTTAATTCCAATCTTGCGACTTAAACAGTATTACTATCAGTTGAATAGTTGAACTAGACAAATAAAGCGATGAGTTATGGCGCCAGCAACAATAGGTCACAGACTCCGCCCACTACAGAAGCTCTGTACCTACACGAGAAACGGAGATATGAGAGACAGTTGAGGCGGAGCTTTGTCACTGGACGTACCGAGGTTAGGAGTAGGGGCAGTGTACATGGTGGCGTTAAAATGACCTCTGATTCAAAACTTGTTGGAGTTGCCAAACAAGTTCGGATCCAGCATTTTTAACAGGGAGGGGTCCAAAATATCTAAATCACCTCCCAAGACCCCCTGGATCCCCTCCTCCTCAGGATCCGCCGCCCAGGACATTTGACCCGAGCCAAATCCCTCGTTAACTTTGACCAGAGCACGGGGAGGGGAAGGATGAGTTCAGGCTAAAACGGCACCTCAGCAAAACGTCACCAATATCTTGTAGCGAAAACGGCACAGTTTTCGCTTTGTGACGAGGTTCCGTTTTCGCCAATCTGTGATGCTTTCGTTCGGTGACGTTTTGCTGAGGATTATTGCTTGGGGATTGAGTAAGCGTTAGTTGTAGGGTCGATGAAACACTGGGTGTGTTGTTCATTGAACATCACCATACCAAAGACGTATATACGTCTTGGACCATACAAACCAGATTTGGCACCGTCAGATTTCGACCACTTTCTTTAAGAAAGATCTTTCGAGCAAGCATTATTTCATTATTACGACATTTCTACAGTAACTGCTATTTGACACCGTAGATACTGTGGTGACCGGGCTGTTATTATGAAACAATTTTTGTATAGCTTATAATCCATTTAGTACTTCCAGCCATTGCTGAATAGTATCAGCTGCACCGCAAACGCATTGATTAAACATGTTTTCAATTCAGACATTAATTGTTTTGTGTGGATACAGGTCCTCCAAATTTGTGTACGGGTCATCCAAATTTGTGTACGGTTCATCTAGATTTGTGTACGGATCATCTAGATTTGTGTACGGATCATCTAGATTTGTGTACGGTTCATCTAGATTTGTGTACGGATCATCTAGATTTGTGTACGGATCATCTAGATTTGTGTACGGATCATCTAGATTTATGTACGGATCATCTAGATGTGTGTACGGATCATCTAGATGTGTGTACGGATCATCTAGATTTATGTACGGATCATTTAGATGTGTGTACGGATCATCTAGCTGTGTGTACGGATCATCTAGATTTATGTACGGATCATCTAGATTTATGTATGGATCATCTAGATTTGTGTATGGGTCATTCAAATTTGTGTACGGATCATCTAGATTTGTGCGCGGATCATCTAGATTTGTGTATGGGTCATCCAAATAAAGTACGGATACTCCAAATCAGGTCCGGATCGGAGAATTTTAGGTACGAGTCTCCGTGGGGACACATCGCCTGGTATCCTTTCTACATACATGGCTAGCCTATGACCGTATATTTCCTGTCGTGAAACAACCCCCATAATGCAGGGCATACCACCTGTTTTCCCGTAGTCCAGTTACTTACCAGAAAAGGGAGAGACAATGCTATTCTTGCCCCAAGACATAAAGTAATGGTATAAAGTGTTACATATTTGTGTAGCTGTCCTCAAGTATCAAGCTGAAGTAGTCGTTTTGGTATAGGGAAGTACACGTGTACCCAGGTGTCCAGGCGTTGTACGCTGACATGTACCCTTACCTCAACCAGAGTACACAAATTACCATAGCTTGGCAGTATATGTTTGACACGAATGGATGGAATAGACTCGCCCTGGCTCCAGTGACGGACGTAGCAAAGCCGGGGTATATTTGTATGTTTCGAGTTCCCTTAAGATACATTTCAGTGTGCAGGAAGGTGCCCTGTAAGACAGCAACCCCCTTCAGCCTTACTAAAGTACTTTGATGAGCAGCTACCTGTGGCTTTCGACTTTCCTACAAAATTGAGCACGCCGTGATGTTATTGAAATACTGTTTTAAATGCCGTTTACCCTACATTATTTCTTGATGTTATAAAGTTTATATATAGTCCACATCAGCTTTGTGTGTCATTGTTTTTATTATTAGCACAGCAAAAAAAGTTGAAATATCAGTATGAAGACTTTCGAGACCTGATCTGACGAAACGCCTTAATTTCGTGAGCGTTCTTGTGTGTGCGATGAGCCGATATACTAGTATATGATTGTCTTCTAGTGTAACGTCTACAGGAATGGAGATGATAGCATGTCGAGATAAGCTTGATGTGAATCACATATCTTCTTTCAGCCGTGTGCCATGGCCTGACGGAGCAGGAGTGCAGACAGTTTGACTATCTCAACAACTGTTACACAATCATGCAGAACTCCATCGCATCGGCAAGGAACATGACAACCAGCTGCAAGTAGGTTATGCGCGTCCGTACTACAGATTCCTTGATTGAACGTTTTCCAAATGTGTCTCTATTTGTCGCTGTGTTGTCTATCGGTGTCGTCATTGTCATGTTGTCCACCCGTGTCCATATTTGTCACTTTGTTGTCTGTCTAACTTTGTCTTCATTTATCACGTTGTTGTCTCACTGTCCGCCCACCCGTGTCCATATTTGTCACTTTGTTGTCTGTCTAACTTTGTCTTCATTTATCACGTTGTTGTCTCACTGTCCGCCCACCCGTGTCCATATTTGTCACTTTGTTGTCTGTCTAACTTTGTCTTCATTTATCACGTTGTTGTCTCACTGTCCGCCCACCCGTGTCCATATTTGTCACTTTGTTGTCTGTCTAACTTTGTCTTCATTTATCACGTTGTTGTCTCACTGTCCGCCCACCCGTGTCCATATTTGTCACTTTGTTGTCTGTCTAACTTTGTCTTCATTTATCACGTTGTTGTCTCACTGTCCGCCCACCCGTGTCCATATTTGTCACTTTGTTGTCTGTCTAACTTTGTCTTCATTTATCACGTTGTTGTCTCACTGTCCGCCCACCCGTGTCCATATTTGTCACTTTGTTGTCTGTCTAACTTTGTCTTCATTTATCACGTTGTTGTCTCACTGTCCGCCCACCCGTGTCCTTTTTTGTCACTTTGTTGTCTGTCTAACTTTGTCTTCATTTATCACGTTGTTGTCTCACTGTCCGCCCACCCGTGTCCATATTTGTCACTTTGTTGTCTGTCTAACTTTGTCTTCATTTATCACGTTGTTGTCTCACTGTCCGCCCACCCGTGTCCTTTTTTGTCACTTTGTTGTCTGTCTAACTTTGTCTTCATTTATCACGTTGTTGTCTCACTGTCCGCCCACCCGTGTCCATATTTGTCACTTTGTTGTCTGTCTAACTTTGTCTTCATTTATCACGTTGTTGTCTCACTGTCCGCCCACCCGTGTCCTTTTTTGTCACTTTGTTGTCTGTCTAACTTTGTCTTCATTTATCACGTTGTTGTCTCACTGTCCGCCCACCCGTGTCCATATTTGTCACTTTGTTGTCTGTCTAACTTTGTCTTCATTTATCACGTTGTTGTCTCACTGTCCGCCCACCCGTGTCCTTTTTTGTCACTTTGTTGTCTGTCTAACTTTGTCTTCATTTATCACGTTGTTGTCTCACTGTCCGCCCACCCGTGTCCATATTTGTCACTTTGTTGTCTGTCTAACTTTGTCTTCATTTATCACGTTGTTGTCTCACTGTCCGCCCACCCGTGTCCTTTTTTGTCACTTTGTTGTCTGTCTAACTTTGTCTTCATTTATCACGTTGTTGTCTCACTGTCCGCCCACCCGTGTCCTTTTTTGTCACTTTGTTGTCTGTCTAACTTTGTCTTCATTTATCACGTTGTTGTCTCACTGTCCGCCCACCCGTGTCCTTTTTTGTCACTTTGTTGTCTGTCTAACTTTGTCTTCATTTATCACGTTGTTGTCTCACTGTCCGCCCACCCGTGTCCATATTTGTCACTTTGTTGTCTGTCTAACTTTGTCTTCATTTATCACGTTGTTGTCTCACTGTCCGCCCACCCGTGTCCATATTTGTCACTTTGTTGTCTGTCTAACTTTGTCTTCATTTATCACGTTGTTGTCTCACTGTCCGCCCACCCGTGTCCATATTTGTCACTTTGTTGTCTGTCTAACTTTGTCTTCATTTATCACGTTGTTGTCTCACTGTCCGCCCACCCGTGTCCATATTTATCACTTTGTTGTCTGTCTAGCTTAGTCTTAATTTGTCACGTTGTTGTCTCACTGTCCGCCCACCCGTGTCCATATTTGTCACTTTGTTGTCTGTCTAACTTAGTCTTAATTTGTCACGTTGTTGTCTCACTGTCCGCCCACCCGTGTCCATATTTGTCACTTTGTTGTCTATCTAACTTAGTCTTAATTTGTCGTTTTGCTGTCTATCTGTGTCTTTAATTGCCACGTTGTTATGTTGCAGTGCCATCCTGACGTATATAGAGTGTGTGGAGTACGTGGCCTGTGAGTGCAAGCTGACCACCGTCCCCGGAGTAGCCAACCAGCTGACCTACATCGTGGGGTTCTACTCGTACCAGCAGTGTCAACAGTGTCAGTACTCCATACACCGCCACACCGCATTCTGGAAACGCGCCTTTAAATACTCTTCCAATGTATATTTAAATGCAAATGGACAGATAACTCCCTTAATCCTTTCTCACTGGGAACGCTAATCCCCAGATTAAGGTTGATCGTAGGTTAAGGCAGACAAGACTCAGTTATGACAAAGCCAAGGTGGTAAACACAAGTTATTGGGGATTGCAGTCGGGTGGGACGCTAGTATCCCATGCACATGGTTAGAACCGTCTTCAGTTGAGGTCACAGGGCAACATGGGTGTTGAGTATGACTAATACTTGGATTGCTTGGAGTTCAAGTTGTCAAGTACTTGATTGCCTGTCCGATCAGATATACTGATGCTCTCTGACCATTGGTTTGCATGGTCCGCGATTCTGATGGACTTGTAGTATACCAGACGGTGCAGAGAGGATCAACACTAGCTTTCCCACAGGAGCCAATAAATCAAACAAACCTCGACTAAACAACCAGTGATCGATAGTGTGAGCATAGGTCAATGTCCGGATAATCGCCAGATATGTTCATTTTCACAGCCATTGTGACCACCCGATCCCAATATCACCCAGTGTGGACATGTACATTCATGTTACCCGGATGTGAGTGTATGACCAGTAGTGAAACACTGAAATAAGATGTAATTATATTCGCGTGCGTCTGAAAATATAACACTTTCCGAATGGATGATTATGAAGTATTAAATACATTCATACATAAACACCCGGGCACCTACTCGATCAATCACACAGTTGTCACAGATAATCACTATCAGATCTAATAATAAAAATCAGCATGATATTCTGTTGCGCATAAAATCCTCCCTGGGGAAATGGCAGGGGTTAGCTAGCACAAGAGTCACACAATGGATAATAATTTCCTCATAAAGCTTAATACGCACACGGTAATTTACATACCTGGAACACATACATTCTTTCGCCCTTTAGCGAGTATACATGGTTCAGTGTGCACAGACGTGTCTTAGGGTCACTGTATTATCAACATGTAACATTGAGCTGATGGCGTCAGGAGGTGCTAGCTTGATGGAAGGTGGCAGTGTTTGGAGGCTGACAGTCGGGGTTTCATTCAGCCAGGTCAACACTTGCTGTACTCGGTTGTCTCCCCTTCCAGTACACTTGACGTCATGTAGACATCATTGTCACCCACTCCATTCTTGGTGTAATACTAGCTACACACCCCCTATAACCCTCGTATTTATATACATTACGAATTATTTTTTGAAGTATTTTGTTTCTATTTTGCAGACACTGGTGAATTTGTTCCCAACAGAGGAATACCATGCTATGGTAATGCTACATGACTATGACGTGTTCCTCAGTGGTCTTGTGTATCAACTTAGCATTCATACCAGAATATCTGGAATTTTAAGATTAAAATAAACAATATTTCTTATAGTACCCGGGGCAGAGATCTTTCTTCAGTTCACTTTTCCTGTTTTCAATAATCGCACTTAATGTTCGAACGGTGAGCTATATTATACATTATATATTCTTATTCAGTCGCGGATCCGGGGAATGGGGTGTTCTGAGGGTGGACGCCCTCTTGTTTAAATTTAAAAAACCCCAATCATCCTACCTTTAAACATGTTCATTTGGTTGTTAAAGTAAAATTAATACCGTGTTTGGGATATTTTGGGTAAGCTTTTGGATGGACCCCACCCCCAATGAAGTCTAAATGGACCCCACAAATCCTTTTTTTTAAAGCCAGAAGCATTTGAATCCTCCAGCTGTCCGTCTCGTCAGATCTACTGTTTTCATTCACTGTATCCTTGGTACAACACTCTCTATGCGACATATACACGGCGTACTCTCAAGTACAAGCTTTCAGTTTTAGTCATAATATTCACCTATCGCACCATCCCAAGTTTGATTGTGACATGTTTGTTTTCTTGTAGATAACGCCACTGGTTCCGTGACTGAAGGAGAGTTGTTAGTGCTTGCCACCTCAGTCGGTACGTATATCTCATAAAGACTGTGTGCTTGCCACCTCAGTCGTTACAGCATCTTATCAAGACCGTGTTCTTGCGACCTCAGTCGGTACGTACATCTGATAAAGACTGCGTGCTTGCCACCTCAGTCGGTACGTACATCTCATGTTTGGCCAGACTAGATGTTACCTGATACATATTTAGCCAGACTAGATGTTACCTAATGTATATTTAGCCAGACTAGATGTTACCTAATGTATATTTAGCCAGACTAGATGTTACCTAATGTATATTTAGCCAGACTAGATGTTACCTAATGTATATTTAGCCAGACTAGATGTTACCTAATGTATACTTAGCCAGACTAGATGTTACCTAATGTATATTTAGCCAGACTAGATGTTACCTAATGTATATTTAGCCAGACTAGTTGTTACCTTATGTATATTTAGCCAGACTAGTTGTTACCTAATGTTTATTTAGCCAGACTAGATGTTACCTAATGTATATTTAGCCAGACTAGAAGTTACCTAATGTATGTTTGGCCAGACGAGATGTTACATTGTGTATGTTTATATGTTCTTTCTGCAGGTCCACTCGTCCTTGACCTTGAGGCGGAGTGCAATGGTTTCCAGGCGTGTTACGTTACCTACGACACCAAGGCCGCCCTCGCTCTGCACGAGAGGAACCTCGTGTCTTTATGCAGGTGAGTCAGGGGTGTTACATTTCTACCTGGAGTGAGTGATGGAGAGAGTGAGTGAGGGAGGGAGGGAAGGAATGAGGGAGGGAGGGAGTGATGGAGAGAGTGTGTGAGTGAGGGAGGGAGGGAAGGAATGAGGGAGGGAGGGAGTGATGGAGAGAGTGAGGGAGGGAGGGATTGAGTGAGGGAGTGAGGGAAGGAGGGAGGGAGGGAGGGAGTGATGGAGAGAGTGAGGGAGGGAGGGTTTGAGTGAGGGAGTGAAGGAAGGAGGGAGGGATGGGGTGTTCACAACACAGTGTTTTTACAGAATAGTCTTGCTGAGGGTCAGCATAATATCGGCGTTTTAATCACTAAGCTACTCACCACATCTATCCTATTTTATGTGTACATACAATTCCAAAGAAATTACGAGTTTACGAAACCTACTCACTTGATCTTGCATTTACAAACCCGTTTATTTGTCAACTCTTTCAGGATTCATTTTAGTGTGTTTATAATTACGCTTTGGTAATAATGTCGGCATAAAATCGTCATCGATTTCTGAGAAGTACTTAGTTGAATCTTAGTCATATGTGCTGTATATTCCTGTTGGGTATTTGCCTTCTTCGCCATCCCAGGACAACTACACAATTGTGAGCTTTGATCTACCTGGGCGGTGGGACAGCTAAGTTACACACTGAAGACCCGGGTTCGATTCCAACACGGATACGGGCAGTGAAACACATTCTTATGTCAGGAGCTTTCAACTCAGCCCTGTTACAGAAAGCATCGTTGAGGCTCCAGGGATCCCCCAAACCTCTATAAGCTGTGTAAGGGCCGAGTGTAAGTTCATATTATCATATCCCGAAAGCATGAATAGTTGCTAATGATTTTAAACACAACTTTGGTTTGACCTTACAGGCTGTCCTAATACAACTGTGTAGACGCATGCCAAGTACACGACAATTTGAGATCGTTGTCAAAACATCCTGACATTTGATTTTGATTTCTCAGTTTTGACATGTGATTTCCAGCGTCCTTGACGAGACTATCGTCTGTCTCGAGAACGCCGCCTGCGCATGCGGTGAGAGCAACAATACCAAGCTGATCGAGGACGTCGTGTACAACAACCAGGTTCATACACAGACCTGCTCCATTGGTGAGTGTGCTCAAATACATAAGCAGGTTCATACATAGGCCTGTTCCATTGGTGAGTGTGCTCAAATACATAAGCAGGTTCATACATAGGCCTGTTCCATTGGTGAGTGTGCTCAAATACACAAGCAGGTTCATACATAGACCTGTTCCATTGGTGAGTGTGCTCAAATACACAAGCAGGTTCATACATAGGCCTGTTCCATTGGTGAGTGTGCTCAAATACACAAGCAGGTTCATACATAGACCTGTTCCATTGGTGAGTGTGCTCAAATACACAAGCAGGTTCATACATAGGCCTGCTCTATTGGTGAGTGATCGCAAATACACAAACAGGTTCATACATAGACCTGCTCTATTGGTGAGTGTGCTCAAATACACAAGCAGGTTCATACATAGACCTGTTCCATTGGTGAGTGTGCTCAAATACACAAGCAGGTTCATGCATAGGCCTGCTCTATTGGTGAGTGATCGCAAATACACAAACAGGTTCATACATAGGCCTGCTCTATTGGGGAGTGTTCTCAAATACACAAGCAGGTTCATACATAGACCTGCTCTATTGGTGAGTGTGCTCAAATACACAAGCAGGCTCACACATAAGCCTGCTCTATTGGTGAGTGTGCTCAAATACACAAGCAGGTTCATACATAGACCTGTTCTATTGGTGAGTGTGCTCAAATACACAAGCAGGTTCATATATATACCCGTTCCATTGGTGAGTGTGCTCAAATACACAAGCAGGTTCATACACAGACCTGCTCTATTGGTGAGTGTGCTCAAATACACAGGCAGGCTCGTACATAGACCTGCTCTATTGGTGAGTGATCTCAAATACATAAGCAGGTTCATACATAGACCTGTCCTATTGGTGAGTGTGCTCAAATACCCAAGCAGGTTCGAACATAGACCTGCTCTATTGGTGAGTGATCTCAAATACATAAGCAGGTTCATACATAGACCTGTTCTATTGGTTAGTGTGCTCAAATACACAAACAGGTTCATACACAGACCTGCTCTATTGGTGAGTGTGCTCAAATACACAAGCAGGTTCATACATAGGCCTGCTCTATTGGTGAGTGTGCTCAAATACACAAGCAGGTTCATACATAGGCCTGCTCTATTGGTGAGTGTGCTCCAATATACAAGCAGGTTCATACATAGACCTGTTCTATTGGTGAGTGTACCATCTGGATTAGGCTTACCATCGATGGTATGGCATTTCCTGATATATAATCTTGACGATCCTTGTGATAGAAGTACCTTTCTGGATGAGGGGTAACATCGATAGTAATGCCTGACATATAATCTTGAATATCCCTTGTGTCAGGATTGAAATTTCGTCATAAGACTTCAATGATGTGGACGTTTTGTAACATGATTTCCTGATCTGTTTACAGTTAAGCCCGATATCCTTCCCAAGAAAGGCATCCTGTGCTCAGGTCAGTTCGTACTTTCAAATATCGCGTGGGGTTTGATTAGTGCTACTGGGCATGGACGAAGTAAACCATGCCTTCGTAGTGGATTCATACAAGCAGACACCACTCCTACACCGTTCACACACAACAACCTTTTTGACTATCTGATTCGTAATTAAGCTGTCTTTTACAACAATGTGTGAACTTCCCGAGGTGTCACTTGTAAATACATAAGATGACGAGACATAACGAAACTACATTTTGTTGGTGCAGACAATGGCACGGCTGTGGCTCAGACTGTGTGTGACACCAAGAACCCAATCTACAAGTGCTTCTTGGAACTGGACAACACTCTGGTGAGCAGAGGAAACACGCAGGACGTCAGGTGCCCGTGAGTCGTCCATCTAGCTGTCCAGTATGTCTGTACGTCTGTCCACCCTTGATGGGCACGGCGGGGAAATAAAATCGTTTGACCACGGGGCGTTCACGTGCAACATCTTGGATCAACATATCCAGGCCGTTATGTAGACACAAATCTTAATGAAAACTTTTCGGGGAATGAATCTTTTGGTTATTTCGAGGTATATTAAAACGATAATAACAGTTATAACAATGCTACAGAAGATGTCTGTGCGTGTATTTTGCACAGGGCTCTTAAGACGTACATTCAGTGTACAGAAGAGGTGGCGTGCGAATGCGGCCTCATCCGGGCTCCTAGCGTCTACAGAGCTGTTACTGTCGTTGCCGCCTCCTTCAACGACTCCAACTGCGCTGCCGGTAATATTCAGTCACATGTGCTTATGTCGAAATCATGAGTTGCGATGCTGTAAGATAGATGTCTGAATTACGTTTCGTATAATTAAATTTGTAGTGCTTAAAGTTATATTTTCTGTTCTTGCTAAATGGTGGGAATTGAACAATTTAAAAATCTGAATATGCTACTCACCAACACTGAATTATTTACAGGCCTAGGAGAAACAGATGGAACAAAGCTAACTGTATCACAAAATACATTGAACCGCACATTCAATGAACCATACGTTAGTCATGAATGAATTATTTGTTTGTAATTTGTTTTCCTCTATATAATTCGATAGGATGTTCTGTAAAAATGTTTGAGAGAAAAGCAGATTGTGACATGTACGTTTTTGTTTTGTAGTTGCTGGCCCGGTGAACATTGTGTCTGGCCTGGCGTGTCCTGGTATGTTGTTGTTGTCGTGGCATACGGACAGACTTTGTTATTTTTTTAACTTTTTGTAATATTTGTCAATCATCACATTTAAAACACATCATGTAAAAGCGTGTTGCCTGTTGAATTGAAATGTTGAAAATGTTGAAATGTATTAATATGTTTAGATGGCACTGGCACGCGGGAAGATGAAGACCGCCTCATCATCGCCCTGTCTGAAGGTGAACACATTGCTTCTTACACATTACTGGTTCTCACGCATTATTGCTTCTTTCACATTACTGGTTCTCACGCATCACTGCTTCTTACACATTACTGGTTCTCATGCATCACTGCTTCTTACACATTACTGGTTCTCATGCATTACTGCTTCTCACGTATCACTGTTTCTTACACATAACTGCTTCTTACACATTACTGCTTTCTACCAATATTACATGAAAGAAACTGTTAGGTTAGGTTTTCATATAACCTTTTCTTAAGTGCTCAAATTCTTTCTCTGCAGCTGTCTATAAGCACAGAGGACACAATGAGATATGTACATGACTGTTGTAGAGTGTTGACTACTGGGAATACACGGCCGACATCTGTAACAGGAAATATACCCTGAAACATTTAAGAAATGACTTCCACTTTGTGCGAGTTCATTGGAGTATATAAACCTACATAGGGTGAGGGCCAAACTGAATGGACTTCGGAGCTTTCGACGACGTTCATACAATGTTTTGCCCTCACTCTATGAAGGTTCATACTCCAATGAACTCACACAAAATGAAAGTCAATTCTTATAAAAAATAATTGTATCACTATTTTGTACCTCAAAGGATCTAGATCTATACGCAATAGGCCCCTATTTAGTACACGTGAATTCATATTTACACTGACAGCCATACAACAACCAGCTGTATCGCGGATTAAAATAGATCCCCAAAACGAGAGGTGACATGAGCTTATGTATACTCAACATGCTCAACAGGAACAACGTTTTTAGTTTCCTTACAACAAATGTATTCAGATAATATCCTCTTTAGGTGATAAATGTCTGCTAAGATCAACCTAAGGAAGTCAGTCACAATGACAGCGCGTCGGTTACATGTTTTAGTCATCATTGATCAACTGGTCGATCATTGAAAGGTGATTAAAGATGTGTTAATTAGACACTAAGGTAAATTCACAGATTTCTGTAGACTGTCACTGTCAGATTGGACACGGATCGAGTCGATACTTCGATAATTTGGATGTGCATTTCTTCGTTTTGTTTACTAACATGGTCGTAGCGAGGATATTTGTAAACGATCATGCAGTCAAACTCTCTGACGTTGCTCAATGAATACTGAAACGCTGAGTTTAAGATCACTGGATCTAAATGATCAGAAACAACGCTTCTGTATGTATTCGTGCAAGGGAATTCCCAGGGGTTTCCCCAGGAATGTGGAAGTAGTCCGTCAATGTCTACGTCATTTCAAGAAACACAGTCTCAAATGAAAAGAAAATATTGATAGTTGTTTCATAAAAATGTTCTGATTCAGGAGTCACATGTCTCACAATATACACATTGGAGGTTATCCGAAGGAGGCTTTGGGGGTTTCTTGAAATCCCTGAAGTAGATTCTGTGGGATTTCTAGGGTCCATGCTTGTTCAATGATATACATGCTAGATAATTATAGGCATTATATAAATATAGTTACATGTTGTGTTTACAGATCCGTCTGTGGTAGACCTGTATTCTACCTGTCCTGGGGTAAAACCCTGCTACAATACTCTGGACAATTCAACAGGGATAGCACTCTTTGAAAAGAATATCAAGAAACTTTGCGCGTGAGTCAACGATCTGGCAATTAGAGCAGCCCATGATAAGTATCCCTTTTGCATCATGCGTTGTTTAATTTACTGATGGTCGTTAATCCAACTTGACAGATGAAATACATCGGTCACAAGAGTACACTACCCCAACCGCCCGTTCCAATTTACAAGTCTGAGAGCTGCGTAAAACAAAATGCAGATTTGTAGCTGTACAGTAAACCTATGAAACTGCATTGCAGAGGCCAGAAGGTGTTTATAGAATGCATGGAGGAGACGTACTGTCAGTGTGGGTTGTACGATACACAGAACGCCACCGACTTCCTGACTCTGCAGCGGGACAACCACATGTCGGCATGTTTCACGGGTGAGTATCATCGGACATCCTGGACAGTTTTTAGGGGCGGCGTAAATCAGAAAATCCTATTATTGTTTCAATCACACGGAATCCTTACGAATGTATTATTGCACATATGGCGATTTCAAGAGTTCTAATTATATTCATTATGAATCAGCAATATGAGGAAAGCCTCGCTGTTTGGTATAGAATAATAAATAGATATAAGACTTTTTTTCACATGAAAGGAGACGATAGTCTTGATCATCACATATCACCCTTAACTGGGCCTTATTTTATATTTCAGATTCAGTTCTACGGGCTGACTTCAAATGTGGTACGTGTCTCCTTGCTGTTTGTTTGTCTGTTGTTTACCGCCGCAATATTCCAGCTATTTGAAGGCGATCTGTAATCAGACATTCCAGAGATTGATATCATGAGCATCGATCAACGCAATTTGGAAACGATGACATGCATCAACAACATCTGCGAGCCTGACCACCCGATCCCGTTAGTCGCTTCTTACGACCAGCGTAAGACCTATGCTTACCCGGATCTTCACGGGTAGTCTCCCTGCTGATTTGTGGGGATCTTTTAACTCTATCTAGAATGGACCACGAAGCGGAGCTGTTTCGACTTTTATTAACATTATAACAGCAGATTTGTCAAATAGATGTCATGGCTCACGTCTCCCTTCTATAACCATCTCCACTGAATATTATTGTGCAACGATGTGTTCTTCAGAAAATTTGTGGATGGCGTTCGCTGGTGTACTGTTGTTGAAATATTGCTAATTATTACAAACTTAAAATTATTCACAACATAATGATTTATGACCGCAAGTAACTTACTTTTCATAACATGGTGATGATTTGTTATTCCAGCATACGGATCCATAGGCTTCAAGTGCACAGACAACACTGACTGTCAGATGGTGGTGAACTCCGAGTGTGGCTCCAACGGCATGTGCGCATGTACAGCAGGGCATATCTATGATGCCGAGGACGATCCCATGACATGCACCAAAGGTCGGTGTTTGCATCTGATGGGCAGTTACACGCCCCCCGACATGTAGATATCCCCAGATTCCTTTAAGTACTGCTCGGGCGGTGTCACAGCTCATTGTTTGTAATGGTACATCGACGGCTTTTATTGGTCACCATGCTATTGACCACTGGTTTACATGGCTAGATTTGATTATCTATACACCGCGGTAATGTAGATGCAATATTGTTGACGGTAGCGTAAAACAATATTCACTGACTCGTCTCAATTAGCGCTTGAGGGTATCAAGCTACAATGTATCAATGCCAGAACACTTACTGACCAACTCTTAATGTGACTTTCGCCATTCAATGAAATCAAGTCTTAAAGGTAATAAAACAGCACGTGCCACATTAGCAGTGTACGTACTATGGCTTAACCCAGATACGGATTAACTGTTGAACTGAGCACCATATGTGTTGTTTGGCTTATTCACGACAATGTTGTAATCCTAGTTCTCTTGTTGATCACGTGGTCGGGCTCCATAATGCGTATATTATTCTTTATGTGATAGTCTGTCAATGTGCATAGTTTGGAGGTCACAATCAGGCGAAGTTAGGCATAATTGGTGGCGGAGAGTAGTTAGATGGGTGACCGTGTTCAGCAGCTTGACTTTCCTGCCGCCACACTGAAGCACATGTAACACATGTGGTGTTAGGGATTTTGAAATCAGGCAAGTAATAGGGCGAAAGTGTTTGGGATCAGTCTCTTTGGGAGACCATCCCCTGTATCCAAAAGAGAATCAAACAGTGAAATAATGGTGTTTGGATACAAGGAAACCGATTTCGAATACTATCAGGCCCTGGTACCGTATTAAATTTGGACTTTTTAATTTCATTATGCAGGCAAAAATGTGTAAAGAAACACAACAATGATGACCTTATTGTTTCATGCACTCTATCATTGTAATCCTCTACCCATGGTTCCTCGAGGTTACAGTTAGCGGGTCATCTTCCCGAGGCAAGTGAATTAACTGACTGTAAAAGTCCAGTTTCCACCCTTGTCGAACTAGGCTGGTATTATGGAGTTACACTTGGCTAGACTAACGAGACTATGCATAGTCCAATCAAAACGCGCACCGAAATCGAAATCCGGTTCGTAAAGTGTCATGCATAGTTCGGTCGACTGCAGGATTTGCAAAGCATGTGCACCGCTAACTCGTTGTCAACAAATATTTTCTCTATCTTTTCATGTTTTTGATCAAGGTGCTCACGTGATTTGATGCACCTCGCGATGTAAAACTCGTTTGATCACAATCTTGATTATCGATCAGATCGTCCTGACTGGGCGCCACCGTTTTGTTTGAAGCAAATGTTAGTGATACGAGAGGTTGAATCTGATTGGTCAATAGGAGAGGGATAGAAAGGGCATTAATCGTAATAGCCACTGGTGGCGCTACGATCGAGCCCAAGAATTCCAGGCTAGTTCGCCAAGGGTGGAAACTGGACTTTTAAAGTCAGTTAACTCTCTTGCCTCGGGAAGATGGCTTTTCCTTAGGTGAATTTGTTTGTTACCCTTTTGTGGTTCAATGTCTTTGGATACTGTATAGAGTGCCTCCAGTGTTCGAGCAGCAGCACAGACGCATCAGTTTGTGTCATGAAAAGAACAGAGAGTTGCATTGAGAGAAACAGTAAAAATCATTTAATTTATGAAGTTAATTCTGCGGAAATGATCGGTAAATCACAGATTTGATTATGAAATGACATGAACAAAATTACAAGGGATCCGAAAGATCATCGACAGAAAAATAATCGGAAGAGGGGGAAAACTGAAAATATTCGAGACTGATAACATCAGGGATTTAATTTTGTGAGCCTATGAGTGGGTCATCAGTGTCAACTGCATCAGGTAATTCAGGGAGAACAATGCGAACGTCCATTTGCAATTACGGGTTTGCTACTGTTGGAACGAAGGGTTCATGCAAAGCAGACTGACGGATTAGCTCACCACCAGAGCATCCGCCGGAGCTGGTCGCGAATATTCTGCTCTGTCAGGTATGCATACATTGGCATGGCTTTGTCCCATCGCTGCTTCAATAATTTGCCATTTATTCGTGGTGTTTCTGAACATCCTGTTGCTTTCGCACACGCAAGAAGTGTTGGTACGTCCGAAATATTCTTCTTCTTCTTCTTCTTCTCTTCTTCTTCTTCTTCTTATTGCAATAATTATTACTACTACAGATATGAGAGGCACCATCGGGTATTCGTGTTCCAACAACGCAGACTGTCAGTTGATCGGAAATTCTGAATGCGGCATTGGTGGCGTCTGCGCATGTCAGGGCAACTTCCTCTTCACAGAATTAGATTCTACATGCAAAGAAGGTATGTTTGCAACATCGTTCAGTTTAACCACATTATCAAGTATCGTTAACATTTGTTTAGTGAGAGTGTATGAGAGGATATGGACCCCTCTACCCGAAGTTATTCATCTGTATGTAAACTAAGGATCTGTGTATGACAGTTGCTGATTGGGGATCATAACGACGGTGATTGCTGCTGTGTAGTGGAGAGTGTTGCTGTTGTGAGGGTGATTGCTGCTGTGTAGCGGTGACTGTTGCTGTTGTGAGGGTGATTGCTGCTGTGTAGTAGCGACTGTTGCTGTTGTTAGGGTGATTGCTGCTGTGTAGTAGCGACTGTTGCTGTTGTTAGGGTGATTGCTGCTTAGCAGTGGTACCAGTTGCTGTTGTGAGGGTGATTGCTGCTGTGTAGCGGAGAGTGTTGCTGTTGTGGGGGTTATTTTGCTGTGTAGTGTAGAGAGTTGCTGTTGTGAGTGTGTTAGCTGCTGATGTAGTCATGAAATCATGATTAATGCTGCAGAACGCATCAGGATGTTCGATCCAGTTCCTTTGCAGCGTTTCTACTATTTGTTTTTGTCTCTTGTGGAGAATAATATCAAACAAACTAAACTAAATGTTCAAACCCGAACTTCTATATCTTCATTATGACGACTGATGTTATATGACAGATCTCACAAATTTCTTTGTTTCAGTTTCAAGTGCCATGACTGTGAAATCAACAACTGGTCTTTTGTTCGGATTATTTTTTTTGTCATTTTGTCATCTGTAGTGACGCGGCCATATTCAAAGTTTATGCTGTAAATTAGGCACATTAATTTTATATTAACCATGTTCAGTCAGACACACGCAGACACACACACGCACATACACACACGCATACACACACACGCCAGCTTCCCGAGGCAAGGGAGTTAACTGACTATAAAACTCCAGTTTCCACCCTTGCCGAACTAGGCTGGTATTATGGAGTCCAATCAAAATCGCGCACCGAAATCGAAATCCGGTTCGTTAACTGTCGTGCAGATTTCGGTCGATTGCAGGATTTGCAAAGCATGTGCACCGCCGATATTTTCCAAATCTTTTAATTTTTTAATCAAGGTGCTCACGTGATTTGATGCATTTTGCGATATAAGACCCGTTTTATCACAATACACACACACACACACACACACACACACACACACACACACACACACACACACACACACACACACACACACACACACACACACACACACACACTCCCTCACGGACACAAACCGTATGGACGAACATATAAAATAACGCACGGATAACAGGAAACAATCCTATCACATCCTTACCGAGGTCGAGATAAGATAATTCAGTGGTTGAAGCATAAGGCTCCTGCACTATGCGCTCTTTGTCTGCCCTAGCAGCTTTGATATGTGAAGTAAAGACAGCTATTTTAGCAGTCAGAGACATTCCATCAATGTCATCGCATATCCTTGCTTGACCAAGGTCCGTGGTGGGACCAAGGGCCTGGGACCACAATCCCTGCGACACGTCATTAGAAGAATTGCAAATGAAACTTGAACTTTCCAGACACGTATTCCCACATGATCAATTTGGCAGCATTGATGTGTGAGAATACACGTAAGTGCTACAGTGACCTTGTTAAGGTAGAGGACCTAAATATCCCGACAGAATCCTTATCGGCGCTGTGGTCTTATAGGTACCCACTTGTGTCGAAGAACTAGTTACCCTTCATAACTTTTTATGGTCGCCACGTCTCGAATCAGCAAAGTGTCACATTAACTTATACTCGTTTTCTACATATTTCACTTTTTATTGACGCCATGTCAATAATCCGTTGCTGCATATTGTCTTCGTCTAGCATGTCACTTGTTATGTATTGTCATATTTTCATAAGGTTTAATACATATCTTGATATGAAGCTGGGTTTTGTGTTGATTTACCATCATCTTTGAGTGGCTCCTTGGAAGTGTATTTCTATGGCGGGCTATGGCTGAGATAGTCAGTGAGCTTAATGTGGGAGGAAATCCTAAAAGAATCCAGGTTAAACACGCATCCTAGTGATAGGTGCCTTGAAGCTGGACTTCTAGAGAGTGCGTCCTCGTGGTAGGTGCCATGAAGCTGGACTTTCTTGAGAGGGCGTCCTAGTGGTAGGTGCCATGAAACTGGACTTCTCGAGGGCGTCCCAGTTTTGGGTGCCATGAAGCTGGACTTCTAGAGAGGGCGTCCTCGTGGTAGGTGCCATGAAGCTGGACTTCTAGAGAGGGCGTCCTAGTGGTAGGTGCCATGAAACTGGACTTCTAGAGGGCGTCCTCGTGGTAGGTGCCATGAAACTGGACTTCTAAAGGTCGTCCTAGTGGTAGGTGCCATGAAGATGGACTTCTAGAGAGGTCTTCGAAGTAGTAGGTGCCATGAAGCTGGATTTCTTGAGAGCTCTTCCGAGTGGTGGTTTGGGCGACATGACAATGTAAATATATTCATTTAGGCTTAGAGAACAACCATTTAATGTTCGAGGGGTGTGGGTATGTGGGTATGTTTTTTTTATAAACAGCTCTTTCTACCGCTTGCAGGATTCCCAGTTTCATAGAGCCACAGGTACTAGTTAATGAGTTTAGAGTAGCTGAGGCCGCAGAGAGTGTCTATTTAGAGTTCATGAGACTAATTGACTTGTTAAACGTCTGTTTGTATAGGGAGAATTGTGGGTACACCGATTGGTAGTAACTAGACTTGTGAGAATCTTAAAATATTGGTTGAAAATATTGAATAATCGCACAGACAGATATACTGAACTGCAAACAAACTTTGCACATTAGAAAATAATGTGATTTTATATTAGTTGTACTGGTTCAAACCCCAATAAGCACAAACACATAGCCCAAACGCATCGTTGTTGTACCTGTAATTTTTATTGGCAATGCGCACGTGTTTTTTGAGAAAATGCGAAAAAATTAAAATCACGAGATGTCATTGCTGGTAGAAATGCACGTGCCACAGGGCCATAAAATCTGCACAGTAGCAATGTCAATCATTCACATTGTAAACAAAACACACTTGGAATGCCAAGGCTAACATCAGAACAACGTAGCGAGCTATTGGGATGGTCCAGATGGGGGCCACCTACACGTTGCAAGAACCGTTGGCTCTTCCTGTGTGGCGTTGGAAACTTGTTGCAGCGTTTCAGACAGACTGGAAGGACATCGGACAGGCCCCGGACAGGGAGACCACGGGTCACTACGCCACAGGAAGACCTTCGCAACTGCTTCCTCACAGTGACATCATCGGAAGTGAATGCTTTGGGTCGGCGGGTGAGCACACACAGTGACCAGACGACACTGACCAGCAGGTACCAGGGCCCATAGACGTTTCAGGGGACAGATGTTGACGCAGACAAATACGATGGGCTAATACAGTGCGACGGTGGCAGCATCGGGATTGGCAAAGCGTCATCTTTACGGACGAAAGCAGGTTCTGTTTGTTTAGAGTTGATGGAAGACACCGTGTTTCCCGTCGCAGAGGTGAACGGGCAGTTGCTTGCTGCGTTCAAGAAGTCGTTCCTAACGTGGGGGTGGCGTTATGGTGTGGGATGGAATTTGTGAAGACCTTGCAACGCCACTCGTCGTCATCAATGGACACCTCATTGCGCAACGCTATAGTGCTGCCCTACCTCCAGCAACAACCCCGGGGTGTTTTGAAACAACACGACAAAGCCAGGCCCAACACAGCTTGTATCGTAGTGGACTTTCTTGCCAACAACAACGTCAACATCTTTTCGTGGCCGGCATGTTCTCCTGACTTATCACCACCCCCCCCCCCCCCCCCCCCCCAACACCACCCCCCACCACCCCCCCCCCCCCCCCCCCCCCCACCCCACCCCCATTTGAGTCCGATCAACCCAACCCACCCCAATGGAGTCCGACCAACCGACCAACAGGCAAGGGTTGATACAAGCTCTACAAGATAAATGGAACCGCTTGCCACGTGACCTCATCTGACGTTTGAAGTTTTCCGTCCGGTGCAGTCTTTGCATGTATGGAGGCAAGGGATGGCCACATTCGTTATC
Source organism: Haliotis rufescens (assembly GCF_023055435.1). Taxonomy (NCBI): domain Eukaryota; kingdom Metazoa; phylum Mollusca; class Gastropoda; order Lepetellida; family Haliotidae; genus Haliotis; species Haliotis rufescens. The sequence goes on along the minus strand of NW_025964334.1, from coordinate 39,782,746 downwards.
AAAGTGACACATTTTGTGTTTGTTACCACTTTCCGTGTTTTAATTAATTGCAGTGACAATCTGGACAATTGAATTTTCATCTTCCGATGATTTTGTTTGTCTGGTGTACAATATTTAATATTTAAGTTTGAGTTGTTCAATACCTTCTGGAATTGTTGGTTTATAAAATATACTTCACCTCAAACGTTTTTGTTCTTTTTATTTTTTTAATTACAGTCACTTTAATCTGGTGCAAAGTTTCTTTTGCCGACTCTTTCTGATTAAGCAGACATAGTCATTTGTGCTTTGTAAATTACATTATATATCTGTCTGTGCGACTATTTAATATTTTCAACCAATAGTTTAAAATTCCCACAAGTCTAGTTACTACCAATGGGTGTACCCACAATTCTCCCTATACAAACATAGACGTTGTGGATATTTGACATGTAAAATACGTTTCATGAACCCTAAATAGACACGTTCTACGGCTTTAGCTTCCCTAAACTCATTAGCTAGTACCTGTGGCGATATGAAATAGGGAATCCTAAAAGCGGTAAAAGGAGCTGTTTTAAAAAAAATAAATTATCCCCACATACCCACACCCCTCGAACATTAAATGGTTGTTCTCCCACTCTAAATGAACATATGTTTTATATTGTCATGTCGCCCAGGCTCTGTCGGAGATGTTCTCAACCGTAACCAAACCCGACTGAGCGTCGGGTATTCGAGCAGAACACCACGTATCTGCAGGTACAGTGCCGGGGTTGACCTGGTATCAGCAATCCTTGGGACCTACAACGGGGTACGCAGAGACACCGACGAGTCACTGGTGTCTGACAGTTGTCTTTTCTTGCTGTGGAGTGCTGCTTGGATTAGTTCGCAACGATGCTGAATCCGCTTGCCTGTATTAGTCTTCTAGTTATCCTGGCGTGTAAGTACCAATGTATATCCAACGCATGGATGAATCCTACTGAAGTTAATAGTTTGTTCATCAAGTAATTACGTTTCTGAAGGTGATGGGTTGAGGTGTGGTAGGGGCGTGGTCAGTTGTCGTGACGGTCAATAATAATCCTATAATCCTATACTATAGTATTATGATGTATTGAAAGTTAATCAGTTATTGCTGATGTGTCAGTGAAATTTTATCTGACTGAACCATGTGTTGTACTTCTGCTGTACACGAAGAAGAACAAGATGTTTATTTCTCATGAATCACCGTGGTGACATAAAGGAGTTGACAAGAGCGACACATATACAAAGAAATGAGACAATTGTTAGGGGAGCATACGCGGTCCACATTTTACATACTGGGCTAGTCGTAAGAGAAGAGGTTTATAAGAACAAGTCATAAGTGAAACACATATTTCAGTATTTGGATATTTACAATTCATGGCATTCTAGTGTAAAATGAAATTCATCACCAATTTTAATTTTACAGAGAGAGCAAAGCCTGTCTTCCCTATTGAGGTTATACCAACTACCAGTTTCAATTGGGAGTCGGTGGTTGGTGGTTTTGATTTTAGTCAGCCAAATGCGTAAATTATTGGTTAAATAAAATATATCTTCTTCTACTGCGAGGATCGTGGTGATGGTGATCAACTCCCCGGCTACACATAGAATGTGTATAGCCACGCCAGGTCTTTACAGTTTAGGATAGAAATATAATGACAGACTGACCTATAAATATACAAATAGAAAGATTATGGTTTTAAGGCTAACATTAACAGTTATTTGTTGTTGGAAGACCCAGTCACTTAGCGAGTATTGCTTATCCGTAAAACAACTGACGATACATTTCTATAGTTGTACTCGATGTTACTTGTTTCTGGATATTCCAAGTATCACATTTTGTTACAATTTTAACTTACCCACTCATGACGCATCTCGGTGATCCCGCAGTGAATGACGATATGGTGAGCTAGCTACCATAGACGTGCTGGTGCACATTAGAACTTGGTCTATCTGAGCTTCTCCAGAAGTGAAGGGGACAGGGTCACAAATTATGCAACCCTTCAGTGACTTAATGTATTCCGACGTGATGTTCTCGAGTTCACAGTCAACAAGCAGTTTATATTAGTAAGGGATATTCCAGCAGCCAGTTTATTTCAAATTAACCTACTACCAGTCTGTGTTTGTGTGTACAGATAGATGAACGTGTTGTGTATGTAGGGATGTAGGTCTAGTGTACACTCACCCGCATCCACCTTAGATAGATGAACGTGTTGTTTATGTAGGGATGTAGGTCTAGTGTACACTCACCCGCATCCACCTTAGATAGATGAACGTGTTGTGTATGTAGGGATGTAGGTCTAGTGTACACTCACCCGCATCCACCTTAGATAGATGAACGTGTCGTGTATGTAGGGATGTAGGTCTAGTGTACACTCACCCGCATCCACCTTAGATAGATGAACGTGTCGTTTATGTAGGGATGTAGGTCTAGTGTACACTCACCCGCATCCACCTTAGGTAGATGAACGTGTCGTTTATGTAGGGATGTAGTTCTAGTGTACACTCACCCACATCCACCTTAGATAGATGAACGTGTTGTGTATGTAGGGATGTAGGTCTAGTGTACACTCATCCACATCCACCTTAGATAGATGAACGTGTTGTGTATGTAGGGATGTAGTTCTAGTGTACACTCACCCGCATCCACCTTAGATAGATGAACGTGTTGTGTACGTAGGTCTAGATTCAGTCTGTGTTTGTGCAATCTCCTCTCCCTATCTACCTGGGGTAGGTCAACGTGTTGTGTATCTAGTTCTAGCTCCAGTTTGTATTTATGTGTACAGTCCACTTCCTATATACCCGTGGTAGGTCAACGTGATGTGTATGTAGGCCTAGGGCAAGCCTGTGTTTGTGTACACACTCCTCTCCCTATCTACCTGTGGTAGATTAACGTGATGTCTATGTAGGTCTAGGGCAAGCCTGTGTTTGTGTGCACACTCCTCTCCCTATCTACCTGTGGTAGAATAACGTGTTGTATAAGTAGGTGTAGGGTCAGCCTGTGTTTGTGTGCACACTCCTCTCCCTATCTACCTGTGGTAGATTAACGTGTTGTATAAGTAGGTCTAGGGCCAGCCTGTGTTTGTGTGCACACTCCTCTCCCTATCTACCTGTGGTAGATTAACGTGTTGTATAAGTAGGTCTAGGGCCAGCCTGTGTTTGTGTGCACACTCCTCTCCCTATCTACCTGTGGTAGATTAACGTGTTGTATAAGTAGGTCTAGGGCCAGCCCGTGTTTGTGTACACACTCCTCTCCCTATCTACCTGTGGTAGAGTAACGTGTTGTATAAGTAGGTCTAGGGCCAGCCTGTGTTTGTGTACACACTACTCTCCCTATCTACCTGTGGTAGATTAACGTGTTGTATAAGTAGGTCTAGGGCCAGCCTGTGTTTGTGTACACACTACTCTCCCTATCTACCTGTGGTAGATTAACGTGTTGTATAAGTAGGTCTAGGGCCAGCCCGTGTTTGTGTACACACTACTCTCCCTATCTACCTGTGGTAGAATAACGTGTTGTATAAGTAGGTCTAGGGCCAGCCTGTGTTTGTGTACACACTCCTCTTCCTATCTACCTCTGGTAGGTCAACGTGTTGTGTATGTAGATGTAGTCTGTGTTTGTGTACACGCTTCACTACGTATGTACCATGAGCTGTGTGATAACAGGCGAATAATTGGTACTGTTCTACAAAGTCTAGCCATGAGCCACATCCAAATATGTGATGAGCATGATAAAGATGCATAAAGATGGTATCTGAATCTGCGATGACGTCAGTGTAACTAAATGTTGCCTTGCAGGCGGAGTGGGCGCTATCAGCCTGGAGGAGTGTGCCGCCTATGACTACGCCAGCCAGTGTTTCCAAACCTACACCAGGAAAGAACAGGCGGCAGTTACACTGTCACAAGTCTGCAAGTATGTATGATTTGTATGCATGTGTAATTATAGCCTACCGAGTTTAGACACAGGTAGTGAAACGGTGTCGTACAAGATTGCTCTTGCAAAGGTCAGCCATGAAAGGTCAAGCTGCAATAAGAACAACAACAACAACAACAACAATAATAATAATAATAACTTAAACGACATGATGGTGTAGCTCGATCATTTTATTACCGTCTTCGCCATGCTTGTGGTTTTGACGCAGAGGTCTACCCATTGTACGACCCGGAATATGTAGGGGGTGTCATGGAAAATGATAAGTAAACAATTCTTTGGAATAGGCCCATTTACAGCCTCAGACTTATCCAGGCCAGGAAACCTGATCTTGTCCTTTTTGATCTATCCAATGAAATCATTTATATTATTGAATTTTCTGTCCCTTTTGATACAAATGTGATTGACAAAATTGAGGAAAAACATGGCAAATATGCGGAACTCGCTTTCGAAATGTCACGCTTGTATCCCAAGTACCAAGTTGTCCGACTCCCTATTGTTCTTGCTGCCTTAGGTTTGGTACCTCCCAATCTGTTGACTGACATTGGGAGAGTACCCGGGTTTGCTACCATGAATACAGCCCTTCTGACAATCTGGGTAATGCAGAAGGCTGCAGTGTTGGAGAGTCTTCACATTCTCCGAAAGTTTTGGGTGGGTTTGACTAGGGAGCGCTTCCTGGGAGAAGTCCAATTCGCTGTCTGGGCTGCGTGTAGAGGGGGCAAGGGCCCTGAGCTGATGATGAGCCTAACCAGCCTGACTGTGCCAGGATCACCCAAACCCTCTTTGCTGCATTTTCTATTTTGATATGTAAATAATAATAATAATAATAATAATAATAATAATAATAATAATAATATTTAGGGTCTTAGACGTTACATGTGTTACAGTGTTATCATATGTTACATGCGTGATATGTCACATGCTTAAGCGTGATATGTTACAGGAATATGTTTGTCAGATGTCATACCCATTAATGTGATACATGTTACCTGCATTCCTGTGATATGTTACATGCATAAGTGTAATATGTTACATACATAATTATATGTTACATACATCCTTCGACGTATTCCAAGCATTGCTGTACATCACAGCATGATTAGTTGCATCGATCAGTGAGATATGCCAGTAGGACGGAGTCTGTTGACCAAATGTATCATGGCTCAAGGTACCGAATGGAATACTCGGTTTGTTCGCTGCCTTTCCTGCTTGCTGAGCGCGGAGTCCGGCTGTAATGGGGGATCCCTCTTACAATCTCCCATAATACGGTCATGCTTTTCTGATTCGTTGGTTTACTGACCAAGAAAAGGAATAAAAATAACAAGAGGAGCATACATATTTTAATCACGCCATTTCTTTCAATGAAAAATAACTGAGAATAGAATAAATGAGAGTCACCTTTGGATATATGTCCTATCTATACTATGTAATTATCGGTAGATGTAATTATTACAAATTCACACTTCATGTACAACAGCAAATAAGGCTTCCTTTACGTACAGAAAGTAACATGGATCAGGTGTGCTGAAATACTAATATCAAGTCACATAGGGAACCTAGCATTCCTTCGCTCTATTGACGTGTAAACGTCTAGCTGGGTCAAAAGTTCGACCGTCGGGCCCTTTCACTCGAATGATCCCGGCTCATGATTGCCAAGTAGTTTGTTTTAAATGGACGTACCACCTAGTACTGGAAAACCGCCTGTCACCGTGTCACCATGAGATACATGCGGCCAGTCGTCACGCTAGATTGTTATCTCACTAGGCATGAGGAGTGAAAGGCTCCATCCTTTAGCACGAATAGGTTTCTTGAGAGGTATTTTTATAATTGATAAAGTTTAAATATCAACAACCATTTACATTTGATGTCAATCTTAGAAACCCACTTATCTTGAAGCACACAGAAGCCGATGTTCATTGGTTAGATAATGGTACATATTGGAACATTGTGAACATTTCAGCACAATGTGTGTCTTCTGGTCACTATAAGCCTTTTGTGAATAATTCAATACATTATAGATTATGCTTCGGTGTTTCAGATTGTGTTGATATATTTTGGTATTTCAAGATATATGGACATATAATTCATTATCCAATAACATGCTAAATCATTATTTACAAAATAATTTGAAGACCTCGTTAACGTTTGTAAGCGCCTTAAAAGTAGGAGTATATGAAAATGCACTGTTACTAAACACTATATACTTGAAATCACTAATCTATTCAAAATAAATGTCTGGACAGCTGACGACTAATATATAAAACTCAATTCCCCAAGTTTTCGCCCTGACACGATTTTGTACAAAATACATATAATGTGTGTCAGTGCACTGGGCATGCAAGGTTTCATGATCAGTCTAAAGTACATACGATGTTTCAGCGCTATCAAGACGTACATCTCGTGTGTGGAGAATGTGGCATGTGAGTGTAACCTGACGCTGAGCTACAACGTGGCTAGCGCCCTCACCTGTATCGCTGAGTACTACTCCTACAAGGACTGCGAGGCATGTAAGTAACGCCACTGTGAGGCATGTAAGTAACACCACTGTGAGGCATGTAAGTAACACCACTGTGAGGCATGTAAATAACGCTACTGTGAGGCCTGTAAGTAACACCACTGTATGGCATGTAAGTAACACCACTGTGAGGCATGTAAGTAACGCCACTGTGAGGCATGTAAGTAACACCACTGTGAGGCATGTAAGTAATACCACTGTCAGGCATGGAAGTAACACCACTATGAGGCATGTAAATAACGCTACTGTGAGGCATGTAAATAACACCACTGTGAGGCATGTAAATAACGCCACTGTGAGGCATGTAAATAACACCACTGTGAGACATGTAAATAACACTACCGTGAGGCATGTAAATAACTCCACTGTGAGGCATGTAAATAACACCACTGTTAGGCATGTAAGTAACACCACTGTGAGGCATGTAAGTAACATCACTGTGAGGCATGTAAGTAATACCACTGTGAGGCATGTAAGTAACGCCACTGTCAGGCATGTAAGTAACGCCACTGTGAGGCATGTAAGTAACACCACTGTGAGGCATGTAAATAACGCTACTGTGAGGCATGTAAGTAACGCCACTGTCAGGCATGTAAGTAACGCCACTGTGAGGCATGTAAGTAACACCACTGTGAGGCATGTAAATAACGCTACTGTGAGGCATGTAAGTAACGACACTGTGAGGCATGTAAGTAATACCACTGTGAGGCATGTTAGTAACGACACTGTGAGGCATGGAAGTTACACCACTGTGAGGCATGTAAATAACACCACTATGAGGCATGTAAATAACACCACTATGAGGCATGTAAGTAACACCACTGTGAGGCATGTTAGTAACGACACTGTGAGGCATGTTAGTAACGACACTGTGAGGCATGTTAGTAACACCACTGTGAGGCATGTTAGTAACGACACTGTGAGGCATGGAAGTAACACCACTGTGAGGCATGTGAGTAACACCACTGTGAGGCATGTAAGTAACACCACTGTGAGGCATGTAAGTAACACCACTGTGAGGCATGTGAGTAACACCACTGTGAGGCATGTAAGTAACACCACTGTGAGGCATGTAAGTAACACCACTGTGAGGCATGTAAGTAATACCACTGTGAGGCATGTAAGTAACACCGCTGTGAGGCATGTAAATAACGCTACTGTTGGGCTTGTAAGGACCATCATCGCATCACAGCCGTGATGAAATGTAAGTTCATCTTCCACAACACAAGTTACTTGTCTTGTACTTGTCATATTTTTAAACAATGAAGCCATTAAGAAATTCGAGAAAATACCACATAATGCATTATCAATGCAATCCTGTCAAAAGGTTTTCTAAAAGGAGCAGCATGCAGGTACTATATCTACTAGTTTTGAATACCAAGGTACTACACTGAGTTAGCGTCACCGTCATAGTCTGTGACAGTTAGATACAGAAGTGTCATGTGTCAAACTGGTGCCGCTGAGAGACCTTCATGGTCTCTTGTCCAAAAGCATTGCCACACAAGTTCATTACCTTGAAAATCCAGGAACCGATCACCATTTCTTATCTACATTGACTGATGTAATGATTTGAACGAATGAGAAAATGTTTTGTTATTAATCTCTTAATGCAGATGTTTAAACCAGGAGCATGCTGTTAGATTCTTGAATTCTCATGGTAGTCACAGTAGAATTCTGTTCATATATTTCAAATCCCAAGGGTACAGAAATAGTTTGTTAAATACAGTGTCCCTATTCTACAATCGTTTCTTGCCATTGGAGGTTGGACATCATAGGCAATGCTCTGTGCAAACATATTCCACCTGTGCCCAACGCCGTAACGAGTCGGTAACACACCCAGTAGGCATTTCACATCATAGCAATCATAGCTAAAATGCATAATTACAATACTGAAGGTGGCATGCAGTTGACACGAGGATACCTAACCAATGAGAAGGGAGAGTGATCAGATGTGCCATCTCCGTCAACCATGACCAAACACCGCTGGTCAGAGGGTATATGGTATATGTAGAAACATCAGTGGGTGGTTTTCTACCATGACCAAACACCGCTGGTCAGAGGGTATATAGGTTATGTAGAAACATCAGTGGATGGTTGTCTACCATGACCAAACACCGCTGATCAGAGGGTATATGGTTTATGTAGAAGCATCAGTGGGTGGTTTTCTACCATGACCAAACACCGCTGGTCAGAGGGTATATAGGTTATGTATAAGCATCAGTGGGTGGTTGTCTACCATGACCAAACACCTCTGATCAGAGGGTATATGGTTTATGTAGAAGCATCAGTGGGTGGTTGTCTACCATGACCAAACACCGCTGATCAGAGGGTATATAGGTTATGTCGAAACATCAGTGGGTGGTTGTCTACCGTGACCAAACACCGCTGGTCAGAAGGTATATAGGTTATGTAGAAGCATCAGTGGGTGGTTGTCTACCATGACCAAACACCGCTGGTCAGAGGGTATATAGGTTATGTAGAAGCATCAGTGGGCGGTTGTCTACCATGACCAAACACCGCTGGTCAGAGGGTATATAGGTTATGTAGAAGCATCAGTGGGCGGTTGTCTTCCATGACCAAACACCGCTGGTCAGAGGGTATATGGGTTATGCTGAAGCATCAGTGGGCGGTTGTCTACCATGACCAAACACCGCTGGTCAGAGGGTATATGGGTTATGCTGAAGCATCAGTGGGCGGTTGTCTACCATGACCAAACACCGCTGGTCAGAGGGTATATGGGTTATGCTGAAGCATCAGTGGGTGGTTGTCTACCATGACCAAACACCGCTGATCAGAGGGTACGTATATAGGTTATGTTGAAGCATCAGTGGGTGGATGGCAGGTGATGGCCGAGTCGGTGTTATGATGAATAATACAATGCGTTATATTTTGCGTGTTATCATTTCAGATACCGGTGCATTAGAGCTGAATAAAGGGATCCCTTGTACGAAGTGGGGTAGGTAGAATATGCTGCACACAGAACAATAAGTACATGATACCAGGGATAACTGGTAACATTTGCAGGGACTTTGTATTGAGACCTGATATTCTTTCAGCTTCAGATACTTTATTCCAAATATGTAACTCTCTAAAAACACATAGCAAGGATGTAAATTAATTTAAGGCAGACAATTTCTTTTTTCCGAACAATATGAAGCGTAATGATTTTTTTTCAAGAAATTTCGGGGACAAGGGCCTCGTTCCAGAAAGCAATCCTAGAGCTACGACCCATTGCAAGACGTTAGAAGTCAGTGTAGGAACTGCGATAGTCTTAGCGCTACGACCCGTCGCTAGACGTTAGTGTCAGTGTAGGAACTACGATAGTCTTAGCGCTACGACCCTTCGCTAGACGTTAGTCGGTGTAGGAACTACGATAATCTTAGCGCTACGACACATCGCTGGACGTAAGAGTCAGTGTAGGAATTACGATAGTCCTAGCGCTACGACACATCGCTAGACGTTAATTGGTGTAGGAATTACGATAGTCTTAGCGCTATGACACATGGCTGGACGTTAGTCGGTGCAGGAATTACGATAGTCTTAGCGCTATGACCCATCGCTAGACGTTAGTCGGCGTAGGAACTACGATGGTCTTAGCGCTATGACACATGGCTGGACGTTAGTCGGCGTAGGAACTACGATGGTCTTAGCGCTACAACACAAGGCTGGACGTTAGTCGGTGTAGGAACTACGGTAGTCTTAGCGCTGAGATCGCTTGTTCTACGTATAGTTAGTCCTTACCGTGTTGCCCTGAGATTGTGGTGATTGTCTTGCAGGTGACACGTCATCGTCTTCCACCGAGGGCGAGCTTCTGGTGTTGTCAACGGCTGTATGTGAGTGCTTGCCATCAATCCTGGTGTTAGTTGTAGCAGTACTGAAGCAGAAATCTCACAGGCATTCATCGTGCAGCAAAATATCAACCCAAGATGTTATTCACAAACATTGTCTTAAACAGTTATATTACAACATGTGATGGACCTTCCCTTAATTCGTATTGATATTGATCTTCAGCTTATTTAGATTCCATTGAGATGTAACTTATACTGTTATTTAAGTGTTGATTGCAATTGAAGCTCAGGGCCTTTTTGTTTGTTCTATTATCCTCGACCTTTGGAACATCAGGTATTAATGGTCATGGTATGACAGATCTAGATCTGGTTGATTTCCTTCTTTAACACCACCGTCCATGTTGACGCGATATAATCTGAAGCGTCCGTAAACTCCCCGTCCTGTCAGTGAAGATATCGTCTGTGTTGCCAGCCGAGTATGTGGTCGCCCTCAACAGGAATTGCAGCGGCTACCAGACCTGCTACGCCGTTTACGACAACGATGCCGCGCTCGCCTTGCACAACAGGAACCTCACCCAGCTGTGCTTGTACGTAAGTTGTATGCTGTAAGTGGGGCACACCACACATGGATACATACAATGTATATGCCCCGATAGTGTGTTCCATGTATGCGTGTGTATGATGTACACAACTATCACAATGCAAAAAGGCTGACATAATCACTGTAAAACTGCACTTGTCTTCCAATGTGCTGAACAGTCAAGTGAAAATGCATCTATTTTACACTATTGACACTATTTTGAATAGTTTGTGTGAAAAGTACACCTATCTAACACTGATTTCAATTGTGTATGTGAAAGTGAATCTATCACACACTGTTTTGAATAGTCGATGTGCAGGTGCACCTACCTCACACTGTTTTGAATAGTCTATGTGAAAGTACACCTACCTCACACTGTTTGGAATAGTATGTGTGTAGTGGCATCTACCTCACACTGTTTTAAATAGTCTATGTGAAGGTGCATCTATCTCACACTGTTTTGAATAGTCTGTGTGAAGGTGCATCTACCTCACACTGTTGTGAATAGTCTATATGCAAGTGCATCAATCTCACACTGTTGTGAATAGTCTATGTGAAGGTGCACCTACCTCACACTGTTTTGAATGGTCTATATGAAAGTGCATCTAATTCACACTGTTTTGAATAGTCTATGTGAAAGTGAATCTATCTCATAATATTTTGAATAGTCGATATGAAAGTGCATCTATCTCACACTGTTTTAAATTGTCTATGTGAAAGTGCACCTACCTCACACTGTTTGGAATAGTCTATATGCAAGTGCATCAATCTCACACTGTTGTGAATAGTATGTGTGTAGTGGCATCTACCTCACACTGTTTTAAATAGTCTATGTGAAGGTGCATCTATCTCACACTGTTTTGAATAGTCTGTGTGAAGGTGCATCTACCTCACACTGTTTTGAATAGTCTATATGCAAGTGCATCAATCTCACACTGTTTTGAATAGTCTATGTGAAGGTGCACCTACCTCACACTGTTTTGAATGGTCTATATGAAAGTGCATCTAATTCACACTGTGTTGAATAGTCTATGTGAAAGTGAATCTATCGCATAATATTTTGAATAGTCGACATGAAAGTGCATCTATCTCACACTGTTTTAAATTGTCTATGTGAAAGTGCACCTACCTCACACTGTTTTGAATAGTCTATGTGAAAGTGCATCTACCTCAAACTGTTTTAAATAGTCTATGTGAAGGTGCATCTACCTCACACTGTTTTAAATAGTCTATGTGAAGGTGCATCTATCTCACACTGTTTTGAATAGTCTGTGTGAAGGTGCATCTACCTCACACTGTTGTGAATAGTCTATATGCAAGTGCATCAATCTCACACTGTTGTGAATAGTATATGTGAAGGTGCACCTACCTCACACTGTTTTGAATGGTCTATATGAAAGTGCATCTAATTCACACTGTTTTGAATAGTCTATGTGAAAGTGAATCTATCTCATAATATTTTGAATAGTCGATATGAAAGTGCATCTATCTCACACTGTTTTAAATTGTCTATGTGAAAGTGCACCTACCTCACACTGTTTTGAATAGTCTATCTCAAAGTACACCTAAGCCACACTGTTTTGAATAGTCTATGTGAAAGTGCATCTACCTCAAACTGTTTTAAATAGTCTATGTGAAGGTGCATCTATCTCACACTGTTGTGAATAGTCTATGTGAAGGTGCATCTATCTCACACTGTTGTGAATAGTCTATGTGAAGGTGCATCTATCTCAAACTGTTTTGAATAGTCTATATGCAAGTGCATCAATCTCACACTGTTGTGAATAGTCTATGTGAAGGTGCATCTATCTCACACTGTTTTGAATAGTCTGTGTGAAAGTGCACCTACCTCACACTGTTTTAAATAGTCTATATGAAAGTGCATCTACCTCACACTGTTTTGAAAAGTCTATGTGAAGGTGCACCTACCTCACACTGTTTTGAATGGTCTATATGAAAGTGCATCTAATTCACACTGTTTTGAATAGACTATGTGAAAGTGCATCTATCTCATAATATTTTGAATAGTCGATATGAAAGTGCATCTATCTCACACTGTTTTGAATTGTCTATGTGAAAGTGCAAATACCTCACACTGTTTTGAATAGTCTATCTCAAAGTACACCTAAGCCACACTGTTTTGAATAGTCTATGTGAAAGTACACCTACCTCACACTGTTTTGAGTTGTCTATATGAAAGTGCATCTATCTCGCACTGTTTTGAATAGTCTATGTGAAGGTGCACCTACCTCACACTGTTTTGAATGGTCTATATGAAAGTGCATCTAATTCACACTGTTTTGAATAGACTATGTGAAAGTGCATCTATCTCATAATATTTTGAATAGTCGATATGAAAGTGCATCTATCTCACACTGTTTTGAATTGTCTATGTGAAAGTGCACATACCTCACACTGTTTTGAATAGTCTATCTCAAAGTACACCTAAGCCACGCTGTTTTGAATAGTCTATGTGAAAGTACACCTACCTCACACTGTTTTGAGTTGTCTATATGAAAGTGCATCTATCTCGCACTGTTTTGAATAGTCTATGTGAAAGTGTACCTAACCCACACTGTTTTGAATAGTCTATGTGAAGGTGCACCTACCTCACACTGTTTTGAGTTGTCTAAGTGAAATGGTACCTACCTCACACTGTTTTGAATAGTCTATGTGAAAGTACACCTACCTCACACTGTTTTGAATAGTCCAGAGTTATTGACACCTATATTTGTTCCAGGGTTATTGACATGGCGCTTTTATGCCTCGAGAACGCAGCTTGTGCCTGTAACGGCAGCAACGACACGAACCTGATCAACGACATCATCTACAACGATCTTCAGTACAGGGATACGTGTTTCCTGGGTATTCATTGCTAAATGTTAACAACACAACTGCAAGCATTCAGTGGCAACCGTATACAATATAGCAGGAGTTATTCATTGGCTAACTGCAAAAACTATAGCCGGATGTTTGCATTGACTAGCTGTAAATAACATAGCCAAAGGCCTTCATTACCTACCTGTTACAACATTGCTTGAGTTTGTCTAGGATTTATGATTATATTACTGGATATTATATACTCAATAAAAGCGACACATCCCTTCCATCTTTGACAACTCTTATTGTATGAACATTGTTATATCTAACTCTGATATACATTCATGTTGCTATTAACAGTTGTTGGTCACGATGCGATTCCAAGATCACAAGTGAAGTGTACAGGTATGTGAGACTACGTCATGTATGTCATCAACAGCACCACGACTCTCTGAAAAAAGCCCATTAGATATCTGTATGCCGCAAACCGTGCAATGACGTCATCAGATACACTTCTGGTGTGGTAATCATTTTATTTGCAGTCAGTTGGGCGGCCCTTAAATAATATTCAGCGAGTCTACATTGTAGCTATTCATTTCTCAGGTTGTCACTTTAAAAATGCAAAACATCCCTACATTCTGGTAATTGTAAGTATAGCTGTATCAGTCAGCTAGCTAGACGTCACGTTTTCCCTAATGCTGATGTTGTACACCAGATCAGGGCACCGCATCTGTCCGGACCGTGTGTGACACCGCCTCACCAACCTACAAGTGCTACCTGGAATTTTCAGCTCACCTGGTGCGATATGGGCGCGGAAGTGACTCACAGTGTCCGTGAGTACATTTCCCAGAACTGATTTTCACTGTTCTTTATTGTGACGGCGGCATTGAAGAAATACAATTAAGTTCCTCGCCTTTGTCATTAAAACGTTTTTAGAACATTTGTTGAATTCTAATTCTTTCTATTTCTGTCCAACGCTTCTTACAAGACCTTACGGTTTCTCTCCGTTTGTGTGTGGTCCGTTTACAAGTATCTCGGTGTCTGTGTGTTCAATCTACGAGCTTCTCTCCATGTCTGTGTGGTCCATCTACGAGCTTCTCTCCATGTCTGTGTGGTTCATCTACTAGCTTCTCTCCGTGTCTGTGTGGTCCATCTACTAGCTTCTCTCCGTGTCTGTGTGGTCCATCTACTTGCTTCTCTCCGTGTCTGTGTGGTTCATCTACTAGCTTCTCTCCGTGTCTGTGTGGCCCATCTACTAGCTTCTCTCCATGTCTGTGTGGTTCATCTACTAGCTTCTCTCCGTGTCTGTGTGGTCCATCTACTAGCTTCTCTCCGTGTCTGTGTGGTTCATCTACTAGCTTCTCTCCGTGTCTGTGTGGTTCATCTACTAGCTTCTCTCCGTGTCTGTGTAGTCCATCTACTAGCTTCTCTCCGTGTCTGTGTGGTCCACCTACTATCTTCTCTCCGTGTCTGTGTGGTTCACCTACTAGCTTCTCTCCGTGTCTGTGTGGTTCATCTACTTGTTTCTCTCCGTGTCTGAGTGGTCCATCTACTAGCTTCTCTCCATGTCTGTGTGGTTCATCTACTTGTTTCTCTCCATGTCTGTATGTTCAATCTACGAGCTTCTCTCCATGTCTGTGTGGTTCATCTACTAGCTTCTCTCCATGTCTGTGTGGTTCATCTACTTGCTTCTCTCAGTGTCTGTGTGGTTCATCTACTATTTTCTCTACGTGTCTGTGTGGTCCACCTACTATCTTCTCTCCTTGTCTGTGTGGTCCACCTACTATCTTCTCTCCATGTCTGTGTGGTTCATCTACTAGCTTCTCTCCATGTCTGTGTGGTTCATCTACTAGCTTCTCTCCGTGTCTGTGTGGTTCATCTACTAGCTTCTCTCCGTGTCTGTGTGGTCCACCTACTATCTTCTCTCCGTGTCTGTGTGGTTCATCTACTTGTTTCTCTCCATGTCTGTGTGGTTCATCTACTAGCTTCTCTACATGTCTGTGTGGTCCACCTACTATCTTCTCTACGTGTCTGTGTGGTTCATCTACTTGTTTCTCTCCATGTCTGTGTGGTTCATCTACTAGCTTCTCTCCGTGTCTGTGTGGTCCACCTACTATCTTCTCTACATGTCTGTGTGGTCCACCTACTATCTTCTCTCCATGTCTGTGTGGTTCATCTACTAGCTTCTCTCCATGTCTGTGTGGTTCATCTACTAGCTTCTCTCCGTGTCTGTGTGGTCCATCTACTAGCTTCTCTCCGTGTCTGTGTGGTCCATCTACTAGCTTCTCTCCGTGTCTGTGTGGTTCATCTACTAGCTTCTCTCCATGTCTGTGTGGCCCATCTACTAGCTTCTCTCCATGTCTGTGTGGTTCATCTACTAGCTTCTCTCCGTGTCTGTGTGGTTCATCTACTAGCTTCTCTCCATGTCTGTGTGGTTCATCTACTAGCTTCTCTCCGTGTCTGTGTGGTTCATCTACTAGCTTCTCTCCGTGTCTGTGTAGTCCATCTACTAGCTTCTCTCCGTGTCTGTGTGGTCCACCTACTATCTTCTCTCCATGTCTGTGTGGTTCACCTACTAGCTTCTCTCCGTGTCTGTGTGGTTCATCTACTTGTTTCTCTCCGTGTCTGTGTGGTCCATCTACTAGCTTCTCTCCATGTCTGTGTGGTTCATCTACTTGTTTCTCTCCATGTCTGTGTGTTCAATCTACGAGCTTCTCTCCGTGTCTGTGTGGTTCATCTACTTGCTTCTCTCCGTGTCTGTGTGGTTCATCTACTTGCTTCTCTCCGTGTCTGTGTGGTTCATCTACTAGCTTCTCTCCGTGTCTGTGTGGTTCATCTACTTGTTTCTCTCCATGTCTGTGTGGTTCATCTACTTGCTTCTCTCCATGTCTGTGTGGTTCATCTACTAGCTTCTCTCCATGTCTATGTGGTTCATCTACTAGCTTCTCTCCATGTCTGTGTTGTTCATCTACTTGCTTCTCTCCGTGTCTGTCTGGTCCATCTACTAGCTTCTCTCAGTGTCTGTGTGGTTCATCTACTTGCTTCTCTCAGTGTCTGTGTGGTTCATCTACTATTTTCTCTACATGTCTGTGTGGTCCACCTACTATCTTCTCTCCGTGTCTGTGTGGTTCATCTACTAGCTTCTCTCCATGTCTGTGTGGTTCATCTACTAGCTTCTCTCCGTGTCTGTGTGGTCCACCTACTAGCTTCCCTCCGTGTCTGTGTGGTTCATCTACTAGCTTCTCCCCATGTCTGTGTGGTTCATCTACTAGCTTCTCTCCGTGTCTGTGTGGTCCACCTACTATCTTCTCTCCATGTCTGTGTGGTTCATCTACTATCTTCTCTCCGTGTCTGTGTGAACTATCTACTAGCTTCTCTCCATGTCTGTGTGGTTCATCTACTTGTTTCTCTCCATGTCTGTGTGGTTCATCTACTTGTTTCTCTCCATGTCTGTGTGGTTCATCTACTAGCTTCTCTCAGTGTCTGTGTGGTTCATCTACTAGCTTCTCTTAGTGTCTGTGTGGTTCATCTACTAGCTTCTCTCAGTGTCTGTGTGGTTCATCTACTAGCTTCTCTCCATGTCTGTGTGGTTCATCTACTTGCTTCTCTCCGTGTCTGTGTGGTTCATCTACTAGCTTCTCTCCGTGTCTGTGTGGTTCATCTACTTGCTTCTCTCCATGTCTGTATGGTTCATCTACTAGCTTCTCTCCGTGTCTGTGTGGTTCATCTACTTGCTTCTCTCCATGTCTGTGTGGTTCATCTACTTGCTTCTCTCCGTGTCTGTGTGGTTCATCTACTAGCTTCTCTCCGTGTCTGTGTGGTTCATCTACTAGCTTCTCTCCGTGTCTGTATGGTTCATCTACTAGCTTCTCTCCATGTCTGTGTGGTTCATCTACTTGCTTCTCTCCGTGTCTGTGTGGTTCATCTACTAGCTTCTCTCCGTGTCTGTGTGGTTCATCTACTAGCTTCTCTCCGTGTCTGTATGGTTCATCTACTAGCTTCTCTCCATGTCTGTATGGTTCATCTACTTGTTTCTCTCCGTGTCTGTGTGAACTATCTACTAGCTTCCCTACATGTCTGTATGGTTCATCTACGAGCTTCTCTCCGTGTCTGTGTGGTTCATCTACTAGCTTCCCTACATGTCTGTATGGTTCATCTACGAGCTTCTCTCCATGTCTGTGTGGTTCATCTACTAGCTTCTCTCCGTGTCTGTGTTGTTCATCTACTTGCTTCTCTCCGTGTCTGTGTGGTTCATCTACTTGCTTCTCTCCGTGTCTGTGTGGTTCATCTACTAGCTTCTCTCCATGTCTGTATGGTTCATCTCCTTGCTTCTCTCCGTGTCTGTGTGGTTCATCTACTAGCTTCTCTCCATGTCTGTGTGGTTCATCTACTTGCTTCTCTCCATGTCTGTGTGGTTCATCTACTAGCTTCTCTCCATGTCTGTGTGGTTCATCTACTTGCTTCTCTCCATGTCTGTATGGTTCATTTACTAGCTTCTCTCCATGTCTGTGTGGTTCATCTACTTGTTTCTCTCCATGTCTGTGTGGTTCATCTACTAGCTTCCCTCCGTGTCTGTGTGGTTCATCTACTTGTTTCTCTCCGTGTCTGTGTGGTTCATCTACTAGCTTCTCTCCATGTCTGTGTGGTCCACCTACTATCTTCTCTCCATGTCTGTGTGGTTCATCTACTAGCTTCTCTCCATGTCTGTGTGGTTCATCTACTTGCTTCTCTCCGTGTCTGTGTGGTTCATCTTCTTGCTTCTCTCCATGTCTGTGTGGTTCATCTACTAGCTTCTCTCCATGTCTGTGTGGTTCATCTACTTGCTTTTCCCCGTGTCTGTGTGGTTCATCTACTAGCTTCTCTCCATGTCTGTGTGGTTCATCTACTTGCTTCTCTCCGTGTCTGTGTGGTTCATCTACTAGCTTCTCTCCGTGTCTGTGTGGTTCATCTACTAGCTTCTCTCCATGTCTGTGTGGTTCATCTACTAGCTTCTTTCCATGTCTGTGTGGTTCGTCTGCTAGCTTCTCTCCGCGTCTGTGTGGTTCATCTACTTGCTTCTCTCAGTGTCTGTGTGGTTCATCTACTAGCTTCTCTCCGTGTCTGTGTGGTTCATCTACTAGCTTCTCTCCATGTCTGTGTGGTTCATCTACTTGCTTCTCTCCATGTCTGTGTGGTTCGTCTGCTAGCTTCTCTCCATGTCTGTGTGGTTCATCTACTTGCTTCTCTCCATGTCTGTGTGGTTCATCTACTAGCTTCTCTCCGTGTCTGTGTGGTTCATCTACTAGCTTCTCTCCATGTCTGTGTGGTTCATCTACTTGCTTCTCTCCATGTCTGTGTGGTTCATCTACTAGCTTCTCTCCATGTCTGTGTGGTTCATCTACTTGCTTCTCTCCGTGTCTGTGTGGTTCATCTACTTGCTTCTCTCCATGTCTGTGTGGTTCATCTACTTGCTTCTCTCCATGTCTGTGTGGTTCATCTACTAGCTTCTCTCCATGTCTGTGTGGTTCATCTACTTGCTTCTCTCCATGTCTGTGTGGTTCGTCTGCTAGCTTCTCTCCGCGTCTGTGTGGTTCATCTACTTGCTTCTCTCAGTGTCTGTGTGGTCCATCTACTAGCTTCTCTCCGTGTCTATGTGGTCCACCTACTAGCTTCTCTCCGTGTCTGTGTGGTCCATCTACTAGCTTCTCTCCATGTCTGTGTGGTTCATCTACTAGCTTCTCTCAGTGTCTGTGTGGTTCATCTACTTGCTTCTCTCAGTGTCTGTGTGGTCCATCTACTTGCTCCTCTCAGTGTCTGTGTGGTTCATCTACTATTTTCTCTATGTGTCTGTGTGGTTCATCTACTAGCTTATCTCCATGTCTGTGTGGTCCATCTACTTGCTCCTCTCCGTGTCGGTGAAGTCTACCTCCTAGCTTCTCTCCGTGTCTGTGTGGTTCATCTACTAGCTTCTCTCAGTGTCTGAGTGGTATATAGGTTCGTATTGCTGTACAGTCGCGCTTAACACTATTCATCTTCGGTAATCACTCGAAGCCTGGCCCAGCGAGTTCTTAGTCGTTGTGTCGTTTAAGATGACCCTTTTGGCTGTTCACACAAAGAGGTTTCAGTTTGCTATATCCTGAGTCATATAAGGTATGAAAACTACTTACGTATTAAGTTGTTGAAATTTTCTGCCATTAGCTTCACGCTGTTGTTTACACATCTGATAGTAGTTATCATTTAGATCAGGAAATATGTCTTGATGATTCTCACTATCCCCTACTTGTTGTGCATGTTCATGTCTATGTTAAAACACTTATGTTGTATATCGTGTGTATATGATACATGCCAGTTGCCGGACCCTCCGCCAGAACGTCCGTTTATATCCTCTTAATAAACCTGTCCCCGCCAATGAGATATAGATGTGTGCGTATGTCCTCCTCTGACTCTAACCTGTCCGTTACCAGGGCTTCCAAGACATACATCGAGTGTATAGAGAACATCGCTTGTCAGTGTGGACTGATTCGGGACTGGACCGTCTACCAAGCTATCACGAATGCCATTTCCTTCTACAACAAAACGGGATGTGCAATTGGTAGGTTAAGTAGATTCATATTCTGTACAGAAGCACACCCTGTGTGCCTCGAGTGCCTCGTAATGACACGTTAACGTAAATAATGAAACCCGAACGTACACTTACACTTTGGTGGATGAGTGTTTAAGCTAGTGGCAGTAAAGTAGCATGAGACCTTTGTGCTCACCACAGCGACACAACGATATGAGGACATCCTATAACAGGTCACGTAACAACGACCCTTTGTCCGACGAACCAGGGCGTGTTTTCTGACCATGGAACCTCCAAAAAGTTAACACGTAGCTTCCCGAACGACAGTTAGGGTCTGTACAATAGATTCTTGTAAACATCCTCGCCTATCTCTAGCTTCAATGGGATGAACATTGCAATGAAAGAGTCTTGTCCTAGCCCCTGGAAAGTACTGCAATATACACTCTCGGCTACCTATTAGATATTCCAGACATGTGTTTGTTCAGTTTTCAAGTTAGAGTGAAGTGAATGAAACTGGGGTTTAAGGTCACGTCCAAGAATATTGCATTTGAATAGCGACTTCAAGTTTTGAATGGAGAACTTTGTCAAAATATTTTGCAAAGCCTAGTCTGGATTGAAGTTGTCATTTTGAAAGTTGTGCCGTTTAGATTTGAAAAAAACATTCTGCTTCGCAAATGTCGACTTGCCGCTAGTCATTTCATTGATAGGTCAAAATTCGCGATTCTTTCTGACGTGACCTGTAATGGGATGTCCTCAGATCTGTGTGTAGCGTTAGCGAGAATTATGATCTGATTTTATTTGGACTGTACCCGTGGCTAACGCCGATTTCAACATTATTCCACTGCGTTATAGGTTAATGTGGGGGGAAATAAATAGGTTACACAGAAGACTTTTATTATTTCCGTGAGACCCACACATACAGGGTATCGTGCTGTAATTCAACCTCAGTCGTGCGGATACTGGCATTGTTTACACTGCGTTGGAGTTTCTGTTAGAAAAAGCTTACAATCACGCCACGATCAAACTTAATTATTGCATCCTCGCTCTCAATCTGAGTGTCCTCATTGACACGTTTTGCACGCGTTTAATCTATAAATAATATGTTTGAAATGGTACCTAAATCAGTAATAAGATGAGATACAAGTGTAGGTTTTTTTATAATTAAACATATGTAAGACAATACTATCTAGTAGGCTCCGAACAGATAGATACAGTCATCTGACTGCCGAAGTATTATGAACTGCCATCGTTGTGCCGTGGGTAGAGCGTCTTCCCGAAAAGAGGAAGGCCGTGGTTCGAAATCTGTGCGGCGTCATACCAATAGACGTTAATAGAATGTACTTGTTGTTGCCTTGCCTGACGTTAAGGGCAGAAAAGTGAGTGTGTGTGTGTTTGTGTGTGTGTGTGTGTGTGTGTGTGTGTGTGTGTGTGTGTGTGTGTGTGTGTGTGTGGTGTAGCAGGTTTCTAATCAGATGGTTATTTTCTTCCTTAGCGACCAGGGAAGTGGAGGTTGTTCCTGGGATCAACTGCACAGGTAAATGTATTGCAGTAGCTCATGTTATAGTCATTTAAAGCTTTATGTTAACGACTATAGAACAATAACCAACATGACAACACGCCACATGTTAATAGATCTGCTGTCACAGACTGAGAGTTCGTTGAAAAGTTTCAGAAATGTAGTGTGTATGTATTTCAGATGGTAGTGGGACGACAGACGAGGACGATCGCCTCATCATAGCTTTGGCTGAAGGTAGGGACAGTCTTGTAGATAAACCTGCCATAGACATTGGAGTTGATATGAAAAGTATATGTAAAATGTCGTTTAGAGTGTGATCGCATTCAATCAAAATCCGCGGAGAAGGCCACGTCTTACAAGAGGAAGACGGGGTCCACAGTACACACGGTAAAAAAATCGACCATGTTGTTGCGAGGCGATTGCCAAGTTGAAAACCTGAAATCGGTAATTTCCCTCAAAAAGGAATTCACACACCTCTCTTTTATCAATTCTAATTCTTTCAATGTTAGCTCCTCCTCTGTTTTATCTCTTTGAAATTCTCCCTCTTTTAATTTTTGATATTCCAATTCCTTCAATTTTAGTTCTCTTTCAAATTGCCTTCCAGCTTCTTCAAAACTTTTTTATTTTTCATCCATTTCTTCTTGAAATTTTAGCAAACTCAATTCAGATCCCGGACAAGCCCCCAGTTTATGTTATAAGGTGATTTCCAAATTGAAACGCAAATGTTAAACCAGACATCGGTACGTACAGAACTAAAGAACATGACTACACAAGATCAATGATTGAGCAATAAACTATATTGAGTTAGTGAGTTGGGTTTTAACGCCGCTTTTAACATAAGACGTTTACCACTTCGGTGAAACCAACGAGCACGGGTGTGATGCTGACAAACCTAGAAACATAATCGGGGCGAACCGGGATTCGAACCCACAGTCATAGATTTCTGGCGTGTCCAAGGGACGCAACTCTGCACAGCGAATCGCGGCGCATTAGACGACTTGGCCACTCGTGCCCCCAAACTATTTTGAAACACAGTCTTAGGTTTACATTCAAACAGGTCATGTTTCGACCTCGAATCGCCCTCTTGTCGCTTAAGGTGCTCTTACCCTTTTGGAAACTCCAATCCCTACACATCTAGAGCGGCCCGTGAAGATCCGGGGTAGAATAGGTCTGCAGCAACCCATGTTTGCCGTAAAAGGCGACTAACGGGATCTGGTGGTCAGGCTCGCTGATTTGGTTGATGCATGTCATCGATCCGAATTGCGTGGATCGATGCTCATGATGTCAATGATTGGATTGTCTTGTCCAGACTCGATTATTTAAAGACCGCCGTCATATGGCTGGAACATTGCTGAGTGCGGCGTTAAACAACAAACAAACAAACGAACAAACTTCTCGAGCGAATAAGTGTGTCCTGTTTTTAAACAACCTAAACAACTCTAACATCAACTAGCTCGCTTCCACCGACAGCTCTCGACATCTTAGTAGCGTTTCAATCATTTGCTGGCTCTGACAATCACTACAAAAAAAGCCCTCACAACAATCCGCCACATAGCTATGTCCATAGACTCCATAGACACGGGGTGTGCCACCCCGTAGAGATTTCGTCCTCCTCACCCCTTGAGCATCTCCCCGTGTAGATCCCGAGGCAGAAAAGGTCGCCAGTACTCCATACACGTTAGACCCTGAACAAATATATCCAATACAGCCCACACAAGTCTACAAGAGTTGGCAAGTCTATCTTACTGCTGTTTCAGGAAAATGAAGAGGTCGACTGAGATTCGGAGTATTGTCTGTGACCTCCGACAATTTGGGCTTTCCTCCCTCATCATGTTTATATGACTTGACAGAGTAAGACACACTGACAATAGGTCCCAAAACACCACTCTTGTCCTCAGTGCCAACTAATGGTACGCGGTGAAGACACAGGCCGCTGTGATCTACCTCGAATTATGAATGTGGCGGTATATTAAACAAATCGCTATCATATATCTGAAATTATATATGAAGTATAATTCTCCTTATGTCGAACTTGGTCATTGTGTTTCTGTACAGTTCCCTCGGTGGCGCTGTTGGACAGCTCGTGTAGAGGGGTGAAGAAGTGCTACTCGGACCTAGACGCGGCTAATGGTGTTGCCCTCTTTCAGAAAAGCAGTCGGCAGCTCTGTGCGTACGTACATGTCAATAGGCATTATGGTTTATATATCTAACGTAAACTACAATAGTAATGAATCAATATCTCAGTCACCTGTGAAGAGGTCACTCGTATATTAACAATACACCGTGTTTGATGCGGAAGGTTTCCAATGTATAGTTATTTATAGGTTAATAAATACTGGGTGAAGTTATTAAATATGCCATCTTCAAGTTACCCTAGAAAATGTTATAATATGATGCTTCTGTACGACAGCCATGGGGAAAAAATTGGGCATCAAAAGTTAAAAACATGTTATGCGAATGTGGATATGTATATTTGGTTACAGCAACAGGTAGATATGCCATAACAGTTCTACACCCGCTTGACACAGACCTTAAAAGATATGTAATCCAAAAATGGCATGGTTCCTTGTGCAGACCTAGAAAAGCAAATAACTACACTACGTTTAAGACTACTATTATACTAGAACCTTATCTACTAAGTGTAAATTTACATAAGTTTAGAACAGCTCTTCTTCGATTTCGTTGTAGCTCACCTGACCTATTTATTGAAACAGGCAAATATGTAGGTATTTGCAAGAAAACATTGACTTTGTAGGATTTGTAAAACTGATTGCATTGAAGATAAATATCACTTTTTATGTGTATAATTCCTGTATGTAATGATTTAAGAGCAAAATATCTAAATAACTATTTCTACCACAACCCAAGCGGTAACAAATTTTGTAAATTAATGACATGTGATTGTACAGAAACTTTGAGAAACTTATCTATGTTCATTTATAATGCTATGAAACTGTTTGGATTTGTAACAACCCCCAGACAATGTACCCAAGGCCTTTGGCCTCATCAGTACCATGAATAACGATTGATTGAATCACTAATAACAAAACATCATGTCGAAACCTCACGACAACAAAACATTGCCGCATGTACTTGCGACTTTGAACTACATGTTGCAAATGAGAGTATACCCTGACCCCTGAAACCCCTCCCACCCCACATCAACGCCCCACACAACGCACACACATACACACACTAACACTAACACTAACCCACCCACCAAGTGGCAACACGCTCCTTCCCAGCTCGTGACGCCTTCTTTATTGGATTCTTGAATATGTTCACCATATAGCCCCAAATGTAGTCACATTTACAAATGGTTAGACCTCATTGATCAACTTGGTAACTAATCCATCATTGATTGAGTGCCAACCTGTACCTTTACAGAAACCAGAAAGTATTTGTTGAGTGCTTGGAGGTGATGTTTTGTCAGTGTGGTCAGTTCGACTTGGACAACACAACAACCTTGCTGACCTCGCTACAGTCCAATCACAAGAGTGCCTGCTTCTCTGGTGAGATCTTTCACACATGTTGTTATGTTCATTCAGATCACATTGTCATTCTGTTTCGTACTTCAGACTTACTAGAACGCGGCAAACATACGCGTATAAATATAACGAATGGCCGCTTATAGAGAGCAAACATCACACAAAAATGATCTTTACGTGTGTGTGCATTCTTTGTAAAATATTCTTAGCTCACTACAGGGTATATTTTTAGGGCATAACTTTCAAATAACGAAGCCAGTTATATTTCGGTGAACGTCTGTGTAATTTATAGCGTCATTTCAGACATTTCGGATATGTCGAACTCATACTGACGGCCTTCCTGAGTTCGTTATATCAGGAGCTATCTGTACTGTATCCGTTATATTCTTTGTATATACAGTTTGCGTTTTCTTTTACAGATTCGGTCCTCAGAGTTGACTTCAAATGCAGTAAGACAATTTATTTCTTACTTTTTCAACACGTTTTCCAATATTTCGGTAATGGTCTAAAGATATATGTCCATGTTTTATTAAACCTTAGTCAGAAATAATAGAAGAGATCAATAACTTCAATATGTAGAGCAGTGTTAGTGAGTGCAACTATATAGTAGAACTGAGGATACACCTGTAGATGTCCTCGAGTGGAATGGTAGCTATGTTGATTTAAGGGATCGCTAACATATGTCAAGTTCAAGGGTGTCCTTTTGCCGGGACTTACTGAAATACAAGCAGCGTTAACCATACTCACTTTCGTCGATTTGTTTCCAATATGGCGAAATCCTCAGTTGTTTCGAAATTTCCTGTTGCGTCTTATTGTTTGATGCCATCTATCATAGCGATGTTGGTCAATAACAACCGCTCCAGGAATAACACGTGTAGGTCAATCTCATCCCTGCGTGGTGATTTGAGGATGAAATGAAACGCGAAGGTTAACCCAGAAGTCGGTACGTACAGAACTAAATTGTCAAGTCAGTATATAACCACACAGGAACTTGTGTATACGGGGTTAACTATAATGAACGAACTACTCTGTGTTCATGATAGGGTACGGGTACGTTGGGTTCAACTGTACCACAGACAGAGACTGTCAGATGGTGGACAACTCTGAATGCTCCTCTGCTGCCATCTGCGGATGTAGGAACAACTTCAGTTTCAACGCCAAGAACCAAACATGTGACACAGCGAAACAAGGTCAGAAAAACGAATGGTCTTTTGAAGTATGACAAGGAATATTGTGGATAAAATCTTCCTATTTATAAGTACACAACGTTTCATGCCAACTCCCTGTCCCTTTCACCAGGAGAATGACAGCATGCCAGAACACACACACACACACACACACACACACGCACACACGCACGCGCGCACGCACACACACACACACACACACACACACACACACACACACACACACACACACACACACACACACACACACACACAAACACACACACACACACGCACACACACACGCACACACACACGCACAGAAAGCCATATGACATCAGATAGAATCGTACCCCCTTAGTCTTCGAACTATCCGGACATTGTGGATAACGAGGCATGAACATCAAGACGTATAAGTGAAACCAGTTGGGCAAGGTTGGTATATAATGAAGAGGGAGTTTATGGACATGCCAGTTGTTATGGGAAGGTGGGTACAAGGTCAACAGAATCGAGATCGATGAGACTACCTTCGTCACCAGATATCCAAACTACCCAAGAACTGCACCAAGGCAAGACCAAACCTCTGTCCCCAACCAACAAGCAACATTCTATCTCAAACAAGACAGCACCACCACCGTCAGCATCACCGTCACTGTCACCGTCACCGCCGCCTCAGCACCGCCCGTACCATCAGAGAACCAGGCAATGGCAAAGTAGCTGTAGGTATTGACACACCTGAATTTTGCCACCTGGTAGATAAAACCCTCAACAATTGCTCCATAAAGATCCCACTGTCAAACTAGAACAACCACACAAAGAGACCTTGGACCATCATCTTCAAGAAGCTCAAGCCCCATCTCTCCTAGCCACTCATTAACATCCATAAGAGCCTTGTAAATACCAGAATCGTATTGTGCTTCCGAAGTTCTGTCGACGACAACTCTTCCCAATACCTGTCCAACCTCCAAGGTCCTTTAGTGAAGGAAGATGCCCCTCATCAATAAATCTGCAATTTTGTACTACTCTATGCACGACAGTCAGCAACGATGTCGTTGAACTATGCACCAGACTGCCCACCACCTTCGTCACCAGACTGACCACTGACGGCATCATCAACCTCGTCTCCAGCTGCTTAAGAAAATCTTACTTCACCTGGGAAAACAAGTTCCTTCCAAGGTGGTCCCAAATATCTAGACACATAACCGAAATATTCCTCACCGGCACTGAAGAATCTGCCCTAGCCATCCCCTTCCAGTCAACCTGTTGGTACAGAAAGGTCGATGACACCTTCACTATCCTTGCTGAAACATGTACTCCCACCCTGTCATTCACCTGATGAAGGGGCAAGAAGTAGTCCTGAAACGTTGTATATGTATACTGAAGTAGTAGTTATCCATAAGATGTATTGTCTTAATTATATTCAACTTCTAAATGTCTGAGATTTTAACCAAAACAATAAACTGTCCCCAAAATGTCTAGACAAATATAATTATGCCAGAAAAATGACATTGTTTCAAGGTTTTTTTCTTTTAAATATAATCAGGCTCATAGTTTCAATTAAAAAATGTCTAGTTTAACAGTTGTAGCTAAAAACCATATCAAATTTCCAGATAAAAAATACACCCCACCCCACCCCAACCCCCAACTCCAAATATATGATGGTCGGTCTGTTACACATGTCATTGTTTCAGTGTCTGGGGCCAGAGCGACCACAGATCCTACCCCGATGTATGGACTAGTCATCTTCCTGCTAATACGTATATTTTGCACTTAGCTGGTATCAAAAGGAATTATACAACTTTGCTGAAAATAGAAGAAAATGTTTCGAGTGACATGTTTCTATTCTTGTACCATGTAACAATTATTTCCTTCTAACATTTCAGAGTTTGATATGTATATACATGTATTAGACCTATCGACGTTTACTATAAACCTACATGTACTGTAAAGTGTATCATTATTAATATGAGAGGACATTGTGTTATCAAGTACAGAGAAATCCCATTTGTCACGACACTTCTCTTCCGGAGGAATACTGTGAGGGGAACATTTCTCTAAACACAAAGGGATATTCCAATGATTCCTTAAACTGAAAATACTCAAATCTAGAAATGTACCTTCCGGACTAACTGAGTCTCATTGTGGATGCTCACTCTCTAGTAAGTAAAGCGCAATTTGAAACTGGACTTGTGGGAACTCCTGCATGTGCCACAATATTCTGGACACGGTCTGTCAGTGGGAGTACCATACAGCAGGGTCCTACAAGACAAAGTCATGCAGCTATGGTTATTCGAGCAACAGAATAGAAATAGACTACCCCTGTTTGAAATCACCCATATCAACAAAATGGTAACGAATAGTTTTCGTGAGATAGCTTCATCCTGATAACCTTTTCACGTTTGGGGGGACAACTGATTATGTTCGTTTTGGTATCAGTAAATTGTAAAACATGTTATAACCAAGTGTGTATCTATTTTTCTATAATTATTTTACTTGATTAAAAAGATGTGCAATGCTACTGGTTTTGTTGTTTTCTGTTATCCTTCCATTGGGCATCAATTACACACTGGATGTTGTCTGGATCTAAATGGTGTTCTACAAGCATAATTCGCAGACGTCTACACTATCAGCTACTAGTCTGTCCACCCCACATCGGAGAAGAGGTATCAGATAATGCATGTTCAACTATCTATATGTTTATCAAAGCATTGGTTTGAAAAGTCTTTTTATGAGAGAGTACTTGTTTTAAATTGTGCGGCTGTTAATGATCCAATAAAGGCTTCTCCGGGGAGTCCACTACTGTCCACAAGAAATCGCTCTTTGTATAAATGTCAAGTGCATTTCATTTTGAATAACATATTTTTTATCCCTTTTATAATCTCTTCTTCTCTAAATACGTATTTTGAATAACATATTATTGAACTCTTTTATCATCTCTTGTCCCTTAATACCTGTTTGAATAACATATTAATTATTGAACACTTTTATCATCTCTTGTCCCCGAATACGTATTTGAATAACATATTATTGAACACTTTTATCATCTCTTGTCCCTCAATACCTATTTGAATAACATATTAATTATTGACCACTTTTATCATCTCTTGTCCCTCAATACGTATTTGAATGACATATTATTGAACATTTTTATAATCTCTTGTCCCTCAATATGTATTTGAATAACATATTATTGAACACTTTTATAATCTCTTGTCCCTCAAT
Source organism: Haliotis rufescens (assembly GCF_023055435.1). NCBI lineage: Eukaryota > Metazoa > Mollusca > Gastropoda > Lepetellida > Haliotidae > Haliotis > Haliotis rufescens. The sequence continues at coordinate 39,753,191 of NW_025964334.1, read as the reverse complement.
ATGTATTTGAAAAACATATTATTGAACACTTTTATAATCTCTTGTCCCTCAATATGTATTTGAATAACATATTATTGACCCCTTTCATAATCTTTTGTCCCTCAATACCTATTTGAATAACATATTATTGACCCCTTTTATGATCTTATTTACATATTTGAATAACAAATAATTGACCCATTTTTTTTCTCATTATTCGATCAATACGTATTTGAATAACATATTATTGAACACTTTTCATCTCTTGTTCTCTCAATACGTATGCGAATAACACATTTTCTCCCATTCATCATCTCTTGTAACGTGTTTGACTTGGTTGTATATGAAAACAATGACAATATAACCACTAAATATATTAAATTGAATACAACATTGTTTCGACTTTATTTCAAATTCGTTCTCACGTCTGTGGCTAACACAGTATTATGGACATTTGCAGTTTCAAAAATTCCATAACCATCTCTAATCGTCTGGAATTCCCTCCACCACCCCCAAAGCTCCACAATATATTACATGAAAGGAAGGCACTTACACCTGCTCCGGGATATTGTCCGAACACTCTGGTCCACATGCGTCTCCATTCAACTGAACAAACAAGTCTTACATGTCTCCTAGTGGATGTTTATTTGCATCTAGACAGTTCAGTGGTGTATCAACGTATTTATTCATGATCACTTATCTATGTACGGCGTGAACTTCCAGTGATACTCTCTCGTGACACTCAGTAATCAAGTATTTTAGCCTTTGTATCTTTGTATCTTTTCCGTTCAATGTAATTCAGTGAAAACCGTTTAATTTTCATTTACGCTGCGGGTGTTTTGTGTGCGTCTAACGAGCGACGTATTGGGTTGACCTTCCTCATGGTGACAATCAAGATTCAACAAATGCATTGTTCAGTGGCTATCTTAATATATATATTCCCATTCAACATAGTCCCATAGTACATTCACATTCAGCATAGGCATTGTTTACCATTCACCATAGTATGATTTTCACATTTATGTAGAGTACACTGTTTGCTAATATAGAACACAAACATTCATTAGAGGAATCGTATATGTACTTTGAATTCGTGCCAATGGTAACTACCCCAGCACGTACCAGATACGACCGAGGCAGCAGACACAGGAACCTACTCCATCATGCCTCACGTCACACCATACAGTAGATTTACTTGAACAATGTCGAACCTACAACTACACGTGTCCACTTTGTCATGTCGTGTTTGGGAGTCCTTAGGGATTCCTTTCTACAGCAGGCTCACAGACGGCTACGTCATATATAGCAGTATTGGCGTAACTGACACACACATACTCCTGCTCTTGAGATCACTACACAGACTCTCAGGGACGGGTACTCACTAGCAGAACGCCTGACAGCCTGTCAGTCATCATAACGAATGGCCATCGTGTTGTACATATCTATGTCGGCCCACCTAGGAACGCTGTTTAAACTGTGAGACATGCCGCCATGATGTCATTTATATAACAGACGTGGGTGCTGCTGTTATCTATATCAATGGGAACACGTATCCTCTTCCTAGCAGTCGGCATCGGAGGTAAGATGTTCTTAATTATACATACCATGTATGTATTTTTAAATCAGATAGATGTTGACGTGTAAATAACTAATAATATTCCATAAATTAAAGTTTCTTTGATCTAATCCGTCGAGATCGAGTAGGCAATAATTTGCTTCAGTCGACTGTACATAATGTAATTCTTCAATTTAAAACATTTGATAGGTAGATATTGAGTCTAAACGATAACCTGTTCTTAAAATAGCCACGTATCACAATAGCACACATAAGGCACCGTACTTCAGTTCGGTAGGAGTGCGGAAGGTCGATGGTTCGATCCCCTGGCCCGCATCATACCGACACGACGTACAAAGATGTTGTAACTCTGGTTAGCGCTCGGCATTAAAGGGATAAAAACAAGGACTGGTCGGCGCGGAGACAGTATGCTAGCTGTGTTTGAGCGGGATGTCCATGTTAAAACTACGGCATGGGATCTCAGTGGGCTAAAACTAGAAGTCCGGGCTGTTGCAAGCAGACACACACACAAGCATTCATGCACTCACGTACGCACACATACATACACGCACGCACGCACGCACACACGCACGCACGCACGCACACACACACACACACACACACACACAGACAAACACACACACACGCATCATGCACATCCCAATCAAGTGTAACATTCTTCATCGCGACTTTCAACTCCATGTCACCTTACCAATTTTGAATATCAAGTTACAGGAGTTGCAGGTGTGTAATGATTTTGGTACATAAAACATGAGCTATTTTCAAAACTAAAATAAAAACAGAACTGTTGGAAGCTAAGTTCTGCATAATATGGGGAAATAATAGATGCATGTGTTGAAATACACGTTAGAATCCTGTTGCCAAGACATCAGTGTTCATCCGTGTTCTGACTGTAGTGTTGCTGGTCCAGCGCGATGTACAAGCCTGCATGGAGGGACTACAGGCTTGTTTCAAGTATTTCGAGTCACGATCGGGAACGCCGACTGGTATTTGTGAGTTAGTATTCTATTTGTTTTGTTTATGTAATTTATAATAATACAGTTTACTGACGTGATAACGGAGGCGAATGCTAATATACCACTCGGTAAGGTATTGGTGACACTCAAAACAAACATAGGCCACGGATACCGGACGGGGGGAAACAGTCATACAATACTGACACAGTATCATAAGCTCGTCTTTTTACAAAATATTTCAAATGCCATGATTACTTGAAGTGTAGCTTGAAATGTACATGCTTCTTGTGAAACAGGTTAGATAATATTTAAGTTAAGTTAAATTTAATGGTCATGACAATGTATAATTTATATATCGTTACAGTGCTATTTCCTCATACTTGAATGCATCATGTCAGTGAGTATTTCCGTCTTGGACATTGATTTAGTACCGAAACACTAACTCTCGTACCGTCTGTATTAGCCTGGCAGCTGACCAGCTGGACTGTCTGGGGATGGTACGACTGACCTGTAGCTCAACGGCGCCGGTAGAGGGCGCATTCCAGGGCTTCAAGGCCGAGTATGAAGGCGCCCCTAATAACTGTATATTTGGTAGGTGTGACGAGATACTGTTATTATTTAGTGTGTTTTGAGAACTTGTCACAAAACCGATGAGATATTTACAGCTAGGATGTATTCATTGGAAATGTTGCTACTTGAATGACGTTACTACATTAACATGACAGGAAGACGCATGGGCGCCCCTCACACAAATCGAGCTTTGGCGAACGATTAAAACAGGTTATCAAACTATCCTAGAATAAACAAATGATCTGCATTATTTTCATCACTGAAGTTCGAACAACATCGAGTAAAACTGAGTGCGAATGTTTCAAGATTCTGAAACAAGTCCGTTAGACAAAATGCTTGTCATGTTTGTACTTCTGATAAAACAGGACTGCGTCCATGTTAGAATAAGAAGTATAAAAGCTTTCTGCCAACCTCTCAACAACATTTTAGCCTGGCCACGTTTTCGTCCTTAATACAAGTAATGCAGCTGCTTGTACCAGGCCCTACCCTCAGGAGTACCTTGATGATCACTATTGGAAAGAAATATCAATGTCTGCATGATTTATATGTATGTTACTATCAGTCGATTGCAAGTAATTCCATGTCATTTGATTGACTTACTAAGCAATTATTTTTGAGTTTATGCTTCCATAAACTGAAAACAAATTAGGCCACGCCCACAACTGGTGTCAACTGATTTTCAGTGACCCATTCATATAATTTTCACAGCTATTTTGCCTTTTACGCCCAATGTAATCTATATCGGCAGATAACCCAGACTGGTTATTCTCTAGCTCTGGCGTTGACGTTGTGAATTCATCAAATAATCTCTGTGTGATGTTATTATTTTTTACCTATTTATCTATAAGAATTGACTTCAATATAATGATGGGTTTATGGAGGTAAAATGTAAAATCAGATGTAAAGATAGCAGGCCGATTTGTCCAGTTCCCATACCTGACATTACGTTAATAACTCCCGTGAATTCAATTCTTAAATATTAAAATTGATACAACACACGATTTCGTTTCAGACAACATAGCTCAAAGTCCAGATTATCCTGGTGAGCAAAAACTGTGAACTACTACGTTTTTAATACATTCAGCACCTGTAGGCTCTTTTGTACCAATTGCGATCCAGTAAATGAATCAATTTGTGTGTTATAATATGTCAGAAACACTTTAAAAAGTAATATTCTGTCTGTACTCTCTGTCCCATGTTGACTATTTAAAGGGGTGATACACTCCACTGCTCCGGTTTAACGAGGTTGTGTTGTGTCAGGTGCATGTATTGAGATACCGTCGAAAACATGGCTAGATCACGAATTAAATGTATATTCTTAATATATACATAATGATACGTATTTATATTATTCTTATCAGTGCATTGACAACTGGTTGTGGTAAGGTCGATGATTTTATGTTTTGCAGCCTTCCAATGTACCAAACTGTTTGAGGACTGCAAGTCTAAAGCTACAACCACCACATGTGGGTAAGAACACATAGACAACGTAATTGGTGTCATCAGATTGATGTCCTGCCTGAATATCGTACTACTGTTAACATTCATCTATGACACAAAAGTCTTCTGTCTCTCACTTTGGCCTAAAGTGAAGAATAAATTAACTTGTTGAATTTTGCAAACACAACCACTTTATTAAATTTCTATTAGGAACCGCTGACGTGTATGAATGCTTTATGCCGCGACAGTGTTTAAATAGTCTAGTGCATTCTTGTCACCTTTACACGCAAGTTTGGTTGACTTCTACGAGATCTGCACTAACGGCCTGTCAACATTTTGTTCTGTACAAAATCTACAAAACGCCACCAGTTTCATCAACGCTGAGAAGCAGAGGCTTGCTTCAGAACAAGGATGCTACTTTGGTAAGTAGGAGTCGTGCGGATAAACGCCCACATACATCTTACAGATAATAACTGAATCCCCCTTTCAATTGCTATTGACATTAGTCCTAAAACTGTGAGCGACAATACCACGACTGTTGGCCTAACAGTGTTTCTTGACGGTGTTGTAACCTATGGCTACGGGCATAACCTTGCGTGATTGTTACCCTCATGTCTTCACATTCTACAGACTGTATATCCTGACTAACTGGCACGGGTTGCCGAGTAATCTAAGTGGCCGCGAAACCGCTGTTCAGATTTGGGTTACTTAGCCTGTCCTGGGTTCGATTCCGCGAATCTGATTATGATCCTTAATTTGTCACCACCTCACACATTCTGTGAAAGCCGTTGGGCTTTGGTATCTCCTCTCACACGTGATGTAATCGAGGTACTGGTCATAACTCTGCATAGTTTCTCTCACCAGAGACCACATTTAACTGGTAACAATCTATGCAGTCTATAACAACACGGCCTTCTTCTACATTAATGGACAAAGTTCCAAGAAATAGTCGTATGTTTATACAGTTAAGTGTGACTGGTTAATGCATATCATGTAAAGGTGTATGTGTAAACGGTTCAGTAGGATATTGGCATACGATTGCCCTGAGAACGGGTCTTTCTGTTTCAGCAACCACGCCAAGGGTTCTGTTATCAGGTGGGTGCAAGCTTAGATGAGAGAGTAATAAGCCGTCTTAACCGTTGTCTGTTGTTCTCATATAGTTGTACTGAAAAAAAACCCAGAAAACAATTAGCCAGTCATTATGAAACCGACATAGGTAAAAAAAACCTTAATGTATACACGCAACTTTAGTAGTAGACGCCTGTAAATGCACACCGTGAGATAGAGGTAGCAATGTATTATAGTCATAATAAGCTGGCAGATTTAAAGGTTACCTTCGTCCACTGCCAAAATCCATAGCGTACATAAACATGCACATACTGCACATGGAAACCTATATTCGAGTATTACACGTAACGTTTTGTACAAGAACGTACATACCCACCCCGAACAAGCCTGTGTGACGTAAGTATAACATAAGGACAATTAGTAATAATTACGATTTACGTGATTTGACTGTTGAAGTGTATTTAACAATGTAAATATATACCTTTTCCACGCCTTGCTGTGCACGCCCTCCCTGTACAGGTGCGGCATGCTTCTCCCAGTATGTAGCTTGTTATGAAGCGGACGGCGTCATTGCCACTACACACCCATGCGTGTAAGTAATTATCAATCTAAGTTTCTAAGTTACCCATAGTAAGGGCAAGAGTCTTTTAACGTCTACCTGATCTTAGACATATACTGTGTATATGCTGTAATAATATAAAAGCCACAAACCCCTTTCCATTATTCATAAGAAAGATTCGATTGTACGATTCCCACTGTATCATGAGCATGTGTTGATGAATCTAATAGTGATGATACGAGGTGTTCGCGAAAAGGTGAGCGTATCCTGCCCAACCGGTGGCACCCGTCACAAACACATGCAAAGGCAAGTAAATTGTTCACCTAAAATCACGGGAACATATGGTACATCTAAAACAAGGAAATTGTGTCGGACGTCATTTTTGTCACCGATGCGTCAAATTTGGAAATGTCTACCATAAAACTGTTTGAAAGAAACACAGATATAAGATCCGAGATGTATGTTTCCTGTTTTTGCAAACGGAAACGGGCCGGCCGGCACCCTGCCATGTATTCTTACTTTATTCAAACCACAAGAAAAGCACGTGTGATAATATATCAGTACTAATGGGACACTACGTTTACACGTTCCCAGTGGAAATGAGTTCGCGCATGTGTGTCTTCATCTTGGATGCTTCCATGACTTAATTCAAATTGCATGTTTACTTTATTTTTAAAACCTAAATTCCGTGATTTCAGTGATTTCATCTGGACTTTGTTTTAGAGCTGTGCCTGTGTACGAGAGGTGCCAGGAGGCGACAGTGACCGGGGTATGTGATGCTGCAGCGTCCCAGATGGCCATCTCCCACATCGGCTCCAAGCAGTTAGAATGTGACGCTGGTACAGTCATAGCACTATCTGTTGTAACTCGCATGTAAATGATACTATACCTGTTCACTATTGGCTTACAATGTCATTTTCTCTTTCATGTGAATATGCAGCATAAATAAACAACGTTGTCATGTTTATCGTCCTTAAGAACTGCGTGCTAGATTGGTGGGAAATAAGAAAATAAGACATTTTATATTGTCATACGACGGGGACGTTTATTACTTTGAACTCTCGAACACGAACTCAAGCATCACAAACAGGTAAATTTGGGGTTCGAACACATGACTAGCGGATCTCCCACTACGCCACGTAACTCTGTACAGCTCATTGCATGCCCTCCTCATCGTCGTACAAAGAAGAATATATTGACTGGGGAAACCAGTTGTTAGAATGAAATTGATGGTTCATATGTACACGTGTCATGTAAGGGTCATCAAAAGTAATACTTTTTATTCTGTATTTTCCCTAAAGTTCTATTTACTTTCTGGAACAGATGATGACATACTGATTGTTCTACTGTCCTTATAAACTGCCGGGCAACAGAAAGTATACACTTGAAAATTGGATTTGACCAACGAATTGCAAGCGTTATCAAAACGTTACTAGGCTAAAAATCGCCGCCGAAACGCTGCAATTTTTAGGTCAAAATTACAACTAAGATACCTGTAGCAAATACATCACCATCGAATAACCATCTTCCCGAGGCAAGGGAATAGTGGAAACTAGTTTAAAATGCGCTCGATTAAATGAAGTTTTTGAGTTAAATGGTAATGAATAACGTCTGGTACACAACACTTCCTAAAATGATTTCAGTTAGGTAAATACAGATAGCGCTTGTCTGATATCAACATTTATCATATAATGGGTAGGTTTCTCGGCAGGATAAAGCCGACGGATAAAAACGATATCCGTTGGGGTCATATGCGGGTAGAGATGCAAATATCAAAGGTCAAGTAGGGACTACTTTCACTGTTTATAAACAAACATGGCGTCGCCCTCGTCATTCGGCGATCGAGTCAGATTTAACCATCGGGAATCTGGATAAACTACAGAGATAATTGCTTTCATTATCAAAAGAACAATCTAATATACTGAAAATCAGTGTCTTACTGTGACGTAGCTGAGGCATTTTATACGTTTTGGCAACTTTGGAGATATAAATTTCGACACAATTTTGCGAGAGCACTAGGCCTAGCCAAGCGGGATCAGTAGCCATATCTGTGCTTGTAGACCTCTGCGGCTTGATCCTTTCTCCACAAATTAAAATAGTTGGATTTGGCCGAAATATGTTTGAATTGTTACCCTGTTTCGTTTCGTCGCTGTGTGACTACATCTGTCGCTGTGTGACTACATCTGAATACACTTCTTAACGTTATGACAGGACAGACCCACAGGCCCCTGAAGCAGGATAGTGATATAACTGAAACAGTGGACCCATATGTATGAATAGACAAGGTACGTCACTCGCCATCTTGGCCGAAGTTGAAATCGGCTGTATCGTTTAAATTAAATGGAAATGTGTGCATGTCATGTTCACAATACCTCCCCACCTCCTTCCAAATACGACCTGCATGCATGCATTACCAATCAGACCGCACAGGAACATTGAGTGCGGAGATTTTTGTATACTTCCGTGACCCACAGCCGCGACTGAGCCAATATTTCTATAAAATCACCCGATATAGGTAATAAATTGCCAAAAATAAAGGTTTGTGGCATGCAGGTCGTATTTGGAGGGAGATGGGGAGGTATTGTGAACATGACATGCACACATTTCCATTTAATTTAAACGATACAGCCGATTTCAACTTCGGCCAAGATGGCGAGTGACGTACCTTGTCATTTATATATATATGGGTCCACTGTGTCAGCAACGTCTGACCGTGGCCGTGACGTCTCATAGACTAGGGTTAGAGTAGCTTCCCTTTGACGGAGGGCAGTTACTCTAGCAGACAGACCGATGGATTGCCGCGAAAGGCAATTAAAAACAATTTTTGTTTTGCGTATATGCTTCGCCACTGTATTAGAAAGAGATTTCAGTTGGAATTATATTGGCTACTGTCACTGTCCAATTGACACATCACTTACCCTGTGACGTAGTAAATATTAATGCGCGCATTCCAGGAAAACTCGCAATGTTTCGGTAATGTGTGTGAGAGAGGGAAAGCGATTTTGAAGCACAGAATTAAAGAATGACATTATATGATATAGAGGTTATCACGCTTGTGTGTTTGGGGATGGTAAAGGCTCGCCAAGGCTCGCTAAATACATGGTTTATTCCTAATGCAGGATATTTACCATCCCCAAACACAATCGCGTGATAACCTCTATATAATTTCAAGGAAAGAGAAACTATATTATCCTGGTCTGTCTGTGATTTAAGCCACGACAACTACGACGATATCCACAACAACGTCAGTGACAACATCTGCAACACCAATACCCACACAAACCGTTGCGACTCAACACTTGGCAGCATCAATGGCATCACAAACAGCAGTGTCAACTGACCACAGCTCAACACAGGGGATTACCAAGGACATGCAAGGACACATTTATCTGGATTTCAAAGGTTGTTCAAATAGTAGTTTTTCAATTGTAACCTTTTGCCATTCATGTTCCTTTGCATCAAGAAAAACAAGGTTATCAATTTAATACACATTTGTCAATCAAAAAAACATGTTTTGTTCATGAAGTGTCGATATAATTGAGTAAGGTGTGCTATAGGGGGGGGGGGGGGGGGGGGGGGGGGGGGGGGGGGGGAAGAATTCCGGGGACATACACGGGTAGTGAATCCGGAATATAAACCTTGTACCGTTACTGAAGATGTGTCAAGTGGAATCCATTCACAAGAAAACGGCAAACATCCGGGTTCGGAACTTTATGTGGATTAGCGAGAGTATCAATTTGTTTAAGGCTATTTTCTTTATTTTGACGGGGGAACGGATAAGATTCTTGATAATTTGATCTGAGTGATTTTATTTTGCGCTGCATCTGTTTTGTTTTTAAATATCATGAATTAGTTACGCCTTTTAACGTGTTTTCCTGTTGCAGACTGTGGAACACACCTGTGTCTCCATGCTATGTTGGCTGTGTCATGTGTCATGGTGCACGTGGTCCTCAGATGGTAATCAACGCCAGTACAATGTCAACGTCACACTGACGACACTCACGAAAACTGAAGAACTTTGAAAAAATCTGCCCATGTCTCACTGGTGCGTGACGCACATACGACGTTATCTACAACACTGTCGAGTTCCACAACACTTTATGTTCAAGATTATGAGCGTGAACTTTCTCCATGATGTTCAGTCATAAACGAGAAGGTATATGTTTTATGTACAAAAGTGTTATTGTCCACTGCTCCCGTATTGTTGTCAAGAAAATGTAGGAATTTACATGTGAATGTGAAACACAATAACGAAATAAGTTGTCACGCATAAATCCCCCTCGTTTTATCTCATTTGTACTGACGTTTTGAAATCCATGTTACTGTTATAAAGTAATGTGTACTCGCTTTTCAACATTGCTGTGCAGCTATCCTTCAAACCACAGATGCATACACATTTACACAAATACGGTTCTCCAATATATAAGCGGACACACAAAGTGGCATTACATCTACAGTTGACGCGAAGTTTTTGGTTGGTTTGTTTGCTGTTCAACACCGCACTCAACAATATTCAAGCTTTATGACGGCGGTCTGTAAATAATCGAATCTGGACTAGATAATCCAGTGATTGAAAACATGCGCACTGGTCCACGCAATTTGGATACGGTGACATGCATCAACAAAGTCAGCGAGTATGACCGATCTCGTTAGTCGCCTTTTACGGCAAACATTGGTTGCTGAAGACCTATTCTACCCCGGATCTTCACGGGTCAGTTGACGTGAAGCAAACATACCAATACTTCGAATAATACCTCGAACTCATTTCATCTACGGTTGACTCGAGCTGTGTTCAATGGTCCAGATGAAACGTCTCTGTATCGCAGTCAGTTATCATGTCTTTGGCTTGGGACACTATGTTTGGAAATCTGTTTTATTTGAGTTCAGGTTGTCGGTTACAATCAGTATTGAGGGGTTAGGTATACTTGAGTATGTCAGCAAATTCCAGACCACATTTATCAATAACAGAAATATAATTATTTTACTGTGTCTTTCAATGTGTTATTGGCCAGGTTTGAAACAGCCGTGAAGCCGGTATCAGTTCATGGCCCTGCAGGTGCTTTGCACATGGTCCACGATTTCTCCGTGCAAGGCACATTTTTCCACTTTTGGTTATTTGGCTTAGTCCGTGCACATTCGCCATTGACGACGTTACTGCCGCCTTGGTTGACGTCCCAGTTGGTGTAGGTCGACGTTGAACCATTTCCCAACTCAAAGTTACCAGATGCAGCGCTGTAGACGAAGTCTGAAACATAAAGATTTATTGTAAGCTTTAGGCCACCCTTGTGTATTCGGTGGCAAACTATAACTAGCTAAAAATACACACACAAAACAAACATACATAGTGTACATCAACTGTTATAATGATATATGCATAAACAGTCAAGTAAGGCCAACTAATATTTTTCTTGTTTGACATCCACAACGACCCTAAACATCGACGACCCTAGGACTTCTATTACAGTTATTTTCCCAGTTGCAATTACGATAGTTCTTTATTATTTGTTTTCATAAGATACAATTGTGAATTCAGTTTTGAGTATTTGAGAAATTGAAATAAGAAATATTTGTTTATGTGGCCTAATGATGAAAGGGTCATTTTGAAAATGGTATCATAAAAATCACAGAAGTTAATTCCTAACAGTTCTGAAAAAGTAACTGTCAAAGTTGTAAACTGCATTTAAATGAATGTTGAAAAAACACTGTTTTATTATGGTATTTTTCTTTCCGATTTGATTGCGATGAACCATCGCATTTCTGAAACAAATCACCCGAACAAAGTTTGTGCTACACTAATTCAATGGCTACGACATACTTTGGAAAACCAGGATTGTGCCTTTTTTTAAGATCTTACGTCAACGAGGATCATACCACCAACGATGAAGTAATATGAAATAGAAATGCCTTCATAAAAAAACAGGTTTTAATTCTGTGCATTTCGTCATCTCAGAGACTTTAAGCAATAATATACACGGAACGTATAGTGTCATAGTTTGTGTTACGCAAGAAAACAGGTACGCGTATGTACGTTGTATTGAATCTCCCCTGTCACTCACCCAGCCACAGCTGTGTCGAGGTATAGCCTCCCACAAACGTGTTTTCCCCGTCGTCCTGGACGGTGAGAAGACGACTGTCGCCCCTAGAACGATACGGTCATTGGTGAATGAGAATGTATTTAGTTATATTACGGCGTGTTTGTTGAATATATGTGAAAAACCGGGAGTAACGCTGGTCTTAGACGTTTACCACTATGGTAAACTCGAGAGCACGGAATTAGTGATGGGTAAGCCCACAATCAGTACGAATCTGGGATTCGAACCACGATCATAAGGCCTTGCAGGACTAAAGGATACACCTCTGCACAACGAACTGCGACTAAAGGATACACCTCTCATGGGCGGATACAGCTTTTTTGAAAAGAGGGGGTGCACAATTAAGTTCTATTTATTGTCTTTGGTGGTGCGCATCCCCCCCCCCCCCCCCCCCCCCCTCTGTATCCGCCCATGCCTCTGCACAACGAACTGCGACTTAAGGATACACCTCTGCACAACGAACTGCGACTAAAGGAAACACCTCTGCACAACGAACTGCCCCTATGCCAATCGTGTCACTTATGGTAAATGTGTCCCGAACGCATTGCAACTCTCTTTGCAGACTGGTATACCTTGGTCGCGCCAGGATCTGTATGTCGTGGGTAGACTGGTATACCTTGGTCGCGCCAGGATCTGTATGTCGTGGGTAGACTGGTATACCTTGGTCGCGCCAGGATCTGTATGTCGTGGGTAGACTGGTATACCTTGGTCGCGCCAGGATCTGTATGTCGTGGGTAGACTGGTATACCTTGGTCGCGCCAGGATCTGTATGTCGTTGGTAGACTGGTATACCTTGGTCGCGCCAGGATCTGTATGTCGTGGGAAGACTGGTATACCTTGGTCGCGCCAGGATCTGTATGTCGTGGGTAGACTGGTATACCTTGGTCGCGCCAGGATCTGTATGTCGTTGGTACGATGCCGATTTGCAGCTAGAATAGTGCTGAGTGCGGCGTAAAACAACAAACCGACCAACCAACCAGCCAACCATCATGTTGCACATGTACCTTCTCATATGAGACTTGCAGTGGACACACACATAGACATTGTTCAATGTGAAAACACAAATAGAGAAACCGTGGAAAGTCTGTTCCTCCAAAGGTTCTTGGAATATAACAACATGACTTATCCATGTCTGTGTGGTATTTTTACCAAACATTAGTTTCAACATATTATAATTAAGTTTTCGCTGTGTTCATTGAAATTCTTGTATTCTGATTAGCTGAATCACGTGTTATTGTATTCATTTCCCAATGAATGTAAAAAATTAAGCCACGCTCACCGAGGCGCACTACTTTTATTACTTCGGAATGTCGGGGAATCCCAATATTACAGTCGAGGGCATTCCCTTTCTGCTCACGTGTATCGTCATGCACAGGACATTTAGCGACTTTCATGCATATTCATTGTCCAAACTACCCTTTGAAACCGAAGGCCGAGAATGAATGAAACAGCAAACGTGCAGGCCCGCTCGCCTGTTTTTTCCCCGCTCGCCTCGGTTCAACTATCTTGTCTTCGGGTTTCATTTCTAACTAGCATTTTTCCAACTGTGTTTTACCGTAATCAGGGAAGCAATGTTTGAATCTGGCGGTAACTGACCATGTAATTTGAAACAGCCGCCTTCTCCCGGACATATTTCTCCCGGTTCGTTACAGTCTGACTGTTGCAGTTCTTTTTGCCACTTGTCTTAATTCACAGGTCATTGAACATTGTTTTGATCCTGCTCTCCGTTGATTGGCTACTGACCGTGTAGGCGTGTCAAGTTATGTGCATAAATTAAACGATCACCTGATTCATGTCACGCCACAGTTTGTATTCCTACACCTGGAATGTTTATCAATCTCGTCATTTTTGTCTGTTTTGATAGATACATCTGTTTTTGGTTAAACTATTGTAGATAAAACATGTTTTACGCTGTCGAATTTAATTATAAGCATTGACTGTGTAATACAGTCAATCCTTAATTGATAACAACATTCAATAAACAGTAGAAATATTACAGTAGCTGTTTGCGTGTGAATCTTTTTGAGACACGTCCTGTTATTGATTGTCCTTGATGTACACGATCCATGTCGATCAGTGTCAGTGGGACATGAGGACACACTATCCGTCAGGTCATCACATCTGACCACTCGATGAACCTTCGTATCTTTGCTTCCCCGGAATCCACTCTGGCGACATTATAGTACACTATCTCCAGGGGACTATAAAGACTCTCATATAGACGCCCAGTTGTAACTGAATGGAGAACTCACTGGTTACAGAAGGCGGACGCAGCAGAGAAGGTGGCCCATCGTCGCACAGTGAGATAGCAGTTATCATCGCGGTAGTACCAGTCTGAAATACAGAATGTACCTGGAATCATATCACAGAATAACACCAGAATACTTTTAAGACAATGGTTATAATTCTGAAATAATAGAACAGTACTTTTATATGTACGTCTCCTCGCATCCCATCCCACGCATCTCCACCCTCATCATACCAAACACGGTGCTTCCAGTGTAGTAGTCGAGTAATGCCGTTATTTATTTTATATGTGAATTCTATGCTCTCTTTGGATATAAATAGATCCTCCCTGTACACGTTAGACCTTATATTAACGCCTCGAAGCTCACATTTTCTCAAAATCAATTTAAGATGTCCTTCCAAACGTGGTCACCAGACTAAAAAATAAAATACTTTCAGTTACCTACCACTAGAACAGGGTGTGCTGTCTGTAAGTGTTTCTGAAATAAAAAAATACCCCATCGATTTACAATAATCAAGTAAAACACTCAATAAATGAATGGTAAGACGAAACACCGTTAGGTTTCCTATGGCTTTCACTGATCAACTCCGTGTGCAGCTCAAACCAAAGGTATAATTTCCGGGATAATGTCTCTTGGTTCTGGACGAACATATCTCACGTGGACATCTCTAACAGTGGTCGTCCCCACTAACGGGTGTTCATTGTACATGTAGGAAAGGTATTATTCTCACCTATCTTACAGACCACTCCGTTTAAGTTCAGTTTGTCCGCCGACTGCTTGCTGTACGATGTCGCATGTTGCAGTTCTGGAAAATATGTAGACAACCCAAATATCACATGAAGTCAACATATGCATAAAAGCCAGACCAGGTAAACATCGTCCCCATTAAATGCTGCGTCCGATACAATAATTTCAAATGTGTGATGACACCCTCAAAGACTCATGCAGACATAGAATTCTGTACACTATCACGTATACTCACCATAATAAACCCTGCCTTCCTTCGCCACCCAGTAGTTTATCTCTTGGCCGAACACGTCGAGGTGTTCCACGATGTCAGCCTTAGTAGCAGAAGAGACAATTCGTGTCATTCGTTATTCTTTGAGTTAAACATAACCAGCGTAACATATAACACTTGAGATTAGGTTTAATGAATAAATACGTACCAAAGTGCCCCGTCGGGTTTAGCTTGAAGTACAATATACCTCCCAACACATGATGAAAGTAATGCCTACCAACACCTGATGTAAGATATACCTACCAACACCTGATGTAAGATATACCTACCAACACCTGACAACATCTGATGTAAGTAATGCCTACCAACACCTGATGTAAGATATACCTACCAACACCTGACAACATCTGATGTAAGTAATGCCTACCAACACCTGATGTAAGTAATGCCTACCAACACCTGATGTAAGTAACGCCTATCAACACCTGATGTAAGATATACCTACCAACACCTGATGTAAGTAATGCCTACCAACACCTGATGTAAGTAATGCCTACCAACACCTGATGTAAGATATACCTACCAACACCTGATGTAAGTAATGCCTACCAACATCTGATGTAAGTAATGCCTACCAACACCTGATGTAAGATAAACCTACCAACACCTGACAACATCTGATGTAAGTAATGCCTACCAACACCTGATGTAAGTAATGCCTACCAACACCTGATGTAAGTAACGCCTACCAACACCTGATGTAAGATATACCTACCAACACCTGATGTAAGTAACGCCTACCAACACCTGATGTAAGATATACCTACCAACACCTGATGTAAGTAATGCCTACCAACACCTGATGTAAGTAATGCCTACCAACACCTGATGTAAGATATACCTACCAACACATGATGTAAGTAACGCCTACCAACACTTGATGTAAGATATACCTACCAACATCTGAGTATCAGACGCGGTTGCCACACTGCCCCGTCGGGTGTAGCAGGCAAACATGGCCTGGTCATAGGTGCCCGGAGTGTTGTGGACCAGGTAACATCCTCCTCCAGTCGTTATTACCTGCTGACCATAGCCGTGATGCCCGCAGCCTTCCACATCTACAGCCGAAACAAGCCACTTGTATTTTCCTAACCAATCTACTGATGATTTCGTAAACCAATAGTTGGTCTCAGTAACATCGTAGTTAATTATGATGAACTGTACGTGAATGCTGTATGAAGTACGTATCTACCTGGCGTGGTGGTGAGTGGCAGTTGACATAAAGCTTGAAAGCTGCTGTCCACGTTCTGATCAAACCACAGGTAAAGCCTGTCTGCCATTAAAGCTGAAAAAGAAACACATCACACATTAATAACATTATATCAATAGTTCGGGTTACTGACAGAACAAGCAGACATAAACGGTGTGTCTAACCTCTTCTGCAGTTAACTCTTAATGGAACAATGGTCCAGCTGCCTGTGAAATAATTTCGACACATTCGTATTGCACAAGGTCTAGATTCGTGATAGCGCCATATTGTTTTATCCGATTCGTGTAATTTTACAGTACATGGTGTAGAGATCAGGAAACAAGCGGCGATGTTAGGTGATATAGTCAGCGTTTGACAGGGAATCTTTAACAGGTACTTTAGAACACTCGTAATGTCTGACACGACCAGCTCGAAAGCATCAGAAAATCACCTCGCGGCCCATCCAGCTCTGGAGAATAACAACAGTCCTCACCTACGCCATCTTGGAACTGGGAAGTGCCCTGTCCTGACAAGAAGTTACTGTAGCTGCCCCGTGGTGAACCATCAGCAAACTCAAACACACCCTCGTCGACGATGTCGTTCAGCCCAAACCATGCATCTGTCCTCTTCGGTCGCATGTAACGGGCTACTTGAACCTGCACAAGTGTAACTAATCTATACTGACCCTTTCAGTTACATGTAACAGTACCTGCTGCACATACACAACAAACAAATAGACACAATGTACACAATATTATTTCTTAACTGCACTCATCATTACGGTGAGGATATCTAACATAGTCAATGCTAATCATGTCGTGTGTTGAAAAATAGAGAAGTCGTCTAAACGGCCACCTGTAGAGATCAGCTAACACGCATCCTTCTGAATAAGTTATCACGAGTCTTCAAAGAACATGATAAATACAAAACAAACACATCCGCTAACCTGTACATCTTCTGAGTCGATGGTCGCAAGATTTCCGCCAAGATCGACACATGCTTGCTGAGCTTCGACGAAAGAATAACTACCGGAAGTGAGGTAGAAACATTTCCCATCAATCGATGCGCCAGAACCGTCGGGTCCACATGCATCAAAAGATGCAGGTTCGGCTAGAATACAAATCAAGGCCTACTTTGAATGTACCCTTTGTAAAATTAGTCCATAGATTGCCATTCCAAAATAAATATAGATATACGTTAGATGTATCGGAATGTTAACCGGTTAATTTCGACATATCTGAGACGTTTATTTATTTTCTTAACACTTTCGTCCTTGTTTAAGATGGAAAAAAAACAAACAAAGTGACCAGCGTTACAGGGCGTCTGAACACGTAACACTCGACGAATTAAAAGGTAAGATTCTCACGATTGTAACTAATACAACTACATTCTGAACTATAATGATACTTTAGTGAAATAGTCAAATGTCTTGCAACTAAAATACTTGAGAAACAGTAGGCGGGTATACTAAGGCCTCTTAACGGACGACTTTGTCACGAACCTATGCCGGTTGTATATACAGCGACAGCCTTGTAGCCCCCGCAGTTGACGTCGTTGTCCCCAACACAGGGCTTGTTGCAGTCACTGCTGGCGCCGTATCCCCCATATGCATCCCCACAAGCACACTCGCGCCCGTTGGAAACTCCAGCGAAAGCATAGCCCCTTGTATGACATCTAAACACGGGTGACAGGGCTACTCAGATTACCAGGAACACAAACACATGTCAGGTACGTTTTCTTATCCAACCAGGAACTATATTATCATTACATATTTTTTTATACTTATTACGCTTCTAGTGGTTAGATTGATATGCATACATTCCTCAATACATTTGGGCAGCACATTTGTTGAACTGGAAGCTAGAATGTCAACGCACCTTGTGACACATACATCAACGGTCAAGGATGTGGGTAGTGATACATAGGCATAAGGGAGGTCCCTCGGCTCATAGCGTTCCCCGTAGCATCCCTTTAGCTCTGGCAAAAGAAACATTATTCACGATGTAGATTAGGAGATACACCTACTGTTTTAAAATTTGAGGTAGTCAAAGTGAAGATGAGAAATTTTTATTTGGAACCGAGCGCTTTAGCGTATTACGAATGATAATCTCTCCACCTCGAAATTCAACCTGTTTGAGTTTGACTTACTCCCGAACATATATCGTGGCATACCATGGCTGCCAAAATAGTTGGTTTAAGGTGACAATGTGTGACCTGGTTGTGTAGGTTAAGTGCAGGTGTTACCTGGTTGTGAAGGGTAAGTGCAGGTGTTACCTGGTTGTGAAGGTTAAGTGCAGGTGTTACCTGGTTGTGTCGGTTAAGTGCAGGTGTTACCTGGTTGTGAAGGTTAAGTGCAGGTGTTACCTGGTTGTGTAGGTTAAGTGCAGGTGTTACCTGGTTGTGTAGGTTAAGTGCAGGTGTTACCTGGTTGTGTAGGTTTAGTGCAAGTGTTACCTGGTTGTGTAGGTTAAGAACAGGTGTTACCTGGTTGAGTAGGTTAAGTGCAGGTGTCACCTGGTTGTGTAGGTTTAGTGCAGGTGTCACCTGGTTGTGAAGGTTAAGTGCAGGTGTTACCTGGTTGTGAAGGTTAAGTGCAGGTGTTACCTGGTTGTGTAGGTTACGTGAAGGTGTTACCTGGTTGTGAAGGTTAAGTGCAGGTGTTACCTGGTTGTGTAGGTTAAATGAAGGTGTTACCTGGTTGTGTAGGTTAAATGAAGGTGTTACCTGTTTGTGTAGGTTAAGTGCAGGTGTTACCTGGTTGTGTAGGTTTAGTGCAAG
This sequence comes from Haliotis rufescens, assembly GCF_023055435.1. Lineage (NCBI taxonomy): Eukaryota > Metazoa > Mollusca > Gastropoda > Lepetellida > Haliotidae > Haliotis > Haliotis rufescens. The sequence continues at coordinate 39,733,717 of NW_025964334.1, read as the reverse complement.
TGTTACCTGGTTGTGTAGGTTAAGTGCAGGTGTCACCTGATTGTGTAGGTTTAGTGCAGGTGTTACCTGGTTGAGTATGTTTAACGCAGGTGTTACCTGGTTGGACACCTCCAGTTACACAGGTAGGCGTGTTGGATTCTGCAACCTCGAAGAAGTCTGGCTCTACTTCCGCACCATAGCCCTGTATGCAACATCAAACGTCAGAGTTCTTGGTCATTCGAACATCAGACTTATCACGAAATAAAGAAACACCATCGTTTCCACGATTGGGACATAAATTATTTCGTTCAGTGTTCGTTGGATCCGATTTTTATTTACTAAGGAATCAAAATATACATTATAAGGACGTACAGATAGTTTACCAGTCATGTCAAGATGGAAACATGATACAGATGTTAAACACTTACATCGGAAGAAGTCTTGACGCAGGTTTTGGCTGTTGGAATGTTCACCGCAGCCTACAACAGAAATGTCAACGTCAACAATATAGTGCAGCGGGGTGTTCTCATCAGCGTTTGGCGACTCAACGCCTTCAATTACTTTGTACCCATATTCACTGATGACTCATCACATTGAGTGTTGTTTTATGCCGCTGAGAACAATATTCGAGCCATTTCAAGGCGACTGTACACCTGGACAAATAAAACCAGTGGTTAACATCATGAGCGAGGGCCCACGCTGTCGGGATACGATGACGCATGACCACAGTTACCGAGCGTCACCACCCCAGGTTAGCATTTACATTGCATAAAAAATAAAAGCAGCTACCCATATTGGAGTGAGTGAGCGAGTATGGTTTTACGCCGCTTTTAGCAATATTCCAGCAATATCACGGCGGGGGACACCAGAAATGGGCTTCACACATTGTACCCATGTCGGGAATCGAACCCGGGTCTTCGGCGTGACGAGCGAACGCTTAAACCACCAGGCTACCCGAACGCCCCACACACATCGGATATACAATCTGATAAAACATACGTCTTCGGTTCGGTTGTACGTTCCGTCGTATGCGGAGGCGTAACAGTCCACGCTGCTGTTGCTGCCGCCGTTCCTGGTAATCTTGATTGCTTGACAACGACGACCGGGACAGTGCTCGCCGTCAATGCGCTCGGCATCAGAGTAAACCTTCACAAACAGCAGTCTGGAGTGGCAGAGAAACATAAGGTGAGAGTATGAGTTAGGTTAAACAACATTAAAACAGTGTCTAATTTAAATCACGAAAGTGGTCGAAACCTCAAAGTCACACAAGTAGGAGGTTAAATACTCACAGATTATTTTACAATGTCGTTCCAATAGTACGCTCACACTTTACCGATTACGTAACACGTGCTCTTAATAGCTTCCTCTCACTAGTACCAGCAGGTTTACTGCTATCCAGTTACATGGTATCGCAGAACTACAGCGGAAAGGCCGCGGTAATGCCGCGGTAAAGCCGCGGTAATGCCGCGGTAATGCCGAGGTAATGCCGCGGTAATGCCGCGGTAAAGCCGAGGTAATGTCGCGGAGATGCCGCGGTAATGTAGCGGTAACGTTGCGGTAATGTAGAGGTAATATCGCGGTAATGCCACTGCCATGTAACGGTAATGCCACTGCCATGTAGCGGTAATGCCACTGCCATGTAGCGGTAATGTCGCAGTTATGTAGGGTATGTAGCGGTATTGTAAGGTAATGTAGAGGTAATGTCGTGGTAATGCCACTGCCATGTAGCGGTAATGCCACTGCCATGTAGCGGTAATGTCGCGGTTATGTAGGGTAATGTAGCGGTATTGTAAGGTAATGTAGAGGTAATGTCGCGGTAATGCCACTGCCATGTAGCGGTAATGTCGCAGTTATGTAGGGTAATGTTGCGGTATTGTAAGGTAATGTAGAGGTAATGTCGCGGTAAAGCCACTACCACGTAACGGTAATGTCCCGGTTATGTAGGGAGATTTTGCGGTGATGTAGCGGCCGTACTGTAGCCCTACAGATAAATGGATGGTGTAAGGAGTTGTGTAGTCTCAAGTCTTCTTGTACTCACCAACATGTTGTAAAGTAACTGAATATCTAAAAGAGTGGCTTTGGTTAAATCTTGATAATACGAGTGTCGATGTAAAATGTAGTACTGCGTGCGATGAATTGATCAGTGTAATGTGGTTAACCACAATCTATCTCCTTTGGGACTCGAACTGTACTAGCGCCTACCCTCTTGCCTGATCCCAGAAGTAGGCCCTCCCCGTGGTGTCGCTGTCCAGGTCGCTGATGCTGTCCACTTGGACGGCCGGGTTGGCGGTATTGATCAATGGATAATAGCTCTGAAATGTAAAGCTTGTCACATCCTTAGGGTAGCACAGTCCTAGTCGCACGTAGTCACCTCTGTAAACACAACACACAACAGTGTCACATGACGTCCCATTACTCCCGACATTATCCATCGTATCAATCGTTAACAAACCTAAGGATACCTTCCCCAACGGAAGTAGTTCCCGCACAAATATTAGTAGTAGCTTTACTTGTAGCTGAGGTAGTAATAGTAATAGCAGTAGTAGTAGCAGCCGAAGCAGAAGCAGCAGCAGTAGTAGAAGTAGTGGTAGCAACTGCAGCACTACTACTACTTCTACTACTGTAGCAGTAGTAGCTGAACCCTGTGCACGGATGTTTGCTTACCTTCCCAAGTTATGCCCCTTGACTTGCACTGTGAACGGTGACGCTCCATTAAAGTAGACTGTGTAGGATTTCTTCTTTATCACCAAATAGTTGTTTCCCCAAACACCTACATCACAGAGTACATTGCTTTCATGCATATTGTTGATAAGATAATGAGATTGCTTCTAGTTCTGCCTTGTAGTTGCAAAATGAATGCCGTCTCGCGATTTTTAATGAATGACAAAAGTAGCCCCGGTGTGACAGAGGTCACGGTTATCCAATCAAAACGAATGAAACAAGGTTAACCTAGTACGACACACGCGTGACGTACGGATTTAGTATCTTACCACCTGTATCTTCACCACGTGGGAAATAAATCAGAATATCTCAAACAGAGAAAGAGCAGAAAATCCTGGCAGTGTTCTTCGAAAGAGTGTAGCTTAGGATGGCAGAAACAAATGTCAGAAACAGAATGTCATCAAAACAACTGGTCAGCTGTGTTTAGTTTATTGCAGGGTATATAGTAGTTAATAGTAGGGTATAAACTGACAGAAGAATGCTACGACCCTAGATATACAGCAGTGATACAAACAATAAATATTGAAAAATAAAGCAAGGTATTCATGTGATATGTACCTTCTACGGAGAAAGGGTCGTCTGGCCTGTCGTCACGGCGGAGAAACATGGGGAAGTTCTGGCGGAGAGTGTCTAGGGCCCCGTCTCCAGTGAACAGCACCTACAACAGAGGAGCTCCTCACTCATACAACCTGTGTACAGCAAATATGAGAACATGAGTAAATAAAAGCGACAAAACCCCTTCCAAGCTCATAGGAATTCTCTGCCAATTGTACGATTCCGACCATATCACGAGCATGTGTTTCTGAATCACTATCAAATAGTGATTATACCAGGTGTAAGCAATGTTTCACCCATACCACTGTGGTCTGTGGAGTCAGGACCAGGCAAGGTGGTGACTCACACCGTCACGGTGCGATCACACACAAACAGGTCACACATTGCAACCACACAATCAGCAATTTAATCGGCGTTTACGACAAGCTTGGAATCCTGAGAGAAAAAAAATGTACATTCGTCTGATATCATATTGTGCTTTATATAGACGTTTTCCACGTGGATCCCTTGACAATATATTTGTTCCTAATACAACCGAGGGATTCACTGTGTGACATGGTAAACATACTATTACCATGCCGTGATATGGGTATATTGACCCCACCTTAAGCATTTGTCAATATGATGTCGTATTCATGGCTAGGAATAAATGATATTACAATTGAAGTCAATAGTTCATATCTGGTAATCAGGTAGGGACTTAACATGGACACAGGTTCCGTAATAGCTAAGACTCTAAAGAAATAATGGCTTGTTAGAAGATGTTAATTATCTTTGAGATGCTAGAGGTTCGTAGTACCCGAGCGTAGTCGTGAGGGCACACGGCGAAGTTCGAGTCCTGCCTATAGTCACATTGGTTGGTGGTGAGGAATCGTGTGTTCGGCACGAACTGGGTCCCCGGAGTCCCGGAGACGCTGCCGTCGACGTCCAGGAAGTTGTTCTGCCGGTTGCCGTCTATGTTGTCAAACAATGGATAGGATGGATCCCCATTCAGGGCCCAATTGCCCTCACTCTGTGTAAACAAGGCGACGATGTGTTGTTTCATTACTCTAGATTCTAATCTGCCTGGAGTACGACACCGTTGTATAATATTCATATTTCAACCACAAATGCAAATGAAAGATTGCTTTGAGTAAACAATGAGTTTGTTACTGATTGAACTGATACAAGTTTTTCGTTTTTTTGGTCAATGTATTGTAATTACCATAATACAACATATAAAGAGTAAGAAAGTGGTACCCAAATGTAAGATGAATGTTGCTGATGAGTATTTTAAGACTTTAATTCCTAGATTTAGCCTGTAGAATTCTTCCTGTCAGGGTTGTGAGCTGTGTTCAATATCAGAATAATTCCAGATATTTGCAAGCATTCTTGACAAACTGACATTGTGCTTAACTTCTACTTAGAAGGACAACACATGAGTAAGAACAGTTGAAGTGTAAACGTAAACCTGAACCTTTATAATAACGAAAGGGTCATATATCGATGAATTGTGTTCAATAGCATCCCTTTCAAAATGACATATTCTACAAATAAATCACCAGTTATATTTTTAGACCACCATATCATATTTAACACTTTGTGTTTGTGCAAATGATTTTCTGTGCTCAGCATACACATTTCAAAATGATCCTTATGAAACACTGAGTAGTATATAGAATGGCTTCAAACTGTCACTGCCTACCAAATATGAATTAACAGCATAAGAAACTAAATTATGAATAACTCTGGTCATGTTAGAAAGGTATCCAAGGATTGTGAAAGTAAACAGTGAACACATCGGTGTCCCTGAGCCTACCACGTCACAGAAGCCAAACTTGACTCCCTTCACGCTGGAACTCGCCCTGACGGGGTAGTGGCTGCTGCGCCTTACGCTGACGGCACCGGCGTATCTGATGGTGCTTCCTGATATCTTTGTCACGTATTTATCAAAGAATGAGTTGCTGACATACCCTGGACCTTGGTAGAACGTGACACCCTGAAGTGGCTCCACACTGGAATCATAGGCACATGGTGCTGTGAGAATACTTGCTTCTGATTGTCCAATAAAGATGTGTTATTAGGGCGGTTGAAAATACAACGCGGCAATATGGATGTGACGATAATGACGATAAGCGTATAAAACGTTTCTCCAGCCACTCGTTTAGCACCATGATTATAAATTTATTGCGTTAATAATGCTATTGTGTCACGAGGAACAATCAACAATAATCATTAGTATTTTAGCCGAAATCAGGTAAATCAGTGTCTATTTGGTGCAGAAAATCAAAGAAGACATACATATGATTACTTCTTTCCAATAGATTGGAACTGCCTTTCCATTGCGTTTCAGCATGTTTGGACTATATATTGTCGTATATACCCCTAATCGTGACGCCCGCGATCAGCCAAGCTCCAGCTATACCATAGCGGACTGTATATATTTGAATCGGGGCCTGGAGAGTGACTAAATTATCACGCAATATCAAGGTCGGGACATGACACACTGTCCGATCACCAAATGCAATGGGCGACAAGCAATAGGTTGTGTGGGACCTATCTTACTAAATTACAGCCATGAAATAAGATAAGCAGTGTTATCGTACCTTGATGTGGCCACAGATCGACCAAACGGTGCCACAGGCAGCCCCTTGTTGTCTGTTTCCCCTATAAACAAGGAGTTGCTGATCTGTGTGTAGGTATCACTCTCCCCCCACGACATGGTCAAGCCGACCGGGGAGTCTGCAAGTCTGGAAGGTAGAACTCCCCATGTTATAACATTGAACACAATTCGGTATTCGAAATTACCACGTCGAGCAAATTAAATTAAAGACGTCTCCTCGTTGTGTTTCGCAAGTGACTTCAATTGGTTAATCCGGTTTATATTTCTCTCAGTTATATGCCGACGTGTCAGTTTACTGTGAGAGGTGGGTATGGGACTGAAGTAAGTAAGAAACATGCACGTGAAAAGTATGTAACTTAATTCTGTATGTCCATGTAATCTATTGTATATCAGCCCGTTAGGCTGACCTTGCAGTGCTAAATAGACATTAAATGTACTTTGCGATCATCTGGTATTTCAGTCGTCTAAGGCGCCGCATTTCGCTGTAAAGAGTTGCGTACCCTATGCTGTCAGAAAACTACGATCGCGGGAATTCCTTTCTCCCCGATAATTTTTCTGGATTTTTCAGCACCATACCCGTGCTTGTGGGTTTCGCCAAAGTGGTAATTGTGAAAGACCTGCATCACGTTTGGCTTTCCTCACACTTAAAACTGATATAATATTTGCGTTTAGCTTCTACTGTTTGTTTGCAAGGCATTGCGGGACACCTATGTCTTTGAGGGTGGCATGGCGATCAAATTTCCCCAATACAGTACGACACAGGCTGATACACACACAACATGGATTGCTACACAGTGTTTCATGGATTACTACACAGTTCAACATGGATTACTACACAGTGCTACATGGATTGCTACACAGTAAAACATGGGTTGATATACAAAACAACATGGATTGATACACAGTACAACATGGATTGCTACACTGTACAACGTAGATTGCTACACAGTGCAACATGGATTACTACACAGTACAACATGGATTACTACACAGTTCAACATGGATTGATATACAGCGCAACATGGATTGATACATAGTACAACATGGATTGCTATACAGTACAACATGGATTGCTACACAGTTCAACATGGATTGATGCACAGTACAACATTGATTGATACACAGTACAACATGGATTACTACACAGTACAACATGGATTGATATACAGTACAACATGGATTGATACATAGTTCAACATGGATTGATACACAGTACAACATGGATTGATACACAGTACAACATGGATTGATATACATGATTTACTTACGTGAAACTGTCCATGATGGTTATTCCCCCTTTCGTCCATACATTCAACTCTCTATTTTTGTAGCCCGTGAAACTGGCAAGAAAAGACATTGTTGACAGTTGGTAGACAGCAGGGGCGAAAGAATATAAATTACAAATCCCAAACCTGATATGTATACTGTATGGTGGACAGACACATCAGGAGTGATGAGGTTTCATGTACATCACACAGACTGCATGTGGATTTCACCTTTCTTTAACAGTCAGTGTGAGTCATCATTCTATACAAGTAGGCTGTAAAATATTGATTGTACAGGAAGGAGAATTATACCTTTATCAAATGGGAGTGATGTATCCTTTGACATGCTACCTAAATAACATGAACTGTCACGTGGGCCTGGCAGGCCATGTGTTTCCGTCCAGGCAGCTGATACTAGAAGGTACTGGGTATTCAGATGGTGCTCATATTGTAAACACAGGCATCATGTGTGAGGGTTAATTCAATGTTCGACGTTGTAAAACGAGTTAAGGTACCGTGCTTATACCATTTAAATCTATGTAGCGGTTAGCAGACTCGCTCATAACATAGTGAAATGTTTAAATCACTTTGTTTTCAATTTGGTTCAGCTGTGATCGATAAGATACCTGTACAGGTAGGACTTGTCTAACGCTGCGTCCGGATCACCAGGTGGGTTCCGCGGTGAGTGGGACACACGTGCTGACACGATACCATTCTCCGGGACATAATCGCCGTCGAAGACCTCTCCGATAGATACCTCGTCATCCATGTTGAACCCTGCCTATAGATCAGAATATACTACTGTGAGACCTGAACGTGGTTTCAGATGTGATATAGATGTGATACAGATGCGTAAAACAGTGTTAATCTGTTAAAAAACAAACTCTATCTCAGCATGATGCTAAGAGGACTTTAGTTGTAGGCTAAGGTTGCTTAGTGAACTGGGAGCTGGACTGATCATGAGGAGAATCCTACCAAGACATAAGAAATAAGAACAATTAAGTCTATATACTTTATGAAATATGAAACGGTTTGGAACGTACATTCATATTAGAGTGAGCCGTGTTGTTTCTGAATTCTTTGACCTTTGTCTGCATGGCATGGAACTCAGGCACCAGCCCCCTCTGTTGCTGGCGTTGTCGGGAGGGGCCGAGGGGGTGACGAGACGCAAGGATCCAAAATCCTGTATTCTGAAAAAAAACAATATAGACAGAAACGATATTCTCGTTCTTTCAATCCAAGGATTCATAAGATGAACGCTGTGATGGTATACTCACATCTGAGCCTGCGGCCACGTTGTTGATGAAGGTGTTGTTAGGGTGTGTGATCCAGTAGGAGGAGAGAGCGCTGGGGGAGTAGATACGACGTTATGGAGCGCATAAGAAGCTAAATACTGTTATAACGAATTCACTTTCAAGAAGGATGACTTCCTGCAATTGCCTACTACTACTATAAACGAAGGAGTGAATGTTGTTATATCCCAAATGTTGTTATATCCGCATTATTCGAGCAAAATCATGACGACCTTTAAAACATCAAGTCTAAGCCTTGTTATGTATGTCACGTTAAACGGACCTGGTCTAAGCCTTGTTATTAATGTCAGGTTACATGGGCCTGGTCTAAGCCTTGTTATATATTTCACGTAAAATGAACCTGGTCTAAGCCTTGCTATGTATGTCACGTAACATGGACCTGGTCTTAGCTTTGTTATATATTTCACGTAAAATGGACCTGGTCTAAGCCTTGCTATGTATGTCACGTAACATGGACCTGGTCTTAGCTTTGTTATATATTTCACGTAAAATGGACCTGGTCTAAGCCTTGTTATTAATGGCACGTGACATGGACCTGGTCTAAGCCTTGTTAGGTATGTCACGTAACATGGACCTGGTCTAAGCCTTGTTAGGTATGCCGCGTAACATGGACCTGGTCTAAGCCTTGTTATGTATGTCACGTGACATGGACCTGGTCTAAGCCTTGTTATGTATGTCACGTAACATGGACCTGATCTAAGCCTTGTTATGTATGTCACGTGACATGGACCTGGTCTAAGCCTTGTTAGGTATGTCACGTAACATGGACCTGGTCTAAGCCTTGTTATGTATGTCACGTGACATGAACCTGGTCTAAGCATTGTTATCTATGTAACGTAACATGGACCTGGTCTAAGCCTTGTTATGTATGTCACGTGACATGAATCTGGTCTAAGCATTGTTATCTATGTAACGTAACATGGACCTGGTCTAAGCTTTGTTATGTCATATTTACTCGCAATAAGGCCTCATGGTAGCATTGCACCATTCCTTCTTCATGTCGGACATGATGTGGGTGCCGTGCATGGTGCCGATACACAGGTTGCTGTCGAAGACGTTCCTCTGCTCCGCGCTGTCCTCCAGGAAGAAGCCGTGCCCGTGGTGGAGATAGCACACATTGTCAGACACCTGGTGTGAAAAGATAAGGAGATATATACGCTCGGAATACACCTTGTGAAGACCTTGTGGTAAATGTAGAAAATGATTGCAAGGCACTTCATTTAAAGAAAAGGTAGTTAACACACGCTGCGAGAACCCTGGTGTTGAACATGTAGTGAACACATTGTGATACCTGGTATGAAAACAATGTGTTTAACGCACGTTGTGAGAAACCTGGTGGAATACACGTTAACGAAACCAGTGCGAATCTTGGATTCGAATCCACGACCGTTGGATCCTTACACGATTAACTGTTGACACCGGTAGACATCATTATCTACATCTATCTGACCTACGGACGGACGATGTCACTGACCTCTGCGCCGTCGGTGCCATGGACAGTGACGCATCTAGCCAGACAATGGTGGAGGGAGTTGTGCTGGAAACCCTGGCCGTCGGCGTCGTCGCACATGTGGAAATGGAGTGGGTAAGAACCTAACACAAAACACATACTTCTATTACAATTTGGTCATCAGTATATTCAATGGAAACCATGTTATATTAGCTCGACCAGGGTTTGTCCTACGAATACGTATAAATGTGTTCAGAGAGCGTATATGTTACTTGGTGTCGGTATATCCAATATTCCCTTTCGTACCGGAAAACCGTTGTTGTCCCATGTGAAATAACTCCACGCCTTGGATATGGGCAGCTTCAAAGTCTCTCAAAATCTGAAAAAAATAGTGTGCATATAATAATTATATGTGTGAATTACTTAATAAGCCTTATAAAATGCACATGAAGTATTAGGTCAGTGTGAAATGCACTACCAAATCCTCCTGAAGCATATATATAACAATCTCATCCTACCGGGTACCCATTCGGTGCAGGGTGAACAGAGGCAAATGTGGAACCAAGTCACTCGCAAGTACACGTTTACAGATGCTAATAGTTCCTGTATAGTTGCTTTGAAGTTATAAACTGCCAACCTTGATCTGACCTCCAAATGTGTCAAATCCAAACAGGTCACAGAGGTACTGATCTTCCGGCTCGTTGACACTGCACCCGTCTTCCGGTATCACGCCCTCTATGAGGATGTTCCGACTCAGCAGCCCCACTTCCGCCCTCTCGTCAACACCAAGAGTTACCTCCCCATAGTGCATGTACTGCAGAGGCTCTGGAAGAATATGATTATGAGTAACAGCAGTAACGCTTCAATGTACATCCCATAACACGAAAGAAACTCGAACTCATATTTATTGCACAGTTGTCCCAGTCGTCAAAGCCGATATTCGCTGTGCAGAGTTGCGACATATAGATCTTAATCTTGTGATCATGTTTTCGAATCCCAAATTCGCCCTGATGATGATTCGTGGTAGTCAGCAACATACCCGTTCTCGTAATTTTCTCAAAACGACCTGCACTTCAGGCTGTCCTCACACATTAAGATGACACACCGTGAAATAATTGAAATGCAGTTTGAGGTATATTTTGTTGAGAACGGATGCCTCAGATGTTACTATTTTGGGCGGTTCTTCAGAAGAAGACAATGGTGAAAAGTTCTTATTATGTATGTAAGGCGGAAGTTATTGACAGGGAAAAGGCTTATTCTACCATCAGAACGGGGTGTTTTGCCATTGTGTGGAGTATACAAACGTTGAGTAGACGGGAGGGAGGTTCTGCTAGAAACAGTTCGCCAACTGTTGATGACCAAGGTGAAGAAGGCAAACGACGAGTTGTCAGGTGGACCGTGGGTTTGCACGTTTCTTAGAGGGGATGAGAATCACGAGGCCGACCTTCTTGGCCGTTGTCCATCTTCAGTGGTGAAGGATGCCAGTTCCAAATTTAATGTGATCTTTAATTGTACGGCTTAATTAGCAGTTAACTGGGGAGGGAGGTGCATCACCTTTTAATTTGAAGGACTATCGACATTAGAGTGGGATTGGACTTATGTAAGCTGTAATGTCTGAGCGTGTGGAGTGAAAGGGTTTGTTGCATTTCCTGAGTGACTGAGTGGGGTAAAAAAGACGCTGTGACATGATAACAGGAGAGTCATTGAAATATCTAACGAGCTATCCACGATATATGAATGCGAATACCTCTATGACAGTGACGTTTGTCGAGGTATGAATGCGAATACCTCTATGGCAGTGACGTTTGTCGAGATATGAATGCGAATACCTCTATGACAGTGACGTTTGTCGAGATATGAGTGCGAATACCTCTATGACAGTGACGTTTGCCGAGATATGAGTGCGAATACCTCTGACAGTGACGTTTGTCGAGATATGAGTGCGAATACCTCTGACAGTGACGTTTGTCGAGATATGAGTGCGAATACCTCTATGACAATGACGTTTGTCGAGATATGAGTGCGAATACCTCTATGACAATGACGTTTGTCGAGATATGAGTGCGAATACCTCTATGACAGTGACGTTTGTCGAGATATGAGTGCGAATACCTCTATGACAGTGACGTTTTAAGTTATTTAAATACCTGTGAAACAGATCTGGTTTACTTCACAAGAAGGACAACTCTTGATGGTCATTTCTTCAGCCTGTCTCCAGTCGAAGTCGGTGGAAGCTATGACGACTTTGTCTCCTGAATAACCCATGTTTTATACAGGAAATCGAAATCCATTATACAATGAATCAAATGCAATACCTCTAATGAAGTAGAAATAAGATAACCCTGTTATATTAGCTAGATTTTCCTGATGCGTTAAAGTAATTAACAGGTGCATTAAGCGTTTACAAACACTGAAATTATTTGTTTCAATTGGTTATAGCTTGACCTAGTTTAGTCACAGACGTCCATGCACCTTTCGACCCAGCACAGTTTTATTTTATAACACGCAGTTCAAAATCTATTTCTGATTAATGCTAGTTCCAACCGCGTAGCTGCATAGCTCACCTGGTCTCCACTTAGATACGTCCGCGTTGACTGTGATACAAGGAAAGCGTGCTTCTTGCGGCACGGACATGAAGTTAATACCTTTCGTCATTTTTGGATCTATATATACTTTGCTGTTGACCAGGAACTGATAGCCGTTGTCGTCTAGAGACAGGTAACCAGTCTCTCTGTATCCGCCAGTATTTGGGATGGAGACGTGTATTTCCCGGGTGGTACCAGCATCACCTGTAAATACATTAACTGTCATTAACCTGTGTTTCCTAACGTTGTTCCCGCAAACATGCGTGGTTAACTTTTTCAGGTATATGTTTGTTGTTTTATGCACCAGTCGGTAATGTTCCAGCGATATACATTTAAGTGCAAAACCAAAAACCTGTGTCGCAGTAATCACTACCTACTTTTGTCACAGTAATCACTACCTACTTGTGTCGCAGTAATCACTACCTACTTGTGTCACAGTAATCACTACCTACCTGTGTCGCAGTAATCACTACCTACTTGTGTCGCAGTAATCACTACCTACCTGTGTCGCAGTAATCACTACCTACTTGTGTCGCAGTAATCACTACCTACCTGTGTCGCAGTAATCACTACCTACTTGTGTCGCAGTAATCACTACCTACTTGTGTCGCAGTAATCACTACCTACTTGTGTCGCAGTAATCACTACCTACCTGTGTCGCAGTAATCACGACCGACCTGTGTCGCAGTAATCACTACCTACTTGTGTCGCAGTAATCACTACCTACCTGTGTCGCAGTAATCACTACCTACTTGTGTCGCAGTAATCACTACCTACTTGTGTCGCAGTAATCACTACCTACCTGTGTCGCAGTAATCACGACCGACCTGTGTCGCAGTAATCACTACCTACTTGTGTCGCAGTAATCACTACCTACCTGTGTCGCAGTAATCACGACCGACCTGTGTCGCAGTAATCACTACCTACTTGTGTCACAGTAATCACTACCTACCTGTGTCGCAGTAATCACTTCTTACCTGTGTCGCAGTAATCACTACCTACTTGTGTCGCAGTAATCACTACCTACTTGTGTCGCAGTAATCACTACCTACTTGTGTCGCAGTAATCACTACCTACCTGTGTCGCAGTAATCACGACCGACCTGTGTCGCAGTAATCACTACCTACTTGTGTCCCAGTAATCACTACCTACTTGTGTCGCAGTAATCACTACCTACTTGTGTCGCAGTAATCACTACCTACTTGTGTCGCAGTAATCACTACCTACTTGTGTCGCAGTAATCACTACCTACCTGTGTCGCAGTAATCACGACCGACCTGTGTCGCAGTAATCACTACCTACTTGTGTCGCAGTAATCACTACCTACCTGTGTCGCAGTAATCACAACCGACCTGTGTCGCAGTAATCACTACCTACTTGTGTCGCAGTAATCACTACCTACTTGTGTCGCAGTAATCACTACCTACCTGTGTCGCAGTAATCACTACCTACTTGTGTCGCAGTAATCACTACCTACTTGTGTCGCAGTAATCACTACCTACTTGTGTCGCAGTAATCACTACCTACCTGTGTCGCAGTAATCACGACCGACCTGTGTCGCAGTAATCACTACCTACTTGTGTCGCAGTAATCACTACCTACCTGTGTCGCAGTAATCACTTCTTACCTGTGTCGCAGTAATCACTACCTACTTGTGTCGCAGTAATCACTACCTACTTGTGTCGCAGTAATCACTACCTACTTGTGTCGCAGTAATCACTACCTACCTGTGTCGCAGTAATCACGACCGACCTGTGTCGCAGTAATCACTACCTACTTGTGTCGCAGTAATCACTACCTACCTGTGTCGCAGTAATCACTACCTACTTGTGTCGCAGTAATCACTACCTACCTGTGTCGCAGTAATCACGACCGACCTGTGTCGCAGTAATCACTACCTACTTGTGTCGCAGTAATCACTACCTACCTGTGTCGCAGTAATCACTACCTACTTGTGTCGCAGTAATCACTACCTACCTGTGTCGCAGTAATCACGACCGACCTGTGTCGCAGTAATCACTACCTACTTGTGTCGCAGTAATCACTACCTACCTGTGTCGCAGTAATCACGACCGACCTGTGTCGCAGTAATCACTACCTACTTGTGTCGCAGTAATCACTACCTACTTGTGTCGCAGTAATCACTACCGACCTATGTCGCAGTAATCACTACCTACTTGTGTCGCAGTAATCACTACCGACCTGTGTCGGAGTAATCACTTCTTACCTGTGTCGCAGTAATCACTACCTACCTGTGTCGCAGTAATCACTACCGACCTGTGTCGCAGTAATCACTTCTTACTTGTGTCGCAGTAATCACTACCTACCTGTGTCGCAGGAATCACTACCGACCTATGTCGCAGTAATCACTACCGACCTGTTTTCGTTATGAAGGCATAAGCCTGTCGACCAGTGACTGCGCGGATGGCTGATGACGTCAGACCCCCAGCAGACTCCAGTGTTTCGTACACGGCGCTCATGTCCCCAGTCCCCAGTTCACCTTGGATAGCCACAGCAAGGATCTTGTCATTTGGGATATCTGGTGGGAAAACCATTAATTTTGGCGATGCAAGTCAAGAAAGTTTAATGGCGCATTGGTAGTATTTCAGTTCCTATATCAAAGTCATACTTGTCTTACAAAAGGGGTAAGCATGTAATTTTGTCAATGAAACACTATTCCAAAAATTAAATTTTACCAAGAGAATTTAGGACCGTATCTACCCTTTCATTTGTAATCAAATAAATGTCCAGGTTAGCCTTTGTTTCCAGACATTCGCGCGCCGGCTCATGGAACATTGAACATATGCTTACAGACATGAGATATTTAGCACTGTGTCTGAAATGTTTGAGAAACGTTCATTTATGGATTCGACTTTTTATCCAACTGTGGTGAAAGTTCGTTTCATCTTTCATCCTTATTTGGTTGTTGTGGTGACTAAAACATACCAGTAACAAAGTCTTTGAACTTGACGTCTTCGCCATCCACTCCATCGCCTGTTCTAAACAACGCAAAGTCCCACAGAGAGCCGTCCATGTTGAACACGGTGACGTACAAGCCTTTGCCATTCTCTTTGTTGAACTGACTTTCCTGTAACATGTCAACACAACAGGGCTGTAATTTTGCAACACTATTAAGTTGTAGACCCATTAAGGTCCGGGTAGAGAATAGGTTGCCGCAAGAGGTGACTATGCTTGTCGTGAGAGGCGACTAACGGGATCGAGTGGTCAGGGTCGCTGACTTGGCTGATGCATGGCATCATATCCTAATTACGTAGATGGCTGCTCTTGATGCCAATCCCTTTACAGACCGCAGTCATATAGCTGGAATATTGCTGAGTGTAAACAAACAAACAAATCAAGTTGTATCATATCAACACACCAAGTTATAACATATCAACACCATCAAACCGTATCATGTCAACACCACCAAGTTGTAACACATCAACACCACCAAACCGTATCATATCAACACTACCAAGCCGTATCATATCAACACCATCAAACCGTATCATGTCAACACCACCAAGTTGTAACACATCAACACAACCAAGTTGTAACACATCAACACAACCAAGTTGTAACACATCAACACAACCAAGTTGTAACACATCAACACAACCAAGTTGTAACATATCAACACTGCCAAGCCGTATCATATCAACACTACCAAACCGTATCATATCGACACTACCAAGCCGTATCATATCAACACTACCAAGCCGTATCATATCAACACAACCAAGTTGTAACATGTCAACACCAACTTGGTGTTAGTGTGTTACATCTTGATAGTGTTGAAATGTTACAGCTTGGTAGTATTGGCATATTACATCAAGCTGTAACACACTAACTCCAAACCCGTGAAGATCCGGGGAAGAATAGGTCTTCAGCAACCCGTTCGTGCTTTAAAAGGCGACTATGCTTGTCGTAACTAACGGGATCGGGTGGTCAGGCTTGCTCACTCGGTTAATGCATGTCACCGTATCCCAATTGCGTGGATCGATGTTCATGATGTCAGTCACTGGATTATCTGGACCAGATTATTTACAGACCACCGTCATATAGCTGGAATATTGTTGAGTGCGGCGTTAAACAACAAACAAATATCATCGAGTGACCAGACAAAGTTGACATTTTCACTCGTGGCTGTGTCTCTCATGAAAATGTCAACTCTGCCAGGTCACGAGATGGGATCAAAGCGTGATTTGACCAACAAAGGGCTACTATATATTTTGAAGCTGTAAAGAGAGCAATATCTTTTATCGAACAAACTGAATTAGTGTAACACTATCGGGATGCATCTCTGACACTTGCTGATTCCAACTCTCGGCTGCTTCATCAACACAACACCAGGTGCTTCAATACTGATGTAAGAAGAGGTGTTAACTGTAACGAAGTGAGAGAGTATGATATAACGAACTTTGGGAAATACTCCAGCAATATCAGTGGATGGAAGTTTGTTGGGTTTCACGCCGCTTTTAACAATATTCCAACAATAGCAAGTCGGGGAAACCTGGGCGGTTTGGGAATTGAACCCAGATCGTCGTATTAATAATTTAACTCTGGAAGTTCAATTTGAATTCCAAAGCTTGTAAACACAGCTAACCTGAAAGTTGAAGAGATTTTCACAACCATCAGTTGGCGAGTATGCGGTCTTGATCAGTTTAGTCCAAGATGGCTTTTCTTCCCCATGTACTTCTATGGTCCCCCCTGCGTCTACACCAATAAACTTTCTACCGAAGCCTTGAACGACCAGCGTCGAGTTGCTTTCACCTGGAGCATAAACAGTTGGCAGTTAACTGTTGCCGAGTGACATTTCCTAATATCTGACCTCAATGGAAAATGAAAAATTGTCCTCAAAAT
Organism: Haliotis rufescens; assembly: GCF_023055435.1. Classification (NCBI taxonomy): domain Eukaryota; kingdom Metazoa; phylum Mollusca; class Gastropoda; order Lepetellida; family Haliotidae; genus Haliotis; species Haliotis rufescens. Next base: position 39,716,384 of record NW_025964334.1, on the reverse strand, counting down.
CTGAAATCCTAACTCAACTGAATGATGGTTCCTAATTATAGAATAGAATTTGTGACAAATTTGTCGGTTCACAAAGAATCAATAAAGGGTACTGGATGTCGGTCCTCAATCTTACTGGCGTCTCGTGTGAACCATTTGATGCTACAAAAACATTAACAACTAGGTAATGAAAACGCTATTTACATGTCTTTATACGGAAAATAAACTCGTAAGAAAGCTGACAAGAGCTTTACCTATAAGTCTGATGTGAGTTTTCCTGGTGAACCTGCAGTCTTCGCTGCCGATCTGGAGGCGGCCTCTGATGAGGATGTAGCTGACACAGACGTTGAGGTTGTCCACGTCGCCCCAGACTAACGCTGCCCCTGCTTCGATGGTGATGGAGGACAGACAGGGCGGGGACACGTTCAGCAGGAGCTTCTTGCCTGGAAGACAAAATGACGTATTCCTAATCTTTACCAGAACTCTGGCGCATTGATGTAAAAACACTTCATTCCTCTCTTTGCAGAAGTACTTTTTAGAACAAATGTATAAACTGATTTAATATCCCAACATCAGTCTGTATGGCCAGGACAGCAAGACAGGGATGTAGGTGCTTTGAATCTTACCTCTATTATATGAGACAAAGGTTTACAACCTCACTTCATGAGAACACCTACCATGCACCATGGCTATACTGTTCCCAGTCACCTTATAAGACTTTCAATATTTTGAAACACTCAGCAATTATAGACGATTACTTTATGCTTTAATTTTTTTATATAAACTTACGTATATGTATATCACTGCCAAACAACATATAAATTCAAACCTAATATAAATTTTAGCCAGTGATACAGTATAATCCGCAGTGAAAAGTTCTTTCCCTGGGCGAAATAACTTTGAGAAGATATACACAATTTCTGAGTGCTATGCTTCAATACCTCGCTATCTGATGCACTATTGACAACAAGAAAATACGTCAGTGTATTTGCATAATACGATTGGCATATTTTGAATGAATGTTTTTGGGACTATTGTTGAAAGTACACAAACTTTACGACCAGTCTCTAAAACGCACAAAGGCCTGAAGAAAGATTCTGTCAATGTTTAAGATTTCAATGAATGACATCAGTATTCAACATGAGATTCAAACCTAAGTCAAATATGTAATGAAAACAAGCAGAAAAATTCGAGACATTTAAACATTCGAGATACCGATATTTGATAACATGGGAGAGAAACAAATATGATGGATGTGCCAAATATATTTTAGTGTATTTTTCAAACAAGTAAAGTTTGTTTTTCAATATTGTAGAATATGTATGGAATCAAGTCACAAAAACGCAACTGTTACAGAAAAGCATGCATTCCATGCAAAAGCAGACTTTTATGCAAGCCCCACGCATTTCACTATCCAAGAATGGGTATAAAAACATGTGCGTTAACGGGATTCCATATGCATTGTTTAGCATCGTGCTGACAACAATCACTCAGAAAAATAACAAAATTACGCAATTTTTCAACATTACGAAATGCCACGCCTGTCCGAAAATGACCAACGCTTAAAAGAACATCATGCCTCTGTCCTAAAAAAAAAGACTCTAAATCTGCTCTCTCTGACCACACCCAAATCCACCCCAGCCACAGTATTAAGTGGGACAACGTCTACATCTTAACAACAAACCAGAAAGACTTAAAGCTCAGAAAATTTAGAGAAGCCATTTGCATCAAAAGAATTCAGCCAGCCATAAACAGAGATCAAGGATACTACATCCCTCCAGCCTACCATGACCTCATCAGCTTGCCAACACAACACTGAACTATTATCTCCCCACTGGCTTCCCATACATTCCTTCTTAGTAATCCTTGTGTTAATCCCATACCAATCAATCACTGTACATTAACCCTATCTCTTGTTTAAACTTGTCTTATCATAACTACCTAATCAATCAGTGCAAATCAACCTTATCTGTTATATAAACATCCATCTACTGTTATGTATATATATCATGCCCTTACCTAGTTTGTTACAACCCACAAAAGAACCAAACAATAACAATCTAGAAATAAATCAACCCTACACAATGGAGGAGCTCCTCTACGTAATCCAAAACAGGAAAAAAGGGCACAGCCCCAGGATTAGACCTAACTTCTTACCAAATAATTAAAAAACTCCCCCTAAAACTACTCTAGGCACTACTCAAACTATACAATCTCATCTACCTAAACGGAGAGGTTCCTACTCCCTGGAAACAGGCCCTAGTCATACCAATCCCTAAACCTAATAAACCAGCTAATCAAGCTAACTCATATAGACCAATATCCCTAACTTCAAACTTATGTAAAGTAATGGAATCAATGGCTAAAAATAGATTACAACATTACTTAACCCAAAATAACATCATAAACCCAGATCAAACCGGTTTCACTCCTGGCCGCTCAACCCTAGATAACCTCGCCCGACTAGAACAAGATATTAAGACAGGACAACTAAATAAACAATATACCACAGGCATCTTCTTAGACTTCTCTAAAGCTTTCGACATGGTATGGCACGATGGGCTAATACAAAAACTTAAAAAAATAGGACTCAAAGGTCAGATAATAAACTACATCCAGGACTTCCTAAACAATCGTAAAATAACCGTGGGTATAGACCAAACTCTATCGGACCAATGTCCCCTAGAAAATGGTACGCCACAGCGCAGTATCCTCAGCCCCACCCTCTTCAATATAATGATAAACGATCTATTCGAGGGCCTATCCCCTAAAGTAAACACATCAAAATTCGCGGATGATGGAGCCATCTGGATCCGCACTAAAAGCATGAACATGGTCCAAAATTTACTCCAAAAATCTCTTAATAAAATACAACAATGGGCTGACAAATGGGGCTTCTCCCTTAACTCAGAAAAAACAACAGGAATAGTATTTAAACATAAAAACATGAAACACGCCTCCCCAATCCTCCAGCTAAACAATCAAACAATCAAATTTCAAAAACAAACCAAATTCTTAGGACTTATTTTCGATGAACATCTCACCTGGGATGCTCACATCCAAAACCTAACAACTAAATGCAGTAAAGACCTAAACACCCTAAGATGCCTAACTGGCTCTAACTGGGGAGCATCCAAAGATACCCTCCTCTCTCTCTACATATCACTAATTAGATCAAAACTAGACTACGGCTGCGCCATATACAACACCCTAAACAACTCTCTATCTAAAAAACTTGACTCAATACAATATCAGGCTCTCAAACTAATTACACGCACCCAACATGGCACCTCCTACACCTCACTTCAGGCCTTAACAGAAGAAATGCCACTAAGTCTACGCAGGGAACAGCTAAGTTTAAATTTCTGGGCCGCGTCCCAATCAAACCCTCTCATCAAAAACTTAATAAACCAAAACATCAGCCCCAAAAACCAAGCTCTAGCTCGTAAACACCCCTTACTTACCCCAATATCCCAAAGAATAACAAACTACCTAAATGAACACCAAATTAAAAATCTTAAACAAAACTGCAAACAATCAAATATCTTCACCCCTAAACTTAAAATACCCAAAATAGACAAAACACTAGCTAGCCAAATAAATAAACAAACCGACCCAAACATAGCTAAAACTACCACACTAGCATACATACACGAAAATTGGCCAAATTGGTGTCACATTTACACGGACGGATCCTCAGATCCGACCTCCAAACACACAGGTTTCGGAGTCCATACCACACAACCAACTAAAACCACACAATCCTTCCGACTCCCAAACAACCAATCAATATTCACGGCAGAACTAATGGGCATGGCCTCAGCCTTCCATAATCAAGAATCCAAAAAACACAAAAAAATCCTAATACTTACCGACTCCCTAAGTGGACTGCAAGCCCTCCAAAACAAAAATACCAAAAACCGACCTAAATTAATAAATCAAATACTTAAAAACTCCAACGACCTAACTAAGGGAGGCAAACAAATAACCTTCTTGTGGATACCCGCCCACGTAGGAATATACGGTAATGAAAACGCCGATAAAGCAGCTAAACTATCCCTCAAAATCCCAGAAATAAGCTTAAACTTACCCATCTCAAAATCAGAAATTAAAAGTGTAAACAAGCAAAAAATCACAAAAAAATGGCATAACCTATATCTAAACTCAAATAGCCAAATCAAAAAAGTACTCAGCAAACCACTAACCAAACCAAAAATTCTCCATCCATCCAAAAAAATCGACAGAGTAATCACTAAACTCCAAACAGGACACACCAACCTAAATAACCACCTAAATTTTTTTAAAAAACACACTACAGGTAACTGCCCACACTGCAAACAACCAGAAACCCCAGAACATGCACTCATCCACTGCACACACTACCTAACACATCGAACCGCATTAAAAACCACCCTCAATCTAAACAAGGCTCTAACTCTAGAAGCAATACTAAACCCACAAAATAAACTAGAAAACTTCAAGGCCTTAGGCGTATTCTTAATAAAAACGGAACTAATAAAACGCATCTAAAAACACAATAACCTACCAAGTCAAAATCACATAAACAAACAAACATCCACCATACCCAGCTCCCTTAGTTCTCCTCCCCAATCCCATCGGCATCTATTCCAAATCTCAAAATTCCCAAATTCTATATAAGCAACCCCTAAAACCCCCCTCTTGGGTTGCACAGACCACTTTCGCCCCTTTCGGAAACACATTAAATGGCCTGGCCGGGCCCGTGTGCGAAATACGCATCAGTCGGAAAGCGCACGTTAAATCTCCAAAGTAAGTAAGTAAGTAGTTTGTTACCGTGTGCGAAATACGCATCAGTCGGAAAGCGCACGTTAAATCTCCAAAGTAAGTAAGTAAGTAAGTAAGTAGTTTGTACATGGAACATACCACCCCCACCAAACCAGCCAACTCGCTTCCGCAATACACAAACCCCAAAAACGCAAGCTCGACTCATCCACTCCACCACCTTCTCCCACACCCACCCCGGCTTCCTTCATCACCACCTTCGCACTATACTTCTTCGCCGCAGGCTCAGCATCAATCCTAACTAAACAACTCTCAGCAGACAGGATAGGTTTATGGTTTAAACGCGAAAAAATCCATTACAGCAACATCAAAAAAGCAAATACAGGTTACCAAATAATATTCCCAAATCAAGATTCCTTCAATGCAGCCAAAAAAAATGTACAAATATTTCACGTAACCGTAACAAAACAAATTCCGCTTTGGCAGCAATTCACCCGAGGTGTAATAAGAGTAAACCCTAGAGAAACAGCCGAAGACCTAGAACTCTACACCCAAGAAGCAAACACAAATCAATACCCTCAACCCCAAATAACCAGCACCCGCAGGATAACCTCAAACAGAAACGGCAAAACGGTCCCTACCTCAATCGTTATTGTAAACTTGAAAAAAGTGCTAAATTTCCTGAAGCCCCTTAACACATCTCTTTCGGTGCCCACACGAAACTAGAAGTTAAACCATACACCAAACAGGTCAAACAATGTTCTAACTGCCTTAGATATAACCACACGGCCACCCAATGTACAATCAAAAAAACTAAATGTAAAAAATGCGCCCAAACCGATTGCCCAGGCACATGCTCTCCCTGGTGCATCCATTGCAAATGCATAAAACATACATCACTCTCAAACCAGTGTCCGCACAGACATGCCCTAACCCAACAGGTCAACAAACACATAAACATAGATTCGGCCAAAATCCAAACAAGAAATTATGCACCACCTACATCCAAACCTCTCCTCCCCACACCACACTCAAACACCACACACAAACTCTCGGATTCCCTCTGGGGCAACCACATAGAAACCGCACCCACCACATCCACACATCACCTCACACAGCTACCTACCAACTCCCCCATAACATTAACACCCGCATGCAAAGCAAACAGCAAAACCACAGACACACAACGACCCTCAGCCAGACACGCTACAGCCCCCAAGGCAACAACACTTCCCCACAAGCAACCATAACAAAAAAACTCAAACACTGAGGAAACCACAGCTACACCCAACAAGCAAGCACAAACTCCCCCCCCCCCCCCCCCCCCCCCCCCACACACACACACACACACACACACCACAAACACCTCCACAAGCCTCCCCAATGGAAACTCAAACAATAAAAACCAACCTAAACGACGAAGACGAGTATTCTTCCACCGAGGAAACAAATGAAATCACTTTCTCAGCCCCTAAAACAAACAAAAACTTCAGGCGCAACAATCCTCAATTAACTAGCACTAAAGCTCTTAATAACCTCACACTACTCCTAGCCTACATGCATAAGCAAAACTCACCAAATGCTAGTACTAAAGCTTTTCACCCAGTAGCGCAAAAACTAAAACTCACAACTCTCTCCTTTGAGTTATTTCTCTCCCAACTTAGGGAAGCTACCAATTAAACACAACCTAAAACTCAAAACAAACTAATAACCTCTCATCCCCCAAAATGGAAGGACTAAATATATTTCAGTGGAACGCCAACGGATTAGCCTCCCACGGCCAGGAATTAAAAGCTAAATTCAAACGAGACAAAGGTCCACACATAGTCTGTATACAGGAAACTAAATTCTCTGCTAGATCTAAATTCACCCTACCAAACTATAACTCAATAAGAACTGACCGAGCCAAAACAAACCCAGGTAGAGCCGGAGGCGGCCTAATCATATACGTCAGGGAAGACTTTAGCTATAAAGAACTAAAAATAAACACACCAAACCTAGAAGCAAACGGTATCCAAATAACAAATAACAACCAAAAAATTAATATCATAAATATATACCACTGGGTAGAAAAACAGGTCAAACCTGAGGATTTAAACACCCTCCTCCAAATAGGCAATACATCTACACTCTTCCTAGGAGACTTTAATGCCCACCACCCTACCTGGAGTATAGAAGATAAAATAGATAACCACGGATAACTCATCTCAGACTGGAAAGAACAAAATGACCTAATACTACTAAATAACAACCAACCTACTAGATACGACAAAATACACCACAAAATGTCGGCTATCGACTTAACCATATGCACCCCAGATTTAGCCCAAAGTATTCAATGGGAAGTACACGGGGTACCACTAGGTAGTGACCACTTCCCCATAAATATAACTATAGGAGACATAAACATCCCAACACCAACCCAAATCAGGAACCTAAATTCCACTACAACAAAGCCGACTGGGACAAATTTCAGGAAATTTGCAACCAGGCTAACCAAGCTGACCTAGAAAGTAACGACCCCGAAATCTACTGTAAAAACCTCACTGACTATGTAATAAACGCAGCTAAAAACTCCATTCCTTTCAAAACAACCAACATAGACAAACCCTCGGTTCCTTGGTGGAACGAGGAGATAGAACAAACTAGACGTAAACGCAAATCCGCATTCAATAAAGCCAAACGTGACTTCAAACACCTAAAGATAGCACATGAACTAAATCACAAAGTACAAAGCTTAGTTAAAACAGCTAAAACTAGAGACTGGAAATTTTTTTGCGAAGAAATTAACCATCATACAGACGCCAGAACAGTTTGGCGCAAAATCCACGCCATTAGGGGCATTAAACGACATAAAAAAAAGCTCCGAACATAAACAATTCAACAAACCCCACTGAAAAAGCTAATAACCTAGCAAATCACTTCTCGGCCGTCAGTAGCAATAGCAACTTCAACCAAAAATTCCAGGAACAACTAAAATCAGAAACCAAATTTACCAAAGAGCCAAAAGATAATAACCTAGAAATTAATCTCCATTTCACAATGGAAGAACTCCTCCACGTCCTACAAAATAGGAAAAAGGGCACAGCCCCAGGCTTAGACCTCACTTCCTACCAGATAATTAAACAACTACCACCCAAACTACTCCAAACTCTTCTAAAACTCTATAACCTCATATATCTAAACGGACAGGTCCCATCACCTTGGAAACAAGCCCTGGTCATACCAATCCCCAAACCCAATAAACCAGCTGACCAGGCTTATTCATACAGACCAATCTCCCTAACTTATAACTTATGCAAAGTAATGGAATCAATGGCAAAAAACAGGTTACAACACTACTTAGAACAAAACAACATAATAAATCCAGACCAAAGCGATTTCACTCCTCGACGCTCAACCTTAGATAACCTCGCCCGACTAGAGCAAGACATTAAAACAGGCCAACTTAACAAACAATATACTACAGGCATCTTTCTAGACTTCTCCAAAGCATTCGACATGGTTTGGCATAACGGGCTAATACAAAAACTACAAAAAATAGGTCTCAAAGGTCAAATAATTAACTACATCCAAAGTTTCCTAACAAACCGCAAAATCACCGTGGGCATAGACCAAACGCTATCGGACCAATGTCCCCTAGAAAATGGCACTCCCCAGGGCAGCATCCTAAGCCCAACACTCTTCAATATTATGATTAACGATCTATTCGAGGGACTACCCCCCAAAGTAAACACATCAAAATTAGCGGATGATGGAGCCCTCTGGATCCGCACTAAAAGCATTAAAATGGCCCAAAACTTACTACAAAAATCTCTAAATAAAATATAAAAATGGGCTGACAAATGGGGCTTCTCCCTAAACTCAGAAAAAACCACAGGAATAGTATTTAAACATAAAAATATGCAACCCGCCTCCCTAAACCTCAAACTAAACAACAAACCAATCAAATTCCAAAACCAACCCAAATTCTTAGGATTAATCTTCGATGAACATCTCACCTGGGATGCTCACGTTAAAAACCTAGTAACCAGATGCAGCAAAGACCTAAACACGTTAAGATGCCTAACCGGCTCCAACTGGGGGGCCTCTAAAAACACCCTCCTCTCACTCTATATATCACTAATTAGATCCAAACTAGACTATGGCAGTGCCATTTACGACATCCTAAACAACTCTCTCATTAAAACACTAGACTCAATCCAGTATCAGGCCCTAAAACTAATCACACGAACTCAACATGGCACCTCCTCCACCTCACTCCAGGCCTTAACATGAGAAATGCCACTTAAACTACGTAGGGAACAACTTACCCTAAACTTCTGGGCCGCGCCCCAATCAAACCCTCTAATCGAAAACTTAATAAAAAACAATATTAGCCCTAGAAACCAAGCCCTAGCCCGGAAACATCCATTACTTACTCCAATTTCCCAAAGAATAACCAATTACCTAAATGAACACAAAATAAATAATCTTAAACAAAACAATAAATCATCCAATATCTTCACTCCAAAACTTAAAATACCAAAAATAGACACAACACTAGCCGATACACTAAATAAACAGACCGATCCTAACATCGCTAAAACCACCACACTAGCATACATACATGAAAATTGGGCAAATTGGTGTCACATATACACAGACGGATCCTCAGATCCGATCTCAAAACACACAGGTTTCGGAGTCCACATCGCACAACCAACCAAACACACAATCTTACCGACTCCCAAACAACCAATCCATATTCACGGCCGAACTGATGGGCATGGCCTCAGCACTACACAATCAGCAATCTAAAAAACACCAAAAAATCCACATCCTAACCGACTCCCTCAGTGGACTACAAGCCCTCAAAAATAAAAACACTAAAAACCACCCCAAACTAATAAATCAAATACTCAATAGCTCAAACAACTTAACTAAGGCAGGTAAACAAATAGAGTTCATTTGGATCCCCGCCCACGTAGGAATCTTTGGAAATGAAAAGGCAGATAAAGCAGCAAAATTATCCCTTAAACTCCCAGAAATAAGCTTAAACTTACCCAGCTCAAAATCAGAAATCAAAAGTGTCACTAAACAAAAAATCAACAAAAATGGCAAAATATTTACCAAAACTCAAATAGCCAAATCAGGAAAGTACTAAAAAAAACCTAAATAAACCAAAAATACTACACTCATCCATACAAATCGACAGAATAATTACTAAACTGCAAACAGGCCACACCAAACTAAATAATCACCGTAAAATAGCTAATCTACACAGGACTAATTAGTCGCACTTAAACCCCAAATAAAATATTAAAACCAAAACTACCTTATCTAACAACCACCCAACACAAACAGCTCCCTTAGTTCGTCCCCCACCCACTCTTGGCATTCTTTCCAAATCTCAAAATTTCAAAATTACTATATAAGCAACCCCTAAAGCCCCCCTCCTGGGTTGTACAAACTCACTTTTCCCTTTTTGGAAACACATTAAATGGCCTGGCCGGGCCCGTGTGCGACATACGCTTGCAGTCGGAAAGCGCACGTTAAATCTCCAATATAAGTAAGTAAGTAAAGTAGTTATTACATCATTTGCTTGATAACGGTGTTAGAATCTACACCGAAACGTCGCCCAATTGTAATAAAGAAGTTGCTCATCCATAACAATTTTGTCTTAGATAATTATATATCTGTGTGAAAATCATGGACACGACTCTTATACAACTTTTGTCGCGATTGCAAAAGAAAAGTTCCAACATGATGTTATTGTGGTAGGAATAATTTGGTCACGAAAACTAAGAAATGTATTCGTAAATTCCGATATGGATACCGATGGAAAGTTCAATAGGGAGAATACTAACAGTTAATTATTAAGTAAGTGAAAAGACAAGTGCTTCCAAGGATGATTGTGCAAACCAGGTCAGATTGATACATTTGTGAAATACCACATTCGCAAGCGCCCTAAACATTTGACTTCTTTATGTACAATCTGGTGGATATATCAATGTTGAAGGTGGAATCTGCAAACATTTTCCTTCTTTCTTGTTTGTCCGCGGTAGACAAATAGAAGTGAGAAACATCCGCGCGTTTACTCAAATGTCCACAAATTCCGTCTGTTATGAGAACTATGAAAGCTTGAAATACTGGTATTTAATACAGATCCTGTCTGTGTCTTTGTTTCACGCATTTATTGAGGATGTAAAGAAGTTGCAGATGTCATATCTAAACAATGAAATTTATACCTTGCTATGGCACTTGAAACAAAAGACTGAGATTAACATATATATGCAGATATGTACTATGACAAATGTGAGCGGTTAGTGGGTAGCCTTATTTTGAGATAACAGAGTTCGACGAAAATATACGTCTGCGTGGTTGATTTACCTGAAGGAATAACAACTTGGTCATCTTCTACAGGTAGTACCCCCGATGTCCAGGACGTTGTGTCCCCCCAGTTCTCCAGCCCAGCCTCTAGGTGAGGACAGGCACTTTCTCCCACCCCCACGGACAAACATACTATAGCTAGCTGCAGCAACACTCGCATCTTGGATGAATGTTTACTAACATGAATATACGGTCATATTTATATTCAAGGGGTTCCGCGGACATGACGTCACAGATGAAGCTGACTATTACTACATAATCCCATCGTGTGCTGGGTGAACGAGTCACAGTTCACCGTCAGCTGAACGTGAAGCGTTTGGTTTTCAATAAACAAATGAACAATACAAACAAGATATAGATAAGCCAAACACTTGAGGCCATCGAGCGGACAGACGTTCTTGATTACAATCTCTACCTGTTATGCTCCCGATAGCCTCGATAATACCGTACTTTCATAACTAGCTCAATCAAAATCATGCAATTGGTATAGATGATATATAAGTGCATCCTTTTTGATAACAATGGTTACCCATGATAAGAACGTGTCTTATATTCAGCTGGAATGATTACGACAATGTTGTGATGAATAAATACTAGTATGTATTACTGGATGTAAATAGGTAAATATGACAAATATATTTCGTTAGGGTGACAGTGTCAAACAAAATGTGACGAAAGCATGCATTCCCGGTGACAGTGAATAAATATGATCAATGCACATCTGTACATATCTACCAAATAGTGACAAAAGTGAAATCAGGTGGAATTCGGTAAATACAGCAAATAGATATCTGTTATCGCATTAATGTTGTAAATTTGACAAATACGTGTCAGCATATCAGGAGAATATGTCAAATACAGGTACAGACAATAGGTCAATATGACATGTAAATGTTTATATCTGTATGACAATAGATACATACGACAAGTTGATAACTTAAATTGTATGACATTAAGCAAATAAGAAAAGTCAATATTTGTAACTATATGAACATAGGTAAATAGGACGCTTTAATGTCTGTAAATGTATGCTAATAAGTAAATATCACATGTAAATGTTTATATCTGTATGACAATAGAAACATACAAGTTAATCACTTTAAGTGTAGGACATTTAAGCAAATATGAAAAGTCAATATTTGTAACTGTATGAACATAGGTAAATATGACGCGTTAATGTCTATAAATGTATACTAATAAGTTAATATCACATGTAAAAAGAGGTTATCACGCGAGTGTGTTTGGGGATGGTAAACATAGCGTTTATTCCTAATACAGGATATTTACCATCCCCAAACACACTCGCGTGATAACCTCTTTATCATATAATGTCATTCTTTAATTCTGTGTTTCAAAATCGCTTTCCCTCTCTCACAAACATTACCGAAACATTGCGAGTTTTCCTGGAATGCGCGCATTAATATTTATTACGTCACAGGGTAAGTGATGTGTCAGTCGGACAGTGACAGTAGCCAATATAGTTCCAACTGATATCTGTTTCTTATACAGTGGCGAAGCAACATATACGCAAAACGCAAATTGTTTTTCATTGCCTTTCGCGGCAATCCATCGGTCTTACCGCTAGAGTAACTGCCCTTTGTCAAAGGGAAGCTACTCTAACCCTAGTCTTTGAGACGTCACGGCCACGGTCAGACGTTGTTGACAGTCGGTCTGTCCTGTCATAACGTTATGAAGTGTAGTCAGATGTACACACAGCGACAAAACGAAACAAGGTAACAATTCAAACATATTTCGGCCAAATCCAACTTTTTTAATTTGTGGAGAAGGTTTCAAGCCGCAGAGGTCTACAAGCACAGATATGGCTACTGATCCCGCTTGGCTAGGCCTAGTGCCCTAGCAAAATTTATATCTCCAAAGTTGCCAATACTTATAAAATGCCTTATAGCTACGTCACAGTTAGACACCGATTTTCAGTATATTAGACTATTCTTTTGATAATGATAGCAATTATTCCTGTAGTTTATCCAGATTCCCGATGGTTAATTCTGACTCGATCGCCGAATGACGAGGGCGACGCCATGTTTGTTTATAAACAGTGAAAGTAGTCCCTACTTGACCTTTGATATTTGCATCTCTATCCGCATATGACCCCGACGGATATCGTTTTTATCCGTCGGCTTTATCCTGCCGAGAAACCTACCCATTATATGATAAATGTTTATATCTGTATGACAATAGATACATACAAGTTAATCACTTTAAGTGTATGACATTAAGCAAATATGAAAAGTCAATATTTGTAACTCTACGAACATAGGTAAGTATGGCGCGTTAATGTCTGTAAATGTACGGCAATAGGTACATACGACAAGTTATTGTCTGTAACTGTTTAACAATAGGTACATATGAAACAGTAATGCCTAACAGTTTGGCAATAAGTACAAAAGACATGTTTATTCCCTGTAACTGTAAAAATAGGTCAATGTGACATGTTGTTGTCTGTAAATATATGATGATAGGATAATATGATACATGCATATCTGTAACTGACTCACCATAGGTAAATATGATACGTCAATGCCAGTAACTGTCTCACCATAGGTAAATATGATACGTCAATGCCAGTAACCGTCTCACGATAGGTAAATATGATACGTCAATGCCAGTAACTGTCTCATCATAGGTAAATATGAAACGTCAATGCCAGTAACTGTCTCACCATAGGTAAATATGATACGACAATGCCAGTAACCGTCTCACCATAGGTAAATATGATACATCAATGCCCGTAACTGTCTCACCATAGGTAAATATGATACGTCAATGCCAGTAACCGTCTCACCATAGGTAAATATGATACATCAATGCCAGTAACTGTTTTACCATAGGTAAATATGATACGTCAATGCCAGTAACCGTCTCACCATAGGTAAATATGATACGTCAATGCCAGTAACCGTCTCACCATAGGTAAATATGATACGTCAATGCCAGTAACCGTCTCACCATAGGTAAATATGAAACGTCAATGCCAGTAACTGTCTCACCATAGGTAAATATGATACGTCAATCCCAGTAACTGTATGGCAATAGGTAAATGTGACAATCTTATGTCTAACTGTATACCAATAGATATATATGACAAGTTAATGTCTATATATGGATAAAAACAGGTGAATTGGAATATGTAGTCTTTTCTACACTGAAATGACATTACAAGCTATGGACTTTGTGGAAACTCGTAATCAAATCAGAAGCACTTTGCTGTGATTTGAAACCTCCTCCTGTCAAATCAGAGCTATTCTTTTACCAAGTCATTGGACACACAGGAGATGAATGACATCACCTCCTGTTTTAACATTTTAGAAATACAATGTCCGGCTACGGCATCTATAAGTTTGGCGGTTCTAGTAGGGGGTGGTGAGTGCAGGCAGATTTTGAGCTAAGAATTCGAAGGCATTACCTGACTGTTTTGGAAGCAGCCCTTCTTTCCTATCATCCACATATACGTATACGTGTTTCCATGAGCATTTGAAATATTACTGTGAGATCAGTTTCTTTTGAATTTCGGGTATCATAGCTCTACAGTGAGCTATGTATCATTGTTGACTCCATGTCGACGGAGTTAGTTTCACGACAAGATTTCCAACTGAAGACACTACCTCTTAACTGCAGATAATTATTAGCTGGATAACAAAGGTGATTACTATATACACGTGTGTATCCTACTGTTATTATACGAACTCGATCTCACTCGGGACATTCTGACACACGTTACGTAAATGTTGACAAGCACACTCATATAATACACATCTTAGGAAACCATGACAAAAAGTGCAGTATTACCTTCATTGTGCATATTGTAATCCTTCCGATTGAAGGAGTTTACATTTTATGTAATAGAACAAACATTTACTTTTTATCTAAGGCTAAATTATATTTGTGAACTCGCTTTTTTGTTTCAGTCGATAACACTAAAGAAAATTACGGAACTCAAGCTCCCAACTCTAATGAAACCTGACCGTGTGAAAGACAACAACTACGCTCACGGTTGAACTTGTTACATGAACACATTTCTCTATGAGAAAACAAGACAAAACATTTCATAGCCTTGACGTATGTTTGTGTAAAAAGCACGTATAACAGTGACATAAGACGATGGATGGTTGATAAAACACGCGGAATGACAATTGCTTATGACGGGAACATGGGCAATGTTTACAAATTACCGGTTACATAAACCATGGTACCTTTTGACCGGAGCCCATGGGGAGATTCCTAATTACTCATACTACAAGCATCCAAAGAAACGCAATATTTAGCTTAGAGTTTAAGATGTACGATATTCTACCTTATGTTCTGACTTACGTCAGAGACCATGCCCGTACTTGTTGGAAGCGTCTAAAACCTGTATTAGTTTCGGTTGTGCTCCCACATTATAAGCTGACGGGCTGTAATATAAACTGAGGGACAAAAGAAAGTATTCCGAGTTTGTCTTTTATGCAACTGAAAATTGAAAGAACTTTTGTTAAATTTGATTATGCCTATTTAACCCTCACTCATTCCAACAAACAGTTTGTGAAAAAGTAACCTGAGACTATGTAATTTTGTGTAAAAATGAAATGGTTTAATGAAGGCTGGGGTAAAAAATGAATTTGCAACCACAAAACCCCTACCGTGTTTGAAATGATGTAAATTTGTGCCGAAAAAAGCAAATGTATTCATTTTCAAAGAGAATATGTCAAAGATGCCAATCAGCAGTTGTGTATTATGTGTTTATTTTATATAATTAAAAAAAATACACATAATTATCTTTTAAATAATAGTGAGTGAGTGTGGTTTTGCGCCGCTTTTAGCAATAGTCCAGCAATATCATGACGGGGGACTCCAGTTTAAATAATGAAAGCATGTAGAAGTATTCTTTGTGTGCTGACTTGGCGCCAGTACAGTTCATTATTTATATATAATCTGTATCTTAAGCTATTTTCAATTGAATTTCAAAGATATGATAAAATCAACTGCAAAGTATACTTTCTTTTGCTCCTCAGTTTAAATAAAATACTGTTAAAGCCAACTCATAGGATCGCACTTAATATTTATTTTATAAACACCGTGTTAAAATTGAAAGGACTATCCACATCACTTATATATTCAAAGTTACCAACTGACAGATCCCAGTCTTAATGCCAATGTACCTTACAGGCAATAACATGGCGAGGGTAACTAGATAGCTGTGTACAAATCGCGATCAGCTTGGTTTGGCGTCGGTATATTGTCTAACAATTTACTGTATAATCCCAGTGTCAAGGTAAGATGTCGCGAGGTAGAGGTGTCAAGGCAAGATGTCGCGAGGTCATCAGCTGGTCACAGATGACTTCAGGCATATAATAAACATTAATTTTCAGGACATAGTAGAATTGATTGGTATTGTTTGTTGGCTGTTTAATGCCGCACTTAGCAATATTCGAGCTATAGGGCGGCGGTCTGTAAATAATCAAATCTGGGTAAGACAAACCAGTGATTGATATTACAAGCAATGATCCACGTTGTTAAAACGGTCAAGTGATGGATCAAACTCTTGTATATCCCCACGCAATCACCCGAATGGCCGAGCCTGAAATCAGAAAGTCCAATTCATGATTTCTTTGGCTCGAGACATTCAGAAAGATACTGGAGATGTATTCTTCGTGAAAACGGTGCCCATTGTAAATCAGCTGATCAGTAAAGGGGGCAAGGATAAATGACATCCATGAGAGAACTGTGCCTCAAGGTTGACGTGAAAGCAGGGAACTAGTGTATAACGTTGAGCGTGGTGCAGGCTTAGAGGGCGCTTACTTGTCCAGATCAATGGAAATAAGCTTATGGAATTCCATATTTCAAACAAATGGTTCAGCACTATCCTCAAATTATTGCACGCTTTATTTGATTAGATGTCCAAGCACGTCCCTCGACTCGCCAATACAATTAGTCGCATTGTAAATATATAGAGAGAGTGTGCAAGGCAGTTGATAACGAGCAGTTGTATTGTGTGGCATCCCGTGATAATTCCAAAGCGTTTGATAGAATATGACCGAGAGACGATGAGATGCTGGAGAGGTTGGCTGATTAAACGGCAATATATCCTTGTGACATACCTGGACACGAGTATACACTCCTTACATATATCCTTGTGACATGCCTGGAAACGAGTATACACTCCTTACATATATCCTTGTGACACACCTGGACACGAGTATACACTCCTTACATATATCCTTGTGACACACCTGGACACGAGTATACACTCCTTACATATATCCTTGTGACACACCTGGACACGAGTATACAGTCCTTACATATATCCTTGTGACACACCTGGACACGAGTATACACGCCTTACATATATCCTTGTGACACACCTGGACACGAGTATACACGCCTTACATATATCCTTGTGACATACCTGGACACGAGTATACACTCCTTACATATATCCTTGTGACACACCTGGAAACGAGTATACACGCCTTACATATATCCTTGTGACACACCTGGACACGAGTATACAGTCCTTACATATATCCTTGTGACATACCTGGACACGAGTATACAGTCCTTACATATATCCTTGTGACACACCTGTACACGAGTATACAAGCTTTACATATATCCTTGTGACATACCTGGCAACGAGTATACACGCCTTACATATATCCTTGTGACATACCTGGAAACGAGTATACACTCCTTACATATATCCTTGTGACATACCTGGACACGAGTATACACGCCTTACATATATCCTTGTGACATACCTAGAAACGAGTATACACGCCTTACATATATCCTTGTGACATACCTGGCAACGAGTATACACGCCTTACATATATCCTTGTGACATACCTGGCAACGAGTATACACGCCTTACATATATCCTTGTGACATACCTGGCAACGAGTATACACGCCTTACATATATCCTTGTGACATACCTGGCAACGAGTATACACGCCTTACATATATCCTTGTGACATACCTGGCAACGAGTATACACGCCTTACATATATCCTTGTGACATACCTGGCAACGAGTATACACGCCTTACATATATCCTTGTGACATACCTGGCAACGAGTATACACGCCTTACATATATCCTTGTGACATACCTGGACACTATATGTGTATATCTGCCATGGTAAAACCAATTCCATTACACTGTTGTTTAATCAGCGGTTTTGAAAACTAAACAAATTGAATCTGTTCATGTTATTTTTTTACGTAAATTACTTCCTATTAAGAATGGCACACCTTTATACATGTTGTATGGGCAACTTGGAAGAGTTCCTTTAATTAACTCTATCAAATTTCGAATAGTATGTTTCTGGGCAAAGTTCTTATCTGGAAAAGAACAAAAGTTATCAAGAACCCTATATCAAATAGTATATAATGATGTCTGTACAAACAAAAGTTTAGGTAAAATGTTTGGAAAGTATTTTTAATGAAACGGGCTATAGTTTTTATTGGTGAAGGCAACAAGCAGTTCCTCCTAATGTCCTTAAATCTATCTTTTCTTTAAGATTATCTGATATAGCAACTCAAACATGGAATGCAGAGATTACAAATTCTTCTAATTCGTCTTCCTTGAAAAGTATTTATTATTTATCCCTTCCTCTCGTTTAGAGCCTCATGCCGCCGTTTACCTATAGAATTCGGTAGATGGCTCAAAATTCCTGTCAATGAACGAACGTGTAAACTCTGTGACTTGAGCGATGTTAGTTATGAATTCAATGATATTTTGTGTGTGTGTTTTAACACCAACGGAAAATATATGTTCCAATTCCATATGATAAAAACACAAATATGTTTTAAAGTTGAAGAATGTTTCAATTGTAAAAAAATAAGTGTTATAAACACTCATTATGAAAACTGTAAAATCTGTCACTAAACCAACCCGCCATCTAATGTATATATATACTGCTTGTAAATGTGTAACTCATGTGCCGAGTACCCCGGGCTGAGGGTAAATAAAGCTTTGTCTGTTCTGTCGTTATATATAAAGCTGTAACATTGCTGAGTGGGCGTCAAACAAACAAACAAACAAACTGTTACATAAGAAAGTGAATACATGTATCTTGAAACCTGGGATGTGTTAGTGACATGAAAGTATCCACTGGGATGAGTCGAGTGAGACGGTTACTTGCCTTCAAACGTCAATGCAACCAGTAACCTCACAAACATAGTTGACAGTTTGAACTGTGAAATGGCGGGTATCAGTTTCCCATCAGAAGGTAGAACTTTCATAACAGTATTACATTGGCAAACCATGGTTTGCTGATCGTCTCCCCAAACTACCACATGCCAAGTCCCCTACACCCCAATACCCATACACTTAGTTAAAACAACAAAGGAAATTTACCTTTTGTAATTCTAGAACTATCCAATGAAGGTTTAAGCTAATTCACTGAACTGAACATTTATTTACACTCAGGCCGCTGTCAGCGGCATTAGAGGTACATAATCGTGTCAGCAACATAAACATGAACATATAAATATAAAATAAATACAAAACATCTTACCCGAGCATGCATGCATATATACCCATCGCCAAAAGAAACACAAACCATAGAAACATATAGAGCAGTATGTACGTTATCGTGGTGCAAATGAATTCCACTTAACGACAAAATTAACAATCAGTCAAGTGAGTGAGTGAGTTAGGTTTTACGCCGCTTTAAGCATTATTCCAGCAATATCACGGCGGGGGACACCAGAAATGGGCTTCACGCATTGTGCCCATGTCGGGAATCGAACCCGGGTGTTCGGTGTGACGAGCGAACGCTTTAACCACTAGGCTACCCGACCGCTCCACAATCAGGCAAGCGTTACAACAGAGTGTCTTTATTCTTATCATGATATGATGCACGTGATTTCCAAACTTTACACGCATATCCTGCACGGGACAAATGCTGCCCTTCGAGTCATGGATCTATATGACGTCACATGTGATGCGTTCATGAGCGTCGATTCACACAATATACCAGTATGTCCGTTGTGCATTGAACCTGTCTAATATTTCTTGAATAAGAATAATTCTTCATATATTAACCAACGTGTATGGTATTCGCGTTTCTTTTGTCGGTGAGTGAATATATATAAACCAGCGGGAAAAAGAAACGGCACTAATTTTTAAATAAATAGTTGCCCAGATATTTGGCAAACATCACGAAAACAGTTTGGGAACACTAAGCTGGAATGCAACCTACCTATTCCCTGTGAACAGGTGCACGTACTTCACGTGATTTGCGAGAAAAGAGAATTTAATCACTAGAAAATGCAAAATGTGCACGAAACCGTTTAAAACAACGAACATGCCTCAACTAACCGCAGAGCAGAGGGAGAGAGCCATCGGTATGTTGCAAATGGGAGCGAAGAGGAAGCACGTTGCCAGGATCATGGGCTGCTTCAAGTGCACCATCGCCAGACTTGTCACGCGTCACAGGCAAACTGGCAGTACTGCAGACAGGCCGAGGACTGGAAGACCCAAGGACACGACCCCACAGGAAGACCGATATTTACGGGTGCTTCACCTAATGTCCAGATTCCTAACTGTGACGTCATTATCCGCAAACAGCCTTGGACATCCAGTCAGCAGAAGGACCGTTGGTGGACGACTCCGCCTGTATGGTCTCCGTGTAGGGCTTGGACGGGTAACTCGGGTGGGTACTGAGTAGGACCCGGTACCCACACGACTACCCGGACCCGTGGTTAGTCACGTGATATATTGTTTAGTGGTATACCCGGGTAATAAATGTGGACTCGTCCCAGCCCTATCTCCGTGCCTATCGACCTTTCAAGGACATGACGTTAACGTTTCTACACCAACGTCACAGACTGAGATTGGCCAGGAGTCTACAGCAGTGGCAACAGAGAAATTGGCGAAGAGTGCGCTTCAGCGACGAGTGTAGGTGCCAGCTCTTCAAGTCTGATGGGCGGGTACGAATCTACAGACGGCGTGGGGAACGGACGGCACGTTGTTGCGTCCAAGAGTTGGAGCCTCATGAAAAGGGGGGGGGGGGGG
Organism: Haliotis rufescens; assembly: GCF_023055435.1. Lineage (NCBI taxonomy): Eukaryota > Metazoa > Mollusca > Gastropoda > Lepetellida > Haliotidae > Haliotis > Haliotis rufescens. The sequence continues at coordinate 39,695,253 of NW_025964334.1, read as the reverse complement.
GGGGGGGGGGTGTGTGCACAATTAAGATCTGTTTATTGTCGTTGGTGGTAATTTATACAGTAATAAAGATTGTTTTCGAAATAAAAAGGGGGGGGGGGTGCGCCCCCCCCCCCCCCCCCCCCCCCCCCAATATATGTCAGGTATGTCTGTGGTACTGCCTTACTTGCAACGACACCCACGTACGCTGTTTCAGCAGGACAGGCATCACACAGCTCGAGTCACTAGCGACTTTCTGAACGCCAACAACGTGACCGCATTACAGTGGCCAGCCAGATCACCGGACCTGTCGCCCATAGAGCACCTCTGGGACCAACTTGGACGCAGGATTCGGAAACGTCAAGGGATGCCTTGGCAATTGCCCTGCAGGAAGAATGGCGTAGGTTCCCTGATCAGAATGTCAGGAGACTCGTGTACTCATTTCGACGTTGTGTAAGGACCTGCATCGTTGCCCATGTGTGTAGCAGGGGACTTTTAAAAAAGAGATCGACGTCGATTCTGCGGGTGTGATCGAATACTGGACAGTGCACCCAGCATGATAAACGAGTCTACAGAACTGTAAGTACGTGGTTTTTGATCTTGTCATTTTCAAATACCGTTTTTGAATAATTGTTTCTTTATAATTAAACATCAACTGTCACTAAATTTTGATTCTGTTTTGTTTTAGACCAATAGAAAATTGTTTGATGGCGTCTCTTTTATCCGTTAGTGTGTATATATATATATATATATAATGGCTGTCATTGAACTTATAACTTGTATATAAGGAAAGGATAATTTAGATGAATTCCCAGAGTCCTTGTGGCCCAAAACATATCATTTTCATATTAACTAAGTTTAATTTATATTCCATGTTCCCCATGTACCATGAAGTTTGGAGTATATTTTCTTCATGATAAAAGATGTTTTCGTAAACTTAAATGGACACCTTCTGTATTGGCGATGTTGTCAAATCTCCATACTTCTCATCTGTAGAGAACAACTGGTGTAAGCATACTGTTGAAAAGCTGCAATTGACATCCAAGAGATAAAACACAGAACATAGCTTTCGTTGCTTTTTCTAATAACTTTTGATTTCGGGGGAAAGGTCAGGCCACGGTATTTGTGGGAATCAACTTTTTTCCAAAACATCAAGAGGAGTTTTAAAGTACGTTAATCATATGTTACGTTGCTATTGTACCAATATGTACCAAATGCTTTCTGAAAATTCGCCAACGCGCAAAATAATTTCATTTTCCTAGATTTAAATAATTCCCCCTTTTTTAAGATTGGTTTGATAACAGCTGCACCAGTTTCTAAAGCCATTTTAAAATGTTTGATAAAACTATCAATAAAGACATCACTAGTGGTTGAAATTCATTCATTAATCATATGTTACCAAGACCAACAACTTTGTTATTTTTCAAGTTCTCAACTCAGTTTACAACTTCACCTCTTGTTATAGCTGCATAAAAAATTAATACAGATTCAACACATGATAGTAAGGATAAGTTGAAAAGAAATAAGCCGAGATTAACAATCTTATCCGTGGTATGTGATAAAATATATTTATGCAAATATATGATAATAAGTAAGCTTGGTGACTAAAATGTGCCGTTGATTTCGTTAGTGAACCTCAATAAATCAATATCTCCCTACAGCTTGGCTCCTTGTTTGGGTTAATCCATTCAGTTACGAAGGTACCAGACAGGGGAATAGCTGTGCACTCAACTGTGAACTCTTGTCATAAGTTGTTGGGGCTTTCTGGGGATACGGATTTACATGGCCATCCATGTTTCAAAATAACCTCTTGAATTCTTGAAAAATCACATTTAGGGCCATCGCTTAGTGGGTTTGAACAAATATAAGTTTAAGATTTTTAAGAACTTTATTAACAGTGATTACATATCTTACGTGTCAATGTAACAACACCGATTGCTCGACACAATCTCCAGGCTTCTCAAGTTGAATCTTTACATAGTGTGATTGGTCTTGATAAAGTGATCTCGAGAGGTTTGCTGAGACCCATATTCTTACCTAGTGTTAACTCTTCGATATTTTTTTATGACCAGCATATCAGGCAAACTTAATGACATATTTGCAAATTCATAAACATTGTAAATGTCCCTAGATCGTATATAGGCCGGCTTACAGTATAAATATGCCTTTAGTTGCTATTAGTTGAGATACAATCGTCATATATGAAGTGTAAATACTGTGCCCGCTTTTTAGCTTTCACCTATTTCATATTTCAATGTTGTTGTTTTTTGAGTAAATAAATAAATTCGAATACATTATGAATAACGACATTTCAAAGCCGTCCATTACGTTTTAAGCGGTATGCAATTTTGTATTTGTTTACCTCCCTTTATCATTACGTCGGAGTATCTCGACTATTTCCGTTAATCTTCGTCACGATAACCAATTCTGCTTTTCCGAGATAAACATGAAAGATACAGTGTGAACCAATAACTATAACCGGAAGCGTTAGGGGGCGCTAGTCGTTAGCAGTGCGCGAAAGAAGAAGAAATATTTGGCACTGATACAAAAATCAAAATAATAGGCTACCGAAAGTGGTTATTGTTTATATTATTAATTTTAACTGAAAATCATAAACCGTGCACGTCCTTCTATGGACCACAGAGCTAGAAAAAGGATTAGAGAAGCGAAATCGAGAGCGAGACCAGGTACTGTAGCGTTGCCATGTTATGGTTTTATAATCAAATGTCACACGTTTTCGGTGTTGTGGGCTTTAAATCTGTTACTAGAAACTGTATTAGTTAATATTATTTTACGTATTCATATTGCTGCAGACCAATTAATGACATACATTTACGCATAAATGTTTAAGAAGACGTATTGTCGGCTTACGTGTTTTCACTGGGCCCTTTGCAATGACACGATTGGGAGAAGGGGCATTTTGTGTACGTGACTCACCGCACGCGGGGCCTGCAGTGAAAAATGAATGGAGATTTAGATTAACGCAACGGAGATGTCATATTTACATATACTAATATTACATAACTAGATATAATAGCTTATATGGTGTCAGTCTCTGTATGTGTCTACCCCGATGTTGCCAGTATTTCTAATTACCAACACGTGTAAGTTGTCCACTATCCCACTGTGGACTGAAATTGAAAATTGAAATTGAAAGACTTATTTGATTTGTTGAATAAATAGCTTGTTCCCAGAATCATGTTCTTATCATACACTAGTCTCATTCTAGCCTGTACTGTAAATAATGTCAGTATGTTGTTTCTGTTAGCAACCAGTATTCCATCAGCTCAGAGATCTATCATCTCTACTAGGGCTGGGAAGAACCCAAATTTACTACCTGGGTACCCGAATCCCTATTACCCGAATCCCTATTACCCGACCCCCTATTACCCGACCCTACCCGGGTATCCACTGTAGGTCTCAAGAGATGGGAACACAATGTCTAATTGGAAATAGTTTAACTGACAAAAACTGTTTAGATACATTTATGAAACCAGAGACCATATAGATTTAGTCTCTAATGAAAAGATCAAATTATGCATACACTTAAGTTGATTAAAGCTTTATATGTGCTCAAACACATAGAAGTCAAAATGAATGTGTGCATCTTCAGAAAGAAATGCAAACATTAGTGATGTAGTGTAACCACTGAGCTATAGTGAGTTTTTGTCACTAAAAAATATGTCACATGATTAATAACGGGTCCGGGTAGTACTGTGGGTACCCGGGTCCTACTCAGGACCCACCCGACCCGAGTCACCTGTCCCAGCCCTAATCTCTACATGCAATTTCATATGCATAAACCCAGTGATGCTGAGAGTTTGTAACATTTAGCAACTATAGCATGTGGTGGTGCATTTTAAAGCAAGAGCCAGTTTCTGAAATCAGAGCTAGAGCTAAAGTGATTATGAATGATCCGAACACTATCTAACTTTTGCAATAAATTAATTACTCTAGTAAGGCTTTGTTTTGTAATGACAATGATGTTGATGGAAAAGAGGTGTGAAGGAAGTTATAACCTCTTCTCAAACATTTTAAAGCAATGGAGCCAAAGCAAGTAACTGCATTTGTCAATTGCAGGGTATTGCTTTGAAATTTTAAGTTGCATTTTTTCTTCACACAAATGTTGAGAGAGCAGGAGGAAGTTGTTTGGTGTTGAATATTTTATATACATGAATATGTCATGAAACCTCCACCCAAGCCACTTTCACTCACTACTTTTGTTCAGTACCGATTAAATAGTTGACTTGTCCTCCTGGTGTCAGTAGTGAATATGTACACTTTCAGTTTCATGTCAAATGTGAATTTATTTTTCTAGAGCTAAGCGGTGAAAAAAATGGCTGGTACAAATACAACTTTTGCAACAAGTTTGACCTGAGCCTCTCACTGGTCAAGGACAATGTGATTCGTGTAGATGTTTCCAAAGTTAGCCATGCAGAATTTGTGGAAAAGTATGAGAAAACCTATGTACCGGTGGTCCTCACAGAAGCACAGAGTAGCTGGGACGCTCAGAGGAAATGGTCCCTTGAGGTTTGTTTGTGGATACCATTCATAGAAAAACATGCTCAGTGAATGGGTTTGTATTTCATAATGGTCTTATTTCTTAGCCATTGCATAATCAACTGGTTGCGGGTTGACATCTTTGAGATCATATCTCATTCATTTCATTACAGGGTTTTCTATATCTCCTCATCCTGATGCTGAAATTTTGCTATGATTAAGTATCTGGCTTCCTTCACTGCCGATATATGGCTTTCAAAACTAATGTCTCATAATCATGAATAACTGTTACACCAATTCTCTGCTCCACAGAACTTTTCTTAAACATGTAAAACTGAAGTCTGTAATCATTTATTGAAGGGGGTAACGGCAAACTCCTGTCTACACACAGGAGGTGATCAGGTAATCATTTTTTCAACAGAAATGCTTAGTGTTAAGCCTTGAATGGTCTTTTTTCATCATGTTTTCATTATCTGAGCAGGCAAATTATCTTGATCTGGTGACTGACCTATACATGATGAACTATGACCATAAACTGGAACATTTGTCTGTTGTAGCGATTATCAAAGAAATATCGCAACCAGCGTTTCAAGTGTGGTGAGGATGATGAGGGATATTCTGTGAAGTTGAAGATGAAGTATTTTGTAGATTATATGAAGAACAATACAGATGACAGCCCACTGTACATATTTGACAGCAGCTATGGAGAGGTAAGATGTTACTGAAGACCTGACTGGGACTATGCATGTTGGTGTGGTTGTCGTGAGAGGTAAAGCTGTTGTGTTATTAGAAACAAATGTGGAAGATCAACATTGGTTTGGAAGAGGATTTTACAATTAAAGCCCAAACTGATTTAATTGAGATTGTATTGTTTACCATGTTTACTGTCAGTGAATTTAGTGACATACACTGATTGTACTTACCTCTCAATTCACACTGAACTGTTTCAGCATCCCAAGAGAAAGCGACTTTTAGAGGATTATGATGTGCCCAATTATTTCAGTGATGACTTGTTCAGTTATGCTGGTGAATCTCGGAGACCACCATACAGGTAAAAAACAGAATGCAGTGTTGGCGGGGTCCTAAAAACAAAATGGGCATGTCCAGAGTGTCGTTTAACATGCTGAAGTTATGATCCTGTATTTGAAAATAAATGGTAATGTTAATATGAAAAATTTATTCTAGGAAGTTGCGTCCTAGGCTCTGAAGGATCTGCTAGTTTTGGGTTTAATTCCAAGATAAGCCCTGAGTGATATCCTTGCAGTGTCTGCTCTGGCTTCAGTTGTCGTGGGTTCACTTGGACACCTTTCTTCATAAAATTAGGGGTCCCAAACAAAAATAGAGGAGTCCAATTTATAGCATTATAATATAACATAAACAACAGAACAGTGGTTTAACAAACAGTCAAAGTGAGAAAATGTTTACATCCAGGCACATCCTGCTCTCATGACCAAGAGGTTTACATTAACATGATTAAGGAACAAATAATTTCTTAAAATGGAAGTTTGATAATAATGAATATTTTAACACAAAATTCTCCATGTTAATGTCTAACTTAATAAATGCAGTTTAAAAAACTCCACATAGTGAGTTTGCCGAATTAAAAAGGTAGTACATGGGTTATCAGCCATGGGTCATTGGGGCAGACATTTGTGAATGTTTTATCTAGATCTACCAATGATTTGAAGTTTATGGATTCAGTTCAATGGCTGTTCTGATGCTGCTGTACTGAGTTGTGAGTTCATGTCGTAACTGTGACAATTACATCAATGAGTTATGACATAATTGGCATATCAATAGCTTTTTGTAAGAGTGTTCAGGATCCAGCATTTCCTTGATAAATCTAGTCAACATGTCTTAGGGTGCTTTAAATGTTTAAACACTGAAAACTGTTCTGGCTAAATGTGTTTTGCAATTCCTCATAACTCACCAAAGAAGGAGTTATAAGCAGCTGGATACAATTTCAAAAGTGTTAACAGTAGTTGTAGTCTTGTCTTTGGCTAGTCATCGCTGAAGCTGTCAAAGTTTACGACAATCATGTGAAATGACTTCCTTATAAGGATATGACATATTTCACTGAATAAGGTAAATATGAAACTGTGGTTGACAAGGATCATATAGTCACTTATAGTGACAAACTTTAAGAAACAAAACCACAAATAGGCTGTTGTAGAATAACTAAATATATAGAGTCGGCTAAATGAAAACAATGCTTACATACTCAAGTTTTCAATTTTATTCTTTATCATATAATGTATTATTGCGGGCTCTGTATTATCACATTATCGGTAAATCTTGTGATCCATGCCCCCTCTGGACAGTTTACTAATGCAAATCTAAGCACAATATTTCATCTCATGATCGAATACAGGACTTGTTGCGAATTTCACAGCTACTCGAAAGTATGCTCATTAACTTTTTTTTAGATTTTCTGGAATATTTTTGAAGTGGAATTACCCCTACCTCAATTAGAAATTGATTAGAAAAGAACCCATTTGTTAAGACGCAGTCCTTTGATCCAACCTCAGTCAATTGCATACTGATTATGCATAATACAAAACAAAAAGTGATGTAAACCACATAATCCACACGTATCACACCACAAAATAGCCATACTGCGGTAATATGGAGTTGCCTGCCCTTGATTTGCTCATGCCAGGTACTTTGTTTACCAAACTCATTACACAGGAGCTCATTTCGTATTCTCTATGTATTTCATGTTTGGTGCTCCTGGGACACTGCTAGCTGATTCCTTGTTTCAGATGGTTTGTGATGGGCCCTGGGAGATCAGGAACGGGTATACACATAGACCCCTTGGGAACCAGTGCTTGGAATGCCCTTGTGAATGGATACAAAAGGTGATTAGCAGAGTTCTTGCCATTGATATCTGAACTGAAAGTTCAAGTAAGCTTATGGAATGGTTATCAGTGTGAGCTTGTGTCTTAGGCTTTTGTTTCTCTATGGGCTTTCTACCGAAAACTCATCATAGCAAAATAGCTGGAATAATCAGCGTCACATTTGCAGAACATTGTTCTTGTTCCTGGTTTCAAACGTAAAAAAAGATGTAGTATAATCCCATCTGGTAGGAATGTTGACTTGGACTTAGTGCAGGTAATTTACTAATTAAATGACATTTTGTCGTTTGTATTTCTTTCTCTCTCTCAGTAATCAATTTTTTAACTTATCTGTTTTCTCCTGAACTTATCCGATGGGTACTATGATGGCACTTGCCATGCTACTTGCGCCTCTTTGGGAGCGACAGCGTCACCTCGCCTTCTGTCGTCTGCCACTGATGCCTATTGGCAAGCCTCGTCTTGCATCCCATTGTTTCAGTAGATCTGGGGCCTTCAGGGGCCTCCTCAGACGTATCTCCATGTACCTAGCCAGGCGCCGCCTACCTTTCCGGGTCCCCTCCCAGTGCATCCTCACGTGGCACAAGCGCCGCCTCAAGCGTTTCTCCACGCGCCTCACCAGACACTGTAGACACAGGCGCAGCTACAGGGTTATCAGCCTTGGATGTTGGGATGATCACCCTGCTTATCCACAGCCATTCCAGGTGCCCTCCACTTGGCCTCCCCTGTTTTACTCACAGCAAGCGCAAGCTCTTCTGCCACTATTGCCTCATCAGGTGCCCACTTTGCCTCCTCTGGTGCACCCTGGTCCCACTTATTCTCAGGCGCAGCCATCGCAGACTCTGCCTTGGGTTGGCTCACCACCGGTGACCTCCCCTCAAGGTGCTCATTGACATAGACGTCAGTTTTGTACTCCAGTTACCACTCTCGTCTCCTCGGGGTACCCCCCTACTTCAGTTGTCATCCGTCACGCCTGATCTGGTGTCTCGAGCTCCTTGTGCCCCGGGTTCTCCTGCTCGGGGTTCCAGATCCTGTTCATCGTCTCTTGACAGTGCTTCTGAGCATGTGCATTCTTTCACCAAGGGCTGCCTCTTGCGACTCAGCGCCTAGGGTTGCTACCTCTAAGGCTGAGGAGCAGCCACTCTACGCCTCTAAGGATTGATTTCTGTGTATCATTATTGATACAAGGAGCCTGTCCCACTGCCTTCCGCAAAATGCTCTTTTGATCCCAAGTTCATTATTTGGTCGACAATGTTCCTGCGCTGTTGCAGCAGGCTTTGGATAATGTAGCCCTTAAGGGTTTGCTTCCAAAACCCGCTATCACCTCGTCCCGCTTTAAATTGCATGGGATTTCATTTCCATTTTGGGCACCTCCCCTTGATGCAGACCAAGACTTTGGGTCATTCCACGTCCTCGTGCCTCAAAATAGAGGATAGATCCCTTATATTTTTTGCTTTTCCTGCATTACTCCTTAATGCATATTACTGCTTGTTCTTGACAGAGAAAAGAGCTGTGTGAAGGTCTTTGCTTGAAGAAGTTGTTCCAGCTAACTGAGAGGCCAACCCTATCACGCAGCTCCCACGTGACCAAAGGAAGTGACGTCACGGATCCTCACATTACTCCTGTCACTTGCTGAGAGAAGACGTTTTTTTCTTCTTGAGTTAATGTTCATTGTGCTTGTGTTGTGCACATGGTTTGTATCTTGTGAAACATTGTATGTTTTAACATGTGCATAACTTTTGTACACCTGCTGGCGTTTTCTTAAGATAGAAAACAGTGGTAAACCCCGGTGTCTTGTTGTTTCAAGTAACCATCTTGAATATTTTACGTGGCCAGTTATTAACTGGCTTGCGTTCTGTATTCTTCTTGCTTTGTACCCCACCATTGGCGTACCCTCGCAAGTATTTTGTCTTTGTTTTATATGTTGTCTTACGTTTGTCGTAATAATTGTTTTTTAACCCCACGCAGTGTGATAAACAAATTATAGCATACATAATCGGGAGGGGACACATTTTGATTTTACACTGCTTCATTGCAGATATTATGCTGAAAGTGCCGGTGTAATATGTCGGCGTGGGATTTCCACCCGCTGTGCCTTAATTGTACATCTAAATGTCCCCAGGGTCATAGATGTACAGACTGTCTCCGCTTTCCCCAACAGCTTTCAGACGGTACGTCCGTATGTCCAGGAAACAGAACGCAACAGGCCAGGTAATCACCTGCGCCAGATGTCTGACTTATCTGAGTATTCGCCCACAACCAGATCGGCTATCTCGGACGACAACTCCCCCATCTCCATTACTACCATGATGTCGGGGCCCATGGTCTCAGTATCTACCCAGAGCTCCTTGACGACCACTACTGCGTCTATCTTAATGGCGCCTATCCAGTCCACCGAAAAGACGCATGGCGCCCAACAGGCACCCCGCCTACGGCCCAGACGCCTATGATTGACGTCCCTCTCCTCCAGTACGTACATCAGTACTTGCGAGCCATACAACAGACGCCGACGCCCATTGCCGCAGCGCCTATACCGACGCCTCGACAAGCACCGTCCACAGCGCCTCTGCAGACGCCTCTACTAGATAGCGCCTATCCTTAAACAGACGCCTTTAAAAAAGCACCGTCTACAGTGTCCATAACGGTGTCTATCCTAACGTCCCTGGTTACGCCTATCCTTGCGCCTCTACAGAGGCACACCCAGGACAACCGCGCAGACAGACAATAAGCCATTCCACGATATCCTTGTGGCTACGTGCTCTCATTCTACAGGCCTATGAGATCATCAGCTCCCAAGGCCAACTACCTACGGAGACTAGAGCGGTCGCTGGACACCTGATTGGCGTCCATGCAACGGCGCTCCAACACGGATTTTGATTGGCATCCATACAACGGCGCTCCAACACTTCCCAAGATCCTGGAAGTGCCTAACCTCGTGGTGACGGTTCTGTGGAAATCTCCCGCCAATTCTCCTCGTCTATCAACGTTGGTTGAACGTTTCCTCGGAGAAAGCGAACATATCTGCAATAATATCTGCACCACAGTTGATGATCACAACCCCATGACAGATACAGTATTCACCAGAATCGTCATATACTTCCGGGTACCCGACTGGGTCATCATTCACAACACCGGACCAGTCGTCACTCTTCTCATGGGGATCAACTTGCCCCTACACCGGCAACGTCACAGTACTACTCAGAACTGGGACACACCACTGGTCTGTCAACCACAGGGGATTGGCCGTGTGTGGAGCTTGAACTAGTCCACTCAGTTTACTGCGGAGGACGACATACATGTCACGTGTCAAGAACTTTGACTGTAAACATCGTCGACCGTAATCAGGTCAACTGACCTTATGGGATTTGTACAGACTGGCTGGCATGATCGCTTATGCGTAAAACACTGCAACCACTCGACCAGACACCTGTCACTGTACACCAATGACTCCACTGAGTCTCAGCCTTCGCCCGAGATGAGACAGCTCTCAAGACCCCGGCTAGGGTGTCACAGCCAGCCTTCGCCGAGGCGTCCCAGTTTGGCTCATACCAGCCGTGACGCAACACCCTCCAGCCCCAGTGGCACCTCAACCTCTCGAGGCAGAGGAAAAGGCAAGGCATCGGGGGCATAAAAGTCCCGCCGCGGCAACTCCAAGGGAGGTAATGCCGACCGCAGGGACTTCAAGTGAATAGCCAGACAGGCACAACTGGGACTTCCACCCCCAGCCGTCCAAGTTGTCGACACTCCAGTATGTGGGAGACTTGGTCGTTTCTGGCAGAATTGTGAGATCCTGGGGGACCCATATGTCGCCAACATCATCCGACATGGGTACAAGCTGGCGCTTATAGACGACCCGCCGCTACCTACCCCCCTACTCAACAGCAGCTACCAAGCCAGTACTAGGCCAGTACATCTCAGCGCTGCTGGACAAGAAAGCGATAGAGGTTATCCACGCCCCAGCCATAACACTGGGCTTCTTTTCACCTGTCTCCCTTGTCCCCAAGGACTCAAACACAGGATGATCCACAACCTCGCTGCTTTCAACAAACGCTACCTGGCGGGTCCACTTTATTTCAGGATGACCACCTCAGGCTGCTGCGATCCCGGATCCAGGCACAGGATGTATTCATCAACCTGGATATGGAGGACGACTATCGACATGTCCCTATACAACCCGACGACCGGGTCCATTACCTATGGGCGGTAATTGACCTACAGAGGAAGGATCTGACTGCGCCCAGTTCAGATGTTCAATCGTCCTCCCGGATCATCTCAAGCAGCATCTCTGGTGGTGGACGGTGGAATCGAATGTCTGAGGCAGCGTCTCCTTGACAGGGCTTACAACCTCTCTGCGCCTATTCGTATGGGGCACACACCTGGAGGGACAGGTCGCCTCGGGGCTGTGGTCCGCCGATCAGCGCCTATGACATATCAACAACCTCGAAACTCGAGGCGCTTATATTGGCCATCGCTCACTGGAAGCAGGCCCTCAGACACCCCCATCCCTCCATTTCGACGGGCAACATAACCGTGGTGTTCGAAATACCTGCCTGCCCGACCGTCTGAGACGGGTTGATTTCAACTCGGGCTGCCAGATTTTCAAATCCCCCTGCCCGACGGTCGGGTTATATTTCATATGTGACAATATTCTAAATATTTCACGATGATAAGCATTAATTCACATGTAAAGATGAATGATAAAATGTAACCAAACCCCGTTAGCTTATCCTGAGAAACATATGATTATAGTGGGCAGGCAGGTTTTGGTCAGGGCTGGCAAGTATTTCAGCTAGCCAGTCCTGTGGTCTGGCTGAAATTTTTGGGAGTTTCATACCCTGATAACCGCTGTATGGTTCTTACGGAACCCAGGAACGACTCATTCGACCTCACTCCTTCAACAGACGTTCCGATTGTTTCACCTGGTGGATCATCTGGGGATTCAGTTCCAGGCTCAACACGTTCCGGCTGCCGAAACATCCTATCGGATGCTCTATCTCGGCCAGGCAAAGTCGCTCCTTCAATGTGGAAGCTTCACCCAGACGCCTTCGCTCATGTTTGTCGAGACATATCCCCGGTCCCGGTCCCGGATCCACTGGCTTGGGCAGTTGACACTTTCAGCGCCCCCGGGGAAGGACTAAAAGCATACGCTTTTCCGCCACCTGTACTCCTTCCCAAAGTCGTCCAGAAGAGCAGATCGGCACAGAACCTCGATCTGACTTGGGTCACACCCTGGTGGCCAGCAAGGGCTTGGTTCGTCGACCGCAGAGAGCTGTCTGACGCCAACCCACTGCCACTTCCAGATTGACCAAATCTGCTGATCCACCCTCACAGCAGACAGCCACAGCCACAAGACCCCACATCTGCATCGCGTCAATTCCTGGCTGAGTTCATGCTCCATCTGCTTCACAAGCATAAGCTCAAGGGCAGTACCATCATGACCTACCTTGTGGCGCTCAACTCTGTCCTGGCAGTTCCGGAAGATCAGCACATGACGTAAATCCCTGAACTACAGGCTCTGCTCCGCTCATTCAGGCTGGAAGACCAAAAGGCGTAATCTCGTACACCAGCTTGGGGCTTGAAATGTTATTCATACCTCGCTGAGAGACGCACCCTTCGAGCCGCTCGAAGTGACGTCATCTTACAATCTGATGAAAAAATGGTCTTCCTACTGGCGCTCGCTACACGATCACCCTCTGGCTACAAGCCTTCATTCTCCAGGTCTACGAGGCCGCGGGATTGGACCCCCAGCATGCCCAGGCTCCAACAACCCACATGAGACCCAGGCGATCGCCTCCACCATGGCGGTACACAGCAACTAAGCTCTACTTGCCATCATTGAGAGGTGTTCTGACGATCAAACACATTCGTCGCCAGTCACTATATGCGAGATATCGCATTGGAGGATGTGCTAGGCGCGCACAACTTGGTCCGTTAGTAGTGGCCAACAGGCTCCTCTACTACACGTCACTGACCTCGCCTCCAAGTCCAGAGCCGGCCCTTCGACCTCCCCTGGCGTAAGCCCTGGACTAGAAGGTTCATGCCCCACTTGCATTCGGCTCGGTACTCCAGTCTCGACCTAACCGACAGTTATTGTCAGGCTGCGCAGTACCAGGACACAACGCATACCTGACTCTTCCCTTCCATGTAATGGTCATCCAGGCCGACCACACAGCCGAGGACGAGCTGAGGGAATTGGAGGTTCCCATGCATGGAATGGTCACCCGAAGCCGACCACACAGCCGAGCACGGGCTGAGGGAATTGGAGGTTCCCATACATGGAATGGTCACCCGATGCTGACCACACAGCCGAGGACGGGCTGAGGGAATTGGAGGTTCCCATACATGGAGTGGTCACCCGATGCTGACCACACAGCCGAGGACGAGCTGAGGGAATTGGAGGTTCCCATACATGGAATGGTCACCCGAAGCCGACCACACAGCCGAGGATTGGCTAGGGAGTCTGGAAATAAAAGTCCACATCTGAAGGTATATCCGATAAAGATGCATTAAGGAGTAATGCAGGATAAGTAAAAAATCTAGTAAAATCCTAGCTATTTTTTATATTTGTATACTTATCCTGCATAACTGCGTCTAAAGGGACCCACCCATCGCAGATCTACCTCCCCATGATGCCTGCCGATGTTTTGGACTCCAGAGTAATGTGAGGATCCGTGACGTCACTTCTCTTGGTCACGTGGGAGCTGCTTGATAGGGTTGGCCTCTCAGCTAGTTGGAACAACTTCCTCAAGCAAAGACCTTCACACAGCTCTTTTCTCTGTCAAGAACAAGCAGTAAAATGCATTAAGGAGTAATGCAGGATAAGTATACAAATATAAAAAAATACCTAGGATTTTACTAGGTCTGTTGATTCAAGAAGGAATATTGCATACTGTTGTGTCAGGATAAGTGTATAATAAGGGGAATACTCTAATTCCCTATAACATAACAATCCTGTTCTTATCTGTCGCACTCACAGCTAACCAGTTTAACATGTTTTAGAAAGAAATGTTGCTTTTTCTGTTTTTCAGATGGTGTCTGTTGCCAACAACGACCCCGAAGGAGATGCTGAAGGTGAAGGCTGAAGAAGGAGGAAAGCAGCGGGATGAAGCAATCAGCTGGTTTACACATGTCTACCCCAAAACTCAGAGTCCGTCCTGGCCAAAACACCTCAAACCGGTTGGTATTAAGGCTTTCAGATGGTATGGGTTGTGGGCTAATGTGTACCGAGATGCATCCCTTAGGTGTGCCAGCATCTGCACACCTAATCCACTTCAAGATTGACCTGGTTATGAAGCTCAGCTTTTCTTACACACCTGTGGGTGAGAAACCCATTTGAGATAACTGGTATCAAACATATGTGTGAGATCGAATTCGAAGCCCCTGATTGGTTACTCCATGGTGATGACCTGAGGTCAGATGATGACGGACTACTTTCCTGAGTGTAATTCATAAGTTGCTCGTGCTTCAGTCGAATGTTCACCCTCGTAAATCTGTATTGAACCACACTCCGGCGAAGTCGAATAAAATTCAAAATACATCACGCAGACTAATACACTTCACAGTTTTGAATTCCCCCTTCTGTTTATCATTTACTGTCATTTTAGGCAATTCAAAATTACTGAAAGTGACTTCTGGAAATTAGGTACATTGTAAATCTCGCCAAATCACAAATCACGGCATTATGTAGATATTTACTGTGTGTTTAGAAATCTAAATATTGGATATTTACTCGAATAATTAAAGTAGGAAAATAGCATATTAGCGATCACGGGTATCAAATCACTAATGATAATTCTGAAACGTCGCTGATAAGCCTAGAATCGTTTAGAATGTTTGGGAAAATTCGCATACACGAACGACGAAGTGTACGCCATATTGGATTGTGTTTACAAAATGCTGGTTATGAGACGCCTATTCGATCAGGTATATTTCAAACTCAGCTGCTATACATGCATCCCTGACTTCCTCATACATTTTCGAAACAATAGATAAATGGTCTTTGTCACTAATGCGATTATCTAGGTGAAATCATGAGAAATACATTAGTTATGGAAACGAAAACTGTGCTCGGAAAACTACTTGCTGAAATGTAAACAAAGCAAAATTCAGATTTTACACTGTGTAGCATTTTTAGAGGTACTTTCGTCTAATTGTTGCATACATTGGCTCGATAACGCGTTTGAGAATATTCATGGGAAGAGTATCGTTGCACTAATTATGGAAATACACATATATACATTACAATGATGTGGTAAATTCAACAGAAGCCGTAAAAGTTTCCGTCCTGTGTGACGCCATGACTGACGCTAATTACATTAAGTAATACGTTACCACTGTTATATCGAGGCTGTTGTCTCCCACAACTGCTGCTATAGCGAAATCTACCACAGAGATCTCAATTACCTCATACAGCACGTGCGTAGCCACCTAGCTGCCATGTGACACCCTTCACTCTTGTCTCCTTCGTCTGCATAGCAAGACGTGTATTTCTCCTGCTAAAGCGTTCCTTGAATATTTGGTGATCTTTATTATAGTTTATTCTCTAATAAACTGTGCTTTTATGGGGCGTTGCGGTAGCTACGCTTGGTTATAATTTTCCCGCCCTTTTTTCTATATACTTGCAGGGTTCGCGTATATTACATTAAGTAATACGTTACCACTGTTATACCGAGGCTGTTGTCTCCCACAACTGCTGCTATAGCGAAATCTACTACTGTGCTTTTATGGTGCGTTGCGGTAGCTACGCTTGGCTGTACGTGCAGTCCGTCTCCACCCCTGTGGTGGCCGGTTCGTCCGGTCGGGGTCCCCGTGCGGGGACCACCTCCTCGGATCCCCTTGCGGCCCTCGGGCTGTCTGGGGATTCCGTCGCCGCATTGTTGTCGAAACTTGTGGACTCCAAGCTGGCGGCCTTATCGCAAGATAGGCTGCTGGCTGTTCCGTCCCCGGCCTCTTCGGTGGCCGCGGGTTCGGACGCGGGGTCCAGCGGTACGGCAGCGGCTGCCGTGGTTACCGGTCCTTCCCCCGAACCGTTGCTTCCGCTATCGGTTAAGGACCGCGTGGCCATGGTGTATGACCTCTTCGAGGACATGCCAAAGCCCCTGCCGATACCGCGGGGAATCCACGGTTCCGTGGGTTCCTCCGAGGTATACGACGAGACGTCCGACAAGGCTTTCCGGCATCAACCTTGCTGCGCGGGATTAAGCCTTTTTTGGAGAAGGCCTTTACGGCTGCCTCCGGTCGGGGTCTCCCGTTACCTCCCCCGTCGTGGAGAAAAGGGTCTTTCCCAGTACATGACCTTGCCTTTCCCGAGGCTGGTCCTTCTGCGGAAGCCCATGTGGAGCGTTTGGGAGTCCGTGCCCCACCGGTTGCCACGGTACCACAAGGTACCTTGCAACAGCTGGACACCCTCGCTCGACACTCCATGCTGGCAATGTCTCACGGAGACACATACCTGGCTGCAGCGGCCAGTCTGGTCGAAGGTTCTCCTACGGACCGAGACCAGCGCATTTACAACTGCTTGCTCGGTTTGAATGCTTCCCTGGAGTACGTTGCCGGGGCTTCGGCCTTTGTTTCCGGCACTTGCCATTTTCTTCGGCGCCAGTCGTATCTGGTTGCTTCAGGGTTGGACGCTGCCAATCAGGAGGTGCTCCTTTCGCAGCCTTGGTCTGCTCGGACCCTGTTTAATAACAAGATCCCTGGGGTTCTGAAGGAACAACAGGCCGCTGTGTCTGCCGAGGCCTCTCGGCACACACTGGATCTTGTGGGGTCCTTGCATAAGCGCCTGGGTGCCGCTCCGAAGCGGAGCGCGCCCCAGGATGCTGCGCCCGGCAGGCCTAAGGGGTCGGGTCCTTCTTCCTCCGGGAAGAAGCCCCGCTCTGAGGGCTCCGGTAAGGGTTTTCAGCAGCCCTTTCGCGGGAAGAAGGGGAACTGGGGGAAGCCCAAGTCGTCTAAGGATGGCAAGGGCCCCTCCAGGTGACTCTCATTGGAGGGGTTCGTATACCGACAGCGCCAACTTCGGTTGGCCCGTAGGCGAACCCGAGTCACTTGGCCCTGGACAGTTGTGCCTGCCGCAGCCCATCCAGCCCCCCTCTCTTTCTCCAGTGGGAGCCAGACTCCAGACTTACTGGGAGAATTGGGAACAAGTGTTCAACGACCCGTGGGTGGTCAACACGATTCGGTACGGCTATCGGCTCGATCTCAAAGCGAATCCGCCGCTCACCGTTGCCCCGTCGGCAGGTTTCTATTCGGAAACCGTTCTTCCCTTCCCCGCCGATGCTATCGGCAGGTTGGTGGAGAAGAGGGCAGTTCGGGAGTTAGCTCTACCAGAAATAACACCGGGGTTTTACTCCAGGATATTTCTCGTTCCCAAGAAGGACAGTGCCGAACTCAGAATGATTCACAACTTGAAATCGTTCAACGAGTTCTACCTGCACAAGCCGCCCAAGTTCAGAATGTTGAGCTTGACGGACCTGAAAGCACTGATCATGCCGGCCGACTGGCTAGCTTCGATCGACCTGAAGGATGCTTATCTGCATGTTCCGATTCACTTGGATCATCACAAGTATCTCAGGTTTGTCTTTCAAGGCAGGCACTACGAGTGGGTTGTACTCCAATTCGGTCTTTCATCCGCTCCCTGGCTGTTCACCCGGTTAACCACCCCCATAGTGGGGTTCCTACCTGGACGACTCGCTAGTAGCAAATGGAATGTCAGACACCCTGTCCCGCCATCTTGTTTTCGCACGTCGGCTCTTGGAGCAATTGGGGTGGATTGTCAATCTCCCCAAGAGCGAGTTAACCCCTTCTCAGAACTTGCAGTTCATCGGAGGTCGGTTCAACACGGTGTCCCATCACCTATTTGTCCCCCCAGACCGGTGGCACAAAATTCAGGCGATGATTGCCAAAGTCTTAGCGGTGCAACAGACTGTTCACTTTTGGCAAGAGCTGTTAGGGCTACTTGTATCAGCCCAGGACTGCACCGAACGGGGTCGGCTCCAACTCCGCCCGCTGCAACGGTTTTTAATCCAGTTGTTAGCAACGGAGGTGAACAGTGCGACCGTCGCCCTCCCAGATCGGCTCCGACCGCATCTGGAGTGGTGGACGCTCCCTTACAATGTCTTATCAGGAGTCTCTATGCGGCCCTACCGGGCCACGTTGAACCTGTATACAGACGCCTCTCTAGTGGGCTGGGCCGCCCATCTAGAGGGGGAGGTGAGCTCGGGGCTGTGGTGCGTAGACGAACTAGGTCTTCACATCAATTGTCTCGAGTTCAAGGCAGTGATCAACGCAGTCAATCACTGGAAGCATCGTCTCGTCGACGCCCGGCTCATGCTGGCGACCGACAACACGAGGGTAGTGTCCTATGTGAACAAACTGGGGGGAACCCACAGTCACTCGCTACTCGATCTCACGTTCGAGTTTTAGGCTCTGGTGGACAGTGTCCCGTGCCAGATACGCGCCCGTCACATCCCAGGTGTTCGGAACGTACTGGCCGACGCTTTATCGAGGCCTCAGGATCCGAGCCCCACAGAGTGGATGCTGAACCCAGTAGTGTTTCAGTGGCTGTGCGAACGTTTGGGTCGTCCGATGGTCGTCCTGTTCGCAACGCGGTTCAACAATCAACTCCCGTTGTTTGTATCACCCGGACCCGAGGGCCATCGATCACGATGCTCTCGCGTTAGACTGGACGGGCTTGGACGCTTATGCTTACCTGCCGACAGCGTTGATACCACACATTCTAAGCCGGCTCCGAGGAGTTCGCTGTCGAATGTTACTGATCGCGCCCATGTTGCCGAACAGATCGTGGTACCCCGACTTGCTGACCCAGGTCACGCAGTCGCCACTTCCACTGCCTGTGAGACCGGATCTCTTGATCCACCCTCACACCCGTCAGCTTCATCCAAATGCAGGGCAGTTCAATCTGCACGCGTGGATGTTGTCACCGAGCGTCTGAGGAGTAAAGGTTTTTCTCGCCGGGCGTCTCGGGCATACGTTAGTATGCATCGTGATTCTACCCAGAAGGTGTATAATGCACGTTGGGTTATTTTCAGGAAGTGGTGTTGTAAACATCACATTCATGCGCCAGATAAGGTATCTGTGCAGGATATTGCTCGTTTCATGTCTCACTTGCGAGAGACCCGGAAACTCTCCGGGGGTTCCATTGCCAACTATGTCTCGTCCGTTGCTACGGTCCGGGACGTTGCTATGGGTACCAGTCTCTCCAAAGAGCCGGTGATACGGGGTATTATCAAGGGTTTCAAACAGCACGATCTTAAGAAGGGCCGTCTTCGGGCACCGGCCTGGGATCTTTCCTTAGTGTTGCAATCACTTACGGAAGCTCCGTATGAACCCTTGCATAGTGCTTCGTTCCGGCATGTGACTTGGAAAACAGCATTTCTCCTCTCCTTTGCCACGGCGGCACGTGTATCCGAAATTCATGCACTCGATGTCGCCAAGGTGCGATTCGATAGGGGTGACGAAGGAGCGGTCCGCCTGGGCCTGCTCATGGGCTTCGTCGCCAAGAATCAGAGAATCGGGCAAACGGAGAGAGAATTCACTGTAAGATCACTCAAAGAAATCTTACATCCTGCTGATACTGAGGACAGAGCGCTGTGTCCGGTTAGGGCCCTTAAGTATTATCTTAAGGCTTCGAATGAACGTAGACAAGGGCGTGACCGTCTGTTGATATCGTGTAACCCTAATCGCGCGGTTGACATAACTCGCAACTCGATTGCGTTGTTGCTTCGTTCTGTCATCAATCTGGCGTACCGGTCTCGGGGGTTACCGGTAGGGCGCTAGCGGCAACATTTGCCCTATACTTGAATATCTCTGTTCACAGAATATTACGAGGTTGTTACTGGCGTTCTGACTCGTTTTTTGCCAATCATTACCTCAGAAAGGCGTGGAGGGGGTGCACCGTCTTGGGCCGCTGATCGCGGCACATGCGGTCATCTAGGGGGTGTGTCCAGCGCAATTCCAAACGCAGTCGTCAGTCCTTGCACGGTGGTCAATCTGGGTTGTCTCCAATGTTCCCACGCCGTGGGTACAGGAGTGGGGGTCCTGCAAACCAGCGCACTCACACCACAGGTGAGGCGGCTTTTTGTGTGTTTTGTCCTTATTTGTATTTTGACAATTATGCATTTAATTGTCTGTCGTGTATTCCAACCTTGTGATACATGCTTACGAATACTGGAATTAGGTCACGCGCCTATTACATACTTTAAGTAGGCTTGCTCGGGGATATACGGTCTGAATGAAATTAATTTCCCTCTTTCGACTGTTTAACCTGATCTAAGATTTAGCTCACGCGGATACAGTGTTCTCATCCGCTGCGGCGATGAAATACCTATCCAGTGGGGCCGTTTGGAGTCACCAATCGTTTTGGCAATGACGATTGAGCCTTACGGTATGCGCTTGAAAGTGCTTTGGTATTCCTATAGGGTAACGCCAAGCTAGGTGCATGCGCATCGAGTGCTTCCGCCTTGGTGTTTACTTCCGCTGGTCGGAAGGAACGCTAGCAGTCAGGATTCGGGTTGTAGGTGCTCCCCACCGCCTACTGTGGTAGTCAGCCTTGGTATAACAGTGGTAACGTATTACTTAATGTAATTTGTAGAATTTTCCTATTCGGAATATTCTATAAGTAATACGTTACCACTGGGCTGCTGCCCGCCCGTCCGTCCCCCGAGCACTTGCTCTCGCAGGAGACAAGAGTGAAGGGTGTCACATGGCAGCTAGGTGGCTACGCACGTGCTGCATGAGGTAATTGAGATCTCTGTGGTAGATTTCGCTATAGCAGCAGTTGTGGGAGACAACAGCCTCGGTATAACAGTGGTAACGTATTACTTATAGAATATTCCGAATAGGAAAATTCTACAAAATCACGCACAACGATGACGGTAGTTGATCGTAGTTATCTGCATTTCTGACTAATTCTCTTTGTTACATTGGAAAACATGGTAAACAAATAACAGTACGCAGATTGTCAGAATGTTTCTAATTACTTATGTGACACATTTATGTGTATACGATCCCTCAATCAACGAAAATCCTCCTCTGGAAATCCAACTTACTGTTGTCAGTGAACAAGCCATTTTGTAAAAGTCGGTCACTGGTAGTGATGTCATACGGAAGTAAACATTGTTGTACATATTTGGTAATTTCTTTGAGGTGTAAACTTGCATCTTGGCGCCCAGCGTGTTCTTTGTTTTTGTCTAGTTTGCATTTTTATCGTCGCCTTGATAATCCACAGATATGAAACAGAAACCTTTTTGTGTAGGGTCACATTATTTATGAGTAGTGAGCAGCACATAGGATGACGTCACTTAAGACAATGGTGTTATGTATTAATGCGCTACTGCAATCATGAGAATAGACAAAATGCATCGGTTTGATGCTAAAAAGGTGCGATTTTAGGGTGTGTAAGAAACAGATTACTGCACTCGTGCCTGTCAGATACCATTGATCTTACAACTCGTTGTTACAAAGCGTATCTAACTCGCTTTC
Source organism: Haliotis rufescens (assembly GCF_023055435.1). Taxonomy (NCBI): domain Eukaryota; kingdom Metazoa; phylum Mollusca; class Gastropoda; order Lepetellida; family Haliotidae; genus Haliotis; species Haliotis rufescens. The sequence continues at coordinate 39,673,426 of NW_025964334.1, read as the reverse complement.
GCTCGTTAGATACGTTTTGAAACAACTTGTGTCGTAATCTCTATATCTCACTTATCACTCCATGATGTGACTGAAATAATGTTAGTATCAACTCTATCATGTCTATCAGTCATACATTCGTCCTGTGAAGATTCCGGGGTAGAATTGGTCTTCAGCAACCCAGTCGCCTCTCAGTCATAAGAGGTGACTAGTGGGATCTATCTGTCAGACTCGCTGACTTGGTTGATGCATGTCATCATATCCAAATTGCGTAGATCGATGCTCATGATGTCAATCATTGGATTGTCTGGTCCAAATTTGGTTATTTACAGACTGCCTCCACATAGCTGGAGTATTGCTGAGTGCAGTGTCAAACAATAAACAAACAAACAAACAGTCATGGATTCTTTAATTGGTTTTACAACGCGTCCCCCTGGGGAGAGGAAAGTCGGGGTTCGATCCCTGGTCGCGTCATACCAAAAGATGTTAAAAGATGGTACTTGTTGTTACCCTGTTTAGCACTCGGCATTAAGGGGCTTAAACAAGGACTGGTCGGCTTGGTCAGTATACTGTGTCTGAGTGAGGCATGGTATCTCAGTTGGCTAGCACTATAAAATTGGCATTAGTCCGGACTTGTACAAGCAGCCACAGACACATGCATGCATGTCGCTATCCCCATTTCACCTCACCACCTTAATTTGTTCTATAGATGTGAATCTAAAAGTTTCTAAAGCATGCAAGTAACAGACTAAACATTGCTAAATAAACATTGTATAATGACCATGACAGCATTTGTATTCTCTCTTTGATAATGATGAACAGTGATCATATTCTAATGCAGATATTGCTCATATTCTGTCTTTTGAAGCTTAGGCGTTAAAATGTCTTATTTAATATTAAAGTGTGACACAATGTTCTGTAATGTAATATAGTTTCAGCCCAAAGCATAACATGCCTCGCTGAGAAAGTTAAGCTGTTTGTTAATGTTGGATTTAAGTTGTCATGGTGAAAGTAAATTTGCACATTTTACAGCTAGAAATTCTCCAGTGTCCAGGGGAGACAGTGTTTGTTCCTGGGGGCTGGTGGCACGTGGTCATCAACCTCACAGACACAGTAGCCGTCACACAAAACTTCTGCAGCGTCACCAACTTCCCGATAGTGTGGCACAAGACTGTGCGGGGTAGACCCAAGCTGTCCAAGAAGTGGTACAAAGTACTGAAGGTGAGGACCTGGCTTGTCTTTAGCTTGTATGACTGTGCAGGAAGTAGGATAAAACCATAGTGACATACAACCAAGCAATTTATTAGCGATAAATATCAGAGAAGTAACTTGGAGCAAATATGCTTCGATAGGAAATGAAAGAACTACCGGTAAATGTAACATAGAAATATTTTTTTGTTATATTTTAATGACTTTGATGCTGAAATGAAATGCCAATGCAACATTTCACTGTTACCAACTGTAAACACAAACAGTACTAAAGGCCAATGTCTACATTTCACTGTTACCAACTGTAAACACAAACAGTACTAAAGGCCAATGTCTAAATTTCACTGTTACCAACTGTAAACACAAACAGTACTAAAGGCCAATGTCTACATTGTCTCCGTTTCAGGGCCGACCCTTGCTACAGGAATTTTTAACCAATTAGTAAATGACATTAAGGAATACTTTTTTTCAGTTTTTGCTTTGATAAGAGTAAGAGTTATGAAAATAGTGCATATATAGCGAGGACTGTATTCAGTCTGTAAGACATGATTGGCAGATTGCTCTCCAGCAATAACAAATCTGTTTCAGTAAATTAAACTTTGTTTCTTAACAATAGTTCATGGAAAATATTGTCAATGACACAATTTTACACTGATAATCACTAATAATTCTTCCCATCGACAATGATTCTGAGGATCAGTATTATTAGCCAGCCCTACCTCTAGATGGCAAGCTCTGAAACATTGTCAGCACTCCCTCAACCCAAATCAGCTGATATGTGAATGCTGTGCTGGATGAAATGTTGGTCACATACACACATGGAACATACATTCAGAGTTTGCTACTCGGGCAGAGAACAGAACTGACGTATAGGTCCTAGGTGCCATAATGCTCTGAAATAGCAGTCATTTGGTGTAAGACCTACTCTTCATTGGTAGTTGCAAATTTAAGGGATGTGTTTCTGAATAAAGGTAATAAAAAAATTAAAAAGATGAATCCTTTTAGAAAGCTGACATTTCATTGGCGTGAGATTCCACAAGTCGTTCATTCAGATATGGGTGGTGAATATTCACTAAGGCTTTTCCTGACGTGACCTACTCGAAGTCATGTGGAATGTTTGTCTGGAGGTAATCAGTTAATATTTTGTGGCCGCTTCTTTTTGGCAGCTGATGGTAAATAAGCTGCACTAGGCTACCTCCCTTGAATGCACGCAAACGGCTTGCCCACCAATTCCAACACATTTCTCCTGCTTTTGATATTTTGTCGCCACCACGTTACGCATGAAATTTGGTAAAAAACATCGCGTTACTGTGTGTTATAGTGTTCCTTAAGCGTTTGCGATTCAAATGATATAAGTTTTATTACAAAATTCATCACATGAAGTTTGCAGTTACCAATTGAAATTACCCTACTGTTTTGCATCATTTTTTTAAACATTTTCCTTTTCTAAATCAAGATTACTGTTAAAAAAAATTCGAAAGTACATTAATACAAACATAATGAATGTATGTTACTATTTGTGTCTTTCTTCATGCAAGTTAGTACTTTTTTGATAACAAATAGGGGAAAAAATATAAAAACAGGCCAAACTGAATTTCTACACAGCGTTATGGGAATTGAATTGCCGCATGGACAAGAGGCCACCCTAACTGGTAATGATTGGTGAGCACCAGGAACACACCCCTTCACCACTTAGCAGAACAGGCCTACTTCTGCCATCATATTTAGTAGTATGAGCTGTTGACTCAGCAGATTAGGTCTACTGCTGCCCTGTATAGTTTGTAAAATAATTCATTCTTCTTTGATATTGTGGATTATGAACTATTGATGTCTTGCTTGTGTAGAGGGAGCGACCTGAGTTGGCTGATGTGGCTGATGCTGTAGACCTCAAGGAGCCAACTGGTTTCAACTCTGACAGCTCCAGCTCTGCCTCCAGCTCCAGCTCCAGCTCCAGCTCGGACAGTGACTCCGACTCTGACTGGGAGAACACCAGCAAGAGGTCAGTGTGATGGACATGCAGTCACCGTCATAGTCATGCATCGTTCCTGATTTCACTTAACTTTGTGTCCAGTTCTATCATTGTTGGGGACAAGATGAAAGGTGCTGCCCATCATCTAAGACAACAGATAGTGCTGTACATTGTTGCCTGAATCACCACCTTTTGGGGCAGCGGCAGTGTTATCGGAATGGTACAGTGTACGGGTGACTACAGGGTGCAAAGTTTAGGAACATTCTACAATTCTTGTGCCTTTCAAATAAGCCTACTGATGTAAGTGGGTCTTGTCAATTCAGCATTCATCGATCTACTGGCTACAGTTCAATGAAACATGTCTCAACTTATATCAGTAACTTGATATTAATGTCCAAGGCGAACTACACTCTTTTGGGGGGTCACATGTGCTACATAATGCTATTGTTTAGGGAAGTCACATTAACTTCCATTTCCTTCGCAGTAATGAGCAAGACTACCTCCATCAGTGACTGCAGCCATGCTTCTAAATGTAATGTTACAGATTAGAAAGCATGTCAAAATTACGTTTTATTAATATTTCACTTGCATTTTTTTTTTGCTAAACAAGACAGGTGAATCTAAATGTTAGTGTTGCAGGCTGTTACATTCCTTGAATCAACTTTGTGGATGTGTAATAGTCACGACATTTAAGACCTCATCAAAATCAATTACAGGACAATACAGGCAATAATAAAAATCAATAAGATACGTCTAGGAATCATCAGATGTCAAGTTGTTATTAATTTATATTGCTCAGGCTGGCATTGTCTGTTGTCTACAAGTTAGTAAAATCTAAATATGTTTTACATTTGTATACTTACCCTGCATTACTCCTTAATGCATTCACTGCTTACCTTATGACAAAAAAAAGATGGCGTACGGTGATGGTCTTGGGTGAAGAAATAAAGTTGTTTCAAAGTCCCACTCCTGCTTTTTGTACAGACCATTGCCGCTGTCCTGTGACCTTTATGACAAGTCACCTTCCTCACATCACTGCCTGTTGCGCTACAGCAAGGACGTCTCTCAGCAGAGCTCTTTAGATTGGATAATTTTAGACCTTCAGTTTTGGGTATAATTCTGAATTTTATCTGCAATGGGTGATGTATTCTCTTCATATTACTTTCACTAAGGAAGAGAATATATGGATGTCAACTTCTTTATTATGAGGAACACAACGTTTCAGAGTTTATGCTTACTCCTTTATCAGGTGAATTAATGCCATGAGGCAGAGAGCATATATATGTACAAGTAAGGACAACAAAATTATTAAGATTACAAAAGGTTGATAATAACAAAGGGAAGAAACTAACAAGGGAAGCCAGCAGATGATTGGCACTGATAGGTGAATAGCAAGAGCCAATGGAAGCCATAACTTGACAGTAATTATTGCTGAAGGTATGGAAGCCAGTACTTAAGTTATTATAGATAAGTAATAGGTAATGGACACTTGGCAAACGGGAGGCCGGGGTTATTAGCAGTGATAGGTGGAAGAATGGACATAGCAAAGGCCAAATTGAAGCCAGCTAGGTAATTAGCCCCGACAAAGATCAAAGCAATAAGTCCCAAGCACTAGGCAGATAGGTTCCCTGGTCACGGTTCCCGTTACCTATTACTTATCTATGATAACTTAAGTACTGGCACACCTGTATCCTGCGACTACGCCCATGTACCAGACGCCTGTGTCATCTACAACTATGGCTCAAGTATTAATGTTTACACCGGCACCTAACTCCTTATCACCAGGCAGGTCATCAAAGCCCTCTGATAGAGAAGGCGCTATTTACTGGAGCAGAAGCCAATCGCCTTCTAAGCGAGTTTGTCAACATCACTCTGACTCATTGGACTTATCAAATGGCGAGGATGGTGATTCCTCTGTGGAATGGAATACCCATCTCGGTTTAGCGCAAGTACCCGATTGGGTAGCAGACCATCTCGTGTAAGTGGAGCCCTCCCCGGGTAACAGGGTGGATAAAAGGGAAACTTCACACAGAAGCATTTCAGTTACTGCTTCAGAAGTTGGGGCAAACAAACATCGACCTGTTTGCTATGTGCCAAAACGACCAACTTGTGACGTATGTCTCCCTGTTACGGAACCTGCAGGCTTGGGTTGTGGATGCATTCAGAATCCCTTAGGAAGGGCTAAAAGCGTACATTTTTTCACCACCTGTTATACTTCCTTAGGTGATACAAAAGATCAAAGAGACAAGGAAGCTTGTTCTGACTATGGTCGCTTCCTGGTAGCCGGCGAGAGGGTGGTTCGTTGAGAACAGAAGTCAAGCAGAAAGCAAATCCACTACCCCTCCCACAGTGGTTCAAACCTACTCATCCACCCTCACAACAAATTGCCTCACCCAATGCCAGACAGGTTTCTTCTGCACGCTTGGTTTGTCTTAAAAAGCATTAAGTGCGAAGGGCTATTCTGCACATGCAGCTAAAGCTATAGTTTAGCAGAGGATTTTACAATGACCAGTGGGGATCGTTTCAGACTGTTTAGAAGGCAAAAAACCAAGATCCCACGACTTGGTCACCACAATTACTAGCCGAATACCTCCTTCATTTGCGTACCAAGAAACACTTGAAAGGGAGCACAATTTGGTAGCACTTAACTCAGTGTTGGCCGTCTCGGAAATTCGCAAAAGGACCACGATCCCAGAGCTACAGGCCCTACTACGCTCATTCAGGCTTGAGGATCAGAAGGCTAAGTTCCGTCCCCCTGCTAGGGACTTGAACGTGGTACTTCGAGGTTTGCGAGGTACCCCCCTTCGAGCCCCTCTTTGCATCCTTATTTTATGACCTCACCAAGAAAACAATCTTTCTCTTGGCATTAGCCATGGCGGCACGGGTGGGTGAGCTACATGAAATTGACATCACCCGGGGCCATTTTGAGCATGGTACGCATCCGGTTGTGCTGGGAATTTTTAGCAAAAAATCAATTACCAGGCCGACCCGATTGTTCCTTCATCTTCCCACCAATAAGATTGTGGGAGTCGAAGATGAGGGTGAACTTCTTTTGTGCCCAGTGCAAGCACTGCAAGTTTTCATCTGCCGTTCCAAAACAAGGTGTGGTTCAAGGAAATGGTTATTTATACCCGTATTTCCTACACCCATGTCCGAGGACTACTCGCAGTCATCCTTCAGGCTTATGACATGGCCAAACTTGATCCGCTGAGAGCGAATACTCTTCACGAGTTAAGGGCATTAGCCTTGTCCACGGCATTAAATAGTAAATGCTCTATTAAAACAATCATGGAAGGATGTTTTTGACGTCCCAACAGAGTTTTCGCTAGTCATTATCTTCGTGATGTGGCTCTCGAGTGATATCGAAGCGCAAAGTTTTGGGCCTCTGGTAGTAGATCAGCAGGTAACCAACGCCTGACGCAAATAATGATCTCGGCCTATACAGAGCCTGACTACTTCCCGCGCAAGTTGCTGAGACTCGGCCAGTGGAAGAAAATTAGACAAGCTTTTCCTCCAGGCTTTTGCGTGATGACACAGCAGGTAAAGAATTAGCTGTTTAGCTAGCATTTCTTTATTACTAAATATGTAGAGGGATCTATCGTTTAATTCCTATGTTCCTTCTGTAAGAAGATTGGACAACCCTACCGTAATGGCATGAGCTTTTTCCGCCTCATGGATTATTGACAAACATGTGTCATTGTTTTTGGGTGAGTAATGCAGGATAAGTGAAAAGGACCCACCCTATGTTTAAGGACCCACTCTTCGCAGTTTTGCCTCACGACTTTGGCTTCAGAAACCTCAAAAGTATGTTTTTTAAGCTCGGGCAACAGGCAGTGATGTGAGGAAGGTGACTTGTCATCAAGGTCACATGACAGCGGTGATGGTCAGTACAAAAAGCAGGAGTGGGACTTTGAAACAACTTTATTTCTTCACTCAAGATCATCACTGTACGCCGTCTTTTTTTTGTCATAAGGTAAGCAGTGAATGCATTAAGGAGTAATGCAGGGTAAGTATACAAATGTAAAACATATTTAGATTTTACTAACTTGTAGACAACAGACAATGCCAGACATATTTTATTTCTCAAGTAAACAATTGACTCCTGTAATTAATGCAGTTTTTGCTTATTATATATGTACCACATGTTCAACTGGGGGCATATCTCATAGCAGTGGATAGGTAGTTTGAACAACTGTTACGTACCACAGTGCTTGGAGTAACCTGAAAAGTGCTGGGATAGGTCTCAAGGCTTATGTGATGTGTACATGTGTGAAATTAGGAAATTTTAAATTCTATAGTACCGTATATCGCTGTGTATAAGGCGACCCCACGTATAAGACGACCCCCCTGTACACGCCTTAAAAATCAACCCAAAATCCTATACTCCGTGTATAAGGCGACCGGGAATGAAACATATCACAAGTCTGACTGATATAGAAGATTAACGTGCGCTTTCCGACTGTAGCGTATTTCGCACACGGACATCAGAAGTTAGTTAGTTACTTTGGAGATTTAACGTGCGCTTTCCGACTGATGCGTATTTCGCACACATTACAAGTGCGCACACAAACCTTATATATGCAATAAAAATATGTTTATCTTGCGTTGTTTTTTTTCTACAACGATAGGTCGCGTGTGTAACTCCAGCACACGTCGCCATTTTGTGTTTACACGGTACGACACCAAATTGGGGCCCGTAAAATAAAATTCATTTATGAAGTAATAACATATAAGAGACAATGGTGAGTAATTTAATCGCCAATTAACTATGTTGTAACTAACTAGACTTATGTTTGCTTCACATTCAGCGTGTTTATTCCACAATCACTTGTACACACCGTCTCCAACACTTGTTAATACAACTGTAAAAACAGCGGGAATTGATTTCAGCTTCACCGGTTATCACATGTTAGGTCACATGTGCAATATGCAAATGCTTACCGGTACTTCCGGCTCTCTACTCGCGGATGTTGATTGTTTTACCGTGTCAATCTGCATCGAGGCGAGGGTCATTTCAACTTTATTTGCAGAAATTATTAAACTTTATTCAAGGGAAAGAGATACAAATCATGTTTATGTATGGAAATAGTTATTGGAACAGTTATTGAGGACGAAATGCGAAGTTATATTGTCAAATGCTGGGCTGGCTATCGGACGCCGGTTGACATCGCCAGTGGGAAAAAAATGTTAGATCTTCGACTCCGTGTATAAGACGACCCCCCTTCTTAGCCCCCTTATTTTAGGTACGAAAAACTCGCCTTATACACAGCGATATACGGTATGCTTTTCATAAATGTGAAACTTACAGTAAAGTGGAATCATTTTCAGACGCAAGGTCACCAGATCAAGGTCTCTTACCCCCAATGGAAGCAAGCAGCGCCGCACATCTCCACATCGCAGCAGCAAGCGGCGGTCAAGTTCGAGTTCAAGATCTTGTGATAGTCGTGAAAATGATCATTCACAGAGGAGCGTCTCAAGCACACCCAAGAACTCAAGATGACAGGGTTGACGAGTACTATCCACTGACATTACCTGGTGCTTCGTGACAGCCAACCAGATGGCCCATGTCCTTTCTGCTAGCATTAGGATCATATCGTAAACCACAGGCTTGGAAAAACTGCAATATTGTGTCTGTGGTGGATAATCTTTCTCTTTGAAGATACTTTATCTAAATGTTATTTTTGACCTTGTATGAATAACAAGTGTAAATATATGTTTTGGGTATGCAAAAAATGCAGGATAAAATTTACCTGTCAAGTGTTTTTTTAACCTTGTTGAGTGCTTGGTGTAATTCTATCACAGAAGTAATGTTTGCTTATTGGTGAGAGTAGTTTCATGGTAAAGACAATTGTGGCAGTCAATACTTATACTTGTTTCTTCTGGCTAGGTCGTGGCCTTTGTGTTCTTTATTTTACCATGTTTGTATTGCGTCACATCTTCCCGAGGCAAAGGTGTTAAAAAGTCCAGTTTCCACGATTGCCAAACTAGCCTGGAAGTTCATGGCTCGATAGTAGCGCCACCCTTGGCTTTAACGAGTTTTGTCCCTTCTATGTAACTCCTATTACCAATCAGATTCTACCTCTCATATCACTTACATTTGCTTTTGAGAAAGTGGGAGCACCCTGTGAAGACTGTCTGATTGATAATCAAAATCTATTTTTTAATAAAACATGTCTTACCTTATGAGGTGCATCAAAGCATATCAAACTAATGAAAAGATTTGGAAATGTCTAACGACTCCCAGTTTGTGGTACACATGCTTTGTAAATGCTGCCGTCAACCAAATTCTGCATGGCAGTCACCATGTTGTAAATGAAGCGGGTTGAACAAATCTTTTTGTTAGGCTTACCAAAATATAATGAAGAAATTCCAGGCTAGTTCAGCAAGGGTGGTAACTGGACTTGAATAGTCAGTTACTTCCTTGCCTCAGGAAGATGATCTGGTCACTGATGTATATTTCCTTCCTCGGTTGCTTTATAAAGTGGCATGTGCTGGTCATTGTCATCCTCACTGATTCCACCTGTGGTGTGCCTGACATTGGTGTGTGGTCAATCACTGACATCCGTAACGCATACACAATGCATACACAATGCATATCAGGCTAAAATCACATTTTGTTGTGTCTGTTTTAGTTGTGGTTTATGTTTGTTACATTTCCAACTTTATTCCTCTGCATGCCTGCTGAACTACTTGAAGGCTGCCATGTCTCATCCATGTGTAGTGACATCCTGGCCATAAGCATGGCACCAGTTTCTCCTGCTCTTGTACAAGAAGAAAGGAAAAGCCAAATGTTAATATCCCTGCTATTCTGAAATGAGAAAGGTGTTATTTTTCTTAAATGAGAAGGGGTTATTTCTGAAATAAAATTTGTTTCTGTAAAAGTTATGTCAGAAATAAACCATAATCTCACATTTCCTGTCAGGTTTGAATTTTAGGAATCAGGATAACGATATCATACAATAAAGTGTTTTTTTCTCCTTGATAATTAATTCCTTTTCCCATCTTACACATAAGCATACATGTTAAGAAAAAATAAATGAAAATCATCCTGTAACCTTGGAAACATGTTGAATGTACTTAGATGTCTTGATTAAACCCAGGATTTTATTTAAGGACAGTGCGGATTTGATGTGAAAGTGCCTGTCAAATTGCTGGTGGATTATAGACTTTTCAATTTGTGGTTAGGTTTGAAAATTATTGAATTGATTTTGCTTAAACCAAAAATTGAAGACCTTGTTTCTTAGCCTTTTTTTATTACATAATATGTGCTGTGTATGAATACATTAGCTTTTGTAATTAGTTCCATTCAATCACATGCTTAGGAAATCACATTTCCAGTGTCTTTGCAAAATTGGGATAGTGGGTTAGTTTGTTGCAAATGTACATGGAAAAAATAATGATATAGGTATTTTTTTCAACATTCATTCAATTTTCCTTTTTTGAGAAATGACTTGTACAATAATAGGTGGGATTAGAGTTCTGGGAATGTCAAACTTTAATTTGGTATGAACATAATTTGACCTGTTCACATGACTGACAACTAGCTTTCTTACACATGTAAGCATTTTACATCCGACATGGACATAATACATAAGTAATGCTGATATGTGTGAAAAGTAGGAGCAAGTCTGTCACCTAAGATGAATTAGTAATGTGTGTTACAACTGCTTTTATCAACATCTTCTAAAAATCAGCTTGCTTAAAATACATGGTCAGTATTCTGACATTACAAAAACCTTATGAATACCTTGAAATCAGCCTTTTGACACATTAACCCTCATATATGCATTTAGTGTTGTCCAAAACATGAAGGTTATTCTCTTTCATGTAAGCACATGTGAGCAAAATGTCCTCTAATCTTTGTCCTTTGCAGTTATGTAGTCATGCAGGTTTTGCTGTTTTGGATTGCTTAATTATTTTTCTGTCTGAATATAACAACTGACTGTTGGTATGTACATTAGGTTGATCAGAAGATGTATTCTGTGTATCTCCCTGGTTGCTATACATCTAGATGTTCATGGCAATATGTCAGCGGTGAAATAACATGCTATTCATTCAAGCTCTGGTGACATGGGCTAGTTTGTAATGTTTCTATGGTATTTAAGTTGTGGCAAATCATCCACTCAGCAACCATGGACACAGTGTTTTTTGTGTGTTCTGCATCAGTTAGTCGATGGAGTTTAATGGGTGAAAACATCTCAGCTTGTTGAGAACTATGAACAAATGTTGTGAAGATCTGCTTTTGACAAGAAGTGGGCTGCTATGACTGAAATGGTCACTGGCTCACATCGCATCCAAGTTGACTTTCCCTTGGCTGGATCTGTCTTTGTGATTGATGTCAGTGTCAGAACTGCCTTGTTCTGTTTGCAACCAGATGACAGGTGTAACTATGCCTGGTCTTGTTCTGTTTGCAACCAGATGACAAGTGTAACTTTGCCAGGTCTTGTTCTGTTTGCAACCAGATGACAAGTGTAACTTTGCCAGGTCTTGTTCTGTTTGCAACCAGATGACAAGTGTAACTTTGCCAGGTCTTGTTCTGTTTGCAACCAGATGACAAGTGTAACTTTGCCACGTCTTGTTCTGTTTGCAACCAGATGTCAAGTGTAACTTTGCCACGTCTTGTTCTGTTTGCAACCAGATGACAAGTGTAACTTTGCCACGTCTTGTTCTGTTTGCAACCAGATGACAAGTGTAACTTTGCCACGTCTTGTTCTGTTTGCAACCAGATGACAAGTGTAACTTTGCCAGGTCTTGTTCTGTTTTCAACCAGATGACAAGTGTAGCTTTGCATGCTTAAAGGGGAAGTGTACACGCAAAAATCACTTTCTTTCTTTTTCTAAACAAAACGCAATTTTAGAATTAGTTAATATCTGTGTTTGAAAATGTAAACTCATTTTTTTCACAGTGAAAGTAGGAAGCTCACAATAGTGTGAAAATGATATGCCGTTATGAGGCCTTCGTTTTTCGAGCTAAACAGGCCTGAGTTATCCCCCTTAGATTATGACGTAATTGGTGCCAATTCAACTGGATCCCTGTCTATTCTCAACGCAAAAGATATCAAGTACCAGTTTTCGGTAAAACAACATGGCCTACGACACACTCCGGCGCAGTGGTGACTCAGCATAACACTATGCTGGCTGGCATCTGAGACGCTAGAATCACACAGCTGTACCTACACCACGTGAAGCGGCTCTAACATAGCATGATGACGTCATAATGTTTATCAATTGGCACCAATGACGTCATATTGCAAGGGGCATAAGCCATGGTGTTTTTGTTATGAAAATAGAACACTTGGTAAATGTGAAAAATATAAATTGTTTTAATGCAAAACATATGTTAATTAATTGTGATATTTTTATATTTTTGTCTATGACACTACTAGGTTAACACTTTTAATGTGGAAAAAGTACAAGAAAAATAGGTTCATTTCCGTGTGAACTTGCCCTTTAATACAGAATGCCGAGAACAGTAGGAGGTAATAGGGGTGTGTCATGTAGCATGTTTCAATGTTGTATACAGCAGTGTGTAGGCGTGAGCAGATTCACCACAGTACCAATGTAAAGTGTTACATGATACAGAACACAATCTTTTGCTTTGTATCTAAAAAGAAAATGTGAACAGTAAAAGACATTTACAGGATTTTGATACATATTAATGTTAGAGTCATAGGACATGTTTGTGATGGCCAAGATATCTTTGTTTCCCACTCATGTTATATCTCATACCTATCTACTGTTAATAAGTATATTTTAGTCCAGAACTAAGTGTAAGAAATGACTCTGATGTTTTTAATATCAGCAATATATACTGTAGTTTGGTAAAGTTCTATCTATGATAGCATGGTTTATGGTTTAGTACTTTACACGAGCCCTCTAGTCTGGGGCTAGTACAAATTCATGTGGGCTATTATTAATTTCTCCGTTGTTTTATCATTACAAGGATATTTTATCTTTACCCATGCTAGAATAGCTTTTGTTCTAACCCTGATGTGGTCAGTTAAATGGTACATGAGCTAGGCAAACTTACGAGCCTGAATTAATGGAGCAATTACCTGTGCATAGTTGTCTCCCATTGCAGCAGAACCGATTATCATCTGCCCATGTCACAAACCAGGAAGTAAACCTCACTTGAGGTTGGCCACCAAAGGTGAGCCAGGTGATATAACCACATTATTGTACGACCTCACCTGTGCTTGTGGCCTGACCTTCATGACTCGGAGACAAATGGCCTGTGGTACATCTAAGCCAAGACTATCTCTCTTTTACTGCTCAAGATGTTTGAGGAGGAATGTTGAATTTGCGTGGTGAATATGTTATTGTGCACCCAATATAATGTTACCAGTGTGAATGAAAGGTGCAGCTCTTGTGTGTAGACCGACTGAGGAAGAGCCTGTACTGTTGACTTTGCTTGTCTTGTTCACTGTTCAGAATGAATACTTTCGCTGTGCTGTGTAAATCAACTTCTTATGCAGGGATTACATTGTGAGTATATATTCAAGAACTATTGATTGTCAATAAAATGTTGATTTTCCAGTGTTCTAGATGCAGTCAGTGTTGTCTGTGAGGCAGAATGTTGTCCATGACTCCTGTGACTGGACGTGGCTATTGAGACGATGGTGACCACTGTGTTTAACTATTGATAGAAAACTGAAGTGTACTAGATGTATGTTTTGAAGTGATGCAACATTAGACATTAACGCCAACCTAAGGCAGGTAAATTGGCGCAACCCAAGGCAACTGGCAATGTCTCATATCGGCTGCACTGACATCAGTAACTGATATATTAACCCTGTATTGTCATTGGCCTTAGACGGAGTTGCATCCCCAAAGACAAAACGAGATGGTATTGAGTATTGAGAACTTGAAATATTTGTCTTGTTATTGTTCCCGTGCACCGCTGATCCATTTGTAGCATCACATATGTTGGCGCCGTTACGTGTATCAAATGTTACATGAAGCGGTGGTAAAATATATGGTTTTGATAACGATGACACGGATTGTCAGTCAATAAAGGGAAGGGGTGGCGTTGTATTATATTTTGCGCCCCTCAAACACATGTAACCTTCTTTAATAACAACACCGCCCCACCTAGGGTGCGAAGTCCCTATCTAAAGTTCGAACTTGAAATTATTTTAAAGAAAAGCTGACTCGTCAATACCCCCAGCCGCCCACACACACTTCTGATAAATTTGTGCGTCTCATTCTTTCGCCGTCACTTTTTGACCGAATCCCTGATTGCCCTGATCACGATTGTTGATTTGTCGGTACGCCAGTACTCGTGAAGTATTTCAATTAACGTGCTATTCTCAGGGATCTATGTCACTTAGAACTCGCATCCAATATTCATCCAACACGCCGTGATACAACTGATATTAAGAGTTAAGCTCAACTCTCCCACGAAAAGTCCTGAATTAACCACAATTTCACAATAAGTCAATAAGAAACCAGGGATAATTGGCGGTGAGTGAGGATAGTGGTGTTGTCCCGTAGATGAAGGGGACGCGTCCTCTGAAACTAGGTTGACAAGTCAATTTCCAACAACAAAGATAGAATTCAATGCCATGGTGAACGAAAGATCATGCTCTGTTGTGTTTATTAATGAAATTAATATAGTTATGAATTACCAAGATTGGTATGTTCAAGATTAAAGGAACATACATAATATCAAAGAATGATCGTAATTAATCGGGATACATCTGAAACCCGCTAAACATACAAGTGATGCATAATTATAATGGTTTGACAGAGTCAAAGGGAATCCTGCACATAATCCTGCACATAATATTATCATTCACCAACTATAGTTTACCTTTTCTCGGAACGTAGAATTATCACAAGTTTGGAACGAGCTCTCGATCTGGAGAAATTGACCAAATTCCTCTTTGCATGGCTTACGCCGTAAGGGGAACGTGTTATAAAAAACGGGTTCGGTAGGCCTGTAACAAAACCGCTGAATACATCGTTAGCCAAAATGGATTAGGGTGAACAGATATGGAAGCTATAATTTCTTTTAAAAATATGCCCAGAATATGATAAAAGAACTGATGCTCTGAATGTGTTACAGAATGCTAACATTTTATTACTAGTTGTGATGAACCATTATGAGAATACTAGTCCCCTGACAGTCAGAACGTTTCTCCTGTTGTGTACTTTATACACTTATTTACATTGACACAAACGAAACCTTACCCTCGCCGAAAAGTGCAACTTCAAGACCCCGAAAAGTGTTTGTATTAGCCTTAATGGTTTTTCATGACACGTCTCTATGAAACCTGGCTCAACGACACACACAATGGCGCATCACGTTCAACGACGAAGAGCACGTTCGGTGTTTTTACAAGATTTATTTCAAATAGCATCACATTGTCATCTAGTTGGGCAAAGCGAACAAGGGGTGGACTGGCGAAGCGTTCGGAAAGGACATACAGGTAACGAGACGAAGGAACGTGTCTCAACGGGTCGTGATTAGATTATCAAACAATGGTTATACCTGACACTCTCCAGACCATTTCAAGGCCTAAGGAAGAGAATGTATGGATGTCAACTTCTTTATTATGAGGAACACAACGTTTCGGAGTATATAGTTACTCTTTCATCAGGTGAATATTTATAATTGGTTTGTTGTTTAACGTCATACTCAGCAATATTCCTGCTATATGACGGAGGTCTGCAAATAATCGAGTCTGGACCGGACAATCCAGTGATTGACATCATGAGCATCGAACCACGCAATTGGGATGCGATGGTGAATAAGTGCTATGAGGCCGAGAACATATATTATATGTACCTGTGAGAACAACAAAGGTAATAAGATACCAAAGGTTGAAACTTGACAAGGGGAGCCAACCGATAAATGGTGTTGACAAGCGATTAGCAACGGACAAAAGGAAGCCAGCTAGATAATTGGCACCGGCTAAGATCAAAGGAATAAATCCAAACCACTTGGCAGATAGGTTCCCTGGTCACAGTTCATGGCTGGCTGGTGTCTCCTGATGTCAATGGCTTCCTGTAGGTTTTATTGTCGCCAGTTGTTGCTGTTGTTGGTAGACAGGACTTTGGTAGCTTCCCACATGATGTTATGGCCTTGGTTCTTGAGGATGAGTTCGGAAATTGCGGATTTCAGGCCTAGTTTGTCGACAGAGGTCTGATGTTCTTTAAGTCTGGTGTTGAGCGGCGTGAAGGTTTCTCCTTTGTATTGGTGACCACAGTTGCAGGGGATCTGGTATATTTCAACAAACTAGACCTGAAATCCGCTATTTCCCGAACACATCCTCATGAACCAAAGCCCTAACATCAATGTCCATTGCCTATTACCAATCAGTGATAAGTTAAGTGAAGGCTTCCCTTTGTCCATTGCTAATCACCCATCAATGCCAATTTATCTTAAGTTTCCACCTTTGTTATCTTATTACCTTTGTTGTTCTTACAGGTACATTTGTATGTTCTCTGCTTCATAGCATCCATTCACCTGATGAAGATAGTATATACTCCGAAACGTTGTGTGTATCACCACTAAATGCCTTTCAGTAAGTAAATATACAGTATACTACGGTTATAACGAACTCAAATGGACCACTAATTTTAGTTCGTTATAACCGTAGTTCGTTATTAGCATATATACAACAACTATATAGCAAATCGCCGGGACCAAAAATAAAGTTCGTTATATCCGTCAGTTCGTTATAAGCGTGTTCGTTATAAACGTATTTTACTGTATGCACATTAAAGCCTTTCAACAAGGAAACATGATTTTGGGAGATATTTAACCAAGTTATACATTATCTGAGAGCAATACGTATTAACAAGGTATGATCTTGTGTGGGTTCCAAATATATTTTCTTTGACACCTTGGAGCTTCATTTTGAAGGTCATTGACTTCGGACATCAAAACCAAGTCTGTTTCTTTGTTGCTTAACGCCGCACTCAGCAATATTCCAGCTAAATGGCGGCGGTAAGTAATTAATCGAGTCTGGGCCAGACAATCCCGTGACTGACTTTATGAGCATCGATCTACGCAATTGAGAAACGATGACCTGCACCAACCACCGATCCCGTTTCTCGCCTCTTTGGACAAGAATAGTCGTCTCTTCCGGCAACGTTGGTTGCTGAAGACCGATTCTAACCCGGATCTTCACGGGAAAATTCACTACCTATCACCAGTGACACTAGTACAAGTAGGTTATAGAATCCTTAACAATCAGACAAAAACAATAACGAGGAAACTTTCAAGTTTATGTTGCTCTTTCCTATCAGCTTTTCTCTTGGCCTATTATGTTGCTTACCAGACGACTTTCAATATAGCATTTTGTACATCAATGCATTAGCATCGTGCTATCGAATCGTACATCAATGCACTCGCATCTTGCCATCGTATCGTACATTCCAACACTCGCATCTTGCCTTCGTATCGTACATTCCAACACTAGCATCTTGCCATCGTATCGTACATTCCAACACTAGCATCGTGCCGTCGTATTGTAGATTGCAACACTAGCATCTTGTCTTCGTATCGTAGATTCCAACACTAGCATCGTGCCATCATGGTGTACATTCCAACACTCGCATCTTGCCATCACATCATACATCAATACACTAGCATCCTGCCATCGTATTGACATCCATACTCAAGCATCGTGCCGTCGTATGTAAATTCCCTCACTTGGATCGAACATTGAAACACTAGCATCTTGCGATCGTACTTACATCCATAGAAAAAGCATCGTGCCGTCGTATGTGACTTCGCACACTGGCATCGCGCCTTCATATCGTACATTAAACACTAACCTCTTACCATTGTATCGTACATTCCAACACTAGCAGCTTGCCATCGTATCGTACATTCCAACACTAGCAGCTTGCCATAGTATCGTACATTCCCACACTCGAATCGTGCCATCGCATCGTACATTCCAACACTAGCATCTTGCCATCGTATCGTACATTCCAACACCAGCATCTTGCCGTCGTATCGTACATTCCAACACTCGCATCTTGCCATCGTATCGTACATTCCAACAATAAGCACCGCGCCATCGTATTATACATCCATACACAAGCATCTTGCCATCGTTTCGTACATTTCAACACTAGCATCTTGCCATCGTATCGTACATTCCAACACTAGCATCGTGCCATCGTATTTTTCATCCATACACTAGCATCTTGCCATCGTGTCGTACATTCCAACACTAGCATCTTGCCATCGTATCGTACATTCCAACACTAGCATCTTGCCATCGTTTCGTACATTCCAACACTCGCATCTTGCCATCGTATCGTACATTCCAACACTAGCATCGTGCCATCGTGTTATACATCCATACACTAGCATCTTGCCATCGTTTCGTGTATTCCAACACTAGCATCTTGCCATCGTATCTGACATTCCAACACCAGCATCTTGCAATGGAAGCGTGCATTCCCAAACTAGCATCGTGCCATCGTATCATACAACCATACACTCGCGTCTTGCCATCGTATCGTACACTCCAACACTCGCATCTTGCCATCGTATCGTACATTCCAACACCAGCATCGTGCCATCGTATTATACATCCATACACTAGCATCTTCCCATCGTATCTGACATTCCAACACCAGCATCTTGCAATTGAAGCGTGCATTCCCAAACTAGCATCGTGCCATCGTATCGTACATTCCAACACTAGCATCTTGCCATCGTTTCGTGTATTCCAACACTAGCATCTTGCCATCGTATCCTACATTCCAACACTGGCATCTTGCCATCGTATCTTACATTCCA
Source organism: Haliotis rufescens (assembly GCF_023055435.1). Lineage (NCBI taxonomy): Eukaryota > Metazoa > Mollusca > Gastropoda > Lepetellida > Haliotidae > Haliotis > Haliotis rufescens. The sequence goes on along the minus strand of NW_025964334.1, from coordinate 39,654,504 downwards.
ACACCAGCATCTTGCAATGGAAGCGTGCATTCCCAAACTAGCATCGTGTCATCGTATCATACATCCATACACTCGCGTCTTGCCATCGTATCGTACATTCCAACACTCGCGTCTTGCCATCGTAGCGTGCATTCGCACACTAGCATCTTGCCATCGTAGCGTGCATTCCAACACTCGCATCTTGCCATCGTAGCGTGTATTCCAACACTAGCATCGTGCCATCGTATTATACATTCATACACTAGCATCTTGCCATCGTTTCGTGTATTCCAACACTAGCATCTTGCCATCGTAGCGTCCATTCCCACACTAGCATCGTGCCATCGTATTATACATCCATACACTAGCATCTTGCCATCGTATGGTACATTCCAACACTAGCAGCTTGCCATCGTTTCGTGTATTCCAACACTCGCATCTTGCCATCGTAGCGTGTATTCCAACACTAGCATCGTGCCATCGTATTATACATTCATACACTAGCATCTTGCCATCGTTTCGTGTATTCCAACACTAGCATCTTGCCATCGTAGCGTCCATTCCCACACTAGCATCGTGCCATCGTATTATACATCCATACACTAGCATCTTGCCATCGTATGGTACATTCCAACACTAGCATCTTGCCATCGTTTCGTGTATTCCAACACTAGCATCTTGCCATCGTAGCGTGCATTCCCACACCAGCATCGTGCCATCGTATTATACATCCATACACTAGCATCGTGCCATCGTATCGTACATTCCAACACTGGCATCTTGCCATCGTTTCGTGTATTCCAACACTAGCATCTTGCCATCGTATCGTACATTCCAACACTCGCATCTTGCCATCGTAGCGTGCATTCCCACACTAGCATCTTGCCATCGTATTATACATCCATACACTGGCATCTTGCCATCGTATCGTACATTCCCACACTCGCATCTTGCCATCGTATCTTACATTCCAACTCTAGCATCTTGCAATGGAAGCGTGCATTCCCAAACTAGCATCTTGCCATCGTATCTTACATTCCAACACTAGCATCTTGCCATCGTTTCGTGTATGCCAACACTAGCATCTTGCCATCGTATCTTACATTCCAACACTCGCATCTTGCCATCGTATCGTACATTCCAACACCAGCATCTTGCAATGGAAGCGTGCATTCCCAAACTAGCATCGTGCCATCGTATCATACAACCATACACTCGCGTCTTGCCATCGTATCGTACATTCCAACACTCGCATCTTGCCATCGTATCGTACATTCCAACACTAGCATCGTGCCATCGTATTATACATCCATACACTAGCATCTTACCATCGTATCTGACATTCCAACACCAGCATCTTGCAATGGAAGCGTGCATTCCCAAACTAGCATCGTGCCATCGTATCATACAACCATACACTCGCGTCTTGCCATCGTATCGTACATTCCAACACTAGCATCTTGCCATCGTTTCGTGTATTCCAACACTAGCATCTTGCCATCGTAGCGTGCATTCCAACACTAGCATCTTGCCATCGTATCGTACATTCCAACACTCGCGTCTTGCCATCGTATCGTACATTCACACACTAGCATCTTGCCATCGTATCGTACATTCGAACACTCGCATCTTGCCATCGTATCGTACATTCCAACACAAGCATCTTGCCATTGTATTATACATCCATACACTAGCATCTTGCCATCGTATCGTACATTCCAAAACTAGCATCTGGCCATCGTTTCGTGTATTCCAACACTAGCATCTTGCCATCGTAGCGTGCATTCCAACACTCGCATCTTGCCATCGTATCGTACATTCCAACACCAGCATCTTGCAATGGAAGCGTGCATTCCCAAACTAGCATCTTGCCATCGTATCGTACATTCCAACACTAGCATCTTGCCATCGTTTCGTGTATTCCAACACTAGCATCTTGCCATCGTATTATACATCCATACACTGGCATCTTGCCATCGTATCGTACATTCCAACACTCGCATCTTGCCATCGTATCTTACATTCCAACTCTAGCATCTTGCAATGGAAGCGTGCATTCCCAAACTAGCATCTTGCCATCGTATCGTACATTCCAACACTAGCATCTTGCCATCGTTTCGTGTATTCCAACACTAGCATCTTGCCATCGTATCTTACATTCCAGCACTCGCATCTTGCCATCGTATCTTACATTCCAACACCAGCATCTTGCAATGGAAGCGTGCATTCCCAAACTAGCATCGTGCCATCGTATCATACAACCATACACTCGCGTCTTGCCATCGTATCGTACATTCGAACACTCGCATCTTGCCATCGTATCGTACATTCCAACACTAGCATCTTGCCATTGTATTATACATCCATACACTAGCATCTTGCCATCGTATCGTACATTCCAAAACTAGCATCTTGCCATCGTTTTGTGTATTCCAACACTAGCATCTTGCCATCGTAGCGTGCATTCCAACACTCGCATCTTGCCATCGTATCGTACATTCCAACACCAGCATCTTGCAATGGAAGCGTGCATTCCCAAACTAGCATCTTGCCATCGTATCGTACATTCCAACACTAGCATCTTGCCATCGATTCGTGTATTCCAACACTAGCATGTTGCCATCGTATCTTACATTCCAACACTCACATCTTGCCATCGTATCTTACATTCCAACACCAACATCTTGCAATGGAAGCGTGCATTCCCAAACTAGCATCGTGCCATCGTATCATACAACCATACACTCGCGTCTTGCCATCGTATCGTACATTCGAACACTCGCATCTTGCCATCGTATCGTACATTCCAACACTAGCATCTTGTCATTGTATTATACATCCATACACTAGCATCTTGCCATCGTATCGTACATTCCAAAACTAGCATCTGGCCATCGTTTCGTGTATTCCAACACTAGCATCTTGCCATCGTAGCGTGCAATCCAACACTCGCATCTTGGCATCGTATCGTACATTCCAACACTAGCATCTTGCAATGGAAGCGTGCATTCCCAAACTAGCATCTTGTTATCGTATCGTACATTCCAACACTAGCATCTTGCCATCGTTTCGTGTATTCCAACACTAGCATCTTGCCATCGTATCTTACATTCCAACACTCACATCTTGCCATCGTATCTTACATTCCAACACCAACATCTTGCAATGGAAGCGTGCATTCCCAAACTAGCATCGTGCCATCGTATCATACATCCATACACTCGCGTCTTGCCATCGTATCGTACATTCCAACACTCGCGTCTTGCCATCGTAGCGTGCATTCCCACACTAGCATCTTGCCATCGTAGCGTGCATTCCAACACTCGCATCTTGCCATCGTAGCGTGCATTCCAACACTAGCATCGTGCCATCGTATTATACATCCATACACTAGCATGTTGCCATCGTTTCGTGTATTCCAACACTAGCATCTTGCCATCGTAGCGTCCATTCCCACACTAGCATCGTGCCATCGTATTATACATCCATACACTAGCATCTTGCCATCGTATCGTACATTCCAACACTAGCATCTTGCCATCGTTTCGTGTATTCCAACACTAGCATCTTGCCATCGTAGCGTGCATTCCCACACTAGCATCGTGCCATCGTATTATACATCCATACACTAGCATCTTGCCATCGTATCGTACATTCCAACACTAGCATCTTGCCATCGTTTCGTGTATTCCAACACTAGCATCTTGCCATCGTATCGTACATTCCAACACTCGCATCTTGCCATCGTAGCGTGCATTCCAATACTAGCATCGTGCCATCGTATTATACATCCATACACTGGCATCTTGCCATCGTATCGTACATTCCAACACTAGCATCTTGCCATCGTTTCGTGTATTCCAACACTCGCACCTTGTCATCGTATCGTACATTCCCACACTTGCATCTTGCCATCGTATCGTAGATGTTAACACCAGCATCGAGCCGTCGTATGTAACTTTCCATACTGGCATCTTGCCATCGTATCGTACTTTCCCACACTTGCATCTTGCCATCGTATCGTAGATGTTTACACCAGCATCGTGCCATCGTATCGTACATTCCAACACAAGCATCTTGCCTTCGTATCGTACATTCCAACACTAGCATCTTGCCGTCGTATCGTCCATTCGAACACTAGCATCTTGCCACAGTATCGTACATTCCAACACTAGCATCTTGCCATCGTATCGTACATTCCCACATTCGCCATCGTATCGTAGATTTCCACACTTGCATGGTATCGTACATTTCAACACCAGCATCGTGCCTTCGTATGGTGATTCCCACACAAGCATTTTGCCGTCGTACCGTACATTCCAACACTAGGATCTTGCCATCGTATCTTACATTCCAACACTAGCATCTTGCCATTGTATCGTACATTCCAACACTAGCATCTTGCCATACTATTATACATCCACAGACGAGCATCTTGCCATCGTATCTTACATCCATACACAAGCATCGTGACGTTGTATGTAAATTCAACACTAGCATCGTGTCATCGTATCGTACATTCCAATACTAGCATCTTGTCATCGTATCGTCCATTCCAACACTAGCATCTTGCCTTCGTATCATACATCCACACGCAAGCATCTTGCCGTCGTATGTAAATTCAACACTAGCATCGTGCCATCGTATCGTACATTCCAACACTAGCATCTTGCCTTCGTATCGTACATTCCAACACTAGCAGCTTGCCATCGCATCGTACATTCCCACACTCACATCGTGCCATCGTATCGTACATTCCAACACAAGCATCTTGCCTTCGTATCGTACATTCCAACACAAGCATCTTGCCTTCGTATCATACATCCATACGCAAGCCTCTTGCCGTCGTATGTAAATTCAACACTAGCATCGTGCCATCGTATCGTGTATTCCAACACTCGAATCTTGCCATCGTATCGTGTATTCCAACACTAGCATCTTGCCATCGTATCGTCCATTCCAAGACTAGCATCTTGCCACAGTATCGCACATTCCAAACCTAGAATCTTGCCATCGTATCGTCCATTCCAACACCAGCATCTTGCCATCGTATCGTACATTCCAACACTAGCATCTTGCCATCGTATCGTCCATTCCAACACTAGCATCTTGCCTTCGTATCGTACATCCATACGCAAGCATCTTGCCGTCGTATGTAAATTCAACACTAGCATCGTGCCATCGTATCGTACATTCCAACACTCGAATCTTGCCATCGTATCGTGTATTCCAACACTTACCTAGTAAGGATAAGATATATGGATGAACAACTTCTTCATTACAGTTGGGAGAGACGTTGCAGTGTAGGTTCTCACACCGTTACCAAGCCCGTGATGTACAGAGTATTGTTGAAAAGTATCTGTACGGGTAGTGGAGAAGCCTATTATATACACAAAAGGGTAAGCATATTGACCGGTCTGATAGTCACACGTCTACCCTTTGTGGAGAATGGACTGGATCATTTTGTTTTCACCGAGAAGACAAACAGTGGGTATTAATGTAAGAGATTATATTATTTATGATGCATAAAAAAAATATACAACAATGATCATGGTCTAACGGATAACAAATCACCATAGTTCATACTCTCTAGTCATACACAAAGTCATTTAAACTTCAATAGATGGCCGGCAGCATCAAGGTACTGAAGTGGTGTCTTCCTTCCTGTGGCAAGGTGCTCCCTCAATCACATGTCTCTTTTCAAGGTTGCGATACACTCTAGGTCGAGGGTTGTTTGCGGCACCATGATCAACTTGAAGTCTCTTCACTCTGTCGGCAGCTTCAATCTTCTTAATGTTGGTGAGGAAATCATAGATGTGAAGATGTAAACGATTGTGAAGCCCCTCGAGATGATTGTTGGTTCTTGGCCCAATGTTCTGGTGTTGATTCCAAATCCCGATGGGGAATATGGCGTCATAGTCCACCCAAATGGCTTGCATTAAACCTATCCATATTCTGGCTAACTGGACTTTCGTTCAGTGCGGCGAGCCACGTGTCCTGGACCTGGTTTACTGGCAGAAGCAGGAGAACCCCAGCACGTCTGACATGGGTCTAGACTGGAATATTCTGCTGATACTCCCCAGATAGACCTTCTTGCGCTGCACGGCGCTGCATTGCTTGTGTAAAGTGTATAAAACCATCCACGCAGGTCAACATTAGGGAAGGCTTCATCTGCAGCTCGCATGGCAGCAGATTCAAAGTCGGTCTGGATTAACTCTGGAGATGGTTCAGTTCCAACTGCTCTCTGTGAAGTATCCTTTGAGGGGCATCTGCGATTGTGACTACCGCACTCTAGTGGGCGGAGCTTATACGAGTGATCTGACAGGTCAATATGACGTCATGATAACACACGAATTTCACGAATGCGTAAACGGGTTACGTCATGTAAACACCCACCCACGTGGGCCGTTTGACAACAAGGACGTAAGTTTTAATGGTAAATATATCCATCAAACGATTCCAAGACTTCAACAAACGTGTAGTTCTTGGGTTCCAAAACCTACCTCCCATGTCGCCATAAAATGATACTGTGGAATGTCCACGATTTATCCAACACGTACAGCCCAAAACGAGAACGAAAATAAGAGCAGTGTAATTGAACAAAAAAACATTATAGGAATCACGGCACCAATCGTGATCCTGTGGTGTACGGTATATGTGCAGTTTGTGAATAGCATTTCTCACAACATATACGGCAATCGGTGATTTCAACTGGGTTTTTTTCGTAGTGTTCGTTTTGCCTCATCTGGAATCTGGATGACAACGAGTGTGTAAAAAACCCTGGTAATGGTCACAAATATTTTCAAGTGACGAAAGTAGTTTTTTTGTCGTTTCCGTCACATGTTTTCATTGCCCAGTAGCAATGTGTTTTGGCAAAGTCACTTGTCCGAATGCTCCGACTGCCGAAGTCACTCGATCTGTGAAACTTGGCGGGTCCCATGCTGTGAAGAAAGAAATGTTTTCGTGAATACTATTACTAAAAAACATCTTGTACATTGTACTTTTGGATTGCACTGCGGATTTCTTTTATTACTTTCTAAAACTTTTTGTTTTCCCCTTTCTGACCACGCGATCTTCCAGCAACTGCGCCCCATGAGCGTATCCAAGTTGATTGCTGCTTACATGTGTCAAGAACTTTGCTAGTTCGCTTGACTTCAATATGAGCAACAAAAACATTATCATGTGACGCTTTATTTGACGGAGAGTTGTTCGAGATTATCAGGGAGCCTTTGGTAATTTCGATTATGATATTAGTGACTTTATCGTGGAGAAAGATCCAATTCGAATCGACAATATTTTGACAAATTCAGTGCCTATTATTGGGATTGGTGAATCAGTGTCACAGCGATACTTCATCGTGGAACCAGATGAAGCCGAATATGTATTAAACGTTTCAGCAGATGAAGGGTTAGTGTCGACAAACGGGAAAGGGATCCAAGATTGTATTTTAAACTTCGTGTGCGATGTACATTCAAATACCCCGAGCAAACAATACATGGGACAAGTGTGGATCTAATGATCAAAACTCAGTTTTGTGTGTGAAAATTCTGTGAAAGGAAAGGAAATCCATAATTAAAGATGTCTTGGAATATGTGTATTGGAGTTTTCGTTTATCGTAATTACAATATTATCTAGATACGCCTAATGTAGGTCAAAACATCGAGTAATGTTTCGTTTTATATTTATCAGTTGCTTGTGTGCATTACTATGTTGATACACGTGACATATTCATATTTTGTTGTCAAGCTAAAACATATTGGCGCAACTTCTGGTGCTTTAAATTAGGCCCCTTCCTAAACACTAGTTGAAAATATGAAAAATGAGTAATATTTTAAGTTTTGTAAACATAATCTGAATATTGTGTGGTATGGATCTAGAACTGTTGAATGCAAATGGCAAAACTAAACGGAATGAACTAAAAGAATCTTGTCAATTACGTATTTATGTATCGTTACTGTTACATTAACCGAAACTGTTGTTCTGCTCCTGTTCTGCCGTAAAAATATACACCACAATACACTTTGACCTTAAATGCATTGTGTCACATGTACACATGTGCTATGCTATTTATAGCGCAACCGTCAATAAGCTCCGCCCACTGTGATTGATGCAGACACCAAACATGATCGATTCGATTTTTTAAGATAAAACTTTATTAAAATTTATTGACTTATATCTAGATATGGAGCCATTTGTGGTATCCAGGGTTTGTCATTCAAGTTGATACGAAGATTGAGGGTCTTTGATGATCTTGTTTTCAAAAAGCTTCTCTCGACACTCGGTTGTGATTACAACCAGTCACTGTTCGAAACTGAAACACTGCCACCTTGCGGGCTATTTATAGTCAGGGTGGGGCTTTAAGTAGCTGGGGCGGTCAGGTAGCCTAGTGGTTAAAGCGTTCGCTCGTCCCGCCAAAGACCCGGATTCGATTCCCGACATGGGTACAGTGTGTGAAGCCCATTTCTGGTGTCCCCCGCCGTGATATTGCTGGAATATTGCTAAAAGCGGTGTAAACCCATACTCACTCACTCACTCACTCACTCACTCATAGTGCCATGTATTTAGAGACGTGTGTGATAACTTCACTTTAAGTAGCTGGAATAGTCTGGCATTTGTAGCTCTGGGCTTGTTTGGAAGCAGGGAGCAGGCAGCATGATACATCTGGTCATGCATTAAGCAGCGGATCACATAAACGTAGGCATGTGTAGAAGGGACCATCCATGTCCAGCATCTGTGTTGTGGGAAACACGAGTATCTTGTTTACGTCTCCGTCATCGACACACAACAACTGACGTCTGTCTTGAGTCTTCTTCCAGGAACCTTCCAAACTAACATCTGGGAGGCTCTCGGAGGCAATGGAGGTAGATCCTTTCTGCGATGTCGGTAGAGTCCGGGCTTCATGCTGACCAAGGGAGCGACGGTAGCAGCTGAAGGAGCATCAAGTGTTGATCTGCTGAATGGGTTTTGTGTCTTCCTTCACACGTTGCCTTAGTCTCCTGAAGAGTCTTAACTGTTTTTCACGCTCTACCAATGGGTGACTGTGATCAGAAACTGAGGAGACATGATCGCCAATGGTAGTTAGTCGATAGTTAGTCGACCTTTGCATCCACCAAAGACACACTTCCAATGGACAGCCAAATGACGTCCGATGTTCACGCGATAGCGAAAACCATCATGTATGACCTGTTGACCACCACGTTGTGAAGTTATGTTGTTACTTAGGTTGAAGTTTCGTCATAGTGAAATGAAATAAATGCAGATGGGCCCTTATTTTATACCCCTCTTTTTGAGAACTTTAATTGAGAATTAAAAGAATTACATAAAAAACCCACCATTTTCTGCATCAAATGTTGTTTAGTTATAAGCTACTCAGTTGTTAATCTTAAGATAAGCCTTTAATCTGACTGCTTATTAACCCCCTAGCGCTAACGTCATCCAATGCCTTTACAGACACGTGTTGTATTGGGGTCTTCGCGAATTTTTAATATTAGGTCAAGGCAAAGTTTATTTATAAGGCCTCAGGCCAGATACAGAGGGTAACACAGCATACATCCAAGCACACAATGCTCGGCTCAACATTTCAAATGGATTACACAACAATCTAACGGCAATTAAGAAGAGTTTATTAATTCTACACTAAGAATAATTCATTACCCACAACATTTGCTTACATAACAATAACAAAGGGGATCCTAGCAATAATATTAGCAAAGCAATATGAAATTATTAAAACATAAAGACATAGTCACCAGGGGTATGATTCTCCAAGTCTGCATCAGACACCGTTGTTGCACAGTGTACATATGAATACACTATGCAGTTTAGAAAGTGGTCAAATGTAACTGTTATTATTGGGATAACACTTTCTTAGTAAAGTACAGATTCTCGTACCTTTTGGGATTGAGTCTCGTCCGGGATTCGAACCCCTACTTGCCAGAGTGAGGCACCTTATCGCCAGCACACAAAGTCAGCGCTCCAACCCACTCAGCCACCGAGACTTCCACAAAATTAAAGTCCGACAACTGGTAGTCTAGAGCACATACTGTGTGTACCCCTCGGACATGTGTAAATTGGCACGGTTCCCATGGCCGAAAGCTGTGATTCTCAATGCCAGATAGAAAGTGGTGAAATGTAACAAATGTTATATTTGGATAACACTTTCTTAGTAAAGAATAGATTCTCGTGGCCTCGGTGGCTGAGTGGGTTAGATCGCTGACTTTACTAAGAAATCTGTACATTACGAAGAAAGTGTTATCCCAAATATAACATGAACTACTCAAACTCAAACGACTGGCTCTTTTTGTTATGGCCCATAGTTGAAAGTTAGTCAAAACTGTTTGATCAGCCCTCGTACCTACACCATCATAAATGCCAACAAACAACAAACATACATAATTTAAACAAGGACACCTTCAACACAAACCTCACAAACACATAGAGTAAACTACGGTTAAAACGAAGTTTAGTTCATTATAACCGTAGTTCGTTTAAGACATATTTACAACATACATGTAAATACAGCGAATGGACGGGACCAAAACAGTTCGTCATATCCGCCAGTTCGTCATAAGCGTGCATGTTCGTTCGTTATAAACGTAGCTGACTGTATTTTCCTACCTCATACAAATCTGGCTTTGCGTTTCTTTTTTTGAAGAGTATATATTTATCAATTCGAAAGCCACTACTATCTGTAAACCTTATATTTTGTAAACATTGTTTGATCATGTCAACTTAGGGGCCCCAAATAGGTATTATACATCGTCTGACATTCTGATCCTAAGCTGCTTCCAACAAACCACGTGTAACCTAGCTTCACATTTACCAAGAGCTGTTTTATGTGAAAGTTTTAATCATGACTAACATGGTACTGTAGAATGGGTGGTAAAATGTCATCTTGTTTGTCAAGGAATTCCAGTGCCATATGCAACGCGTCATCACTCGTACTCGCGACCTTGACATTGTCCATGCCCTGTGTCCAGGATTTGTGGTAACTGGTCACCTTGTGGTAGGAGTTGTCCAGAATCACGTGCGGAATGCCCAACAACACGGACAAAATATGGCCATGAAGCCGGTCAGCTATGACTACACGTCCTCTCTGAAGAAACAACAGACCATTTGTAGCCATATGGATAGCCATCTCCATTGTGGATTCGTCTCTTGCTGTTGGCCACGTGCGGAACCAGTCTGCAACGTGAACGGTAACATTTTTAGGAAACGTTGGTAGTGTGTACCCGATAGCCTCTTCGTCATGTCTTTTCAACCACAAAATGTCAAATGTTGGAGGAGCAAAGCGGGACACTGCTCCCATCTGAAACGCCATATCAGGGGCAAGAATACGCCTCGTGTTGTTCAGGAGAGCGCTAACCTTTTCCAATGAGCTTCTATCTCTGATTAATAGTGTAAAATCTTTGTGGCCATTATATATTTTCGCTAAGCGGTTTATTTCTGATGCTTCATATCTTAACCAGATGCTTTGCGGGAAACAGATGATTTGATGATTGGGGAAAGACTTGATCACCTTTTCTCTTATTTCGTCAGTTTTTTTATACGAAAACATATTTCCACCTCCTTGGAAAAGAATTATAACTTGATCTTTGGGGTACTTTTCACTGATCTTTACAGAATGATGTATTGCGTTGGGGCATTTGCTTGTCAAGCAATAATAAATAAGCTGTATGCCGAGTTTACGAAGAAAGATAATTTCTCCAGTCGATATGGCAGGGTCTCCTTTGTTTTCGTAGTCGGCCACATCAAATAAAATAGCGTATTTCTTGGTACCAATCAAGTCGTTAAAGATGTTGAAATGTATTCTTTGTGCTTCCTTGATGACGTCATAGTGGCGCGTCAGTAACGGCGACAGTCTGTCTGTCTCGTATGGGTGGTCTACGTACTTCATAGAAATAAAGTCTTCAAGTCCGTTCTCAGGTGTGAAGTGCAGGCCAATGGATTTCCAGTATTCGGTTGCGTCAATTGGAGATAATTCCGTCTGTTGAATTTTGATGTTAGCCAAAGTGTCCCAGTGAAGCTTTGTAACTCCGGTAGCTGTGCAGAGCAAGGCCAGGGGCAGGAGAAACAAAGCTACTCTTTGAACAGTTCCTGAAATATACGAAATATTGACAGGTGATACAAATTCAAAAACCGTGTACCGAGGACAGAATATCAAATACACTGAGCGCGTGAATTAACTTCGTCATGGCGATATTTCAGCCACGTGGCGACGCGAAAAAATAACAAATGTTCTACAATATGTACAATAAAGAGTAAGGTAAATGTCACAGGCATGTGGTGTAAATATATATTTATAACAGTCAACAATATCAAGAAAACTATATGAACTACACTATGGATGATACCTTTGTGTAATTTAAACACATATTCTTTGTTTATTATACAGACCAATTTATGTGAGATTTTTTAAATTAGGAAACTAAATACACGGGATGTAACGGAATACGTTAACCCTCGTCTATTTCTGGTCGATATTCGTGACTCAACCTTTTCCTATGTGACCTATATAACATCGTCGTAACTCAGGGTCTGCGTTGGTGGTCCAACCCCGGCATACAACAGTTTACTGTTGTTACGTGAGGACTAGCAGCCACACACATGCATGCACATAGCTGTGTAAGTGATACATGCATGCACATAGCTGTGTAAGTGATACATGCATGCACATAGCTGTGTAAGTGATACATGCATGCACATAGCTGTGTAAGTGATATGGCATTGGCGACGTGACACTTGGCAATAAAACACGGTCTATAATCACGGCATTAATTCCACTGCTCAGTCAAAACCGGTCCTGGATGACTGGATACAACAGACAATGACCACCCTCTTGACGTAACCACAGCACACTGTGTAATGGATGATAGGGAGTGTTTTCTCGTTGAGTTGCTAAATTTGTTTCGGATCCAACCCCTGCATTACCTGGATGGTTTCAATGAAACCATGATAGAATCAGAGAATCACAATTGGCGTTGTGGTGGAGATTGCATTTACTGAGAACTATTGTTTCAGTTTGTGAATGTAATGTGAGACACAATGCTCCTGTCATTGCAAGTGGCCCCATCCCCACCCAGCCTCCTGTGTGTGCACGACACACCTGGTGTTATAAAGTGACTTAAAGTTCCCCGGTTCTTTCGGAGACAATGTATATATCACTTTGATTGTAATCTGACAGATGGTTGATCCCAAAGAAAGGTTTAACAAAATACTGCAAAAGAATTTGAAAGTAATTTAGTAAAGTAATAAGTAATAAATTATTAGGGAAATGATTTTTAACGTAAATCGCAAATAATTAGAATTATTCCACAAATCTCAACAGCAAGAGAGGGAAAATGGTTTTAGGTCTCGTTGAGCAATAAGCCAGGAATGTTACGGCGGGGACAACTTGGATATCCTCTACACATTGTACACGTGTGGTGTGCGAACCCCGATCTTTGGAGTGACGAAGGCATGCCGTTGCCACTATGCTTACACGTTACCTTTTGTGCTTACAGCAGGAACGGTCATAGCTGGACTTGGCGCTTGGTTCTTCTTGATAGTGTAGAGTACGAGGCCCAGACCAGACACCAATAACCCCGCGATGTTGATCAAAGTTAGCCCCCTTCTTCCAAACACACACAACATTAAAACGACGGCGACCCTTTTAAAAATGTTGATGACGGCGTGTGTGACGACAGAAACAGACTTTAACACCAATGCCACTGACAGATATGTGTATACGACGTGGAAGACGGCGGACGACGTTGCTAGTATCCCCAGATGACAGAAGGAAGGTCCCTGGACTAAACAAAGAAGACACAGCATCAGCAGCAGAGTCCCTGTGGTCGTGAGTGTTACGACTTTTGTTCTAGCCTCAAGATGGTGACCATTTTGGAACAAACGTTTCATTGATATATTACGAAATGCGAGGGCCAGATTTGAAATTAGTGCCCACAGGAGGCCTTGTGACAATGCAGCGTCTTGGAATGGGTTTCCAGTAAATAGGATTGCCCCTGACACAATGACCGGTAATGTTAACATCGATGAGATTGGCAAGGTCACCGTGAACAAAGTCCTCTGTATAACGGCACTTGTGATTGGTTCCAGCATTTTAATGGCGAATGTTGACGAGGCGTGAATTAGAGAAAGGCTGTAATTAGTTGCTAGTGTAGCTATCACGTGACCAGCTAAAGTCATTGCCTTGTGTTGCCATGATGACGGGATTTCTTTCCCCGACTTGATCGTCAACGTCAACACACACAATGATAACTGAAGCATGGACACCGACATGTAACCCATGGTACTCGCTCCGAGAAAGGAAAGATAACTCTTGGCACACTGATGACAGATGAACGCTGTGACAGTCCAGGACATCAATATGGCCGCCAGTCGACTGTAATCCTGCACAAGCTCCATCTAGATATGAAACATACATGGAATAAGATTTACCAATATTTTCGAAAGTCAGATCTGGCGCGTCATGTAACGTGGAAGCTATCAATAACATAATTGGGGGCCGGTCTTTCATTGAAGAAGCACCCTTACAAAGGCGTGAAATATCCACATAGATGATGAACGCGATACGGAATGAGAATATCATACGGTGTGCTCCCATTTGTTTCATATTTATATTCATATTCATATTTTGTGGACACGTAATATTTTTAAATAGATGGTTGTTTTGCGAGGATGTCAACGATTATGTAATGTAACTAAATATGCATCTATATTTACGGTAAATGCTGTCACTGATATTGGAGACCAGCTCAAAACGGACGGCCAAACAATAGTAAATGGGTGAAGATCCATGAGCAAAGCGGCTTTAGTTTTGTGATCTGTTGAACATCCTTATGCACACTACTAAACATGGCTACTTACTGGCTACTTACTGGCTATGTATGTTTTTGTTAAAGTAATGCTCACAATGTTCGATTTCTTTCAAGAGAAAGCAAAGCAGTATTCCACGAGTGAGTGCATCGAAATTATTTACACCACATAGCGACGATAACACGTTGCTATATATACAATTGACATATTTGGACATAGCAACAATATCAACAACTGTTTATAACACCGGGTATAGGCCACCAGTAACCAAATGGGGACTTACCGTACCTCAGATTCATGCACGATACCCCAGCAGGATTACCATCATCAGTTTAACCCTGGGGGTTGTGCACAATACTAGCTAATATTATAAAAGACTCAGCAAGAAGTTGGTTTCAAACACTGGTTTTTGATAAAAGCATGACACCAAATTTAAAAATAAGCAATTAGTTATTCACATACATAATACTAAATTATGATACAGACCAATTTCATTCAAGTGCCTTAAAATTAGATGTCCGCTTACACGGGCTGTATTCAATGAGTGAAGCTCTGTTACAACCCTAAATGTGAAAATTACTCTTAATGTAAAAACTTTTACATTAAGGGTTGCGGGTAAACCCTTGTTACAACTCTTAATAAAAACATTTTTACATTAAGGGTTGAAGTGACAGATAATGTATTTTTTACATTAAGGTTATTACTATGAAATTTTTTTTATCGAACATTCACGAAACTTCGCAGTTTTAATTGATCGTTACTTTGTCTAGATGTGCAAATGACTAATCATGTTTAGATTCCCTCTCTACAACGGTCACCTGATTGCTATATGCAGGTTTTATAAAAGGGGTTATGACCCCTTACCCTTTCAACCGATTTCTATCTAACTTACTTTTGTACAAAGGTTATCTCTCGATACTCTACAAGGTAACCTCGATTCCGTTACTATCCAAATACGATAACGACGGAAAGGAGGACTCAGACCAAGCAGATCAGAGCAAGACGTAGATGGTGGCGGGTTGTGAGAATGGTACATTAACAGAGTTTTAGGCATAGTATAGTGGACATTCTGAAGCAGAATGACAGTTGAGGATACACCAGGGCCATATGATATTACAAACGACAGGAATTCCAATGCAGTGATGTTTTTGTTGAAAACAACAACACCCCGTTGGTTTGACCCTGTTGAGTCAAAAATAGCCATGAAAAGTAAACTATGGATATGAAGTCTATACTTTTTCTATACCAATTTAGCATATCCTGTAGTAAGACCATTGTTGATGGAAAACAGCGAAAAAAGAACATTAGGCATGACGGATGACGCACGTCGTACGAAGACGGATGGCAGCCTTTCGGACATCTTGCATGTATGGATAATAATAAAGCTAACTAGAACTGTCCTATGAGGAATTAAATACCTCCCACAGACGTATGATGATGTTGACATGAGTTGACAAACGTCCCTCTGCAATCATATTGGACGACATAATTGCAACCTCTGTTTTTTGAAGATTATACGAAATAGGGTAGAGTATTTAAAGGTTGAATCAGATGCTACCTTTCCAATGACATAATAAAAACAATAACTATGTGGTTAAGTTCGGAGTCCCATAATATGTCAATATACAACATTTGAACGAAATCGATCAATTCTAAATTTCGACCAATGAGCGACCTCCGTCCCCTTGCCATGGTACCACAATGGTAATGGAAGTGAAGGCATGTCGTACAGTGTCCGTAGCTACACCTACGTAAATATCTGAAAGAAATCGATGTAGTAGTTTAGAAGTTGTCCAGCCAAATTGAAATGACAAAGTAATAAAAGGCAACAACTCCGCCGAAATGAAAAAAACAATTGCAATGTGCCCAACAACATGATGAAGTGTTCACGTGTACAAAGTTTGAAAATTGAAATTAGTCAATTAGTTTAGAAGGAATTGTCCGGAAAGTTATTTTCTGCGAACAGACCGACAGACAGGCGGACACGCTGATTCAATTGTTCGTAAATAAAGTCATATTGTATAGTGTCCCTAGATACACTTTAGCATTTAATAAAATCAGCGAAATGACACGTCAGTAATGACCCATAAAGAAAACCTGCAAATAACGACCAGGTTGTCGTTGTTGAGAGGTTGTTGGAATATGCAAGGTGAAGAGCACTTTCACAAGTTCCATGGCTCTACTATATGTTGTTCCTGAGAAAACGCGCGAAGTTCAACATATTCTATTACGAATAATTGGTCTTCACTTTATTCAGTACTTGTAAGCCAAGGGCCTTTTTGTACAAATGAAATACAATTTAGGTGCAAACAGTATAAAATACAACACATTTCTTTGCTTTTTGTTTTTTGAAAAAGCAGTTTTAACATAATTGCATTTTTTCAAAGTTTGGAGTATTTGTGTTCTTATAGCATTGGCGTACTTTTTTGTATTCATATTGATAATAGGGTTTTGCGATGGCAGTAGTGTATTAAACTTCAGAATAATTGGAAAGATGTAAGATTTAGATTATATGTGACTTTGCCCAAGGTGGCTATAAGCTGGACAAATTAACAAACAGTGATATTCATTTTCGATATGGTTTAGAGGTGCAAACTTTACATTTTCTAAATTAACGAGGAATATTGAAATGTCGTCCACGTTCAATTTCTACATTGTTAGAACTGAGCCGAAAACGAGTCAATGTGGTCCTGAATTTATTTATAGATTTATAGTTATACTACTCAAATAGTCCTCACACGAAACTGTGCATTATAAGCCATTTTGGGGCTTTCGGATAGATCACTATGCCAAACCTGAGAAACAGTGTCTTTTAACCGCTAACGTAACATATTTAAAAATACGGTTTTATTACCACATCACCAAATGAAATAAAAGTATTGGTGTTATCTTTGCATCAAATAATTTGAAGTAAAAGTAAGGCGAGTATGGTTTCCAGGAATGTATACTACTTGACAGGACCATGAACACCTTTCTTGCCTGAATTGCAATATTATCTAACCTGTCGACCTCATTAATCTAATAGAAGCCAAAATAACTGAATCCAGTAACTACTTCCATCATAGTACCATTTTCCATAACGTGATAAACCTCCCCCATTTTTAAAAACAACTATGTTTGTTTTCGATAGATTCACTGACATTTCCCATTTACATCAGTAGTCATGCAAGATATTTGTAAGTTGTTTACAGTATTGCCAAACACAATAAGGCCATCCGCAAACAGAAGTAGAAATATATTATAAATAAGCAATCAAAAGTACCAGATACCGTGTTGTTTGAACGAACACACGCCTTTACATTACTGTAGATGGATTGTAACATTTTACCCATTTTAGCACTCAAACCATGTTTGTACAATAGCTTCCATAATAGAAGGGGGCTTTGAATGGAGTCGAATGCTTTAGAGAAATCAATAAATGCTTCAAATAATTTACCTCCTTTACGTGAAAGATAACATTGAATGACAGAGTTTAAAACAAAACAGTTGAATAGTTGAATAACCTTTCCAAAAACCCGACTGACATTCAGATATTTTGTCAAGTGTTTCAGCCAAATACACAAGTCTTCTGTTTAAAATAGATGTAAAAACCTTACTTAGGATACTAAGGAGGCTTATAGCCCTATAATTATCAGGAACAGAGGCGTCCCCTTTCTTATACAACGGGATAATTATCCCAGAAGCCCAACATTTAGGGAAAACATCGTTTTGACAAATGATGTTAAATATGATTTTTAAATAAGGTATCATAACAACGGACGAATATTTTAGATATATTCACTAAGATTGTCGTCAAGAACAGCTGGTATATTTTTTCAAAAAGTTCATATCTGGTGATTTGGGAATCTAATATGTCAATTGTCAGTTCTTGCACCATAACCTGGACATGTCACTATGTCCTCCACCTCACCAAGATGATCCTGAATACCCATCTGTTTAGAATACAGCGACGAGAAAAGGGTTGGGGTGTTGCGGTCGTCTAGACACATACTTTATCATGTCCCAAACGTTTAGAATCTCCAGCTGCTGGGTTTTCTAGGTCACTCCTTTTCCATTGTGCCTACTGGTCCTTCTTGATGCTATACTTAATAAGGAATTAGTTATCTTTAGTTTTTCTAAACGCATTTAAATAATGACACCGTTCATGTTTTTTTACCGAGACATTCATCATCAAACCACGGTGAACGTCTATAGTTCTCGCTCACTCATGTCTTCAACATAGAAGCGGCTGTTGAAATAGCACCAGTTAATAATGCGACTGTACCAGACACGTCTGTAAGAGAACCCAGTGCTGTTGACAAAATACTGTGAAAAACCATGTATTTCTACGTATATCTGTATTCTTTACGGTTACCTTGGGGTCTGACTTTGTGCAACTGCTTCTTTTAATGGCCAAATGTACAGGTAGATGGTGCGATTCCAATCGAGATAATATATCAAAATCGGTGATACCGGGGAACACGTCACTCGATGCTAAGACATGATCTATCAAACTACACCCTAAATGCCCAATAAATATATAGTCACCGATTTGAGAGTCAGTTCCAAATCTTTCCTTTTCAATATATATGTTCAGAATTGAACATATTTCCAAAAGTGTTTTTTGCAAACATACTTTTATCAAACAGAATAATAATAGCATCTTCTCCGTATCGAACATATCTTACCAGTGAATATTTTTTTCGAAACCAGTATTCCTCCCGAATACATTTTTGTGGTTGGTAAACAAAAAAGCTTATATTCTGAAAAAAATGTCATTAGCGTCTTTTTTTATTGACTGTGTTTCATATAAAGCAAATGCCATGCTGAAATATAAAAAACGACCTTTATTTCCAATAAAACTTTGTTTATAAGAATCGTTTACATTATGGGGCGATATGTACGATATTAACCCTTTATGTAAAAAAATAGTTTTTACATTAAGGGTTGCGGGTTGTTACTCTTAATGTATTTTTTTACATTAAGAGTTAACACGTAACCCTTAATGTAGTTGTAATTTTTACATTAAGAGTTGTAACAAAGCTCTGTTCATAGTGCCATGGGGGCGGTCGGGTAGCCTAGTGGTTAAAGCGTTCGCTCGTCACGCCGAAGACCCGGGTAGAATGTGTGAAGCCCATTTCAGGTGTCCCCCGCCGTGATATTGCTGGAATATTGCTAAAAGCGGCGTAAAATCAAACTCACTCACTCACCCACTCACTCATAGTGCCATGTATGTAGAGACGTGTGTGATTACTTCATATCCAGAACCCTTCCTATGTTTCAAAGTAGAAATATCCTGGTATTTAGTCACAAACAAAGTTCCCTATGACTTGACATGAATGAACGATAGGGTCGGTTCTCAATTTGATTAGACTTTCTTCATCCAATGTCACGGTCGCCATAGGTAACTGTAATTGGGGTTAAACCCATCTCCCTTTTCAATCATGTTCATATGTGAACTGAGCCTAAAACGTGTTAGAGCTGCTAAAAAAATTAGTTTTCTCAACATTTACTATCAAACCCCACTTACTACAATACTCAGAGAGTTTATCAATGATCTTCCCGTAGTCCCCCAACACTTGGTACTTGACAAAACCGTGTCGTCAGCAAACAAACATCAGGCGTTCGTGTGAGGGTGAATCAGGCGCAAATTTGAAGTTATTGTTGGTTTGTTTGTGTTTGAGGGGCTGTGTGAAAAAGTAACCTGCGCTGACCCGTGTTAGCTGCGTGACCAACACCTGAGCCACTGAACGTCCTTCACCTTACCTTAATCTGTGTAATAAAGACGTATATATAATTTAGATAAAGAATATGCTGACGTTGTGTGCATCATGGTTCCAGGTATATAATCGGCAAGACAAAGGCAGGAGAGGTTTATTGAACTGGAGATGCGGTATGCACTACGAAACATTGAAAAGGAACCTCGTGAACTGTCAGCGACATACGTATGTAGCCACCAAAAGTGGGCTCCTTTTACTATTTGTGTTCAGTCAATCTCTGTGGAGTCAATCAGATTCCATCTCTTATATCACTTGCATTTGCTTCAAACAAAATTGCGGCGCCCTGTCAAGACGATCTGTTCGATAATCAATATCTATATTGTAATAAAACGTGTCTTTCTTCGCGAAAGGTATATTTGCATTCATTGTTGATAGTATGTAAAGATGAGTGAGTGAGTTGGGTTAACGCCGCTCTGAACAGTATTCCAATTATATCACGTCTTCTCAGCTTATTGTGAAGGAAGGCCCGACGTAATGCAGGTCTAAGACGTTTAAACTTGAGCACGGGTATGGTGCTGACAAACCTAGGAACATAATCGGGACGAACCGGGATTCGAACCCACAACTTCTGGTGTGCCCAAGGGCCGCGATTCTGCACAGCAAATTGCTTATTACTTATTCTGACATTGCTGAAGCTCACAGATTTGGTTAAAAAACCTTCATACGATACGTCCAAGACCAATTATCATCAAGTTCTACAACACAGATTGGAAAATCAGGGGCTTAAAACTTCGAAGCGAATTGAAAACTACAGGTATTGGAGTTGTTGGTGACGTAACACACAGACAGAGGAAGACGTTACAAGAGCGACAGAGAAAATAGGTGTTCGGTCACGTCCGTTTAAACTTTAAACAGTGTAAACAGTACAACTTCAATCGTTCTATTATTTTGGAATATTTCAGGACTACGAAGTAAACTGTCGGACTTCATGAAGTTAATAATGCAATCTGACATTGGTGGATTGGTGAAAACATATCAACCAGATCAGTGAAACCAGATATCTACAGAATACAAAGCATTTGGTATTGATGCAGTGAAAACAGCTGACAGGGGAAGAATGTCGGGCGCTATTACTGTTCTCATGAGAAAACCAACTGCTGCCATGTAAAGCGGTCAAAAGTGTCGGAAAATGCTGTATTTTTGTTGACAGACAAATGTGTGTCTAATATTGACAAAGATATTCTAATTTCATGTGTATATATAAATCCGCCTTGTTCTACGCGGTACAATAATAGAAACACAAAATGCGGTATGACCTTATTTAATAACTCTTTAATTGAAGTAATTCCGATGTTGGACAAAGATAAACATGTTCTCATTGGAGGAGACTGGTGATTCCAGTGATCAAACAGAAGACGACATTGCTGAGATCCTAGGTGATGAAGATATCTCAGATCTAACGGCCACTATCAACGTTAACAGACAGTCTTGTGATACCACAGTAAACCCTGCAGGTAGACATTTACTAAATCTATGTGCTATTCTCGATATGTCAGTCCTGAATGGGAGATGAAGCTCCGACCTGGGATGAGGCGATTTCATATTCTTAGTGTCTCCGAGTTTACAGACATTGTAAGAATGTTGAATCGGTATCTAAAACAAGTAATACTTACACAACCGCTCTTCGTGATAAAAAGAGTATATATAAGTATTTTCCAAAGAGTAAGTGCTTCTGATTTATTCTGCGTGAACTCTCTAACTATGTAACTGGACGGAAACCAATCATATCATTGAGCAACTCATTTTATAAATATTTATAATATTGACGATTCTGTTCACGAGGCTGCTGACATATTAATTGCTGAATTATTTAAATAAACTAGTGATATCCTTGTCCCATAGCTTATAGTTATATTTAATGTATTGTTGGATGATGCTTATATACTGAACCGCAAAAAAAACGTTACCATGGATAGATATATGAGAAACCTTATTTGTCCAAACACTGTAAACATACTGTAAACATACTATGAGACATATTAAAAGTATCTCGTGTGTCCGCCATGTGCATTGATGACTGCCGTGCAACGTCGATATATGGAATGGTTGAGGCGGTTGATGAAGGCCATAGACACCTTAGCCCACACTCTGAGGAATGGCTGACGCAGTTTAGCTGCAGTTGTCGGCCTTGGTCGGTCGTCATTCAGCCGTCTTTGAATCTCGTCCCACGAGTGCTCAGTGGGATTTAAATAGGGACTGAGGGCAGGCCACTGCACGGTTCTGATGCCATTTTGCCGGAAAAAATTTCTTGCTGTTCTCGCAGTGTGGGCACGGGCGTTATCATGCTGAAACTCGTGGTTGCGTGAGGTATGGCGTGTGGTCTCAAGACTTGATCAATGTACCGACCTGCTGTGACACCATTGCCTCTCCCTGTACCGATGTTCTGGAAGACCACAGGGCCGACCCTGTGCAAGACCAATTCCACCCCACGCCATGATGCTCGGACCACCCCTCGAGTCTCTCTCAACAACACAAGCATCCGAATAACGTTCCCCGCGGCGCCGCCAGACTCTCTCTCTCTCTCTGCCATCTGCTGTTGAGATACAATAACGGCTCTCGTCTGGGAAAAGGACTCTTCTCCACTGCTGGCGGTGCCAATGCTGTTGCTGTGTTGCCCACTGAAGATGG
Organism: Haliotis rufescens; assembly: GCF_023055435.1. Lineage (NCBI taxonomy): Eukaryota > Metazoa > Mollusca > Gastropoda > Lepetellida > Haliotidae > Haliotis > Haliotis rufescens. Next base: position 39,631,324 of record NW_025964334.1, on the reverse strand, counting down.
TCCCGGCGATGACGTGGTGTCAGAATGGGTCCTCGGTGTGGCCTGTGACAGTGGAGGTGTCTGCTCGTCAATCGTTGACGCACTAATGTGTCGCTGGTGTATCCCAATGAATCTTAACGATGAACTTTTGAAACCAGCCGTTAATGATTATTACGATGCCTTAAAAGAAACTCCTATTGGTCGTGACTATTCAAAGTATACGATAGTTAGTAAAGGAATATTGTGACTGCGTGGCTCTCCGGATATTGATCTTATGAATTCTCGTACTCGTAAGCCCCTAGCCTTGTCTACGATAGCTAGTAAACACGGCATCAACACCGTTCATATTGAATTAGGTTTTGTAGACTACTCACAAGAAAAACTTTCTGCGAAGACTAGTAAGGTTCTTCAGACTGTGCGTACTGAACTCGGTGCCATAGATAAAGATAATTTCGAAGAAAGCTCAAAGCTGGCCTCAGACGGACTCGGAGAAATCTGTGATACCTTCTACGATAATTCCACGTTACAGGTACCACCATCCTTTGAGTACAATATAAGGGAATTACGAGGCCTTGACAAGGCAATGCAAACAATGCGGGGAGAACTCATCAATAACATAGCCAAGTTATCTGAACTTGACAAGCATATACCTTATGAGAAAACAAAACTTGAACAGGCAGGCGATGAATTCAGTAGACGTCGCGTTGCAGAAAGATTGCCTAACTTAGAAGACGAAAGATTGGCCCGCCTCGAAGCAGCTTCGAGTAATAGAAAGGCACGTCGTTCACAAATCAGTCGAATTCGAGAAACTATCAGTCAAGTCCTCAACGATGATACAACACTGGCCGATAAAATTAAAACATTGTTCAGAGAACAGGGTATAACCATTGCCAGTATTTTAACCGCATTGGGATTTATTATATCGACTTTTTACTCTCGCGTTAACCGGTGGCAGTGATACACCATCCACATCACCTAGTGATAAAAATGGTGTAAAAGAGTGGATAAAAAAGCATTCACAAACATTAGGACAAGCACTGGGAAAGCTCGCTGGGAAAGCCGCATCTGCAGTTCCCGGTATAATAGGGAGTATAGTTTCCTGGCTCTTGAATTTATTAGCAAAGGCCACACTTGGCTTAGTCAAAACTTGTGGGCACTGATCGTAGCAATTGCAGGGCTGTTGTGCGTATCCGCTAAAGACTATTTATCCAAATCAGTTCATTAAGAACTATTTCTCCAAATCATGAGTAAACCAGCCGCAACTCCACCTACTATAAGCGCTGTTTCTTCATCGATATGTTGTTGAGTTTTAGCGGCAACATGTGGTGGCACTTTTGGTTGTGCGTCAGTAGATGGCTGTTTCGATGACTGTAGCTTGACTATTCCCGTTTCGCCTGTGTTTGTTTGCGTTATTAATTCGGTGGTGTTAATATATGAATTTATACCTGGTTTTTGTTTATCGGTAGCAATAACAATTTTATTATTATAACCTATCACTTGACCGATCTTAAGTTCCATATTACTCGGAGACATGTATAGTCCCGGCGCATAAACGTAGTGTACTTTGGATTGAGCGTACTGTAATACATCTTGATAACGCTTTATAGAAGACTGGTGAATTAATAGCATCCTCCACGTTTGCAACAAACTGTTTTTGCGCATCGAGCGCTGTCCAAGAACCAATTATTCCCGTTCCCAAGAATTGCCCATACATAAGTTCTTATTGATTCATTAACTCTTACAACTCCTGGGCTAGTAAACTTATTTTCTGTTTTATCATACAGAAATTCATTCCAAGCGTTTGCGGTATCGTTTAGTTGCACAAATGTTGTAACCATATAAGCTAAACCACTCTTAAAACTCATAAGATCTCCTCTCCAATCGTCACTCGAAAGTTCCCAGCCATGATTAAGATTATGCAAACTTACAAAAAGATTGTTTTTCTGTAACAACTTAAATGGATCGAATGGTTGATGAGTTTCTTTTAACTAAATCATCATTTTCTTCTTTAACAGTTTTTTAGTCCGCTGTACGGAACACCTAGACCATGGTTAATTCCTTTAATACGCCAATCTTTACTCGTAGAAACATTAAATTCCTGACAAATATGTTGATACGCGAACCTATTGTACGGATTATTTATGGAATTCCACGCTCCCTACTGCGGTAATGGGGCACTAATTTCTTTAAGAAAACGTCTAATCTGATAGTACACGTGAAATGATAAAACAGACTTATTTAGTTCAAATCCGGGAGCATAAAGAGATACACCACATCCTGTTGTGGCACACCATACGGCAAAGATTAACTGGTTCTGCCAAAATTGCATCGGATTTTGGAACCAATCATGCACCATTTTATCACTAGTTGCCGTGACCCTGTATTTTTCAAAGATATCAGGGAATTCAACAAAAAAAGTAGCACCAGAGGCACTTACTAAAATCGACTGATTAGTAATGTAAGTTGATTTCATATTTAAGTTATGATATAGTATCTTTGTATATTTAATATGTATCTTACACTCCCGGGAATAACAAATGGTCAGTCTATTCAACTGCTTCATACTATCGATAACTCGGCTGGTCAACTTGAAGTCGCTCTCTGCGATGTAACGTATTACCCGCAGTAGACCAATATAAGTGCTGCGAGAAGAAATATTCAGATATTTATAAATAGAAAACAACACATTATACCTGATGGGTATTACAGTGTATGCTCACTCAATGATGAAATTTTTAAGCCTTTTGGAGCTAGTCTCACAAAAAATGAGTCAAATGGGATGCTGATTTTAAACACTGGAGAAGAGAGTATAATTCTTGCCCCGATCTTAGCAGAAGCACTTGGACCTAATATTGTAGGAATATTAATACCACCCAACAAAACATTGCAGGGAGTTAAAGTACCCGATTTAGTTCCCTATATAGAATTGTGCATCTATCTTGATCAGATCAGTACAACGGATAATATTCAACTCGAAAGTCCTTCAACTCTGCTGAGAGCTATTTCAGTCAAAGAAGAAAAATACAATGGCGATAGAAGGGAATCCTTTTCAACATTACAATATAAAAAAAATGAAGCAGGGTATTATTTCAGACCTCAAAATTTCTGCATTAGATCAAACATTAACCTGTACATATAGGATATTTGAGTGTGACACTCCATATTATAAATAATGGTTAATTCATCAGGCCCTGGAACGCATAACCTTAGTCAATGTAATACAATTGCGCTTTCTGATCCTGGAGACACAGAGGGATTCGGTAAACCCGGTACCAATGGCAAGTTATACGCTTTACACTTACAATATAATGTATACAGGCGGAAAGAAGTTACATTCACAGGTAATCTAGGAGATTTAAGTGATGTCTACGTTAGTAGACTCAATAAAAACACTTCGTACAATCTTACGATGATAATAAATGGACTATGGTCGAAGCAAAAATCGAGTGGCTACTGAATATCGTCATTACCCCACCATATGTGATGATGGGTAACTAAGATAATAAATAGTGGGGTCGTACTAGGAGCTTATATCCCATCAAAACGAAAAAGTGTGTTAGTCTCTCCCCTGCCAGAAAACCCAGGTCATGTTATTGAGTCGTCCGGCAGTAAAAAATGTTAGTTTAAATTTGGTTACTGAATTCAATGATATTAAACATAACTTGAATGCTATACCTGCTCTTTCTACAATTATTATTGGAGTCTTGTTTGGAGATGTGTAGCAGGGCGTGGAGTCGTCCCACAGATGACATCCTTACCTTGTCAGCTTGCTGACGGGGTTAACCTCTTTGGTCATGTGGACAAGGCGTCCGACCTCTGATCAGAAGGTCCGTGGTTCGAATCCCATCACGGGACTCGGAAATTTTATGGCCGCTACATTGGCGCCCAACGTGGGGCTGAGCACGTTCATATTAAATTTGAGCAAAATAAGCCTCAGTACCCTACTATGCGGCCCGGGACGTGCCTTCTGTTGACGGGGGAGTATGTAGCAGGGCGTGGAGTCGTCCCACACATGACATCCTTACCTTTTCAGCTTGCTGACGGGGTTAACCTCTTTGGTCATGTGGACAAGGCGTCCGACCTCTGATCAGAAGGTCCGTGGTTCGAATCCCATCACGGGACTCGGAAATTGTATGGCCGCTACAGATGCACCAGAAGATGCCTTCGAGATATTACCAGGTCTATCAATTAAATGGCTTAAGATACACGAGCGTCGACGTTGCAGTATTATTTATATGGGAGCATCACCCGTTGCAACCCTTGAGGGGGTCCAAGTTAATAAAAGTAATAGCATTTCTCTTACTAAGATATTTATGCCGCATAATATACATTTAATTAGGTTGATGTATACTCTCAAAACATTGAAGCAAGACCAATTTAAGACTAATATATGATATAATAATATACAATATGGGTTTATATCCGGTGCTCGATGAAGCATCTGAAAAGATGGATACTGTTGATGGATATCGTACTTGACACGGAAGTAGCCGCCGGAGTCCCAGGACTGGCCGGAATAGCGATAAAATTTATTTCTCGTAAGTTGCAAAAGAAAGCATTAAAACATGATAATATTCGGATACTTGCCGAAGCAAAGTTGAACAGCATTGAGGATATTTCAACAGTACTGGCTGATTGTAAGATACCAGAGGAAGAGTCTCGTTTAGTGTTGTCAGAACTAACCAAATACAATACAATGAAGCAGGAGATTCGATCAAATTCTCATAAGACCAAAGGTATTAGCGAAGACGAGAAAAAAAGTTCATAGAACAGGGGAGACAACAAGCACGTCAATTATTCCGTGCCAAAACCAAAGAACTGGTTGGAGATTAAAAATAGATTGTTTTCTGTCGTTGGATCACACCACAATAATTTAGACGAATGATTACATAAGTATATAATAATGGAGAATTACAAGCCAATCAAATGGCGAGAATTACCACAGGGTATATATTATATCACTGATGTCAAGCCAACCAAATACGGTCATCAATTGTTTCTTTCCAATTTCGAAAAAGAGTATATAGTCTGGTATCCTAGTAAAATGAACGAAGAACTTTGTAAAAATGTTGAATATAACTTTGTTCAAAATAATGGTATGCGTATGAGTAAAAATAATAGAGAATATTTTCCTTACAATTTAGTTTAATATCATGACGATGGTTGAATCGCATCATCATTTTTACATAAAAACTTCCATCTGTAGTAGCAGTATAGGTATATAAATCTGGCTCCAGTGGGGTTGCGTCAGACCCATCATTACCTATAATACTGGACAAGGTAATGTTAAATTTTAGAAACTTTGACAAAAAATTACCCAGATATTCAAATGACAACTTTTTATGCAATGTTACTTGGGATGACGTTTCTTTTGCGGTTCAGTATATTTACCGGAGTCGTGGTCAATTGGAATAATTGTTCCATTACACAAGCATTGAGATCCACATTGTCTTACTTACATGTACTTACTTACTTACTTACTTATATTGGAGATTTTACGTGCGCTTTCCGACTGCAAGCGTATGTCGCACACGGTACACATTGTCCATCCAACTACAGAGGTATATCAACTCTAAGTGTAGCTCGGTTGCTTCGTCATGTTCATACAAACAATGGCGGGTGTGGCTTCAAGAAAAAAAAATGAATGGGAGGGTGGAGCGTGACGTCACACGGTAAATCCGTTGAAGGGAATTGACTATTTGACCATTATTGAACGATAGAAAAGCGCCAGTTAGCAAGTTTTCTGTTGTCCCTAATACTTGCATTAGAAGCTCTTAATCCTCCAAAATGTGTCCCCTATCACTGCAGGGAGAACAAACCAGGAGGGGCGCAGCCATGCACTGTTTTATTGTACGATAAACAACGCATTATTATGTTATGCTGTAGCATAATAGTAGCCGTTTTCGCTTCAGGCGAGGTGACGTTATCGCTCGGTGAAGTTTTGCTGAGCTGCCGTTTTAGCTATATCCCACCACGAGTCGTTTATTTCTTATGAGATATCAACATTATGTACAGTCACTTTAAGGATGATGATACTAGCTTTACAACGTCTAAAATGTACAAGCTTTAAAACGATTTACCCGTATTTACATCATGATGACTCCCTCAATAGAATCCTATATCGGCATTTTATGCACAGGTGGGTATTTCCTGCATATTATCATATTCCCCTCACGTCGATTACCTGTATCTTTTCTGAGGATTGTTTTGTATCTTTTCACGTGTTTCCTCTGTATCATTATGGGCATAATAGATATGTAAATCCTCATGATCCTCACTATATCTACACACGGGCATAACCATATGAGGCAACATTACCATAAAAGTTTCTTACAACACCTTTATTTCAAGTCAGAGGCCACAGGCCCATAGAACATAACATTACAGAAATACAATTACTGATAATGTGACTTATACAGTTTCATTGCATTCAATATGAATATTGATAGCTGTACAATAGCAGGTTCATGAGTAGATGACATCAGGCGAACAAAGGATTCCAGTGACGGACTTACCAAGTATTTAGGATCAATTTATCGATATCTTAAATATAGTTTCTTAGTTGTTAAGAATAAATTCAAAAGCAACACACTGACCGTCTTTTTCATGTGGCGCGAGGTGAGCGCTTCCTGTAGTTTACAACGCGCTGCCCTCTGTGAAATGCTTCGAGTGTGGTGACATGCTCCGAGAGGCTATGTGGGGAGGATTTCTCACCACCACAGTACTTATCACCGGTGTCTTCGCTCACTGCCTACAACCAGAGACCATAATCTATTATATGGTCTCTGTTACAATTTAGGGGCACACAATTGCAAAACCTTCATCCCTATACCGCAATGAACTGATCCAGTCAGCAGTAACAAAATAACATACAAAATAATTTGGACTAGTCCACAATTAATTATAGGTGTGCATTTTTCAATGTGTATATGTTACAGGAAATATGAATAATCAGGGAATATGTGTATTCCCTGAAATTTTCAGGGAATATATTTAATGTCTGATTCACTCAGGGAATATACATATCCCTAAATTTTTCAGGTATTATACATATTCCCTGATTGAGCATCATGTTTGTTAGACATATTCCCTGAAATTATTTTTGAGGCTCTTGATAAAACTTGATTAAAAAAAATCGAGAAATAAATTTATTTGACATGACAACAAATACCTTTCACTTAACTTAACAATTAGTCTTAACTGTAATCAAAACATAGGATAGAAATGAGATTAAAATACTCAATATGAATACGACAACCCCTCCTCTCAAGCATCAGTGGATTTCAAGTTTGGCTATATAAGAGCCTCAAAAGTAATTTCAGGGAATATGTCTAAAATACTTGTTGTAAAATCAGGGAATATGTGTAATACCTGAAAATTTTAGGGATTATGTATATTCCCTGAGTGAGTCTTGCTTGACAACGGTATAGGGATCTATACCGAAACGTCGCTTTTCCCCTCTACACAGCATAACACGATGTTCGATATTTCAAGGATTCACTTTGTTTGGTTGTCTCGAAACCCGGATAACTCGAACGTTTTTTTTCAGGTCCCCACGAGCTCGACACAAGGACTATATATCTATATCATGAGGTTTCAGTCAACTAATCTTCACTGTGGTTGTTTTTCTTATATTTGTATTACCATTGGAGTGGGCATCTTCAGGTAAACCTATATGTCTGTTTTAATAAGTAAGTGAGTATTGTTTTACGTCACTTTTAGCAATATGCCAGCAATATCACGGCGGGGGACACCAGAAATGGGCTTCACACATTGTACCCATGTGGGTAATCAAACCCTGAGGGTTAAGGGGTAGCTAGACACTAGTAAACAATCCTTGACGCAATATGCGACTACAAGGCATCGGGAGGTCAAACTGCATATCATTGTTCCCTAATGGCGATCTTCGTTAGATTATTTCCTGGCCGCCGTGATGTAGCTGGAATATTGATGACTTCATGTACTAACCCGGGTCCCAAGGTAGTGTTTATTATGTATTAACAATATTAATTATAGTTAATAATAAATGGATATTTATGATGAACTATATCCTAAGTTTGAGCATGCCCAAAGCGCTGCAATATACCAATGTGTGAAAAGTATGCTCAACCGCAAAAGAAACGCAAGTTGTACATAAAATGCGAACAACATTTAGACCATAAAAGATATGTAGATAGTATTAAGAATTGATAACAGAGAAAACATTTGATAACAAATGGGCGTTGATTGTTTGATGACAACCATCCGTGTTTTTTTAATAATCCTCCCGAAATCAGGGTACCCCAAACAGAAAATTGATAAGTGTCCGTCGTGACGATACATCATTCTTGACATATTCATCACGAAATTAGCAGTTGTAGCGAATGTAGCGAATTTCAGGATGAACTATTTCCAGGGGTGCTGAACTATTTTCTTTTTTGTATGCATAATATACTTAAAAAATATTATGCTTGAAAAGTTATGTGGGTTGTTTTGTTTACAAGCATAGTGCACCAATTTCTTTAATTAGTTGTTGATTGTTTTTATCTTCGGCCCGTTTCAATATGCATGTGAGAAAATTCGGAACTTATGAGAATACATCGAGCACTATTATAGTGTGTCTGTGTGTGTCTAGTACCCACACTTATCTGTGTCTGTGTATGTCTGGAGCACACTCTTACTTGTGCCTAAAAGCGTGGCCAAGAGCGTGGCCAAGAGCGTCCAGCTAGGTACTGATTGTTGTAAGAACTATATTGCCAGCTGGATGGAAGTATATAATCATAGAAAGTACTTGTAATATGTATAAGGAAATATAGAATGTTTTGTCTCGATTCTTGAACCATCAATATGGGAACATGTTACATACACAACACTTCCATAAATATTCATTGATACATGTACAGTGTGACTAATGTGAACTTCTGTGAAGACCTTGTCTCAATCAACTGAAAAAGCGATCTCGGCTTAGTGTCATAAACATAAACCAAAAAAGGACGTGTATTCTAGATGCAGATTCTCGGTTTCAAGGCCCCGCCACCCCACCCCACCCTACCCCACCCCACCCCACCCCACCCCACCCCACATACCCCATAATACTTCCATAAATATTCATTGATACATGTAGAGTGTGACCTCACCCTCACCCCACCTCACCCCCACCCCTCGGGTTTTGTTGAGAATGTAAACACTCTGGGTCGGGTATCGTATTTATACATCCTCAACTTAACCCGAGGGGTGTGGTTTATACTTAACGAATGGCCTTTTCTAGCTCCATTTAGAACTCGTACGGACGATAATAGATAAAACCACACCCTGAGGATGTATGCTTTCACCGCTGCTGTTTTCTATGTACAAAGACGAACTAGTAAATGTTATGAAGAGTGATGGCACTGGTGGTATCTTCATTGATTGTGATATTGATGAAATATTTTTGCTTTTATTTGCAGATGATGTGTCCATACTTGCTGATTCTATTATAAATCTGCAAAACAAAATAACTAGTTTAGAAAGATACTGCTATAAATGGGGACTAACAGTAAACATTCATAAGAGTAAAGTTATGGTATTTAAACATGGAGGGCCTCTATCCCAATATGAAAAATGGTTTATTAATGGTGAACAGCTTGAAGTGGTGTCATACTATAAATATCTTGGTATTCTGATTTCATGTAGGAATATGTTTACTCAAGCATGAGTGACTTAAGTTAAACAGGCAAACAAGGCTCCAGTGCCAATTAAAAGAATGATGGTACAATATCCAGACGTAAACGTTGATACATACTATAAAATCTTTGATTGTAAAATGTTACCCATTTTGCTATATGGTGCGGAAATATGGTGTACAGAAGTAAGAAAAAGCATTGGAATTATACAAACTAAATTTTGTAAATATGCTTTGACAATAGGATACAAATCTTCAAATGCTGCTGTATTAGGTGAACTTGGAAGAACGAGAATGTATGAACATGGTGTTGTGAAAATAATTAAGTACTGGATTAAACTATTAAGAATGCCTCTGGGTAAATATCCAAAACATTGCTATTTCATGCTGTGTAAATATGATGAATTAGGTTAAAAAAATTGGGTTTCATTTGTAAGATATACATTGTTTAGTTATGGTTTCGGTTATGTATGGTTGATGCAAGATGTCGGAGATGTTTTTATTTATACATTTAAGGAAAGAACAAGAGATTTGTTTATGCAAGTATGGTCAGATTGTATATCTAATTCACCAAGGCTAGATTTATATTGCACTTACAAATCCTTACTACAACCTGAAAAATATCGATTAAGACTGTAAATTTAAGAAGATCTTTAACAAAATTTAGATGTTGTTTAAATGATTTTAAAATACATAAATATAGAATGTCTAGTGACCATGACTTTGCTGACAGTCTATGCACTTTCTGTAAAGAAGACTTAGATGATGAATACCATGCACTATTTATATGTCCAGCTTATACTAACTTAAGGATAAGGTATTTGCCCTCGTATTATTATCAATATCCTACCATGCACAAGTTTGTATTGTTACTCACAACAAATGACGACAACATTTTATTTCAGCTAGCTCTTTATTTAGATAAAATGTTTAAACTTAGAAATTCCAAAGCCAATATTAACTGAAGCGCTCTGTCACAATATGTCAAATATTATCCAACCATCTGTACAATTGGCCTCATGGCCAGACTATACGAAATAAATTCTGTTCTATTCTGCCCGACACAAACACAATCTCTCCTTGTACCATCTGCTGCACAGTGTGTTTGGGTCGATCAAGTCAATCAGTATGTAAGGAATTGCTGTATGTGTTCGAGATCAAATTTCCATAATGTTATAGATTATGTTGAAAACATAATTTCTCAATTACAGCTCATATGTACATTAAGGAAGGTTTAGGAAATTGGATTTGACAAAGATTGAACTGCCCGTGTGAAGGGCATGTTGTCTGATCACAATTGGTTGTATATTGGAGTCGTTTAAATCATTACCTGCCATGTAGATACGTAATAGTATATCTTATCCGATTAACACGTGCTGGATATTGGCAGAGAAGAATGACTTTCGTCGAATGAAATCTGATACGTTAATGAAAACGTAGAAAGCTCGGTTCTTTGCAAGCTGTTCGAAACCGTTTGCATTTCGAGAGGTCTTTTACTCCAACCTTTAACTTGCACCGATTAACTTGAACTATGGCGTCCCTGCTAATATACACTGACGGATTCTACAACACATTCAGATGAGTTGATATGAATAAAAGAAACGAACATTGTTTCCTTCAGTTAATGCATCTTGTGATCAAACATTCAACCAGTTACCGAGATTTGCTTACTCATCTTTGCCTCAACAGAGTCCACAATATTCATCAATCCAGTCATCATCTAGTAGCGTATCTAGAGGAGGGGTTCTGGGGGTCACCACTCCCCCTCCCTCTTTAAGTGTAAAAACTCCTACCACGATATATAAAAATGTTGATTTTTCTGTTAAAATAAAATCAATAATTGTTCACATATTGTTTTTGTGATTCTTGGGATAGGCGTTCGGGCAGCCCCCCAACACACATACACACACACTGAAGGTTGAAGCTACAAATGGCCAATGTAGACCCCGACGCTCCCCCCAAATTAATAGCAAAATTGTATTGGTCTGCATGGATTGGGATTCATTTGTGTGGAAAGAATGAGGTACTGCGGAAAGATGGTGAAAATTCGCAAAAGCACAACCACATGAGAGCCTGGTGCCGAAACACACCAACATGACGTTCACGTGCACCATCACTTGTTGGGCTATAAACGTTCGCTTTCGTTTGCATGCAATCACAATCTTACAGCAAATGAACAGCGAAAACATGCCACGACTGACGGAAGGCCAACTGCAAACAGCTGTGGACAGGTTTTTTTCCAAGTAGCACCAAGCACCATTCCAAGACTGTAGAACTGTTTTCAGACACACAGGACAACACGTGACTTTTCCAGATCCGTTTGACCACGTATCACTACTAGAGCACAGGACAGGTTCATACAGCGACGTCACTTACGTGAAAGAACCACCATGTCCACCTCTGCAACTACAACAGAACCAGGACTGCGTAGGATATCAGCCAGATATGCAGGCAGGGTGGGTGAATATTACCCAGGCCACATTCAAGATCTGATTGCTTCCATGAGACGACGATGGCAGTCAGTTTTGGCTTCTAATGGTGGCCATACGAGATCTTGAGAACAGATGACCTTCACTTTGAAAATCTACTGTGCCATGTGTGCCATATGGAACCTCAGTAATTTAAAATTAATAACTTCAGCTCCTTCCTAGGAAGACACCCTATGAATATTCATGAGCCTAGTGTTATGCTAACAGACAAGCATGACGTCACAATGAGAACGGAGTCATTATGCATGAATGTTAAGAATGTGAAGAATGCGACTTTTGTTAAAATGTCTTAGCCTAGGAATTCTTTAGGAATGCCATTTAAGCTATTTGGAATGTCGTCCGGATAGATTCCGTTCGATACATACTAGAATCATCATCAAGTGGAATATCACCCACCGTGAAATTCAAAATGGCTACCATAGGTGTTCATAGAAAAACTTGAAACATCTTATTTCTTTATAATTTCATTATTTTTGGGTTTTTAAGCATTGTTGCTATTATCCCACTCATCAACTACATTGACATAATCTGCCACCTTATCTCAATAAGCAATTTTCGTCAAAATTGGTTTTTGGGGGGTGGGTTAACATTGTATACAATATCTCAGCCCCTATTTAATATATTTTCATTTTGTTTTCTGTATTGGATAGCAGAATGGTTAAACCAGATTGTGACATGCAGTTATTGTGGTTTTATTGCCAAAAATCAATGGAATTAGTGTTTTACATACTCAAACGATTTGAAAAAAAAAGAAAAAAGATGAAGATTTTTATCAATTATTTCACTGAGAATTAGAATAACAGTTAAATGAAACAAAGTGTTTGCCAAATTCATATAACCGAACATATGACCTGTAATCGAAGGCATAACTTGTATATTTTAATGACTTAAAAAATGTTTTTCACCCCTGGCCAACTGACTATTTGTGTCAATACCAGTGCAAAGACTATCGAAATGATCACTCCAAAACTCCCCTTTGGGTAACAGAGAAAGAAAACATGTTGTCAAAATGTTGAATTAGAACGAGTGTTTACATGAATAAAATACTCTTCTTATCACTGTCTGATTGTTTTGTGATTATTGCTTATCATCCAAGAATATGGCAATTGTGAAAAGTACAGCCTATACTGAAATCTAAATGAAAAGACCTGCAGGGACTCTCCACTCTCTCTGACAGAGGACGTGAACATATCACTTCTCATACGACAGCATCCTTTCCTATACTAACAACAATGGAACGGAACTATACATTCCGGATCCCGAGAAATTTATCCAGTATTTTGAAAATAGAACGAGATAGACATTCCAAACTGTACTAAAGAAAGGTCGTCTAAATCAAATATGATACCCATCGTAGCGAAACAGAGAGCTGGTACTCCGAACATAGAAGTGACATCACACAATCGAGACATAGTGGAAAGAAGCGAAGCTGCACATGAGAGGAATTTGGCCATGAAACGTAATGCTGGAGCAAGATTGTTAAATCTAAGAAAATTCGATTAGTTAACAATATTAAAGCTATCCAGTCCACAAACATATCAGCAGTTGGTACACGGGACATTTTTGTTGATCCATAATGTCTGTACTGACTCAGAAGACTAAAGGAAGCGTAACCATTTAGACCTATTCGAGATGCCACCTTATTTCAAATGCCCATTGTATTCAATAAACTGTGTTTTTGTCATGTATTGAAGTATAAACTATTTAATCTGCTTACACATACTCATATTTTCTAATGACGACGGACTATAAAACATTGAAAACACATTTATTCAAACCATTTTCAGCGGAAGAAGCTGTGAGGGGAAGACGCCTTAAGATGGACATGGGTAAAAGTCCAGCTATCTGTCCAGGGATATATTTGGAACTACTGTACGCCCATAACTAAGACAAGCAAATGAAAATGTAGACAGAATAGAAATAACATGAAGAAGACCAAACAAAGAAAATCAACCCGAGGACCACCTACATTCAAAGTAAAATCTACGATACAATCTTTCCTTCAGAGGATCAAGGATCAGATGAAAAGCACTTGTAAGGCATCAGAGAGTAGGAGGAACCATGCTCTGCATGTAGAAATTAATGTTGAGATGCCATGCCATGCTCAAACATAAGACAACTGTTCATCTGCCACTACCACAACCAGCACCACCCTAAATAGCAGACACGTCATACTGAGACCCAGTGTTACAGTAGTCACCATGGAGTCAACATCTTGTCCAGAATGGAGGAAACACTTTTCCAGATATGATAATATGATGAGACACAGAAGACAGATGCATCAGGCCCTTCACCCTCCTTCTCCTCCTCACACCCTCCTACTACTCCCCCTCCCCCTCTCTTCAACAGATACATAATACTGCTCTACCATTCAATGTTTCTATTCCTTCTAATGCGGTCTTGGTTGGGCCAAGTGGTTGTGGAAAGACTGTTTGTTTATCAGATACAGCACAGACGACTCATCAAACCAGTACCTAACAACATCATATGGTGTTACACTGTGTGACAACTTCTTTATGATACTATTAATAAAACTATACCATATCTGACATTTATCAAAGGCATTCCTTCCAATCTACAGGGTGAGCATTTTTTTTATACCTGGAACAACAACATGAGTGTTTTAGATGACTTGCTTTCTGCATATATCAACTGTTTACACATACCACCCATCACAAAAATGTGATTAATGTTCCGTTGTTGCAAAACCTAATTCCTAGAGGTTAAGAGTCACTTGACATTGCTCTGATTTCATGTCCGTATATAACGAAGCAGTGCCAACACCCTTATGGATTCTAACTGTAGACCTAAGACCTTAGAGTAGTGGAAAGGGACGACTACAACCTAATATTTTAACAATGAATTTGGACGAAAGCAAACAAACCCGTCAACACAACGCGATTTGACCCCTAACAACAGTGCTGTAAAAGCGCTGATTCAACCAAGTAGCACTCAGATGTACGGAAACTCTCACCAACATCACACCACTACATCAGCACGTGAGGCAAACGTCAACAGTAATAATTGTGATGACATAGCGAGTGACTCTTCTGACGACGACACAAGTCACCAATTCATGGCTACTGCTTGTACCGATTGAGGGGTCTTGATAGGCAACAGCATCACATCAGGACGTGGTGCCCCGAGAACAAATTGAAGTCGTTAAGAAAACGTGCCAGGTATCGGCATTGCCTAAAAGTCGGGCCGGGCCGGGCCAAGACGGGCCAAAGTGTTATTGGCTAATTACTTCATTATCGGCGATCATACCTACATATTACTGATGCAACATACACACATGACATTAATGAACAATCACCAACCAAAAACGTGAAACATAATTAGGTATTTCGGAGTAAATCGCTTGAAATCCAGAAAGTGGAGCTGTGTGTAAGCGTCGCTGATCTAGGTAACATGTAAAAGAGCAATCGTTAAACGAAATAAGATTTGAAACGTATCAAATACTTTTAGCTATCGCGATACAAATTTCCATCTGTCGGCATAGCGTTTATATTTATAGGATAGGACTATTTCTATGTAAATACCACTTAATAATGTCACTGTTCATCGTGTATAAAGCAGACACGTTGGTTAAAGTAGACCTCTTCTCCCCATACTCTCAACAGGCTCACAAGTGTTCGGTCCGACTTGGCCCGGGCTGTCAAAATCAACTTAAACCTCACAGATGTAACATGAAATGGATTCACACCTATAGATTAGTATTATATCTACCTAAATATCTCTTTATAGTGTCTCAGATCGCGGTTTTAAAAGAAAACAAGGTGCTCAAAGTGAAGCCCTTTTCCCTCTACATAGTCTCTATCAGAAGTGTTTGGCTTGTGCTCGGTCCGACTTGTCCCGGGCTGTCAAAATCAATTATACACACAGATGTATCATCAAATGTGTTAATATCTGTAGCTTAGTATAGTATCTACCTATAAAACACTTTATAATGTCACAGTACATCGTATTTAAAGAAAACAAGGTGCTCAAAGTAAAGCCCTTTCCCCTCTACATTCTCGACATACTCTCTATCAAAAGTGTTTGGCTTGTGGTGGGTCCGACTTGGTCCGGGCTGTCAAAATCAAGTCTAAACACACAGATGTATCATCAATGTAGAGGGAAAAGGGCATCACTTTGAGCACCAAGTTTTCTTTACATACCGCGATCTGAGACACTATAAAGTGGTATATAGGTAGATATTATATTATTTTCTCTTGGAACATCTATAAGATGTACAGCTACATGTATTTACCAAAAGGAAGAATCTACGTTTTTACTTCATTAAATAAACATTCACTCATTGAACATCTCCAACAGTTTTGTCCATGTTGAGATCCACTGAAATGGTTAGTTCACTTGTTACATTTATATAGAACAGAACGATATTTGTGATTAAATATGATTGTGGATACATTTACCTTGGCTATATTTTAAAATTCAACAATAGCTTGCGTGTGGTTTGTTTGGAAGCATAAAATCAACTATTGTAAAAACCATTTGTGTGTGTTAATATATATGTTTTTTAAAGGAAGTGGAGTTTGAATAAATAATTATTTGTGTGTTCACAAACCCCTATCATGTAATTATATTTTCCTGAATAACATGTTGTTTGCATTTAAAATAAATGTCCCTGTTCACCTATGTCGAAAGTCAATAAGCTTAATAAAACTGAGCAACAGACTGTGTATTATAGATCCATAGAAATACGATTGCATAGACGATCAATTCAGAATACAACAGATGAGATAAGATTACATGCATCCAATCAACCAAGTCAGCGAGCCTGACAACCAACCCGATCCCGTTATTCGCCTCTAACGACAACCATAGTCACCTTTTAATACAAGCATTGGTTGCTGAAGATCTGTTCTAACCCTGATCTTCACAGGTCCAAATCTATATGTATTTTTATAGTGAGGCGGTCGTGTTAGGAGAATAGGTTCGAGAGTTCGGTACACACATTCTGGCATGCTTTTGATGGTACACAAAACGTAAGCTTTACCTCGAACATGCTAGTTCCGGTCACAAAATATATGCTTTATCTTTTACTGATTTTGTACTAATAACATTACAACGTTTCTCAAAGTTACAGACTCCAAGGATTCATTAAAGTGCATTTTAAGCACCTAAAATTGACAACTAACACCCTGATCGCAAAACTCCTAACGATTTTTACTAAAAATAGATACGAAAACTTTTGCTGAACCCGAGATTTGAATGACTGATAAATCCGTACTTTCTTGTGTTCTCATACATAAAACAGCAGTGTAAACATGATCTAACATGGCTTAATGTGGAATGTGTCTAGGATTGTAAACTGTCCATATTATTCCAACTTGTATGCATACACATGTGTCATGTCTTTATTTGGTTTTGTGTCTCTACGCGCAAACATATGTGGCAAGATACACCTTCCAGGATAGTGGACGATGTGGACACTGACGAACATTTCTACATGTCCAAACATTCCCAATCAGACAGAATCATATGCTTTCTGAAAGTCAATCCAGCACATCGTTGTTGTCATTGTCGTTTTTGTCGTCTACGTCATCATTATCCTTCAAGGATAGTGGACGGTATGGACACTGGAATATTTCGAATATTTGGAAATGTGTGTATTTTAATTAATATAAACACTATTTTAAGCGTCAGGAAACGGGATTTTTCTTGTCATGAATGGCGAGTATAACAACTTGGGAAGCTAGCTTGACATTTCGTTAGTACGGTCCTTATACTGTCTTTGCCTTGTTTCTCCTGAAGCTCATTGGTTTCAAAAGAAACAGATAAATCGGTCATACAATGCTTTCATTGGATTTATCAAAAAGGACCATATCAGGTTTGTTCGCTTGGATACGTCTGACTCTGTATGTGGGCGTATTCCAAAGAATTTTATATGTAATTATCATTTCCCACGACGCCCTCTGCATATTCTGGGTCGTACCATTGATGGTCTCGGAGTCAAAACCACACATTACGGTAACAAGAGGATCGAACCATGCCAAAGATACTGTGTTTGTGTCAAGCTGGACATCAACTTTGACACAAAATCACACATTGACGTTTTCGAGTGGCAAGTGACTGGTTCTGGGTCGATTTGATATGGCACTTCGCTTGATTGACACTCATTTCTGTACCGTCCAGCACCATCAACAAAATAAACATTAACATTGATATTCAGTACTGCATCAATGGGTGGTTTAGGAAAATCCATTGAATGACTTGTTTTCAGTCTTGACATGCTTCTCAAGAGGATCTTCAGATAAATAAATATGTGCAATAGTGCACGATTAAATTCAATCATGAAAGACCTCCTTGTTAATCACAACATAGACGTTAAAATATGGTGATCATCCTCATCATAAACAACTATCATCATCATTATCATTAGAATGTTTATGTTCCCGTCACAGTACATCGTATTTAAAGAAAACAAGGTATAGATATAAACACATTTGATGATACATCCGTGAGTTTAAAGTTGATTTTGACAGCCCGGGCCAAGTCGGAACCAACACAAGCCAAACGCTTTTGATAGAGACTATGTTGAGAATGTAGAGGGAAAAGGGCTTCACTTTGAGCCCCTTGTTTTCTTTAAATACGATGTACCGTGACATTATAAAGTGGTATATACGTAGATGTAATATTAATCTATAGATGTAAACACATTTGAAGATAGATTTTTGTGTTTGTAGAAGATTTTGACAGCCCGGACCAAGTCGGACCTAACACAAGCCAAACACTTCTGATAGAGACTATGTCTAGGATGTAGAGGGAAAAGGGCTTCACTTTGAGCCCCTTGTTTTCTTTAAAGACGATGTACTGATACATTAAAAAGTGGTATATAGGTAGATATAACACTAATCTATAGATGTAAACACATTTGAATATACATCTGTGTGTTTAAAGTACATTTTGACAGCCCGGACCAAGTCGGACCTAACACAAGCCAAACACTTCTGATAGAGAGTATGTTGAGAATGTAGAGGGAAAAGGGCTTCACTTTGAGCCCCTTGTTTTCTTTAAATACGATGTACCGTGACATTATAAAGTGGTATATAGGTAGATTTAATATTAATCTATAGATGTAAACACATTTGAAGATAGATTTTTGTGTTTATAGAAGATTTTGACAGCCCGGACCAAGTCGGACCTAACACAAGCCAAACACTTCTGATAGAGTCTATGTCTAGGATGTAGAGGGAAAAGGACTTCACTTTGAGCACCTTGTTTTCTTTAAATACGATGTACTGAGACATTATAAAGTGGTATATAGGTAGATATAATACTAAGCTACAGATGTAAACACATTTGATGATACATCTATGTGTTTAAAGTTGATTTTGACAGCCCGGGCCAAGTCGGACCCAACACAAGCCAAACACTTTTGATAGAGACTATGTTGAGAATGTAGAGGGAAAAGGGCTTCACTTTGAGAACCATGTGTTCTTTAAATACAGCGAACTGAGACACTATAAAGTGGTATAAAGGTAGGTATAATGCTAGTCTATAGATTTAAAGACATTTGATGATACATTTGTGTGTTTAAATTGCATTTTGACAGCCCGGGCCAAGTCGGACCCAACACAAGCCAAACACTTCTGATAGAGACTATGTTGAGAATGAAGAGGGAAAAGGGCTTCACTTTGAGAACCATGTGTTCTTTAACTACTGAAATATGAGACAATAAAGTGGTATATAATTAGATATAATACTAATATTTAGATTTAAAGAATGTTAGGAACTTTAGAAGTGCTTGGACAGTTATTAACACGTGTCGTGTCAGTCCTTTGACATTCGCGAATATCCACTTCCAGAAAACATCATGTGTTGGTTTAACACGAATTAGTAAAGGTTAATTAGGGATGCCCAACACGTTAATTAATGAAAGAAGAGTAGTCAAAACACTGTCGTTTCCTGCCCAGGACATCACACCCCTACACGCCAAGGTCGGTGAGAAGCATTCTAATCAAAGAATACACACAGTCAAGACACTGACTTTTCTACGAGACTCACGGTATGTAGTCAAAATCATCAGTTTATTACATTGTTGAAGGTGCATTTTTATTCAAACTCAATTAAATAAGCAAAACTATACGTTTGTGGACATTTGAGATCTGCCTAGATATGCGCGTTTCGTTTTATTATTCTGCAATCCATTTTTAGTATTACCCGCTGGCCCGGCCCGGCCCGGCCCGGCCCGGCCCGACTTTTCTTGGCCCGACTTTTAGGCAATTCCCCCAGGTATCACGAGGACAGCGACGACGATAATGAAGACGTATCTATTCAGAAAGGAGGCAGAGACCAAACTGCACATAACCCGACTCGAAATGAATGGCAAGAAGTCGGCATGCAACGTATGTGGGCTCCTGTGTATGATATTTATCGAGAGGACATGAAACTTAAACGGAAAAAGTATCGAGAGCAAGGAAAGTAACAGGCGTGGACAGACAGGAAACTGGACAAAAACATGGGAAGATATGTTTGTCATTACACTGAAATCTTTTTCTCAGAGGCCCCATTGTTTCGTTTTATACTAGATAGATTGAGATTGGATCCTACCACAGATCAAACAGTGATGAAAGACTAGATTCAAGTTCTCATGAAGCCAGTCATGAAAGAGACTCTAACCCATGTCGATATGACAGAGGAAGAAAGTGACTCTGAATCTGATAATGCTGATGAAGAAACGAGTGACCACGACTACCAATAGCAGAAAACATTGCTTTAATTGATGGACATTGTTAGTTGTGACTAAGTTGGTGACAGATCAGCACCACAAAAATACCACAAACATTATGCTAATGGTCTCTTTAACATAAGCAAAATATTGAAGTAAAGATGGCGACTTCCAAACACCAAGTCTATAGAAACCTAAAAAACGTCGTCTCATCAAGAAGAAACCTAAACTAATAGGCCGTGGGCTAGGTATGACCCACGAGCACCCCGCCCCCCATCCAAACCCCACTTAATTTTTTTAAAGCCCATAAACATACTAAACATGATTTTGAATGTTAACAAGAAAAAAGTTGGGACGAACTTGTTGTTACAGCCTTTCAAAGAATGGTACCCCATATCGCGTTTTCGACCGGTTTTGCCGTATATCACTTGGGGGTATGATTACGTTTTGGGTTGTCATCTCACTAGTGATCCACTGATCTTCAAGTGTGATATACCACTGGAATCCATATATAAATACCTCTCTAATGAGGTATCAATAATTGGTATTGAGTGAATATGGACCAACCCATGGCAAATCGAACGGAATATATCCCGACAAAACCAAATTCTTCTCGCAGAAACCTTTAATCCGGTATATGTTCTACGTACGTGTGCCTGATTCCACTATAATCTTCTAACACATGTTCCAGTACATCTCTTGAAGTACTTACTTAACATGTGATGTTACCAGGTGAAAATCTTTTGCACAATTTGG
Organism: Haliotis rufescens; assembly: GCF_023055435.1. Taxonomy (NCBI): domain Eukaryota; kingdom Metazoa; phylum Mollusca; class Gastropoda; order Lepetellida; family Haliotidae; genus Haliotis; species Haliotis rufescens. The sequence goes on along the minus strand of NW_025964334.1, from coordinate 39,609,783 downwards.
AACAAATTTACTCTTATAATATCAGAGTAGGATACCTAATATTGCATTCTCGGCTTAGCTACATCGGAACAACGCTTGGATGTATGCTCAGGATTTGGCTTGTCATCTTGTGTGTTATTCACCGACCTTGATGTGTTATATGCCATAGGAAACCATATATAAACACCATAATTTGATGTAGGCTGATTATTGATCTACTTTTGGACAATCATATAGAATACTTCTTGACAGCTCTGATATCACTCACTTTTGTATGCATATAAGAGGTTCACATCATAATGCTCGAGTCGATTTCAGAACTTTGAATGAAATGGACCTATGTGAAACATATTTAAGATGGCAACCATAAAGCTGTGCAAAAAAACTGATCGTAATGTAAATGTTATTTATTTCAGCAAATATACAAATCAATTTCTTGGACGCAGGCTTGATATTTTGCCAAATTTTGCCATTTCAAGTTGAATTTCAGATTCTTTAGTACAGCTACTAGTTAAGGTGAATTAGCAGGGGGCACCACCGAAGGTAAAAGACGAATTTACTTACTAACATTTAATCCATACATAACTTAGCTACTTAAGTTTCCAATTTACAGAAAACGTCCAAATGCGAATCGTCCAAATCGTATATGAATGGCTTGAAATGAATTGGGACCGTGCATTCACAGAAATAAATTATATTCCAATTACATACTTAAGATTCTCTTACAGAATACCCAAGTTAAAATATATGGAAATGTCCCACCTTGTAACAATGTCATCACCATGATTATGTGTCTTTTGAGGTTGAACTGTTGTGACTGAGACCAACATCTTATACAACCGGGAACAACTCGAAGACAGCTTTGACATCTCAACCTAAACGGAAACGTATCCCCAGTGATCCAGAGCCAGTGTGCATCATACATGTACCTGGCTTGAAGTATAGCCCACTACAATGTCTGAGCAAAGCCAAAGATCCTGATGAGAAGATGGAAAAGCTGAAGGAGCGATCAAGCCTAGAAGGATGGCAGAACCTTCAGAAACGCCAAATCAAATGGAAGTGTCATGTACAAGCCTGACGGCAGTTCTGGAAGAAACCCATGGCTATCACAGAGAATATTATCAGTGTTTTACAATGAACCTTGACAGTTTGTAACAACCTGAAATTGAATCTTAGGAACTAGCTGGCCGCCCAATTCGGCGTTCATCCTATGAGCCCATCATCTTCCAACCTGACTGCATAGCCGAGAATGCAATATTAGGTATCCTACTCTGATATTATAAGAGTAAATTTGTTCCAAATTGTGCAAAAGATTTTCACCTGGTAACATCACATGTTAAGTAAGTACTTCAAGAGATGTACTGGAACATGTGTTAGAAGATTATAGTGGAATCAGGCACACGTACGTAGAACATATACCGGATTAAAGGTTTCTGCGAGAAGAATTTGGTTTTGTCGGGATATATTCCGTTCGATTTGCCATGGGTTGGTCCATATTCACTCAATACCAATTATTGATACCTCATTAGAGAGGTATTTATATATGGATTCCAGTGGTATATCACACTTGAAGATCAGTGGATCACTAGTGAGATGACAACCCAAAACGTAATCATACCCCCAAGTGATATACGGCAAAACCGGTCGAAAACGCGATATGGGGTACCATTCTTTGAAAGGCTGTAACAACAAGTTCGTCCCAACTTTTTTCTTGTTAACATTCAAAATCATGTTTAGTATGTTTATGGGCTTTAAAAAAATTAAGTGGGGTTTGGATGTGTGTGTGTGTGTGTGTGTGTGGGGGGGGGGGGGGGGGGGGGGGGGTTCGTGGGTCATACCTAGCCCACGGCCTATAAGAAATGACTGTATGTGTAGATTCAAGCCAACCTCGGTCCGTCTGGGCTCAAGACACTGTTCTCTCGAACGTTTATGACAACATATGTCATCAACCAGCTTTAAGACATATCAGTTTTAAAACTTGTGCTTTGAATCAAAACGACTTTTGGAAATGTTTGTCAACTACTCGAACAACTTAAGTTTTTATTGCAAACAAACTATTTTAATGGTAATCCTTCATGAAAAGTATGAAAAAATAGAAGCGTTCTTTCTGGACATTTAGACCCTTTATTTTCTTGAACTCAGCATTGCAGAATACATTGACAATTTGACATTATGATTAGTATGCATTTTCAAATCATCGTAGTATCGACTCGATCCGTGTCTTGGCTGACAGTGACAGTCTTCCGCAATTTATGAATTTACTTAGTGTCTGTTTCACACATCTTTAATCACCTTTCATTGATCGGCCAGTTGATCAATGGTGACTAAAATATGTAACCGCCATTACAACTTTACGCCATTACGAAATCTCTCCCGTCACGTTCTCGTGTCGGCCATTTTGACGTCATGTACTTGATGTAAATGTATTACGAAGCGCTGTCATAGAGATTGACTAACTGAGGTAGTTCTTAACAGAACTTTCTCATCTAATGAGGATATTATTTGAGTAAATTTGTTTACAGAAACTACAAAAGTTGTCCCTGTTGAGCATGTTGACCATACACACCTTCATGTCACCTCTCGTTTTGAAGAACTATCATATTCCACGACACAGCTGGTTGTTGTATGGCTGTCAGTGTAAACATGAAGTCACACGTAGTAAATATAATGGTGTATAGATCAAGGTCTACCTCCTTTGCGGTAAAAATAGTGATATAAAATAAGAAGAATTGACCCTCACTTTGTGTGAGTTCATTTGAGTATGAACCGTCATAGAGAGAGGGTCAAACATTGTATGAGCGTCATTTATAGAGATGAAATACAAAAGTCCAAAGATGAGCTGTATAATTTACTCAACCGGTTTCACGAATGTGATTTTCAAAGGTACAGTTATACCGTCACGCTGTTTTGACGGCACAGTGCACTCTAACATAGTATGACGTCATAGTGCAATTTAACTTTGTGACGCATAAGACGCATAGCTATGATGAGGGGAGCACCTTTGGAATACAGGGCACCGTTCCAAAAAGAGATCTTAGCGTTACGACTATCGTAAGCCAGTGTTAAAGTATGGGACTTACGATCACCTTAGCGCTAAGATGGCTTTGTGGAACGTAGTACCACAACTTCTCGTGAGGACGATCTCTGCTGTAGGTCACATGACTCATAGACAAGCAACCAGTTTTTTGTGCGAATCCGTCGGACGCGAACTTGCGACTTTCGGATTGTTAGCCCGACAGCTAACCGACTGAGCTACGTCCACCCTGTAAAACAGTGCAAATGTACCGTCATGCCTAAGACGTTACGGAACTGAACGGAAAGGGTCGAATAGGTGACGGACACTTACGAAGGTTACGGGTAGGCATGGTGTCTCGTGACTTTAGTCTACGGACACTTACGAATGATCCCGATGCCATTTGACACACTCGTCCCATTCCGTAATCTACAAGATACCGAGTGGTGAGGAATGAGCCCATATGCCGCGAACTGAAAACGGCGCCAGGCATCAGACGTCAGACGTCGACCTCGCGAGTACGCATGAATGATATGGTATTTAATAATTCGTCAGATGATTTTTGTGACAGAAATGATGTAGGGAACATTGTATGGGTGATGTGGATAATAGTAAGGAACGAGGGAGGCATGGCTAGTGACGACACAACGTTGAGTTCGCTTTTGAATCAGAACTCAAAAAATGGCTTCTGTGAATGTTCAAGGACAGTTTCCAGTAGCCAAAATATTCAAGAACACAACCATTTCATCCTTTTAACGCCACGTTTTTGTGTGAAGAATATTGGTAGCCGCTATAGAATCTATAGCCTTATGGCCACTGAACGGGTACCTAACCCTAATGATCGTAAAGGGATGATTGATCGTAAAGGGGATCCAAGGGCTAAGGATAGAGTTCGGGGTAATCTAATAGCCACTAAACGGGTACCTAACCTTAATGATCGTAAAGGGGTGCTTGATCGTAAATGGGATCTAAGGGTTAAGGATAGAGTTCGGGGTAACCTACCCTAACACTGGCGACATTTGGATGTGTTCAGCGCCAATATAATATCCATAATAAACTGCAATCTTGTGCATAATATTGAAAAATAAAGGACCGAAAAATAACTCTCAACACCGATGGGCGTATTCAATCACATTGCGTGTAGAGATGATAGATCACTGGGAGGAGCTTATGCACACTCGATGACCCCTGACGTCACAGGGCATTGTTTCGCCGGTGTGACTGGCAACAAAATACTACAAATTACGTCATAGGGTATTGTCACTTGTTTGAAAAGTTTGTGGTACTGTATTCTTAAAGGTAGGCCATAATTCAATTATTTGAGGCCATTTAATTTTGGTTTGAAAGTATTAATAAAATAACTTTCTTTTATCTTTCTCAGTGCATCATTTTCCCATTTGCAAAACGGGAATATCACAAAATTTGGTGTTTTATTCCCGGCACATTGATCAATGTGTTGACTGAGTGTGATACACTGGCAAGAGGGGTCCCTTATTTGTTGTCGGTGGACCCGCACTCTCGCTCTAAGGGTATCCCCTGTCTGTCCAATGTATTCGGCTTTGCATCCAGCACATTGTATGAAATAAATCAAGTTTTTCAAAGCACATTTCATATTTTCAAGGACATAGAAAGTGTATCCGTCTTTGAATGTAAAAGAACAACATTGTAAAACATGAGGGCAAGTACCACAATTTGGCCTGTTACACTGTTGTACTGTTTTACATTTTTGTTTTCCTTTTGAGAAAGAAGTCCCAGTAAAAATCTGTTTCAGATTTTGGCTCTGTCTTTTACTTTTAATAAGTTTATTTAGTGACATTTTTTGTTTTAGTTCTTTACACTTATTTAAAGAATACAGTGTCTCCTGAACATTTCAAAATATTTCCGGGTTTTGGGGATTAAGGTTAACTTGTAACAAAAGGGAGAACACTCTCTTTAGGTATATTTTTAGGTATAAAAAGATCACAACGGTTTTGTGATTTAGACTTGTTTATTGCGTCTTCCACTATTTTTCTAGGGTAGTGTCTTTCTAATAGTGACTCCCTCAGTTCATAGTCTACATTGTGCACGATCTGAATTAGATACTATCGCGCAGATTCTACGTGCTAATGAGTAAGGGACACTGTTTTAGTATGACGAGGGTGACAGAAATTGTAATTGAGGTATTGTTTGGAATCGGTTGGTTTGTAACATACATCTGTTTCAATGTTATTGTAGAAATTGTAACCATTACATCTATAAACGATAGATGTTTATCGCTCATCTTTCAAATAAAAGGTTAAACTTGGATTGAGTGTCTGTAAAATATATATCAAACACTGTAGATTCCACAGAACAAAACAATCGTCTAAAAATCTTTTCCATTTGTCTTGAAATCACTGTCCAAATTCAATGCCGAATTTTTCATCAATTTTCGAGTACAGTTTTTCCTCCAAATAACCAAGTCCAAGAGTTGCATAAGTAGGGTCCATTTTTGTCCTTCGTCGGGCAGTTAATGGAAGACCTCGGGCTTCTGCAATTGATAATGCCCTGAAAAATAGCGTTACCCTTATAATATAATAAAATAATTTGATAATAAAGTCCACGTTAGCCAAGATCTAAACACAATTTTATTTAGTACGTGTGACTTCATGTTTACACTGACAGCCATACAACAATCAGCTATATCGCGGAGTAAAATAGTTCCTCCAAAAGGGAGGTGACATGAGCGTATGGATGCGCAACTTGCTCTTCAGAAACATCTTACGCAGCGCATGTGTTAAAATCCTATCCTCATTAGATGAGAAAGGTTTGTAAAGAACTACCTCAGTAAGTCAGTCACAATGACAATGACAGCGCGTCGTAATACATTTACATCAAGCACAAGACGTCAAAATGGCCGACACGATAAACGTGACGGAAGAGATTTCCAAAGTTGTTAATGAACATGTGGCGGTTCCATGGGTTAGTCATCATTGATCAACTGGCCGATCATTGAAAGGTGAATAAAGATTCGCCAAACAGACACTAAGGTAAATTCATAAATTGCTGGAGACGGTCAATGTCAGCCTAGGCACGGATCGAGTCGATACTACGATAGTTTAGATGTGCATTTCTTCGTTAGTTCATTAGGATAGGCCGCAGCGAGGATGTATGTGAACAATCATGCAGTCACGCTCTCTGACATTTCTCAATGTATACTGAAACGCTGAGACCAAGAATAAAGGTTCTAAATGATCATAAAGAACGCTGATGTATGTTTTCGTGCTAGGGAATTCCTAGGGGTTTCCCCAGGAATGTGGAAGTAGTCCGTCATCGTTTACGTCATTTCAAGAACACGTCAATTTCGCGGTCATGTGACCGACCTCTCGTCCAATGGAAAAGCCGTATATCGTGTAAACTTCAAATTAAACAAAATATTTGTAGGGAGACATTAATTAAAAGTAGCAGTGTAACATTAACGACTGAAATGACAAATGTATTAATGTATTCAAGAGTTCAATATATACAATGCACAGTAAAGTTTATGGCCTGATAAGTAGTACGTGGTACGAGGTATCCCAGTAGCGTACGACCTTCAAATTACCATTATCAATGACGAGTTGTGTTCTCCCATGGGTTATGATGCCACCACATACCATTTACACTTCCATCCCCAAACTGACGACGTCTAGACGTCTAGCGCACACACACCTGCCTGAGAATGCGTATTTTAGTGTCGAGAGCACACACTTCCAAGTGCCTGAGAGTGTGTCTTTGAACATCTAGAGCACACACTCACAAGTACCAGAGATTGCGTCTTTAGGGGGCTAAAGCACAACATATCAATGACCGAGAGAGCGTCTTTGAGCGCCTAGAGCACACACTTCTCAAGAGAGAAGCCAACTTCCAACAGACAGCTGGAAGCCACAAGATATGTAATGCCGAGTTTGTCTACAAACACAAAACAACTAGGAATGATGCGTCACAGGGTGGGTGTTACAGGCAGTTTTGACATATCCACTAGCAACGATTAAGTGTAGGACATTAATTTTACATATGTTCAGGCTTATTTCAGTGTTTGATTGTCTAAGCAGTTAATTCTTTTATATGTTTCAATGTTAACACTTCAGGTCCATTTTCATATAAAATATCAATGGTGTTTTTTTCAATTTCAGTGAGACACTTGAGGGTGTGGGAGAAGAGGGTGTGAATCGAGAATGTGTCATGAGGGTACGGCGGGGTGTAGTTGTGGCTTGTAACTGAACACCGAATTCGATTCCTTTGTTGAGCATAAGATGAATGTGCCTAGTTATAACACAAGTAGACGAGGCCTAAACCAAGTAGAGGAATATTTATTTGACTATTGTTTCCTGCTGAAACTGTTCTTCAATACCAGCAAATGTAATTCCGTATTTCATGTCTTACAGAATGCATTAGGATGACAGGATCAGTACATGAGGACGTCATGTTCACTATACCATTGGACGGATTATGATCTTGAAATGTGCATGTACTCATCACTTACTAAAATCCCACTATATTGTTTCATAAAATACATTCAAAACTTCTAGAGACAATAGGCGAGTTTCATTCTTCTGTCCAATCCAATTCAGAAAGTATTACATGTAGTTCAGGAAATAAATGTATTTATACATACACAAATGTCCATCTACTACATGTGCAGCTACCGTTTGCACTATGCTATAAGTCAAGCATCCGAAAGCACATTCATTTTAATGACAAAAGCGTATCTTATTATATCAAATGTTTATAATGAATACACGCATAAACAAAAACACATCAATGCCACTGATTACTTTTCAATCCAAATAGAGCCCAGAAAAAGCTGTGGGAGACAAGGGAAACACATGAGCCATATTTTCCGAAACTACGCGTTAGTCAACCCTTGAAGCAATGTGTAGGACAGGTGGCCGCAAGGCTATGTATGTACATAGCACATGTTGCACGAGACATGTCGCCATTTGTGTGATGTTATCTGACTTCTCATTGGTCAGAGCAATGCAAGGTTTCATTCTCGCTGGAATGAGGCCTTGGCTTCATACGTTAACAATACCGACTATACTTCTTTTTTGTGTGTACAAAACTATGTTCTTCGAAATAAAATCATTTTTACCAACATGATTATTCTTTACAAACAGTGCTATGCGGAAATTCGTATTTGTGTAAGGAAGAGCAAATCCAAACATTAGATTCTATTCAAGACGTCATATTAAATACTGGCAGATTTTCAATTAAATGAATGTTTAATATAAACTGCAAATATATTCATTACATATACACTTCTAGCTTGGCATGTAAATTCATTTGTTACATCTAACCTTCATTGATGTATATATGTCCTATGTGTAATGGAGCGGTATTGACATAAGCCCTTCGCTTGTTTGCCATATCAATTATCACAATTTTGTGAAAATAGATATGTTTAAACCATACCGATTACACTGCAAAGCAGCCCATTGTATTAAGGGTGATGGAGGAGACGCGGTGTATATACACACTCGTAAAGTATTGCGATGTGAAGACCAAAACTACGTCTGATAGCAGTCTCGGCGCACCAAATTAAAATGCAAAAGGAGCCCAGAACAATCCCTAATTTCAATTATCGCTGAGGCAATCTAGACTTGCCAAATCATTCTAGACCTGAGTTGGACTCCTTTTTTAAATTCATTCTTTAGGGTCTGGAAGACAGACTACATTTGGGGTAGCCATGTGGCTTGATGTTAACAATTAAGTGAGTGAGTGAGTTGGGTTTAACGCCGCTTTAACAGTATTCCAGTTATATCGCGGCGTGTCAGCTGAATGTGGAAGGAAAGCCCGAAGTGATGCAGGCCTCTTCGGTGAAACCCACGTGCACGGGTATGGTGCTGACTAACCCAGAAACATAATCGGGACGAACCGGGATTCGAACCCACAATCATAGGTTTCTGGCGTGTCCAGGGGACGCAACTCTGCACAGCGAATCGCGCCGCCTTAGACGACTGGGCCACCCGTGCTCCCGTTAACAATTAAGCCTATCATTCTGCATTAAGAATAGATCTGGTCGGCATGTGACATTAGAATTGAATGGCATTTCTCGCAAGGTTAAACTCTAAACATGAAAGAACTTTGTTTTCCCAAATTTAACAAGCGATTAAATGACAGTAATAATTTGGACTTGTCATCCATGGCTTTTGTCTTCTTTATTCACCATATGTATGTTAATCTTCAGTCACCTGTATCAATTTAGTTATGTTTGTTTGTTGTTTAACGTCGCACTCAGCAATATTCCAGCTATATCACGGCGGTCTGTAAATAATCGAGTGTGGACCAGACAACCCAGTGATTGATATCATGAGCACTGATCTAGGTAGTTGGGATACGATGACGTGCATCAACCAAGTCAGCGAGCCTGACCACCCGATTCCGTTACTCGCCTCTTACGACAATCATAGTCGCCTTTTACGGCAAACATAGGTTGCTGAAGACCTATTCTGACCTGGATCTTCACGTGTACACCTGTATCAATACTTGTAATATGTAATTCATTGTACTAATAAGCTTTAAGCTTGAAGTCATTAAGAAATTGATACCCCAATTAAAATCTGATCATAGCGTGTTTCAAATGCATTTCTTTTGTTGCCCTATGGTTAAAAGATGTTGGACTAGTTTCACAATTTACATTGGTTTGAAATATTAGAATTGCCTTGGGCAGGGAAACATTTGTAATTTTTTTGGGAAGTTATGTCTCATTCCTGATATGAAAAGTTTATATCTGAAAACTATTTTATATGCTCATAACAAGAGGATCGTATATGTTTCCATCATGTGAAATATTTGGGTCACGCCGTTTTCTTTTCTGACAGTAGAGCGCTAAGGGTCTGGCTAAGCAAACACTGTTATGCAAATTGACACGTTCGCACTGGGTCACCAGTTTAATCACTTCCTGTCACCGGCTTGTAAGTTCTCCTGGCAACAGTGAGTGGGAGACTGAGAGAGTAATGAAGATCACAACTCACACCAGCACATCGCCTAAAATACTGTAACACATTGTACTGTATCTCTGGTAACCTCCCAACCAGGAGACAGTTGTGAAACAGCTCACACCAGCACATCGCCTAAAATACTGTAACACATTGTACTGTATCTCTGGTAACCTCCCAACCAGGAGACAGTTGTGAAACAGCTCACACCAGCACATCGCCTAAAATACTGTAACACATTGTACTGTATCTCTGGTAACCTCCCAACCAGGAGACAGTTGTGAGACAACTTATACCAGCACATCGCCTAAAATACTGTAACACATTGTACTGTATCTCTGGTAACCTCCCAACCAGGAGACAGTTGTGAGACAGCTTATACCAGCACATCGCCTAAAATACTGTAACACATTGTACTGTATCTCTGGTAACCTCCCAACCAGGAGACAGTTGTGAGACAACTTATACTAGCACATCGCCTAAAATACTGTAACACATTGTACTGTATCTCTGGTAACCTCCCAAGTAGGAGATAGTTGTGAGACAGCTCACACCAGCACATCACGCAGAATACTGTAACACATTGTAATGTATCTCTGGTAACCTCCCAACCAGGAGACAGTTGTGAGACAACTTATACCAGCACATCGCCTTAAATACTGTAACACATTGTACTGTATCTCTGGTAACCTCCCAACCAGGAGACAGTTGGGAGACAACTTATACCAGCACATCGCCTTAAAATACTATAACACATTGTACTGTATCTCTGGTAACCTCCCAACCAGGAGACAGTTGTGAGACAACTTATACCAGCACATCGCCTTAAAATACTATAACACATTGTACTGTATCTCTGGTAACCTCCCAACCAGGAGACAGTTGTGAGACAACTTATACTAGCACATCGCGCAGAATACTGTAACACATTGTACTGTATCTCTGGTAACCTCCCAACCAGGAGACAGTTGTGAGACAACTTATACCAGCACATCGCCTAAAATACTGTAACACATTGTACTGTATCTCTGGTAACCTCCCAACCAGGAGACAGTTGTGAGACAACTTATACCAGCACATCGCCTAAAATACTGTAACACATTGTACTGTATCTCTGGTAACCTCCCAACCAGGAGACAGTTGTGAGACAGCTTATACCAGCACATCGCCTAAAATACTGTAACACATTGTACTGTATCTCTGGTAACCTCCCAACCAGGAGACAGTTGTGAGACAACTTATACTAGCACATCGCCTAAAATACTGTAACACATTGTACTGTATCTCTGGTAACCTCCCAACCAGGAGACAGTTGGGAGACAACTTATACCAGCACATCGCCTTAAAATACTATAACACATTGTACTGTATCTCTGGTAACCTCCCAACCAGGAGACAGTTGTGAGACAACTTATACCAGCACATCGCCTTAAAATACTATAACACATTGTACTGTATCTCTGGTAACCTCCCAACCAGGAGACAGTTGTGAGACAACTTATACTAGCACATCGCGCAGAATACTGTAACACATTGTACTGTATCTCTGGTAACCTCCCAACCAGGAGACAGTTGTGAGACAACTTATACCAGCACATCGCCTAAAATACTGTAACACATTGTACTGTATCTCTGGTAACCTCCCAACCAGGAGACAGTTGTGAGACAACTTATACCAGCACATCGCGCAGAATACTGTAACACATTGTACTGTATCTCTGGTAACCTCCCAACCAGGAGACAGTTGTGAGACAACTTATACCAGCACATCGCGCAGAATACTGTAACACATTGTACTGTATCTCTGGTAACCTCCCAACCAGGAGACAGTTGTGAGACAACTCACACCAGCACATCGCCTAAAATACTGTAACACATTGTACTGTATCTCTGGTAACCTCCCAACCAGGAGACAGTTGTGAGACAGCTTATACCAGCACATCGCCTAAAATACTGTAACACATTGTACTGTATCTCTGGTAACCTCCCAAGTAGGAGATAGTTGTGAGACAGCTAACACCAGCACATCACGCAGAATACTGTAACACATTGTACTGTATCTCTGGTAACCTCCCAACCAGGAGACAGTTGTGAGACAACTTATACCAGCACATCGCCTTAAATACTGTAACACATTGTACTGTATCTCTGGTAACCTCCCAACCAGGAGACAGTTGGGAGACAACTTATACTAGCACATCGCCTTAAAATACTATAACACATTGTACTGTATCTCTGGTAACCTCCCAACCAGGAGACAGTTGTGAGACAACTTATACTAGCACATCGCGCAGGATACTGTAACACATTGTACTGTATCTCTGGTAACCTCCCAACCAGGAGACAGTTGTGAGACAACTTATACCAGCACATCGCCTTAAAATACTGTAACACGTTGTACTGTATCTCTGGTAACCTCCCAACCAGGAGACAGTTGTGAGACAACTTATACCAGCACATCGCCTAAAATACTGTAACACATTGTACTGTATCTCTGGTAACCTCCCAACCAGGAGACAGTTGTGAGACAGCTTATACCAGCACATCGCCTAAAATACTGTAACACATTGTACTGTATCTCTGGTAACCTCCCAACCAGGAGACAGTTGTGAGACAGCTCACACCAGCACATCGCGCAGAATACTGTAACACATTGTACTGTATCTCTGGTAACCTCCCAACCAGGAGACAGTTGTGAGACAACTTATACCAGCACATCGCCTTAAATACTGTAACACATTGTACTGTATCTCTGGTAACCTCCCAACCAGGAGACAGTTGGGAGACAACTTATACCAGCACATCGCCTTAAAATACTATAAAACATTGTACTGTATCTCTGGTAACCTCCCAACCAGGAGACAGTTGTGAGACAACTTATACTAGCACATCGCGCAGAATACTGTAACACATTGTACTGTATCTCTGGTAACCTCCCAACCAGGAGACAGTTGGGAGACAACTTATACCAGCACATCGCCTTAAAATACTGTAACACATTGTACTGTATCTCTGGTAACCTCCCAACCAGGAGACAGTTGTGAGACAACTTATACTAGCACATCGCCTTAAAATACTGTAACACATTGTACTGTATCTCTGGTAACCTCCCAACCAGGAGACAGTTGTGAGACAACTTATACCAGCACATCGCCTTAAATACTGTAACACATTGAACTGTATCTCTGGTAACCTCCCAACCAGGAGACAGTTGGGAGACAACTTATACCAGCACATCGCCTAAAATACTGTAACACATTGTACTGTATCTCTGGTAACCTCCCAACCAGGAGACAGTTGTGAGACAGCTCACACCAGCACATCGCGCAGAATACTGTAACACATTGTACTGTATCTCTGGTAACCTCCCAACCAGGAGACAGTTGTGAGACAACTTATACCAGCACATAGCCTTAAATACTGTAACACATTGTACTGTATCTCTGGTAACCTCCCAACCAGGAGACAGTTGGGAGACAACTTATACCAGCACATCGCCTTAAAATACTATAACACATTGTACTGTATCTCTGGTAACCTCCCAACCAGGAGACAGTTGTGAGACAACTTATACTAGCACATCGCGCAGAATACTGTAACACATTGTACTGTATCTCTGGTAACCTTCAAACTAGGAGACAGTTGTGAGACAACTTATACCAGCACATCGCCTTAAAATACTGTAACACATTGTACTGTATCTCTGGTAACCTCCCAACCAGGAGACAGTTGTGAGACAACTTATACTAGCACATCGCGCAGAATACTGTAACACATTGTACTGTATCTCTGGTAACCTCCCAACCAGGAGACAGTTGTGAGACAACTTATACCAGCACATCGCCTTAAAATACTGTAACACATTGTACTGTATCTCTGGTAACCTCCCAACCAGGAGACAGTTGGGAGACAACTTATACCAGCACATCGCCTTAAAATACTATAAAACATTGTACTGTATCTCTGGTAACCTCCCAACCAGGAGACAGTTGTGAGACAACTTATACCAGCACATAGACTTAAATACTGTAACACATTGTACTGTATCTCTGGTAACCTCCCAACCAGGAGACAGTTGTGAGACAACTTATACCAGCACATCGCCTTAAAATACTATAACACATTGTACTGTATCTCTGGTAACCTCCCAACCAGGAGACAGTTGTGAGACAACTTATACTAGCACATCGCGCAGAATACTGTAACACATTGAACTGTATCTCTGGTAACCTCCCAACCAGGAGACAGTTGGGAGACAACTTATACCAGCACATCGCCTAAAATACTGTAACACATTGTACTGTATCTCTGGTAACCTCCCAACCAGGAGACAGTTGTGAGACAGCTCACACCAGCACATCGCGCAGAATACTGTAACACATTGTACTGTATCTCTGGTAACCTCCCAACCAGGAGACAGTTGTGAGACAACTTATACCAGCACATAGCCTTAAATACTGTAACACATTGTACTGTATCTCTGGTAACCTCCCAACCAGGAGACAGTTGTGAGACAACTTATACCAGCACATCGCCTTAAAATACTATAACACATTGTACTGTATCTCTGGTAACCTCCCAACCAGGAGACAGTTGTGAGACAACTTATACTAGCACATCGCTCAGAATACTGTAACACATTGTACTGTATCTCTGGTAACCTTCCAACCAGGAGACAGTTGTGAGACAACTTATACCAGCACATCGCCTTAAAATACTGTAACACATTGTACTGTATCTCTGGTAACCTCCCAACCAGGAGACAGTTGTGAGACAACTTATACCAGCACATCGCCTTAAATACTGTAACACATTGTACTGTATCTCTGGTAACCTCCCAACCAGGAGACAGTTGGGAGACAACTTATACCAGCACATCGCCTTAAAATACTATAACACATTGTACTGTATCTCTGGTAACCTCCCAACCAGGAGACAGTTGTGAGACAACTTATACTAGCACATCGCGCAGAATACTGTAACACATTGTACTGTATCTCTGGTAACCTCCCAACCAGGAGACAGTTGTGAGACAACTTATACCAGCACATCGCCTAAAATACTGTAACACATTGTACTGTATCTCTGGTAACCTCCCAACCAGGAGACAGTTGTGAGACAACTCACACCAGCACATCGCGCAGAATACTGTCACACATTGTACTGTATCTCTGGTAACCTCCCAACCAGGAGACAGTTGTGAGACAACTTATACCAGCACATCGCCTTAAATACTGTAACACATTGTACTGTATCTCTGGTAACCTCCCAACCAGGAGACAGTTTGGAGACAACTTATACCAGCACATCGCCTTAAAATACTGTAACACATTGTACTGTATCTCTGGTAACCTCCCAACCAGGAGACAGTTGTGAGACAACTTATACTAGCACATCGCCTTAAAATACTGTAACACATTGTACTGTATCTCTGGTAACCTCCCAACCAGGAGACAGTTGTGAGACAACTCACACCAGCACATCGCCTTAAAATACTGTAACACATTGTACTGTATCTCTGGTAACCTCCCAACCAGGAGACAGTTGTGAGACAACTTATACCAGCACATCGCCTTAAAATACTGTAACACATTGTACTGTATCTCTGGTAACCTCCCAACCAGGAGACAGTTGTGAAACAGCTCACACCAGCACATCGCCTTAAATACTGTAACACATTGTACTGTATCTCTGGTAACCTCCCAACCAGGAGACAGTTGTGAAACAGCTCACACCAGCACATTGCGCAGAATACTGTAACACATTGTACTGTATCTCTGGTAACCTCCCAACCAGGAGACAGTTGTGAGACAACTCACACCAGCACATCGCCTTAAAATACTGTAACACATTGTACTGTATCTCTGGTAACCTCCCAACCAGGAGACAGTTGTGATACAACTCACACCAGCACATCGCACAGAATACTGTAACACATTGTACTGTATCTCTGGTAACCTCCCAACCAGGAGACAGTTGTGATACAACTCAGACCAGCACATCGCGTTAAAATACTGTAACACATTGTACTGTATCTCTGGTAACCTCCCAACCAGGAGACAGTTGTGAGACAACTCACACCAGCACATCGCGCAGAATACTGTAACACATTGTACTGTATCTCTGGTAACCTCCCAACCAGGAGACAGTTGTGAGACAACTCACACCAGCACATCGCGCAGAATACTGTAACACATTGTACTGTATCTCTGGTAACCTCCCAACCAGGAGACAGTTGGGAGACAACTCACACCAGCACATCGCGCAGAATACTGTAACACATTGTACTGTATCTCTGGTAACCTCCCAACCAGTAGACAGTTGTGAGACCGCCTAAAATACTGTAACACATTGTACTGTATCTCTGGTAACCTCCCAACCAGGAGACAGTTGTGAGACAGCTCACACCAGCACATCGCGCAGAATACTGTAACACATTGTACTGTATCTCTGGTAACCTCCCAACCAGGAGACAGTTGTGAGACAACTTATACTAGCACATCGCCTAAAATACTGTAACACATTGTACTGTATCTCTGGTAACCTCCCAACCAGGAGACAGTTGTGAGACAACTTATACTAGCACATCGCCTAAAATACTGTAACACATTGTACTGTATCTCTGGTAACCTCCCAACCAGGAGACAGTTGTGAAACAGCTCACACCAGCACATTGCGCAGAATACTGTAACACATTGTACTGTATCTCTGGTAACCTCCCAACCAGGAGACAGTTGTGAGACAACTCACACCAGCACATCGCCTTAAAATACTGTAACACATTGTACTGTATCTCTGGTAACCTCCCAACCAGGAGACAGTTGTGATACAACTCACACCAGCACATCGCACAGAATACTGTAACACATTGTACTGTATCTCTGGTAACCTCCCAACCAGGAGACAGTTGTGATACAACTCAGACCAGCACATCGCGTTAAAATACTGTAACACATTGTACTGTATCTCTGGTAACCTCCCAACCAGGAGACAGTTGTGAGACAACTCACACCAGCACATCGCGCAGAATACTGTAACACATTGTACTGTATCTCTGGTAACCTCCCAACCAGGAGACAGTTGTGAGACAACTCACACCAGCACATCGCGCAGAATACTGTAACACATTGTACTGTATCTCTGGTAACCTCCCAACCAGGAGACAGTTGGGAGACAACTCACACCAGCACATCGCACAGAATACTGTAACACATTGTACTGTATCTCTGGTAACCTCCCAACCAGTAGACAGTTGTGAGACCGCCTAAAATACTGTAACACATTGTACTGTATCTCTGGTAACCTCCCAACCAGGAGACAGTTGTGAGACAGCTCACACCAGCACATCGCGCAGAATACTGTAACACATTGTACTGTATCTCTGGTAACCTCCCAACCAGGAGACAGTTGTGAGACAACTTATACTAGCACATCGCCTAAAATACTGTAACACATTGTACTGTATCTCTGGTAACCTCCCAACCAGGAGACAGTTGTGAGACAACTTATACTAGCACATCGCCTAAAATACTGTAACACATTGTACTGTATCTCTGGTAACCTCCCAACTAGGAGACAGTTGTGAGACAACTTATACCAGCACATCGCCTAAAATACTGTAACACATTGTACTGTATCTCTGGTAACCTCCCAGCCAGGAGACAGTTGTGAGACAACTTATACTAGCACATCGCCTAAAATACTGTAACACATTGTACTGTATCTCTGGTAACCTCCCAAGTAGGAGACAGTTGTGAGACAAGTTATGCTAGCACATCGCGCAGAATACTGTAACACATTGTACTGTATCCCTGGTAACCTCCCAACCAGGAGACAGTTGTGAGACAGCTCACACCAGCACATCGCGCAGAATACTGTAACACATTGTACTGTATCTCTGGTAACCTCCCAAACAGGAGACAGTCGTGAGACAACTTATACTAGCACATCGCGCAGAATACTGTAACACATTGTACTGTATCTCTGGTAACCTCCCAACCAGGAAACAGTTGTGAGACAACTTATACTACCACATCGCGGAGAATACTGTAACACATTGTACTGTATCTCTGGTAACCTCCCAACCAGGAGACAGTTGGGAGACAACTTATACCAGCACATCGCCTAAAATACTGTAACACATTGTACTGTATCTCTGGTAACCTCCCAACCAGGAGACAGTTGTGAGACAGCTCACACCAGCACATCGCACAGAATACTGTAACACATTGTACTGTATATCTGGTAACCTCCCAACCAGGAGACAGTTGTGAGACAACTTATACTAGCACATCGCCTAAAATACTGTAACACATTGTACTGTATCTCTGGTAACCTCCCAACTAGGAGACAGTTGTGAGACAACTTATACCAGCACATCGCCTAAAATACTGTAACACATTGTACTGTATCTCTGGTAACCTCCCAACCAGGAGACAGTTGTGAGACAACTTATACCAGCACATCGCCTAAAATACTGTAACACATTGTACTGTATCTCTGGTAACCTCCCAACAAGGAGACAGTTGTGAGACAACTTATACCAGCACATCGCTCAGAATACTGTAACACATTGTACTGTATCTCTGGTAACCTCCCAACCAGGAGACAGTTGTGAGACAACTTATACTAGCACATCGCGCAGAATACTGTAACACATTGTACTGTATCTCTGGTAACCTCCCAACCAGGAGACAGTTGTGAGACAACTTATACTAGCACATCGCGCAGAATACTGTAACACATTGTACTGTATCTCTGGTAACCTCCCAACCAGGAGACAGTTGTGAGACAGCTCACACCAGCACATCGCGCAGAATACTGTAACACATTGTACTGTATCTCTGGTAACCTCCCAACCAGGAGACAGTCGTGAGACAACTTATACTAGCACATCGCGCAGAATACTGTAACACATTGTACTGTATCTCTGGTAACCTCCCAACCAGGAAACAGTTGTGAGACAACTTATACTACCACATCGCGGAGAATACTGTAACACATTGTACTGTATCTCTGGTAACCTCCCAACCAGGAGACAGTTGGGAGACAACTTCTACCAGCACATCGCCTAAAATACTGTAACACATTGTACTGTATCTCTGGTAACCTCCCAACCAGGAGACAGTTGTGAGACAGCTCACACCAGCACATCGCGCAGAATACTGAAACACATTGTACTGTATATCTGGTAACCTCCCAACCAGGAGACAGTTGTGAGACAACTTATACTAGCACATCGCCTAAAATACTGTAACAAATTGTACTGTATCTCTGGTAACCTCCCAACTAGGAGACAGTTGTGAGACAACTTATACCAGCACATCGCCTAAAATACTGTAACACATTGTACTGTATCTCTGGTAACCTCCCAACCAGGAGACAGTTGTGAGACAACTTATACCAGCACATCGCTCAGAATACTGTAACACATTGTACTGTATCTCTGGTAACCTCCCAACCAGGAGACAGTTGTGAGACAACTTATACTAGCACATCGCCTAAAATACTGTAACACATTGTACTGTATCTCTGGTAACCTCCCAACCAGGAGACAGTTGTGAGACAACTTATACTAGCACATCGCCTTAAAATACTGTAACACATTGTACTGTATCTCTGGTAACCTCCCAACCAGGAGACAGTTGGGAGACAACTTATACTAGCACATCGCCTAAAATACTGTAACACATTGTACTGTATCTCTGGTAACCTCCCAACCAGGAGACAGTTGTGAGACAACTTATACTAGCACATCGCCTAAAATACTGTAACACATTGTACTGTATCTCTGGTAACCTCCCAACCAGGAGACAGTTGTGAGACAGCTCACACCAGCACATCGCGCAGAATACTGTAACACATTGTACTGTATCTCTGGTAACCTCCCAACCAGGAGACAGTTGTGAGACAACTTATACTAGCACATCGCCTAAAATACTATAACACATTGTACTGTATCTCTGGTAACCTCCCAAGTAGGAGATAGTTGTGAGACAACTCACACCAGCACATCACGCAGAATACTGTAACACATTGTACTGTATCTCTGGTAACCTCCCAACCAGGAGACAGTTGTGAGACAACTTATACTAGCACATCGCCTAAAATACTGTAACACATTGTACTGTATCTCTGGTAACCTCCCAACTAGGAGACAGTTGTGAGACAACTTATACCAGCACATCGCCTAAAATACTGTAACACATTGTACTGTATCTCTGGTAACCTCCCAACCAGGAGACAGTTGTGAGACAGCTCACACCAGCACATCGCGCAGAATACTGTAACACATTGTACTGTATCTCTGGTAACCTCCCAACCAGGAGACAGTTGTGAGACAACTTATACTAGCACATCGCCTAAAATACTATAACACATTGTACTGTTTCTCTGGTAACCTCCCAAGTAGGAGATAGTTGTGAGACAACTCACACCAGCACATCACGCAGAATACTGTAACACATTGTACTGTATCTCTGGTAACCTCCCAACCAGGAGACAGTTGTGAGACAACTTATACTAGCACATCGCCTAAAATACTGTAACACATTGTACTGTATCTCTGGTAACCTCCCAACTAGGAGACAGTTGTGAGACAACTTATACCAGCACATAGCCTTAAATACTGTAACACATTGTACTGTATCTCTGGTAACCTCCCAACCAGGAGACAGTTGGGAGACAACTTTTACCAGCACATCGCCTTAAAACACTATAACACATTGTACTGTATCTCTGGTAACCTCCCAACCAGGAGACAGTTGTGAGACAACTTATACTAGCACATCGCGCAGAATACTGTAACACATTGTACTGTATCTCTGGTAACCTTCCAACTAGGAGACAGTTGTGAGACAACTTATACCAGCACATCGCCTTAAAATACTGTAACACATTGTACTGTATCTCTGGTAACCTCCCAACCAGGAGACAGTTGTGAGACAACTTATACCAGCACATCGCCTTAAATACTGTAACACATTGTACTGTATCTCTGGTAACCTCCCAACCAGGAGACAGTTGGGAGACAACTTATACCAGCACATCGCCTTAAAATACTGTAACACATTGTACTGTATCTCTGGTAACCTCCCAACCAGGAGACAGTTGTGAGACAACTTATACTAGCACATCGCGCAGAATACTGTAACACATTGTACTGTATCTCTGGTAACCTCCCAACCAGGAGACAGTTGTGAGACAACTTATACCAGCACATCGCCTAAAATATTGTAACACATTGTACTGTATCTCTGGTAACCTCCCAACCAGGAGACAGTTGTGAGACAGCTCACACCAGCACATCGCGCAGAATACTGTAACACATTGTACTGTATCTCTGGTAACCTCCCAACCAGGAGACAGTTGTGAGACAACTTATACCAGCACATCGCCTTAAATACTGTAACACATTGTACTGTATCTCTGGTAACCTCCCAACCAGGAGACAGTTTGGAGACAACTTATACCAGCAAATCGCCTTAAAATACTGTAACACATTGTACTGTATCTCTGGTAACCTCCCAACCAGGAGACAGTTGTGAGACAACTTATACCAGCACATCGCCTAAAATACTGTAACACATTGTACTGTATCTCTGGTAACCTCCCAACCAGGAGACAGTTGTGAGACAACTCATACTAGCACATCGCGCAGAATACTGTAACACATTGTACTGTATCTCTGGTAACCTCCCAACCAGGAGACAGTTGTGAGACAACTTATACCAGCACATCGCCTTAAAATACTGTAACACATTGTACTGTATCTCTGGTAACCTCCCAACCAGGAGACAGTTGTGAGACAACTTATACTAGCACATCGCGCAGAATACTGTAACACATTGTACTGTATCTCTGGTAACCTCCCAACCAGGAGACAGTTGGGAGACAACTTATACCAGCACATCGCTTTAAAATACTGTAACACATTGTACTGTATCTCTGGTAACCTCCCAACCAGGAGACAGTTGTGAGACAACTTATACTAGCACATCGCGCAGAATACTGTAACACATTGTACTGTATCTCTGGTAATCTCCCAACCAGGAGACAGTTGGGAGACAACTTATACCAGCACATCGCCTTAAAATACTGTAACACATTGTACTGTATCTCTGGTAACCTCCCAACCAGGAGACAGTTGTGAGACAACTTATACCAGCACATCGCCTTAAATACTGTAACACATTGTACTGTATCTCTGGTAACCTCCCAACCAGGAGACAGTTGTGAGACAACTTATACCAGCACATCGCCTTAAAATACTGTAACACATTGTACTGTATCTCTGGTAACCTCCCAACCAGGAGACAGTTGTGAGACAACTTATACCAGCACATCGCCTTAAAATACTGTAACACATTGTACTGTATCTCTGGTAACCTCCCAACCAGGAGACAGTTGTGAGACAACTCACACCAGCACATCGCCTTAAAATACTGTAACACATTGTACTGTATCTCTGGTAACCTCCCAACCAGGAGACAGTTGTGAGACAACTTATACCAGGACATCGCCTTAAAATACTGTAACACATTGTACTGTATCTCTGGTAACCTCCCAACCAGGAGACAGTTGTGAAACAGCTCACACCAGCACATCGCGCAGAATACTGTAACACATTGTACTGTATCTCTGGTAACCTCCCAACAAGGAGACAGTTGTGAAACAGCTCACACCAGCACATCGCGCAGAATACTGTAACACATTGTACTGTATCTCTGGTAACCTCCCAACCAGGAGACAGTTGTGAGATAACTCACACCAGCACATCGCGCAGAATACTGTAACACATTGTACTGTATCTCTGGTAACCTCCCAACCAGGAGACAGTTGTGAGACAACTCACACCAGCACATCGCCTTAAAATACTGTAACACATTGTACTGTATCTCTGGTAACCTCCCAACCAGGAGACAGTTGTGAGACAACTCACACCAGCACATCGCGCAGAATACTGTAACACATTGTACTGTATCTCTGGTAACCTCCCAACCAGGAGACAGTTGTGAGACAACTCACACCAGCACATCGCGTTAAAATACTGTAACACATTGTACTGTATCTCTGGTAACCTCCCAACCAGGAGACAGTTGTGAGACAACTCACACCAGCACATCGCGCAGAATACTGTAACACATTGTACTGTATCTCTGGTAACCTCCCAACCAGGAGACAGTTGTGAGACAACTCACACCAGCACATCGCGCAGAATACTGTAACACATTGTACTGTATCTCTGGTAACCTCCCAACCAGGAGACAGTTGTGAGACAACTTATACCAGCACATCGCCTTAAATACTGTAACACATTGTACTGTATCTCTGGTAACCTCCCAACCAGGAGACAGTTGTGAGACAACTTATACCAGCACATCGCCTTAAAATACTGTAACACATTGTACTGTATCTCTGGTAACCTCCCAACCAGGAGACAGTTGTGAGACAACTTATACCAGCACATCGCCTTAAAATACTGTAACACATTGTACTGTATCTCTGGTAACCTCCCAACCAGGAGACAGTTGTGAGACAACTCACACCAGCACATCGCCTTAAAATACTGTAACACATTGTACTGTATCTCTGGTAACCTCCCAACCAGGAGACAGTTGTGAGACAACTTATACCAGGACATCGCCTTAAAATACTGTAACACATTGTACTGTATCTCTGGTAACCTCCCAACCAGGAGACAGTTGTGAAACAGCTCACACCAGCACATCGCGCAGAATACTGTAACACAGTGTACTGTATCTCTGGTAACCTCCCAACAAGGAGACAGTTGTGAAACAGCTCACACCAGCACATCGCGCAGAATACTGTAACACATTGTACTGTATCTCTGGTAACCTCCCAACCAGGAGACAGTTGTGAGATAACTCACACCAGCACATCGCGCAGAATACTGTAACACATTGTACTGTATCTCTGGTAACCTCCCAACCAGGAGACAGTTGTGAGACAACTCACACCAGCACATCGCCTTAAAATACTGTAACACATTGTACTGTATCTCTGGTAACCTCCCAACCAGGAGACAGTTGTGAGACAGCTCACACCAGCACATCGCGCAGAATACTGTAACACATTGTACTGTATCTCTGGTAACCTCCCAACCAGGAGACTGTCGTGAGACAACTTATACTAGCACATCGCCTAAAATACTGTAACACATTGTACTGTATCTCTGGTAACCTCCCAACCAGGAGACAGTTGTGAGACAACTTATACCAGCACATCGCCTAAAATACTGTAACACATTGTACTGTATCTCTGGTAACCTCCCAACCAGGAGACAGTTGTGAGACAGCTCACACCAGCACATCGCGCAGAATACTGTAACACATTGTACTGTATCTCTGGTAACCTCCCAACCAGGAGACTGTCGTGAGACAACTTATACTAGCACATCGCCTAAAATACTGTAACACATTGTACTGTATCTCTGGTAACCTCCCAACCAGGAGACAGTTGTGAGACAACTTATACCAGCACATCGCCTAAAATACTGTAACACATTGTACTGTATCTCTGGTAACCTCCCAACCAGGAGACAGTTGTGAGACAACTTATACCAGCACATCGCCTAAAATACTGTAACACATTGTACTGTATCTCTGGTAACCTCCCAACAAGGAGACAGTTGTGAGACAACTTATACCAGCACATCGCGCAGAATACTGTAACACATTGTACTGTATCTCTGGTAACCTCCGAACCAGGAGACAGTTGGGAGACAACTTATACTAGCACATCGCCTAAAATACTGTAACACATTGTACTGTATCTCTGGTAACCTCCCAACCAGGAGACAGTTGTGAGACAACTTATACTAGCACATCGCCTAAAATACTGTAACACATTGTACTGTATCTCTGGTAACCTCCCAACCAGGAGACAGTTGGGAGACAACTTATACTAGCACATCGCGCAGAATACTGTAACACATTGTACTGTATCTCTGGTAACCTCCCAACCAGGAGACAGTTGTGAGACAACTTATATTAGCACATCGCGCAGAATACTGTAACACATTGAACTGTATCTCTGGTAACCTCCCAACCAGGAGACAGTTGTGAGACAACTTATACTAGCACATCGCCTAAAATACTGTAACACATTGTACTGTATCTCTGGTAACCTCCCAACCAGGAGACAGTTGTGAGACAACTTATACTAGCACATCGCGCAGAATACTGTAACACATTGTACTGTATCTCTGGTAACCTCCCGACCAGGAGACAGTTGTGAGACAACTTATACTAGCACATCGCCTAAAATACTGTAACACATTGTACTGTATCTCTGGTAACCTCCCAACCAGGAGACAGTTGTGAGACAACTTATACCAGCACATCGCCTAAAATACTGTAACACATTGTACTGTATCTCTGGTAACCTCCCAACCAGGAGACAGTTTGAGACAACTTATACTAGCACATCGCCTAAAATACTGTAACACATTGTACTGTATCTCTGGTAACCTCCCAACTAGGAGACAGTTGTGAGACAACTTATACTAGCACATCGCCTAAAATACTGTAACACATTGTACTGTATCTCTGGTAACCTCCCAACCAGGAGACAGTTGTGAGACAACTTATACCAGCACATCGCCTAAAATACTGTAACACATTGTACTGTATCTCTGGTAACCTCCCAACAAGGAGACAGTTGTGAGACAACTTATACCAGCACATCGCTCAGAATACTGTAACACATTGTACTGTATCTCTGGTAACCTCCCAACCAGGAGACAGTTGTGAGACAACTTATACTAGCACATCGCCTAAAATACTGTAACACATTGTACTGTATCTCTGGTAACCTCCCAACCAGGAGACAGTTGGGAGACAACTTATACTAGCACATCGCGCAGAATACTGTAACACATTGTACTGTATCTCTGGTAACCTCCCAAGTAGGAGACAGTTGTGAGACAACTTATACCAGCACATCGCGCAGAATACTGTAACACATTGTACTGTATCTCTGGTAACCTCCCAACCAGGAGACAGTTGTGAGACAGCTCACACCAGCACATCGCGCAGAATACTGTAACACATTGTACTGTATCTCTGGTAACCTCCCAACAAGGAGACAGTCGTGAGACAACTTATACCAGCACATCACGCAGAATACTGTAACACATTGTACTGTATCTCTGGTAACCTTCCAACCAGGAAACAGTTGTGAGACAACTTATACTACCACATCGCGCAGAATAATGTAACACATTGTACTGTATCTCTGGTAACCTCCCAACCAGGAGACAGTTGTGAGACAACTTATACTAGCACATCGCCTAAAATACTGTAACACATTGTACTGTATCTCTGGTAACCTCCCAACCAGGAGGCAGTTGTGAGACAACTCACACCAGCACATCGCGCAGAATACTGTAACACATTGTACTGTATCTCTGGTAACCTCCCAACCAGGAGACAGTTGTGAGACAACTTATACTAGCACATCGCCTAAAATACTGTAACACATTGTACTGTATCTCTGGTAACCTCCCAAGTAGGAGATAGTTGTGAGACAGCTCACACCAGCGCATCACGCAGAATACTGTAACACATTGTACTGTATCTCTGGTAACCTCCCAACCAGGAGACAGTTGTGAGACAACTTATACTAGCACATCGCCTTAAAATACTGTAACACATTGTACTGTATCTCTGGTAACCTCCCAACTAGGAGACAATTGTGAGACAACTTATACCAGCACATCGCCTAAAATACTGTAACACATTGTACTGTATCTCTGGTAACCTCCCAACCAGGAGACAGTTGTGAGACAACTTATAGTAGCACATCGCCTAAAATACTGTAACACATTGTACTGTATCTCTGGTAACCTCCCAACCAGGAGACAGTTGTGAGACAACTTATACTAGCACATCGCCTAAAATACTGTAACACATTGTACTGTATCTCTGGTAACCTCCCAACTAGGAGACAGTTGTGAGACAACTTATACTAGCACATCGCCTAAAATACTGTAACACATTGTACTGTATCTCTGGTAACCTCCCAGCCAGGAGACAGTTGTGAGACAACTTATACTAGCACATCGCCTAAAATACTGTAACACATTGTACTGTATCTCTGGTAACCTCCCAACCAGGAGACAATTGTGAGACAACTTATACTAGCACATCGCGCAGAATACTGTAACACAATGTACTGTATCTCTGGTAACCTCCCAACCAGGAGACAGTTTTGAGACAGCTCACACCAGCACATCGCGCAGAATACTGTAACACATTGTACTGTATCTCTGGTAACCTCCCAACCAGGAGACAGTCGTGAGACAACTTATACTAGCACATCGCGCAGAATACTGTAACACATTGTACTGTATCTCTGGTAACCTCCCAACCAGGAAACAGTTGTGAGACAACTTATACTACCACATCGCGCAGAATACTGTAACACATTGTACTGTATCTCTGCTAACCTCCCAACCAGGAGACAGTTGGGAGACAACTTATACTAGCACATCGCCTAAAATACTGTAACACATTGTACTGTATCTCTGGTAACCTCCCAACTAGGAGACAGTTGTGAGACAACTTATACCAGGACATCGCGCAGAATACTGTAACACATTGTACTGTATCTCTGGTAACCTCCGAACCAGGAGACAGTTGGGAGACAACTTATACTAGCACATCGCCTAAAATACTGTAACACATTGTACTGTATCTCTGGTAACCTCCCAACCAGGAGACAGTTGTGAGACAACTTATACTAGCACATCGCGCAGAATACTGTAACACATTGTACTGTATCTCTGGTAGCCTCCCAACCAGGAGACAGTTGTGAGACAGCTCACACCAGCACATCGCGCAGAATACTGTAACACATTGTACTGTATCTCTGGTAACCTCCCAACCAGGAGACAGTTGTGAGACAACTTATACTAGCACATCGCGCAGAATACTGTAACACATTGTCCTGTATCTCTGGTACAACCGCATACTTTGACTATTGTAGTAACCGCATCTCTGGATTTTGTGACCTGTAATTGTTCATATAAATATGGAAGCTAATGTTCATATGGAAGCTATAAAAATACAGCTCATCTTTTCTACTTTTGTAAATTATACAGCTCATCTTAGGACTTTTGTATACATTATACAGCTCATCTTTCGACTTTTGTATCTTTTATATATATATATATATATATATATATATATATATATATATATATATATATATATATATATATATATATACCTACTGACAATGTCTGCGAAAGAAGTACTTTCCTATGAACATTAGCTTCCACGTTGATACGGCTGTCAAGTCGTCTGTTTCAGTCACATGTGGTTGGTTATTGTGATTTGACCGATACGAATCGATTTATTTCGACATTCATGATAGAATGAACATTATACGGCCATTTGTGGTATATTCGTACATGTGGTATTTTATATGGCAAAAAAACATTATTATTTTATGTTATACCGAGAGAGTTATATACATGTATGTATTGTTTTGACTGGTAATTCATTCAATTACTTTATAACCTACATACACTATATTATCAAGATGGATCCAGGTAGAGTTATTACTCGATTGAAATCATGTCGCAGTGCAGTGAGCAATTCCCTTAAAACTACCATCGTACATTGTCCTAAAAATAACAAGTTCAATTTATTATTATTATTACTGTTGTTGTTATTGTTATTTTTATTATTCCGCCGATTGTTGCGACAAAAACAACTTATTAATGAGTAGACCGATGCTGTTCAAATTGTTGATATTATGTGGGCAAAGGGCAGATCATTCAGTAACCATTCGCTTTTAAAGACATGTTTTGCCCTGTTGTTCCGCAACTTCTTGTCATGTCTGTTGTTTCCGGTGATGGACATTTCATGTTGTTTGATTCAAGATTTTACTTAGATTGGGGTACATGTCTTCCAGATCTTACCCCCCTGAACCTGCAAAATCAAATGTTTCCAAACTTTCTGAGAATTGTATCCATACATAACCTATGACTCAAAAGAAGTTAAAGAACACCCGCTTTTTTTCATGTGAGCATACATATAGTTAATCTGGCATGGTTAGGTAATTTAAGATCGCGAAAACCTCGCGAATGGATCCAGGGATTTCTATAGGTTTTACCGGAATGTGAGCCCTGGAGATATAGAGGATGGGGCATGGGGATTAACTATATTCATGTGAACAATTCGGTTTTTTAAACTTCTTTTGGGTAGTCAGTTGTCATTATTATTTTTACTATTTATGTATTATTCATATCCGGTGGGCAAGTTACAATACATATGATTGCCCTTGTTTTACACGATTCGACATTTTCATAATAAATTGCGGGAAAATGTTTATTAAAATATCACAATTCCTACGCGAATTCTGATTGGCTAGCGCTGTTCCACTTAAACCGTCATATGTAACCATTGAAAAAAACGCGAGAACGCGAGATTGCATCACTTGACCAATGTTGGGATCTCGCGTTCTCAAGTTTTCGTGTCAATTGCCTGTGTAGGTGTGTAGGTATATGTAAATATTTTGAAAAACACGAGAACGCGAGGTCGCGACACTTGACCAATGTCGCGATCTCGCGATCTCGCGCTTTTGTGCCAATTGCCTACAGTCATCTAGTGGCTCGTCTGAGGCGTCGCAATTCGCTGTGTAGAGTTGCGTTCCTTGGGTGTGCCAGAAACCTATGATGGTGGGTTTCGTCCCATTTCAAGCTGACAAACCAGGGTATAACTGAAATATATACTGAGTCAACTTCACATTTTTAAAAGTAATCCCATATATGATATACAACGGGCAAATGTATCAGAGAAGGTAATTTTTAATCATTACTGTCCAAAGAAGGATTTTAATTAACGGTGGTAACCATAATTTGTTCCAAGCACCTACGGTATTCGGTAATAACATCAACAGTTTAAATCATATGTCCCAAGCACGAGAATCTGATGGCACACAAGTTCAGTAGCGTGTATGGCCACCATGTGCGTTGACAACTGCCACGCAACGCCTCCGCATTGACCTTGAGATGCTTGTGAACACATGATTAGGTAGACGACGCCATTGTTGCTGCAAAATGGTGCCAAGATCTTGCAAATTCTGTGGTTGGTTCTGGAGAGTGCGCAGACTTCTGCCAAGAGCATCCCGGACGTGTTCGGTGGGATTGAGGTCGGGAGACCTTGACGGCCAGTCCATGACGTTGACTCCCGCATTCTGAAGGAAATTCCAAAATTGCTGTGTGGGGTCTGGCATTGTCGTGTTGGAAGATCAAACCGGGTCCATGTGCTGCCATAAAAGGCAGAAGTTCTGGTGCCAGTACCTGGTTGCGGTAAGCAGCAGCGTTGAGGTTGCCACGGATGACAAGAAGCCTGGAACGTGCATTGCCACAGAAAGCACCCCACACCATGACACTTCCGCCTCGAAATCTGTCAACTTCCTGTACACAAAACTGGGCGTAACGTTCATGACGGCGCCTCCACACCCTCGCCCTACCATCAGCAAATCGAAGATTAAATCGGGATTCATCACTGAAGACGACTTGATTCCAATTCCTCTGAGTCCATCGTAAGTGTCGCTGTGCCCACAATTGACGTTGACGTCTGTGTAATTGAGTCAGAATCGGCCCGCAGTATGGCCGTCGTGCTTGAAGGTGAGCAGTTATCAGACGGTTTCGGTGATACCCGTTTGCTGTAGACGCGTCTGTAAATCATAAACAGTCCGTCGACTACAACCCATCGTCCTTGCGACTTCAGCTACGGACGTTCCCGTCTGCAACATGCCGATGGCACGTTCACGTTGCACATTTGAAAGGCGTGGCATGACAAATGGCCGTAAAAACTTTTGTTTTCTTTTGTTTTCTTGTGTTTTTTTAGTTTTTTTAGTGACTGCTAACAAGTATGACTGAAAACACGTGCCGTATTATGGCCACGTGACCAGTTGCACGTGAAAAACCTCTTTTGCCACTATAGTGCTGTGCACATGATTTTGATCGATTCACCTGCACAAAAACGGGTGTTATCTGAAGAGAATACGTGGCCATTACTGTTTAAATACACAATAAGGGCCTGCAAACATAACTGGTCAAAATGTTAAAATTTTAGGATTGTGAAGTTTTTAATTTGGTTCAGTATAAATACTGTTCAAAGCGGTGTTAAGCCAAACTCACTCACTTATTCAATGCCATGCCGGTCCCTCAGGCTGGGTATCGGGGGTACTTATCCAGTATAAGCATGCCCATCATGTGGATGTCAAGGCCGCAATGAATTATTAGTTCGAGTTTGATTGAATTTTAAAATACATGGGAGACGGAACGCATTTTATTTTTTACATTTTATTGTTTCCTTATCGAACTATTTAGGGCATCTGTGTACGTACAATTGCTGTCGAAGGGTGCGATTCACGTGTATCATGCGTGTCCAGATGGGCTATGTGTACTGAGTAGGAACACACATATTAGCGATATATCTATTTCTAGGAACTTTGAGGCAATGGAATAATGTAAGGCGGGATGTTTTGTAGTTAGGTGGGAGAGGATGAAAATCTATTAATTTATTTTGTATTGCCTAAAGTAGCGACTATGGTGTCGTGTAAAAACATCGAACAATCTCATTTTAGCCGAATGCTACAAATTGGTCTTTGCGAATTTTGTTTTCATGAATATGCTAGCCGTGTATAATACTGGCCTATGAATATTTCTATGACTGATGGTGTCGCCGTGAATAGCTGCAATACTGCTGATGTGGCTTTAAGCAATTTTACTCTCTCACTGACAGTGATATTTTGTTTCCAGTTTCCTCACACTTAAATGTTTTCACTATCACTGGACATTCATGTACACAATTTCTTTTGTTAAATGATATAGAGCATGTTGAGGGTTTTAATTTAAAGTACATAGGAAACTTTTCCAAAGGGTGAGGACTCTACTCTAGGCTACATAGGACTTATGTGTATGTAAATTACATGATAGCATTTTCAAGCTCAAGTCATAAGTTTGCTAAATGCTACTTGGAGAATGAAGAGCATGAAAGAAGCATGACCACCGGACTAGTAACGTGCGCATGCGCCTTGACCTTATCATATTACGCATGCGCACGGACAGCGTCTAAAAAACGAGAACGCGAGATCGCGAGAAAATGAAATGTCGCATTCTCGCGTTCTCGCGATATCCTGTTTTTGTGGCCTAATTTGACAAGTCGAGATTGCGAGATTGCGAGATTTTGCATCATGCCCAAATATCGCATTCTCGCGTTGTCAATTTTGACAAAATGTGCCAAGTACCAAAAACACGCGAATGCGAGATCGCGAGAACGCGAGATTTTGGCCAAATCTCGCGTTCTCGGGATCTCGCATTCTCGCGTTTTGAGCATATTTAGCTCGTCTCCAAAGGTCCAGATCGCGAGATTCCGAGATCGCGAGAATGTCCCTTGCAGTATTCCATAGATACCAGCTGTTCTTTACTTTGCCGTCAATATTTGGCCACAGGGTTGCTGACTATTGACATGCATATACTTTGATCAATAGTTACTCGTCTTAATTACATCATTAAAACCTTCAAGTTTTAACCCTCAGTTGACCTAGTCTAACAGCTAGGGATATTGTGGTACCACGCCATGCCATTCTTATAGTGCAAAGAACTTTATTCTCAGAGAGCTTTCATCAACACTGACGTACACATGTATTGTTTAAATGAACTAACACACCACAGCTTCACTTTTCGCTATACTATTACGTCTATGTTGGTATAGCTGTGGCAGAGATCGCGAGGTCGTCAGGAATGACACGTTTTCACGCAAGAGAACAAACATAAACATTGTAAGGTTCTCTTGTGAGGGACACAAGGCGCATCTGGATGTTGTTGTTTTTTGTTGTTTTTTAGATTTACTTAAATGAGCCGATTGTTTTTTGTTTGAAAAAATATGTAGAACACGACAGACATGTGCACACACGAAATCGTCTTCATTTGCGTTGTATATATAAAAAAAAGTCTGGAAGTTAATTTAAGGTACCGACGTTTACTACAATATCTGAAAAACAATTGGACCTACACCAGTCAAAGTTGGTATGAGATTAGTAAACAGTCATACATAACTGGATATTACATTTAACGACAATCGGTGCATGAATAAAAAATCTGTCTATTTACCTATCACTATATTTCATCAACAACCAGACCTGTTCGTTACGGGTGGAACGAGCATTCATTGTAACAGCCATCTGTATAATGCTACCCCTACGTCACAGGGCCATATGACACAGTTGAACCAATCAACTCAACTCGAAAGGTTGCACGGGAATTACGCACGCACGAATACGATGTTAGCATTAGATTTCATGATGTCTCAGCGCAAGCATCTTTCCGCTGATGCGAAAGGTTTCGTTGTTAAAATATTTTAATACTTTAAGGCTGAAAGTGAAAGACGTTCGCCCTTCTTTGACATTTCAAAGTACATGAAAAGAACAATTCATCCGTTACAGCTTCCCAAACAAACCGTAGTTAAGATTTTGAACTCTCATAAAAACACATGCCCCCCTGCACATCCCTTAGGGGGCATCTCAAAACAGGATAGGAAATTAAAGTTTGATTCCTTTGATAAGAAAGATGTTAGGGACGTGATTCGGTGGTCAACACGAGAAAATGAATTTATTTTAACACGAAAACTAAAACAAATTCTCCTATACAGGGCATTACTTAGATATTTCCAAATGGACCATTTGTAAATTCCTTTCCAAATTTGGATATCAGTACAAAAAGACGAAAGGGTCGAAACTAGCAATGGCTTATCAATGGTCTCACCCAGATACCAGAGAGCCCCAGCGCAAGATCCTCCCTGGTAAAGGGTAGCGCCTGATTGTCCTCCATTCAGGCTCCCACAAAGGTTTCCTCCCTGGGTGTGATCTAGTGTTCAGATCCAGATCTACAGATGGCAGAGACTACCATACCGAGATGAATAGTCAGGTTGTCACTGCGTATGTTGAGGAGCAGCTCCTCTTAGCACTGCCTGATAAATCCTTGGTGGCTATGGACAATGCTCCCTATCACGGTTGTCGAGATCCTTTTAACCGTTGTCCAACCTCAAAGGTTACCAAAGGTGAGATATGTCAGTGGTTGGACAACAACTGCATTGCTCGGCCCAAAAAGCCCCAAAAACTGACTACTACCATCTGGTTCTTCAGAACAACCCACCGCCCTCTTATTTGATTGACAACATGTTGAGAGAACACGGCCACGAAGTGCTTGGGCTTCCTCCTTACCATTGTGACTTGAATCCCATCAAACTAATCTGGGGTGATTTGAAAAATATGGTCGCACGGCAAAATAAGACCTTCAAGCTTGCCGACGTCAAGCAGATTGTCTTGAAAGGGATGGGAGAAATTACAGATGTACGTTGGGCAAACTGTGTCCAACATGTTATCAAAGTTGAGGAAGAGTATTGGAAACAAGACAGCACAGACTCCGAATCTGACGACTAGGGCATTTCGTGGGACCAAGAATAGTGCAATACATATACCCTTGTTTCACTACGACATGTAATAGCCCGAATTACCACATGAAATCTTACATATTCGTGCAATACATATACCCCTGTTTCACTACGACATGTAATAGCCCGAATTACCACATGAAATCTTACATATTCGTGCAATACATATACCCTTGTTTCACTACGACATGTTATAGCCCGAATTACCACGGATATGAAATCTTACATATTCGTGCAATACATATACCGCTGTTTCACTACGACATGTAATAGCCCGAATTACCACGGATATGAAATCTTACATATTCGTAAATATTCTTAATCATTTCTTAAGAATCTTAAATATATCTTATTTGATTCCCAAATATTCTTGTAGTTCGTGGGATTCGTGAGAAAAAATTTGTTTATCAAAGCATTTCTAGGAATCGTCTACGAATTTCAGGTTCGTGCTTTGTTTGTGCAATTCTTGGCTCAGAATTTGATTCTCTTCACCCGAAACAGCCCCGAAAGTCTCGAATTAACTTCCTGACTTATACTTTAAAGGAAAATTGTACTTTACATAACCCAACCTTGGTTTATTACAGGCGAAAGCACACTATGAGCACTTAGTGCACCTACGAACTAACCACGACTTTCTTCCACCGAGACTGAAACCAGGCAGTACTCTGACCAATGAACACTCAGATTACATCACACATACGGCAGTGTGTCGCGTGCAACATCTGCCATTGCCTTGCCGACATCTACTCTACACATTGCTTCAATGGCAGGGTTCGCACAGACTCCATGCACTGAGTAGGGCTCATTCGATTTCCGTGTCTCACAAAACTAGTGCATGTACTGATCTTTATCCAGTGCACAATCGGAGAAGGTCCTACGTTGCTAACTCGACACCTTGTTATTGTTGATGCACAACCGTTATATTAATATTTAAGTTTTCGGTATCATTCTCCAGTGCTGGCTAAAGGAATTCCCCGAGAAGATCCGGGGTAGAATAGGTCTTCAGCAGCCCATGCTTGCCGTAAAAGGCGACTATGCTTGTCGTAAGAGACGACTTACGGGATCGGGTGGTCAGGCTCGCTGACTTGGTTGATGCATGTCAGTGTATAGCAATTGCGTACATCGATGATGCCAATCACTGGGTTGTCTGACTCGATTATTTACAGACCGCCCTCATATAGAAAGGAACAGTGCGGCGTTAAACAACAAACAAACAAACAATACTGAAAACTGCGACGTGAATAAATAATTGTGGGTTTCTAGAAATATGCTATTATCATTCACAACCTGGTGTCGGTGAAGCCAGATTATATGTATCATAACGATCTATAAAACACTCTCATTCATAACAGAAGCAATCGCTTAGATTCACGAATGTTCCTGTTGATGAGAGAGTGAGTATGGTTTTACGCCACTTTTAGCAATATTCCAGCAATGTCACGGTGGGGGACACCAGAAATGGGATTCACACTTTGAACCCAAGTCGGGAATCGAACACGGGTCATCGGCGTGACGAGCGAACGCTTTGACTACAAGGCCTATTCGGTATTCGGTATACTGTTGTTCACAGATGTGTTGCTTGTCGCCCTGATACTGCCCTCGGGGACAGTCAATCTTAAGGAGAATGTCACAAACATGTATGTACGTTAATTTCCCTGCACATAGCCATTTTGCACCACCATATATTTTTATTGTATTTTGTATACTTCCATCACAAAAAAATATTTTGTTGTCAACACAGCCACAATATACCGTGAATACCTTGAATTTCAAAGCAATCCACAATATTTACCATGACGTTATTACCATACACGCAAACTGCCATAAGTCACTCAAAACGCTCAGCTTCATACAAAGTCACACAGGGAAATAACAAGTACTCATTACACAAGAATAAGAACTGTGATGCTTTTTGGATTACATTAAAGTACGTTCCGTTCGTTGCCATACCTGTTCTCGTATCCTCCTATAACTGAGACATGACTCCCATGGAAAACCACAGGGCAGTAGTCAGCTTTTTCTATAATAGATGTGTTCCTACTCACCTGAAACGCCATATTTTCCATCACTATGTCAATGTCCTCAATTGTATCTGGGTAAACTCAGTGCCACTGTCCATGTGCTATAGGCATGAAAGTGTAAAATATATTTAGATAATTAAAGGGAAGTAAAATCAATAAGTCATAGAAATAAGAGGGAATATATGCCAGATATTATAACAAGAATTGGCACCATCTTGGAGTGTGGGGACACACTCTTCGTCAGAACGGGGATCGTATCATAGGCATGAAATTACAGTAATTATCAACTCATATGGTAAATACATAATTGAACAATTGGAGGGGTTAAAACAGTAAGACATAGATATAAGGGAAAACTACACGTCGGAAAATATACTAAGAACAAGCGATATTCGGAGTTACGTACCAACTGGAATATACTTGGCCACTGGTGCCCAGGACGAAACAATAGCATATCTAAGGTTGTGTGTGAGAACAGGGCGATAAGAATAACACCAGAAGGAACACACAAGACAAGGTATCAGAGATAGAATAGGTATGTGAAGAAACCGAGATGAGACTGGCCACAGATACATATATGGGGTTGGGGGGGGGGGGGGGGGGGGGGGGGGGGGGGTAATTCAGATTGAGGAGTTCACATTATAAGAAGGGGTGGAGGTGTTTGACCAATGTAAGATGGAAAAATGAGTGGAGCTGTGACGTCGGTGTCGGTTTAAAAAGGGGGAAAAGCCCCCAAATTGAGAGAGCGGCTGGGGAGAATTCATCTGGACTGGTGCTCCGCTCTCGGCTTGTTGTCACGATCTTTCGAACCAGAAACCAAACTTAGGCACCATCATTTCGACTGAGACTGAAGCTTTGCGGCCGAAGTCTCGTACTTAAGTGACAAATGGAGTGGGATGACCGGCAACACAAAGTGGGAACAAAAGCTGTTACACGAAGATCACTCTTGGTGCTTGTTGGAGGAACTACGGTAATAGGTCCAAGGCCCTCGGGTACTGACATTGTACCTCTCGCTCATCCCAGACTGTCAGCACCAAGAACGAGGGGATTGCCGTAGTTCAGGTGAAGAGGTACACGAATTGCTACCTTCCGATTACGCAACAATTACCATCGATAACATCGTAAAATTACCTTGGACACATGGCTATATTCCAGTGTTATTTAGTCAACTGTGTGTTTGAAACATGAGTTTCACTTCCTGCTTTCCCCTGCTACTTATCGCTGGTGATATCCTTCCACATCCTGCCTCAAACAACTAACTGAACACAACTCTAGACGTTAACATATTCCATTTGAATATCAGAGGTATTCGCCATAAACGCACGCATATTAAAAATGATATATCAGACTTTGACGTTCCATGTTTCACCGAATCCCATCTTGACTCCAGAGTACAGTCGAATGACTTCTCTTGTTCCTACGATGAACCCCACATGAGGGACACGGATTGAGTGAGTGAGTATGGTTTAACGCCGCTTTTAGCAATATATCACAGCGGGGGACACCAGAAATGGGCTCCACACATTGTACCCATGTCGGGAATCGAACCCGGGTCTTCGGCGTGACGAGCAATACCATTATGTATTATCTTCAATAAATCTCATTTGGCTGGAAGTTAGCTCATGCCCTTGTACAAGAAAGGAGACAAATCCGTACCCTCGAATTATGGACCAAATAAGCTCATCATACATACTTGGGTAGATACTTGAGAGACATGTCTTGAGGTCAACAAACACATCAAGATGCTTCTTATAAATCATAGAAGTACATGTCAGCAAAGGCAGCCAATAGCATTATAAAATCGGCATTAGTCCGGACTAGTACAAGCAGCCACGCACACACACGTGCGCGCGCATGCGCTATTTAAGTGCAATGATGTTAAACCCAACTTCACTTCACTTACAAGACCAGACTGTGTGCGTGCGTGCGTGCGTATGTGCGTGCGTGTGCGTGTGTGAGTGCGTGTGTATGTGTGCGCGCGTGCGTACGTGCGTGTGTAGGGAGGCGGGGTGCGTGTGCGTGTGCGTGTGTATGTGTGCGCGCGTGCGTACGTGCGTGTGTAGGGAGGCGGGGGTGCGTGTGCGTGTGCGTGTGTATGTGTGCGCGCGTGCGTACGTGCGTGTGCGTGTGTGAGTGCGTGTGTATGTGTGCGCGCGTGAGTACGTGCGTGTGTAGGGAGGCGGGGGTGCGTGTGCGTGTGCGTGTGTATGTGTGCGCGCGTGAGTACGTGCGTGTGTAGGGAGGCGGGGGTGCGTGTGCGTGTGCGTGTGTATGTGTGCGCGCGTGCGTACGTGCGTGTGTAGGGAGGCGGGGGTGCGTGTGCGTGTGCGTGTGTATGTGTGCGCGCGTGAGTACGTGCGTGTGTAGGGAGGCGGGGGTGCGTGTGCGTGATGAGGACCATCTCGGAAGCTTGACCACTGTTGCGGATAGGTGAGAATTATTATCACTGACCTTTTAGTTATCACCACTGCCATCATATTTTGTATTGGATACTGCCATGGATATTGTGCTGCCACTCTATTGCATACTACCATTGTAATTGTTGTGCAGTAGTTTGTATTGATTTGTAAACCTAGTTAATTGTAATACAATTGATGATTGTATATCATTTCTTGTTTGTTTGTTGTTTCACATAACATTGAGCAAATTGTTGTGTGTGTGTATTTGTGCGTGTGTGTGCGTCTGTGTATGTGTGCGCGCACGCATGTGAATGCGCATGTGTGTGTGTACGTGTGATTATTATCAGGTATGTCATCTATTTCTATATCGCATTCCGCATATACCCTGCACGTAATACATGGTTGTAAATCATGTTGACATGCGTATTAAATACAATTCAATGTTTACTGTGCTATTTCAATATCTTGTGTCCATCATACTTATTTGTTCCTGACTTTAGCATTTGGCAAAGGCTGACGCCTAGATAATATTCCCCCCCCCCCCCCCCCCTCTCTCTCTCTCTCTCTCTCTCTCTCTCTCTCTCTCTCTCTCTCTCTCTCTCTCTCTCCCTCTCTTTCTCTGTGTAAACTGGTTACACCACGGTTTCTTTACAACTTGATTAACGTCAGCACCGCAGCCACTAGACTGGCGCAGACTCCATTGTATAATAATAGACTGCAAATAATGACTCACAGTCCATTCAACAAGCTAACAAAAATGCAGCAAAAACATAATATTTTGAAACACTGTTATAAAATTAAAGTTATAAAATGGACTCTGGAATTTCTGCATTTGAAAAAACACAGAAGAAACAAATCTCGATTTTTTTTTATATTACCTTTTAAAAATATTTTTAAAACAAGGACTGCTTCCAGTCTAAGCACAAAACTGACGACGCGGAGACCAAACATCGCTTAGAACACCAGCAGCCATAAACCAACTTGTCACCTCATCCAGACTTGGGCACGACGTGCACCAGCAAACACATCTATCACATGTATCCTGCACACCCTTGGTGAATGTTTAGACGACACAGTGCCACCGTCCTAGTTTATGTGTATATTATGCGTCTGTAGTCGTTCTTGAATAAAAACACTGGTATTTTGAAACTACTGAGCACACGTTCGCTCGCAGGTAGTGGATGTACAATACATACTGTAAGAATGTCTGATTAGTTCTTGCATCAGAGACGCCATAATATACGGACGTCATGCACATTTCAATGATGATTAGGATGACATGATAACTGCTGTGTAGCTGTCGACTTTAAACAGAAACTTGCTCTCAACGTTTGAAATAGCATTACGGTGTTAGTGGGGAATTCAGTTATTCAATTTTGGCATTGCAAAAAAGATAATTTTTACCAGGTCCCCACGAGTTTGACACAACGAGGATCAATTGTAGTGTTTCCTTTGTCCGGTCGCAGTTAACTCTGTATGACCTATGCCTAACTGGGTCAGAGCATTGGTTCGCATCACACGCCCATGACATCTCTCGCAAATTTCATGATTGTAAGTGGCTCATTAAATCGAATCAGACTGGTCGCCAGGGATAGGATGTGCTTGTGGGGTGGAGTCATGTTCGTTTGTTTTCTTCGTTTTGGGGGGTTGCGATTTTTTTTCTTCCGAAAAGAGAGCTGAAATTCTTTTGTACAGCACATGGAAAGAATGTTGAACTTTTCTCACTGTTCACTAAAACATGATAACTGTACAGATGTAAGTGATTTTGAAAGAGAACAATGAAAACCTAGACAGTTGGACACGTTGGGTCCAAACCCCGAGTAGTTTTACAAAACGGTTGAGAATCAATCGCCCAAACACATCTACAACTGCTACATCACCCACATCAGTGGAACTTAAGTTTGAAGTAAAACTTTTGCTGCACTTGCAGCATGCCAGCCTACAAAGATTGGACATAAAAGGAACGATGTACTGGTCATTCACATCCAAACCGTTGGACCGTGACAAATAACATGATGAGATTTATGATACTAAAAGAACAAGCCATTGGTATGATACATCATGAAGCAACCCCCACGTTGCAAAGAGTTTTGGCTGTATCTGAATGACAGTCACCAAGCTTATTGTCTGTAATAGGCACACTGGGTGGACGGGGGACAGGCGATACTTCATCGTCGACGTCGTTACACCATAACAATACCCCTGAAGGTCACGGAAGTTTTGTCCCCAAAAGCATTTGTGAAAATATTGAAAGTCCAAGTAGAAAGTAAAATGCATTTACCCAATCACAAAGAGCAGTTTTTGCCTCAAATTGGTCAGAAATAGGACACACTCGCTCTATCATAACAAAATAGAAACAGGTGACACCAGACCCATTAGACTCCTTTTTATAGGCAAAACGCAACCATTAGAAAAGAAAAGTTCCAGACAGGTGCAAGAAATGTTTGAAGCCAATGTCATTCAGTCCAGTTCTTCTGAATGACACGCTCCCGTTGTCATGGTTAAGACACGGGATAGCTCTTACCGCTTTGCCGTAGATTATATAGACACCTCAGTGCAGTTACCAAACTTGTATTTTCCTCGTACCACCTCTGCGAATATTTTTAGTGTGCTTGATTGTGCTAGTGGCTTTGGGCAAATACCAATCCATCCAGATGCAAAACACAAGTAGGCCTACATTCTGCAAACCATTTTAGAGGCAGTAAAGAAATGAATTGGCGTTACATACTAATATACGTTTTCTGAAACATTTTTGGAAGATTTGAGTCACCTCAAGGCAGTATTCCAAAAGATCAAGAAGCAGGACTCATTCTAAAACCAAGCAAATGTAAATATCTTAAGATGGCATCCATGTCCATCCTTCAAAAAATGATTCAGTCACACAGGTCCACATGTCTTTTGACCATACAAGTATCTTCCTGTTCTGATTTTAGGAACAAACAATGTTGATTGGTAAGGTTTCGTTTGCTCGTCAGTTTCCAAGTAAGGGTATAAACTCCTTAATGGTCATTTCCCATCACCGTCAACAACTGCTGTGGCCTCTTGAAATGAAAGATTTGAAATGATTATTACTAAATAAGGGTTACAGGCATACTGTCTCTCATGGCCATGTCTCTGTGAAAGAGTGTGGCTATGCTCACGAAAGATTCTGTATTGATGAGGATGTATTGATATTGTGGTCGGGACTTTTATTGAGGGTGAGTTATTTCTGTTAAAGCAGATGGAGGCTGAATTTTTTTATTTACACAAAATTATGAGCTGTGTCTAGTGTAAATGTATCGTGGAAAAACGTTCCTAGTGAAAAGTGTTCCATGGGAATAATTTCCCTAGAGACAAATAGTACAAAGGAACACTTTCACTACATGAATAGATATTCTTTCACACATACACTAGGAACAGGAATAGAAACATTGTTGATATTCCATATTTAGATCGAGCAACTGACAAGTGGTCTCGTTAATACACTGGGGCAATCAATTGAAATCTTACATGCCCTTATTTTAAATATCAAATATATGTTTGGCCGAATGAGGACGGCAAACGGACTTACTATGTCTGAAAGGATGAGTTCCCCACTGAAGAATGAATCTGTCTCAGTTTGTTCCCGACAGAGTGCATGAGGCAGGACAAGGGACAACGGGATCCAAACACTCGATGACAAAGCTGTTCGTGACACGAATCATTCCAACACGAGGCCTAAGTCAACACCTTTACTTCAGTGTATGGCCGTTATAACTCCATTAGCGTAGGTTATTGTCTTTGATAACAAGCAGTAAATCCAATAACTGAAATATTCAGTGGCTCGGAGATATTCCGCGTGACGGAGCTGAGACTGATTAATCTGCAAGATGATGCAAGACGATTGGCCATTCGGTGAACTAGCAGGCATGGTTGAACAAAGTTGTCTCTCGCCCAAGATGTTTGTTCTCGGATCAGCAAAAGAGAAGGGTGAAGTGTAAATACACCAGGACCAATAATTTAGAACACACATGATGGTACGTTTTAGGCATGACAAACTGAACTTTTACCCTTAATCATAATACATAAGCTCGAATTCAGCGCCACAGAAGGGTGTACCTCTACACTAGTCACAAGATGATCGTGTATAAAGAGAGCGGTGCTTCAATTGCTTGGTGAGTTCAAGAACGGTAGAATTAATTAATGAAACGAAAACATACACATTGTGCTTAAAATGCAGGTACGTAAAACCATCTCAAACTAGGATAACGAAAAGACTACTAATTGGTGAGTTACATCAAAAAGCACTGATTAGCTACGAAACGAAACTTGTAAAACAGACAAAGTTAACACTAACTATCGTTATTTAATCAGTCTGTTACACATACTAATATTCGTCTTAAAAGGTATATAATTACTAAAGACACATTTGACTGAAGACATGCAGAGCCTATAATATAAATCGTTTATTTCCACTTCTTATTTGTGAACACACTTTTCCGACTTTGTGTTAGTGATGATTGCACGTAAACATATCGTCGCTTTGTTCGCCTGCCACTTACTCGAGACACACATGCCAACAGCTGGTTGACTCTGTTCTATTTAAATTCACATGCACGCGTGAACATTTGCTGAGCAATTAACCCATCTACAGCACCTCACTTGATTGGTACTCCATAGTGCAGGGTATTATCAGGGAGGTGTGGCACACCTTGTATGTCCCGCCCCTAGGTGGCAGCATCTCCAAGATAATTCCCACAAACTCTCACGCTGAACCTTGTTCACGTTTCAGATGACCTTGACCTTAAAGCTTCCCTTGTTTGAAGTCGTTCCCGACACAATCCAAACAAACTTGATATCTCTGCCCCAAAACAAAGCGAACAAATAATACTTTTCAAACTAAACTTTTCTGAAATGTGAAAAAATTGTTGTTGTTTTTTACTTTTCACTGTTTCACTATCTCTGTTCCTCTGCTTCCATGCAATAGTTATTAACAATTTAACTAATTAATGCATTTGGATTAGACAAGTTTAAGAATGCCATACATACACTTCAAGACAATAATGTTTTGATAAATTGCAGCCATCAGTCAAAACAAAAATATCAAAATATTTCTTTCTTACTAATGAAAAAAGATTCATGAAGAAAGAAATATTCACAGAAAAAAGTCTTCCTGTCAATGAAATAACTGCAGTCAGTCTTTCTAAGTACCCCACCTGTTAAAACACCCACCTATCTGAGACAACTGCACTCTTCACATCTATGTATCCATTGTGTTAACACATTGTACATCTGTGACATCATCGATATGACGATATCATCGCCATATCGTTAGGTGAAAACATACGTTTTTCCCTGAAATGAGCCAATGAAATTGCTGTTGCTTTTCATCCACTAAACAGTATTTAACAGCATTGCCTGTCCAGTGAATGAGGTTTGCTTTCTTTGTAAAACATGCGGTCAAATTATGTTTTACTGCATTGCGGGGACATTTCATTTTTGTTCAGAAAATTGCCAAGCCTTCCCCAAGGACATTAAATGATTAACTCCTAGCAAAAACGTCTTACCTTATTTACAGAAGGCGACATCAACATTCTGCCTCTAACCTGATGTGAACAACTCACTTCAGCGGACGCCAAACAGTCTACGTTACAAAACCACACTCGGGCGGATTGCATTTCAGTTAATTTGTCATACTTCCGCTAGTAAGGGCATATATTATGTACTTACTTTATAGGTATATATTTACAGACGTAATGGACTCAGTGGTCTTCACATTGTAATGACGTTTAGTGTGTACAGGTGTGCACTGATTGACCATCGAGGCTT
Source organism: Haliotis rufescens (assembly GCF_023055435.1). Classification (NCBI taxonomy): domain Eukaryota; kingdom Metazoa; phylum Mollusca; class Gastropoda; order Lepetellida; family Haliotidae; genus Haliotis; species Haliotis rufescens. The sequence continues at coordinate 39,565,152 of NW_025964334.1, read as the reverse complement.
GTGATAACATCTAGAGTAAATACTTTTACTGAAAATGTCACCTACAAACTCACTATGGGAAGGCATGATCAATATGTATAAAATAAGTCTGAATTAAGCCGAATAGTCCTCAACTAAACATACACTGTGGAAATACTAAACAAATTACATGTATTTAACAATCCTCCGTGCCGGAGAAGTAGTTCGTCTGAATAAAAACTTCAGAATGGTCACGAGCCAACAAGGGAAAGTGAGTGGTGGAGGGTGGAGGGTGAAAGAGGATAGGGAGGAATGAGTTCAGGTGGTGGTGGATGTGGAGGCAGGGATTGAAGACTAGGGCATCAGGAGGTGGTACTAGGTCATGTGACAAAATCTGGGGCGTAGCTGTGCTTAGTTGTGTCATTTTGTTGGTTTGTTGTTTAACGCCGCACTAAGCAATATTCCAGCTGTATGGCGGCGGTATGTAAAATAAACGAGTTTGGACCAGTCAGTCCAGTGACTGACATCATGAGCATCGATCCACGCAATTGTGATACGAAGACATGCATCTATGTTGCGCAAAAAAGATGTACTTCTATCCGCGGGTAGGGGATTACAATCCCACATACACTCGTGCACCTTGGTCTGCTAGCAGTATAATGACTCGGTCATTATCACAAGGACAAAGACTTCAGATTACATACATTACATTCAGATTACGTATTTACATGATAGGACGACGATCTAACTGTGCACCACAACATCGATAGTAGCATCGCCTCACGTGACTGGACGACGATCTAACTGTGCATCACAACATCGATAGTGGCATCGCCTTACATGACTGGACGACGATCTAACTGTGCATCACATCATCGATAGTAGCATCGCCTTACATGACTGGACGACGATCTAACTGTGCATCACATCATCGATAGTAGCATCGCCTTACATGACTGAACGACAATCCATCGCCTCACATGACTGGACGACGATCTATCGCCTTACATGACTCGACGACGATCTAAGTGTGCATCACAACATCGATAGTGGCATCGCCTCACATGACTGGACGACGATCTACCGCCTCACATGACTGGACGACGGTCTGTCGCCTTACATGACTGGACGACGATCTAACTGTGCATCACAACATCGATAGTGGCATCGCCTCACATGACTGGACGACGATCTACCGCCTCACATGACTGGACGACGATCTAACTGTGCATCACAACATCGATAGTAGCATATCGCCTTACATGACTGGACAACGATCTAAGTGTGCATCACAACATCGATAGTAGCATCGCCTTACATTATTGGACGACGATCTATCGCCTTACATGACTGGACGACGATCTAAGTGTGCATCACAACATCGACAGTGGCCTCGCCTCACATGACTGGACGACGATCTACCGCCTCACATGACTGGACGACGATCTAACTGTACATCACAACATCGATAGTGGCATCGCCTCACATGACTGGACGACGAACTAACTGTACATCACAAAATCGATAGTGGCATCGCCTCACATGACTGGACGACGATCTATCGCCTCACATGACTGGAAGACGATCTAACTGTGCATCACAACATCGATAGTGGCATCGCCTCACATGACTGGACGACGATCTAACTTTGCATCCCAATATCGATAGTGACATCGCCTCACATGACTGGACGACGATCTAACTGTGCATCACAACATCGATAGTAGCATCGCCTCACATGACTGGACGACGATCTATCGCCTCACATGACTGGACGACGATCCAACTGTGCATCACAACATCGATAGTGGCGTCGCCTCACATGACTGGACGACGATCTATCGCCTCACATGACTGGACGACCATTTAACTGTGCATCACAACATCGATAGTGGCATCGCCTCACATGACTGGACGACGATCCATCGCCTCACATGACTGGACGACGATCTAACTGTGCATCACAACATCGATAGTGGCATCGCCTCACATGACTGGACGACGATCTACCGCCTCACATGACTGGACGACGGTCTGTCGCCTTACATGACTGGACGACGATCTAACGCCTTACATGACTGGACGACGGTCTGTCGCCTTACATGACTGGAAGACGGTCTGTCGCCTTACATGACTGGACGACGGTCTGTCGCCTTACATGACTGGACGACGATCTAACGCCTTACATGACTGGACGACGATCTAACTGTACATCACAACATCGATAGTGGCATCGCCTCACATGACTGGACGACGATCTATCGCCTCACATGACTGGACGACGATCTACCGCCTCACATGACTGGACGACGGTCTGTCGCCTCACATGACTGGACGACGATCTAACTGTACATCACAACATCGATAGTGGCATCGCCTCACATGACTGGACGACGATCTAACTGTGCATCACACTATCGATAGTGGCATCGCCTTAGATGACTGGACGGCGATCTATCGCCTCACATGACTGGACGACGATCTATCGCCTTACATGATAGGACGACGATCTAAGTGTGCAGCACAACATCGATAGTAGCATCGCCTTACATGACTGGACGACGATCCATCGCCTCACATGACTGGACGACGATCTAACTGTGCATCACAACATCGATAGTAGCATCGCCTTACATGACTGGACGACGATCCATCGCCTCACATGACTGGACGACGATCTATCGCCTTACATGACTGGACGACGATCTAAGTGTGCATCACAACATCGATAGTAGAATATCGCCTTACATGACTGGACGACGATCTACCGCCTCACATGACTGGACGACGGTCTGTCGCCTTACATGACTGGACGACGATCTAACTGTGCAGCACAACATCGATAGTGGCATCGCCTCACATGACTGGACGACGATCTACCGCCTCACATGACTGGACGACGATCTAACTGTGCATCACAACATCGATAGTAGCATATCGCCTTACATGACTGGACGACGATCTAACTGTGCATCACAACATCGATAGTAGCATATCGCCTTACATGACTGGACGACGATCCATCGCCTCACATGACTGGACGACGATCTATCGCCTTACATGACTGGACTACGATCTAAGTGTGCATCACAACATCGATAGTGGCATCGCCTCACATGACTGGACGACGATCTAACTGTGCATCACAACATCGATAGTAGCATCGCCTTACATGACTGGACGACGATCCATCGCCTCACATGACTGGACGACGATCCATCGCCTCACATGACTGGACGACGATCTATCGCCTCACATGACTGGACGACGGTCTGTCGCCTTACATGACTGGACGACGATCTAACGCCTTACATGACTGGACGACGATCTAACTGTGCATCACAACATCGATAGTGGCATCGCCTCACATGACTGGACGACGATCTACCGCCTCACATGACTGGACGACGATCTACCGCCTCACGTGACTGGACGACGGTCTGTCGCCTTACATGACTTGACGACGATCTAACGCCTTACATGACTGGACGACGATCTAACTGTGCATCACAACATCGATAGTGGCATCGCCTTACATGACTGGACGACGATCTACCGCCTCACATGACTGGACGACGATCTACCGCCTCACATGACTGGACGACGGTCTGTCGCCTTACGTGACTGGACGACGATCTAACTGTGCATCACAACATCGATAGTGGCATCGCCTCACATGACTGGACGACGATCTACCGCCTCACATGACTGGACGACGATCTACCGCCTCACATGACTGGACGACGGTCTGTCGCCTTACATGACTGGACGACGATCTAACGCCTTACATGACTGGACGACGATCTAACTGTGCATCACAACATCGATAGTGGCATCGCCTTACATGACTGGACGACGACCTAACTGTGCATCACAACATCGATAGTAGCATAGTTAGATCGTCGTCCAGTCGTGTAAGGCAATGCTACTGTCAAAATGTTGACGATTGACCCCGTCTAGGACGTCCCAGGTCAAGAACAAGAGTACAGGATCGATTGAATCCGAAACCAGGCTCCATGAAATTGAGCTCAAATTGCTTCAAACTTTCATCAGGCTACTGGAATACGAGTTATATCAGCAGGTCGGATGATTTGGAATCGTCTACATGCAGCTCATCTCCATGCTGGACGGCCACGTCTTGTGCCGCCCCTGACAAACTGTCATATTGCCAACAGATGTCAATGGTGTACACAACACCGAGTCTGGGGCAGATGAGTCCCGCTTCACTTTGCACTTCTAGACGTCTACACACAGTGCACATGTCTAGACAACATGGACAAGAGGACCACTTAATGTACTTCGGGAATAAGTGCAAGTAGACTAAAAAATAACCAACTCATTTTGTCAATATTTTCACCTTTATTATTCTAATGACACTTCTCTTGGTGTATAATGCATATATGCTCATAAATTCTTCATCCTGTCCAGCACTATTAATATTTGGTAATACATATAGCACCCTTTGACAGTAGGCTCTGGAACCAATATTAATGTCAAACATACATTTGTGGTGAGTGAAGTACAAACAGTGAAGCTACTACTGAGTGGCTCTACGTGTACAGCATCCAGTTATTTCAAATACATGAAGAAACAGAAACAATTATGCTGGTACAAGTTTACATCAAGTGGAATCGGTGGGATTGTCTGTGTGTACACATGTGTATCATGACACCTTCATGGTGCCAACACTCCTGAATACATTCACTCTAAACCTTAACATACATGCATCATCACTGCTATTCCAAAGGTGATATGGACCAGCTGAGGTATTGAACAGTCCTAATTCCCCCAACTCTAGGATCAGTAGATATGACTTATGACTATACACCAGATCCAGCAACACACTCCAAGACCAGACCTGCCAAGGCAATGTATGCATGGCCTTGTTTTACAGGATATATACGCCAGGATTCAGAAGACAACATAAAAACGTTGGTCTTGTGGGAGTTAAGGTTAATATAATAGTCTTGAAATAATGTAACCACCAAAATACAAAAAGGGTGTTGAAAGCATTTTTTATCATTTTCTAACGTATGCAAAATTTAGGGCAGGAACATTTTGGGATAAATATGATGAACAAACATTGGAGCAAAATGAAAAAAAAAACACCACACACATTTGTCAGAGTGAATCTGAAGTAAATTCCCTGAACTTCAAACTTCCTCAAATGTTTACTAGGTTAATTTAAAGGTATGCATGAGAGAATACTAGGTTTATCAGTTGTTTTTCCATTTACATCAGAAAATATTTCATAAATCTAGATCACAAAAAAGTGTTTTTAGTATCTCTTTCTGTTGCTTTTTTATCCCAAAGTGAAGCAAATATAGTCTGTCATAAATGGGTAGTCTGCCATAAATGGGTTTTAATATATTTTTCAGTAAACAATCAGAAAATGATTATTTCATTATGACTTCCAATTGACTTCCACAGCTCTGTTGGCTGAGAGTGAGGTGACACACATCTAGGCTGCAGGCCAACACTCAGTGATACAAGTTGGTCAGTCTAGCTGTGCTTCCAGTACCATACAATCTGCCCAAACTGATACAGTTGGGACTACCCTTGAGGACATCAAGGGCTATCCAACCCCAGACCAGCAGACCCTAGCACTTGACAACACCCTGCTCCGCTGGGCTACCTGTCACCTGACTTATACACAATGACACAAGTGTTCATCACATGCAGGAAAGTAATTGACAGCTAACTTGATGTCTGTGGCATTCAAGTCTTATATTAATAACTTTCCCATGGAGATTAACTGATTTGGGCCAGACAAAAAAAGTGGTGTGCCTCAAATCTGGCAGTCATCAAAGACAACTGGGCAAATAATGTTATAAATTAGTCAATCAATGTTACATGTATGTATATATAAATAAATATATTAAATAATGTAAATGAAAGACTACATGGGTTCTTAGAGAACCATGCGCTCAGCAAGTAACCCGAGTCATAACATACCATAAAACAATCCAAATTAAGATTTCTTTTACTTTCACAATTGTACCTGGGCAAACTAGGAGGTGACTGTCCAATATATTACCTGTAAAGTGTCTTCTGGGACTCAACATTATATACATGTATCTACATTCCAACATTTCTACCTCAAACAAATTGGGCCTTATACATTACACATGTCAGATGAAAGTGAGTAAGAGAAGTGGCTTTTTTCAGTTACATCACGGCTGCCAGCTTCATCTAGGAAGAAAACCAAAGCGATAGAGGTATGGAGTCAACATTCCGAGGATCATAATCCCGGTGATTTGGGACTCATGACCAACAGATCCTGCTTCTAAAAAGGGTCTGCAAGATGAATAAGTATGGCTCAGATGACCTTATTGCCACTGCTGCCTTATTGTTTGTACAGTGGACCTTTCTTACCAGTCATGTTCTCCTGTGTGGGGCCGCACCCGACACTGTATAGAACAGTCACACATGAATGACCCGTCAGAATGTTGTCAACCAATTCCCGTTATCCAGCATCAACTTGCTGCTGTTGTAATAACTGCACTACTGGATGAGTGACATAGTTACAGGTATATAGCAGGCCTTGATTTAGCTATATAAAACACCAGTACAACCAATTATTGAAAAATGCAACTAAATATTAATGTCTACATGCACCAAATTCATGTAAAAAACATCATTATTGTGTCTGACTTACCCTTACTTGTCCCCACAAAATCTGTGAATTAAGTGAATGTCTCTAAGCTTTATTTACTAAACTACATCACTAATCCATGTGTCATGTGACACATGACACAATCATCAGAGATCGGAGATTGTAATTATCATGACTAGTTGATGCATCTATGTTTCAACTTTAAAAAATGTGACTTGGGTTTGGACACAGCTCCGGGCACAACTCTCCACAGCACAACATAGCCCTGGCCCAGCCATACCCCAGGTGTACCTCTACTTGTTCCTCTCGGCATATCATATTGCACGGGTTCATTGCTGTACATCAAACACAATTGATTTATAAGCTTCGAAAATCTTTCTACTTACATCTGTCTGAAGATCAAAGAAAGTTCTGAAATATTTATTTTGATAAAACTGAGGTTTTCTTCTGAAGACATGGATGTGGCAAATCAACTGTTTCAGTCAACATGAACAGTCATTGAAATAGAAGATTTTTATTATGAAACAAACTGTTTTAACTGTACATTATTATTCTTTACGGACAACAAATATTTTTTTCTTATAATATTTTGTGTGAAAATGCTGGTTCAGTATGTGGAAAAAAATAAACCGATATTTCAGATTATTTCATGTTGTTTTTCTCAAGTGCTTTTCAGACCTGACATTTTTCCAAGGGTTCCATGTTCAAACATTACCAACTGATATGTAACTTTAATGTGGATTTGATGTTTGACTACATGTAATATTTGACACATAACAAACTGTAATGTGACACACACATGAAAGATTTCACCCTTTCTTAATCTTTGACGTTGAATGTGATTTTCATACAGTAATGCAACATTAATATGGAGGTTATTATATATTTTTAAGAATCATTTATTTTAATCTAAACACAATCATTAAAATCAGATCTTTCATCCAGAAGAGGTATCACATCAGAATGAAAGATCTGATTTTTATAACTTATTGGTAACTAATTTATCTATATGTTTACTAAAGTTTGCAAACATGGTCGTCACATAGACTCCATCAGAAGGCAAGGTGTGTTCAGTAGCACATGACCACCGGTGGAGTAGCAACATGATTGTATAGATAGTCTAGCATAGTAAGGTGTTACCAACAACTCTTAGCTACATGTTATGACATCAATGTTATCTAAATGTAACAAATCTAAACATTAAAACTGCTAAATAAACCATTCATTCCCCTGAAAACAAACATATAAGTCATTCTGACCTAGCCTAGCAATTTCACTCTGATCTCTGTTGATGACTCAACTATACCAAAATCATGTGTTACAACCGACTAGAATGATACTGCTTTATCCTCAATAGGGGTAGTTGGTTCTTCATATCTGGACCTGTACATTAATGGCAATAATAATAATAATGATAAAATTACACAATCTACTCTTAACATGTACAACTTGGTATGAATCAAATGATAAGAATAACAGGAAGGACATATCTCCGTTACCATGGGAACCTCAAAGCAGTCATCATCCACCAATGTCGTATCAATACCTGATACAGATGCAGCTCACTGAAACCACTCCAAGGGAAGTAACTCCACATCAACCTCACAAATCATATCCTGGTGGTTACTGTTAAATTGAGTGAATACCCTGTGTTGCTTTCATCTGATGGCAACTTTAACAAAAAACATTTTTTTAGGCATTATTTTCCTATTTTCAGTCATAGGCATTCGTGCAACAAGTATCTAAGATATTCCAATGTCATCAACATAGATTAAGTATAAGCTTTAAGTACATTTTTAAATGGTTTAAAAACAGAATATATTTAAACAAAGAGCATCATATCTGCATGATCAATGAGATTCAAAACAAAACAACTTCTCACAGTAACCATAGTAACTAAATGATATGGGAAAGAAACGGCAAACAGCAAACATATATAGTGGACAATTGAATCAGGGTGACGGAGTAAACAGGGTAAATATTGACCTCAGCCAACATAGACAAACTGATGCGAGATAGTTTTAACATGATGGTATAAAACATCTCAATTCAAAGCACTGCATGCAAGTTCTTTCCAAAAAGCAACTGACTCTCTCAGATAAATACCACACAGAGGACTCAATAGTACAACCATAAAATTAAATATTCACATTTGACAAATTTAAAGACATTGCCTATTAATAAAGCCATGAATGATTTCTAAATATGGCAGCCAGGGTGGCCATGTTTCACATCAGATCAAAATCCTATAAGCAATGTTTTGAGAAACCATAGCTAAGATGATTCCTGTAAAGTTTTGACTCCATAGGCCTTGTAGTTTTAGAGGATAAGTTGAAAATGCAGCAACACTCGAAAAACAGGGATCAAGAAAGTCAAAGGCCATACCTGGATAAAACATGGAACTTTACCCAATGCATTATTATCTGCTATTCCGAAAGCCACTTGATGGCTGGCTTTATTCATGTGAAGTTTCAACTCCATAGCTCTTGTAGTTTCAGAGACATTGAAAATGCAAAAAGTTAATGATGGACAATGCACAACACATGCTCATGTGTAAAAAATGATGACAACATTCAAACCCAACCTGTCAAACTGAACCTCAGACTCTTCACTCTGTAAAAATATATAATATTATTATAAACTGTTCGGACAGATTCAAATTTCAGACTTCCTGACATTTCATTCTGCCTTTATTGTACTGTGCAGCATTCAAGAAAATCTTCTCTACATAACTGTAAGCTTGATCACGATCAACTTAACTAATGAAGGCGTGAAATGACCATTCAAGCATCAGTACATATAAGCCCATTTCCAAAACAAATATCAACCTCATATTCTACACTATAAGCTTCAGCCTTCCCCTCAATCAACTTTCTGATAATAAAACTATAAAGAAATAAATTTGTGGCAAAGAAATCGTTAAAAATTGTTCTGTCTTAGTTTTCCATGACATGTCCGATGTTGCCCCGCCCGTCTTCCTGCACGTCCTGAAACTGCTGATACCACTGATGAAGTTCTCGCAGCTTCACCGACACCGACTCGCGCTGCCGCTCTGCCAACAGTGATCGCAGCTCGTTGTCCATGGGAGCATCACCGGGAGGGTACACAAAGAAGGGGTTGTCTCTCAGGATTCGGTTCTGGTTGAAGGCACAAGTTTTGAGATGCTCCCCTATGGGATTGTGGCCCGAAAACTGCCACTGTTCAACTGGGCTGAAGGCTGTGCTGAAGCGCCACCTCTGAAATGGAGTGCATGTGATAAGAGTGAAAGTTGTTTTGATACTTGGACCAGACAAACTAGTGCTTGACAATGTGAGTATCATGAGAAACCATCCCTGCTGTCATTCGGCTATGTCACACATGCTCACACCCAATCCTGAATGGAACCAACTCTCCCAAGCATGCAGGACCTATACTCACCTGTAATTCCAAGGAGAAACAATTGCCCATGAGTCAGCAATATGATGTTTATTTAAGAAACATATGACACATGGTGGTTATTTATTGTACACTTAAACACTGCAAGGAGAATAAACCATGACGGGTGCATGGAAACGTGTGGTTTATTCTACCTGCATAGTTTTATTGTACGATAAACAACGACCATGCATCATTCATTTCTTATATGAGATATCAACATTATGTACAAGTTTTAAAAATATATACCCAAATTTTAATAATGTTGACTCCCTGAATAGAATCTGACCACAGAAAAGTCAGACAAGTCCATTTTACGAACAGGTGGGTAAAGTTTGGTATTTCCAGGATATTCTCACGTCGATTATCTGTACCATTTCTCTAATTGTCATCTCTCCCACTTTTGGATGCGATTTTGGGGAATGCCCATGTGTGGAATCGAACCCAGGTCTCTGTTGTGACGACCGAACGCTTTAACCACTCGACTACCCAACCGACCCCAGTATCTTAGAAATAGAATTTTACCACTTTAGTGAAACCCACAAGCACAGGAATGTTACTGACAAACTTAGAAACATTATCTGGGTTAATATGTTTATAACCTGGATCCCAGGATTCTGGCATGTCTAAGGGACAGTGAATTGTGGCACCTAATGTGGGAGGAATGTGCTGCCATAGACTCACCAATGGAAACCCACAAGCAGGGGTACACTGAACATAAACAAGCAACATTCACACAGGGTCAGTCAGCGACAGAGAACACTGTTTTCCACCACAGTCAGCCAATGTCCAGGCTGTATAATGGAGTCTGAGCTAGGAAGCCAAGGTGGACAGCAGCAGCACAGATCTAGTTAAGCATTTGTTAAGATCTATAAAGACTATTGTAACATTAGCTTCAGCATGTTTAGTAAACACTCAACAAGTGAAGGACATGGTTTCTATACAGTGTTCCAAACTATAAGAACCCTTGCAAATTTTTAACACTTCTGTATGCAAAACACTGACAACATTTACTGCAAAGCCTATGTTCATATTGAGCCAATATGGCCATACACTCCTGACTTACATTGCAAAATGACTGCCACGTGACCTTCTGCTCTGCATCCTTGACCTTCTCCCAGACCTGTATGACTATGCCGCGTTCATCGAGCAGGCTGCAGCAGACGTCACGCAGCAGTTTACAGGTGAGGGCTAGGTTACACAAACTGAAGGAGTCCAGATGTCGGGACACATGCTGCAGCACCTCGAAGGGAAGATTCAGAAACTCCATGCCTGTAACCATGACAACAAACCTCTGATACATACAGACATTTCATTGTTGTGATGCAAATCAATCAATTAAAAAGGTGAAGTATGCAATACAGATTATCGAAATACCTGGAAGTGAAAAAGTGAGTGAGTTTTGTTTCTTGCTACAGTCTGCATAGTTACAGTCATCTGTCAGTGATGAACAGCAGCATACATTACCAAGGCACTGTCATCACTGTGTAACAACTCCACCCTGTGTATGCTTTACATCATGTACATCATAACAAGATAAGTAAATCCAATGATCATTGTCCAGTGTACGTTTAATCATGTTAATTACTCAAATGTGACTCAGGTATATGTCCTAATCCTGTGAAGATTTCCTATAGTTGTTATCATGGTTATTAATATGATGATTATGATGAGCATGGTAAATGCTATTTTTACTAATCATGCTAATAGACTTTACTATTACATAACGGCTGTCAAAATAAGATTTAGGTCTATATCAGTGATAAAGATTGAGATCTTCAAAATAATAAAGGATTAATTTCTCTCACCATCCTCAGAGTTTTATTAATGAGAGAATTGGAAAGAAGATCTAAAGATCGCTCAATCAATTCAATCGTATTAATAATACTTGTAAGTTTCAAACAAGATATGTAATAGTACAGTAATACCCAAAATTATCCTACAATTAAACATGCTGAATGCAAAGCACACGAACCTGTATCATTCCACGTAGGAGCGTCTGGCTTGGAGAGGCGGGACTGCACGGATATAGCGGAGTAGGCTCGGTAAGAGGTGAAAACTTCCATGTCCAGGGCATCACCAGCAGATTCAGGAACACAGTCAGACGAAGGCACCACCTCCGACTGTGCACTGTGCTGTGAGGTCGGGGTGGTCTCATATTGCACAGGGGGTAGTGAACGATTGGGATACGTTGTACAGTTTGTGTCCATAGCTTCGGACTGGCAGTCATCAGATTGAAGTTTGTTGGTAACTGGAACATTGTAGTCTGCTGATTCTGTTGCTGCTAAACCATAGCTCTCTAATAATGCACTATGTACAATAGACACACCATGTTTACTTGGCTGAAAGCGCCGAAAGGAAAACGTACACCCCAGATATGCCAGAGGACATCTTTGCTCCATCCAGCCATTCAAGCAGCTTTGGATATCGTTGTGAACGTTTTTAAAGTGCCATGCATACTCATCTCGACGGAATTCCTGAGCACATAGAAAAGTGAACATTTCAGCTGGTTTGGGTTGATACTTTGTGATGCAGTCTATGTTGATATCCACACCAAGGACATCGCACAGCCGTGTATCGTTGTCTAGTTTCCTTGTCAGGTTTTTATTATTATTGTTTGTCATGGCTGTTTCATCCCCATCTTGAGCTGGTGTAAGGCTAACTGGTTCAGCAATGTCAATGGCTCCTCCAGTACTATCACACCTGGAGATGTCTGGAGTGGGACTGGGTACTTCGTTGGTCTTCTTGTTTCCTTGCTCACCAGTCTCATCAATATTCTTAAGAGAATGGCTTGAATTTGCCATATGGCTGGAAGCGAGATCTAGCGTTGTTGAAAGACTATCGGCAGTTTGTTTGGTGGCTCTGATGAGTCGACTACACACACTACGCTGCAGGCCTGGGGGATAGTTCCCCAGGTTCCATGGTGTATTTCCACCCTCATCATCAGACACATTTCTTGAAGTTTCTTCCGATGTGAGCATATCTGATTCCATTGAGCTACTTCGATGACTAAAGGGGGCTGCTGGATATCTAGTGGTGAGGCGATTTCGCAATATTCGCTTCGTCTTTTTGGGAGCATTCAGTGTTTCAACCAACATCCTTTGGTCCCGCATCGCTAAAGCCACATCCAACTGCCCACAATGAACTTTCAAAATGTTGGAAGGCAGTGGCATCTTTTTCTTATCTTCCACAGAATACATGGGCCATCTGTTCCATTCAATGGGACAACATAGGACGCTAGCAGGACACACTTCAAGATGAATTCCCAGTTTCTTCCGCTGCATTACAAGAGGGCAGCCATAGAGAAAGTTGATGCATGCAACTCGTTCGTCTGGACACAGGTGGGAGTGTTCAGACTGCAGACATTGATGAAACCTGGCTCCACAACCAACATCACAGACAGCCATTGGGCAGCTGGTTGTGTTGTCTGCCTTGACCGCACAATGGCGACTGATACAACCTTCACAGTGGACATGAGACATGGCCACAGACTCTACTCAGACGCTATATCTCCCGTGGTATATGGCCCATAATGACCAGTTGTTTCTCTATAATCACAGCTGTTGGAAATCTGAATTTGAGAAAAAAAAGACCTCGGAATTATTTTTTTGATCATAGCTCCATGATTTCACTGTGTGACTGTTTAAATAATTATAGTGCCTACAAAGAGAAAATCACAATCTTGGACAAAAATAATGATTTTTTCCCCAAAATGTCTTGCCAGTATTGGGCCCTAAGTTTACCAACTTTGCTGGTCTTGTTGGTAACTAACCACAGCTCGAGATAATTAGCATATTAATCAAATGCAGACATCACTTATACCTGAACTCTACTGCATTGAATAATGCTAAAAAGTGCTATGTCTCACTTTATTGTAACTTAAAGGGGCACTGATCTAACGCAATTCCCCGGACTGGTTGTTGCCTTTGTTATTGTTTTTTCCCCCGTGAGTACCCGGATGATACGCAACGCAACTGAGCGTGACCAGAAACTGGGCTACCGTCTGCAAGGACAGCTAAATAAACTTGGAGGCTGGAGGCAATATTTGTTTTACGCATTTTTGCATAAACACTGATTGGTTAACTGTGATTTATACAGATTTCGACAAAGGGCGCATGTTAATTAATTTCTTCAGCCTAAACAAAAAGACAAAAAGAACAGCGGAGCTCATCGAATGTCGTCATTTGGAAATACCCCAGATGGTTATAGTTTTATACTAAAAAAAGTATCCATGCAGTGAAAGCATTTTCGGATTTTGGCTTGCGTCGATAATACGATTACTACTCCCTTGTTGACATCCACGTTTTCTCGTATAACCCTTCACTTGTGTATTTGTCGTCATTCACTTGGTGCTCAGTTAATGAATTTATTACAGGTACAATTAGTGGTAGCACCAGTTAGATTACCTGACAAAGGTTCCCATTTGGCATTTATTGTGTCTGGGGTAATTATTCAATCTAAATCCAGGTTTGAAGTGAGGTGAAATGTGTGTTATGTAATATGCACGTGGCAGCCCAGCAAGAGATGAATGATCAGTTGATTTATTTTTTTGTAAATCAACGGAACGTTCCTAGTCATCAAAGGATTAACAGAAAATACGTTGATTGATTAATCAGTGTTATCTTGCACAGTGGATATGTCAAGAGTGAGTGTTTACATGTCTAGGTTTACTAAAACAAATACACTCATACCATGGCGTGGAGTGCCGATGTAAAAACAACATACTTTGTTCAGAGGGTTAACTTATAATACGTTGATTGATTGATCATTGTTATCTATCACTCAATGGATTTTTTAGGAACCGTGAACGTTATGAAAATAGTTGTCACGTGGGCTTTCTCAGCCGACCATTGAGACTTGACACCTATGTAAAACACCTGAAACAATCCAAGTTATCAGTTGAGAAACGAACACGGGTTATAATATCCCGATCTTTTAAAATATTTGATTGTTACTGAGACACGTGACATCGAATAAGTTTCTTTGTACATCTGCAGACTAGTGGGATATTGTTCCTTTGCGTGGATATTCACGGATACATTCCTCGAACAAGGAAGCTGCCTAAAATTTATACACATAAATTTGGTAGGTTGTAATTATGATATTTGCATTTTGTTTCCTTCATTTGAACCGATTCGTTCTTGTTTCCCCTCGTCTTGGTTGGGAAATTCTTCAATGCGCGATAGACGTTGTTTTCACAGGTCTTTGTAAGCGTGTATATATTACCGTCAATTTGTAAAATGTGATTCTCTCAGGCAATTTATAAAATGTGTAAATATTTCAGTCATTTTGACTAAAAAATCTCTCCAGACTGATTAAGACGATCAAAAGGGCCTACAAACATCACAACAGATTATTATGTAGGATTAGAAGCCAAACAACATAGAAATGTCCTTTTATCAACGTAACATTTTCAATCTCTTGGTGATGACATTAAACATCAAAATGTTTGGAATTTGTTATCATAATAATACAGATGGAAATGTTTTTCAGTCACTAAAAATAACTGAATATTTGTTACACATTTGACAGTAAAAAAAATACACACTATAAAAAAAGCAATGCTCAGGTGAAATATGTACTTTGTGTTGCAAGTCAAAATAGTGTAAACGAAAATCGCAAAATTACCAAGCAAGTGACTTATCAAAACTTCGTCACCATTACCGATGCTACCCACAAAGATACCTACATTTCCTTATTATCTCGAAAACTGTATTTCATTTTGTTCATCAATGTGACCATACGCCCTTGTTACTACCCATAAAAGCGACTAATGCGCTTACGAATGGCGCAGCAGAGGTCGCGAACTAGTCTAGATTTCTGCTATACATCCGGGTACTCACTGGGAAAAAACAATAACAAAGGCAACAACCAGTCCCGGGGAATTGCGTTAGATCAGTGCCCCTTTAAGACATCATCGCTGTTGCAACCTTATGACAACACATAGGGCAACACATGGACAGATGCAAACTGTAAGACACCTGAAACAGCATTATATCCAGAATTATATTTCAAAAAGGTTAACTCAATTGTTTTGAAAAACCCAATAGTCTGGACCCAAGGGAACTGAAATATACTGAATACCAAAAGAGAAGCACCTTTAGAATTCAGCACCGCAGCTTTTTGTGAGGACGATCTCTGAGACAAGCAACAAGTCTTTGTGGGAATTTGTCAGGATCAAAAATGGCAGCTCCCATTCAAGACGTTATGATCAACTTAACCGAAGAAAAGTTTTCCATTCTCTACATCCTTGTCAATTGATTCATTGCAAAAGGGCATAGTTTCACTGAAGTGGTGTATCTTGCAACAAAATGTAACAAATTACATCACAGGGTATCGTGACATGTTTGTTAACTTTGTGGTGCTTAATTCTACAGGTATAGGGCCCCAAAGTAAATGATAACATGTGAGTACATGTATACTTAATGGCCATTTATTTTATCTGCAGCCCTAACTTACAGTAATTATTTATTGTCTTGTTATTGTCAGATTAAAAGTAGTTATTAAAGCCATAACTTTTAGACTTAACATTATAGATGACCATGATGACCTGAGAAATTAATTGTTAAGGCAAATGACCATGGACATTTCACAGGAACTCGTTATTGGTCAGTAAATAAAAATATATACCCCCTATATGTAAGTAGAGAACTATATATACTAAAAAAATATATATCAATATATACCCCCTATATGTAAGTAGAGAACTACTTACACATAGGGGTGTATATTTTTATTTACTGACCAATAACGAGTTCCTGTGGGACATTTCCCTAAAAAATAACAACTTATAGACAGGAAAGGAGTTTTACATACAAGAAGAGGAAAAAATATTAGTAGTGAAACATATCCTTTCAGTTGTTTCCGTGCAGAAAATGTTACCGCCTAGCCTATATATATGTATAAGTATTGACGTCTACTGATCTAGAGTAATCGCCAAGTAAAGTGTGCAAATGCACATGATCATGTTGATGAATTGTACTTTTACTCAAAATGGATTTCCTTCTGGTTTTCATTTAGAATATTTCATTTTTTTTCAGGTCAAGTATAATCTGATTCCGAAGTAAGTAATTCTTCATCAAACTGAAAACACCTTGATTACCTTGAGTCATCGTAACTCCTTTTGTAACATTTTTGTTGTTTGATGTTGAAGACACAGCTGATGGTCACGCGATGTCCAACATAAATAAAATATTCATGCTTCTTCCAACCCGAAGTTATGATATTCACCTAGAAGATATAATGTATATTTTAGGCATTTCATTGCATCATATTTGACAATTTTCTGTACCTAACTTGTTTTTCCCCCGTTATCATTTAGGACACCGATAAATATTTATAAGGACATTACGGAAGCAACTCTCGGCAGAAAAATATCAATTTGATTATCAGTACTATACAATTATATCGGCATTTCTAAGATTACATTGAGAGCGCATAAATCCCCTGTGTTTGGAAATTACTGTAAAATATAAACAATAAAAACTTATGGAACACATTAATCCAATGGAAAACGTTTTATCATTCATTTCCTTACAACCGGAAATAGGCATTTGTCATCAGCTACTTCCGGGTTTAACAAGGTGCACAAGTGGAAAAACATTGACTGATAACTTGGACATTTCTGAATTTTGAGTATGTATCAGAGTCAGTTTGTTCTGAACACCAATAGGCCTATTTGGATTTATGCAAATTTCACACACATTTCATGTAAATATATTCAAATGTAGGCCGTAGTGATTGTTCAAATTCAACACCGGAAATGATATTTTCTCCGTGTTACCTTTAAAGTAAACATCAAGTATTCGTATCTTCTTCAAAAGGTTTTTATGAAAAAGAGGGGGGCGTTCATTGTATTTCCGAAACATATGCCTCAATTACCCTACTCATGTTATTCTAACATGACTAGCTTTCAGAACTTGTATTGTTTCCGTAGGCAAGTAGGGAGGATGAGGTCCAGCACATACATTAATTTAAGAGAACAGGGCCCGACTTGGAGAATGTCACCCTGGTAGGAGATGGTAAATAACTATTGGATCTTTATGGCATGATCCATGTTCTCAGTTATTAAGATCGTTGAAGGCTAAAACGGTACCGATTTCATCTGGCTAAACTTCTGCATAAGGTTAAGTGAAAACAGCACCTTATGTTTATAGTAAAGATAAAATATGATTTATGTAGTTACATTTATGCTTTAGTCATTGGTAACATTGATTCTCTTTTTGGCACCATATTTTAACACACTGACACAACACTAATATCATTGTCATCTATTTATGTTTCTATATTTCCTGCCATATTTCAGTGTAGTTACTACTGGCATGCACAAAAGCATCAAATAGTCAGTACCCGGGTACCCAAGTTACCTCTGTCAGACCTACAGAATCAGTAATTCTCTTGTGCTGTTGACCATCTGAACTAGCATATATACTCTTATATTACTGTAAATACTTTACCGATATTAAATAATCACATAGTTACGGTCTTCATTGTCTAAGCAGAGGCTTATGCTGATGCCTAAATATTTATGTCAGAAATGTTGGGTACCCTTCCTTTGTCTGTCTAGTTTTCTTCAGTAGTAGTTTTCTGATTGGATACTAACTTGAAATTTCATGTTTTCAATCACATCTGTAATGTGACAAATGCATCTCGAACAACAGAGGAGAAAAGCTTCTTTATTCCTGCAAATTTCTTTATAACTACCTACTGTACTCCAGTACCAGATTGGATACAAACAATAATTTCGGCGAAATTGTATGCAAAGTTATCGGTAGATCGCACAACTCACCGTTATTTACAGCAACCACAGTCAGATTACCGCTATTGATGCCTTGAAATGAACTTTAGTTGCAAGAAAATGGATACACATATCATAAATGGTGTACCATGACTCACTAAAAGTCATATTTGAGGCAAGTTTGACTATTAAATGTCAGCATTATGTTTTCGCAATCGAAATACATGTAACTTCTTTCAGTGGCATTTAGAAGTTGGTCTGATGAAGTAAGACGATTTCTATGGAGGAACAACTTCTTTATTACAATTAGTGCGACGTTTCGGTGTAGATCCTACCACCTTTATCAAGCAAGTGATGGATAGTGCTTACTTACTTACTTTGGAGATTTAACGTGTGCTTTCCGACTGATGCGTATTTCGCACACGGGCCCGGCCAGGCCAATTAATGTGTTTCCGAAAGGGGCGAAAGTGGTGTGTGCAACCCAAGAGGGGGCTTTAGGGGTTGCTTATATAGAATTTGGGAATTTTGAGATTTGGAATAGATGCCGATAGGATTGGGGAGGAGAACTAAGGGAGCTGGGTATGGTGGATGTTTGTTTGTTTATGTAATTTTGATTTGGTAGATTATAGTGTTTTTAGATGCGTTTTATTAGTTCTGTTTTGATTAAGAATACGCCTAAGGCCTTGAAGTTTTCTAGTTTATTTTGTGGGTTTAGTATTGCTTCTAGAGTGAGAGCCTTGTTTAGATTGAGGGTGGTTTGTAATGCGGTTCGATGTGTTAGGTAGTGTGTGCAGTGGATGAGTGCATGTTCTGGGGTTTCTAGTTGTTTGCAGTGTGGGCAGTTACCTGTATAATGTTTTTTAAATTTTTTAGGTGGTTATTTAGGTTGGTGTGTCCTGTTTGGAGTTTAGTGATTACTCTGTCGATTTTTTTTGATGGATGGAGAATTTTTGGTTTGGTTAGTGGTTTGCTGAGTACTTTTTTGATTTGGCTATTTGAGTTTAGATATAGGTTACGCCATTTTTTGGTGATTTTTTGCTTGTTTACGCTTTTAATTTCTGATTTTGAGATGGGTAAGTTTAAGCTTATTTCTGGGATTTTGAGGGATAGTTTAGCTGCCTTATCAGCGTTTTCATTACCGTATATTCCTACGTGGGCGGGTATCCACAAGAAGGGTATTTGTTTGCCTGCCTTAGTTAGGTCGTTGGAGCTTTTAAGTATTTGATTTATTAATTAAGGTCGGTTTTTGGTATTTTTGTTTTGGAGGGCTTGTAGTCCACTTAGGGAGTCGGTAAGTATTAGGATTTTTTTGTGGTTTTTGGATTCTTGATTATGGAGGGCTGAGGCCATGCCCATTAGTTCTGCCGTGAATATTGATTGGTTGTTTGGGAGTCGGAAGGATTGTGTGGTTTTAGTTGGTTGTGTGGTATGGACTCCGAAACCTGTGTGTTTGGAGGTCGGATCTGAAGATCCTGGATAGTGCTAAACAACATAGGTATATATACTTTAACATCAAAGTTTATACAGTAAATGATTGATGGACACAGAGAGCTTATTAAGATAATTGGAAGCCAGTGGATGACTAATGAACACAGAGTCAACAAGCAGACTGATAGAGATGATGGAAGCCAGTGGATTAATTGGATGGACATAGGGATTTAGCAATTAGGTGATGGTAAGCAGGCGGGATGTAATAGCCTTGGTCTCTGTTCATTGCTGGCTGGATCCTTTTGATACAGATGGCTTCTAAGAGTTTCCTGATTTTGTAGTCCGATTGATTGTTGGCCAGGATCTTGATGTTGTTCCACTGGATGTTGTGGTCGGGGTGGGTTTGGGTGTGGTCGGAGATGGCTGATTTTGAGTAATTTTTTTGTACTGAGGTCTTGTGTTCTTTTATTCTAATGGGTAGGGGCCTGCATGTTTCACCTACATAGGAGTCGCCACAGTCACATTGTATGTGATAAATGGCACCAGCTGGGTCTTCTTTCTTTGATGTACATGATGTAGGGGGCTTGCCATTGGCACTGAGGATGTTCTGGATTGTCCTGCCTCTGTAGAATACTGTATCAATGTTGGCATGGTGTTTGAGCAGTCTGCAGATCTGGTGGCTGGCTGTTCCTATGTAGGGAAGACTGATGACAAACAGGGCTGGCTGTTGTCGTGGAGGCCGCTCTCTGGCTTGATAAAGGTGTTAGGATCTACACCGAAACGTCGCACTAATTATAATAAAGAAGTTGTTCATCCATAGAACTCGTCTTACTTGAAATACATGTAGCACGGGAAGCCCCTACGGTGACTGGTCAAAATCGTTCCATACATAAAAAATTATCCTGCATACCATCTGTACCAAAGTGCTACACTTATGGTTCTTATAATTTTAAGTATATATGGTGGAAGCTGCAACTAAAATAACAGGATATTGGAGTATATTATTCCTGATGAAATAATAATTTCAGATACAATTTCTTCCGACCATTGCATCAAAATTCTTTGAAGATCTATCACTGGGTACGTTTTAACTGAATCACCGGTAGATTGGGAGGAAACGTATGCACAGCTGATTGCTATTTCCGGCTTAGTTTACGAGAAAATACACACGGTAATCTTAATCTCTGCATAAAAAACAATGTCTTGGAGAGCAGGAAATACATTTTAAATGGTAAATCATCATGTCTAGTGATGTTTTATATCAAAGTTCATACTTTTACTGACCAAGTTTAATATACCTGTTTATTCACCTGAAGTCGTTGAAGGGATATGATAACGCTCATCAATTATTTGGACCCCAAAGGTAGTGTTGTTTGTATTTTAAAATGTCCGGACAGAAAAATTTAAATGTCCGGTAGGCAATATTTTAAATGGAAAGTACAGACTGTCATGTAAATCTTCTAGATGGGCACTTATTTACATCTTGTACACTGATGTGTTACATGGAAAGTACAGACTTTCATGTAAATCTTCTAGATTGGTATGGTGTGCTTATAAAGATTACAGTACAGGCTGGTCTAGAAGTTGGTTGGGGGTGGGGCACTTGATCGTGCTAAGATAGAGAAGACAGTATTCTAAAGCTGCTCCTGTCTTGAAGTATTGTCTCCTAGGGCTGCTTGTGTATCACTACAAGTATAACATGTTGGACGTGACATTTGTTCACTGACTGCAACTACCAACACATGTATATGACATACATATTTTCCACACGACCTTGATGACAGCATTTGTACAGAGTTTGAGGCTGCAAGTCTGGCCGTTGCCCTTGGCATCACTTTCAGTAGGTTTCAATGTCAGTATATTGACAATTATTAGCTGAGTTTACTACTAGACATGATAAACCAAATAGAAATTACAGGCTGCCATCATAGAGCTGCAGTACTTCTGAGTGAGGCGTTAAACAACAAAGAAACAAAGAAACAAAACACTTTAGCCTGTCTTCAAACTCGTGGCTTAAGTCACAAACTGATGTTTGTTATATAAACATGATAGTCCTGAAGAGTTGGCCAAACATTGAGGATATGTGTTTGTTTCAGCATGTTTAGAGATTAAACATGAATTACTTCTTCATTTCTGTGTTTCAACTTGTTATTCATATATTAAGTGTTGTGTTTATCAAAACTCCTACACATATAATTAATATGTTTTGGTTGTGAAGTGTGAAAACAGACATTAATATTGGATTGTTGTTGCTTGCTTTATCATGTTAAAAATGAACATAGATTTGCTATGGTAATTGGTTCATACATCTCAAATCTTGCTTTCATCTTATGATATATTTCTTGCATCCCATAACATCTTGTACTATTCATCTTAACTTCTGTCTTCAATGCCATTTTCAAACCAGCACCACATATTTCTGTTACTGTGGATACATTATTCCTATCTACTGTTACCATGGTTACAAATTTGTTGTCAACTGTCAACCATGGTTACATTATTCCTGTCGACTGTTTGTGGTAACCATCATCGTGGTAAGTTCATTCATTGATAACCCATTATCTTTTCCAGGTGTCTGTCAAGATGACTTTAATGGAATTCTTCGGGTGTACATTCATTGCCTTTGGTCCCCCATTGGCAATGTTTGTTTTCACTATTGCCAGGGATCCCCTCAGGGTCATTGTACTGATAGCAGGGTAAGTGAATTGACAACATTCAACCAGGATAGCAGGGTAAGTGAATTGACAACATTCCACCAGGATAGCAGGGTAAGTGAATTGACAACATTCAACCAGGAAAGCAGGGTAAGTGAATTGACAACATTCAACCAGGATAGCAGGGTAAGTGAATTGACAACATTCAACCAGGATAGCAGGGTAAGTGAATTGACAACATTCAACCAGGATAGCAGGGTAAGTGAATTGACAACATTCAACCAGGATAGCAGGGTAAGTGAATTGACAACATTCAACCAGGATAGCAGGGTAAGTGAATTGACAACATTCAACCAGGATAGCAGGGTAAGTGAATTGACAACATTCAACCAGGATAGCAGGGTAAGTGAATTGACAACATTCAACCAGGATAGCAGGGTAAGTGAATTGACAACATTCAACCAGGATAGCAGGGTAAGTGAATTGACAACATTCAACCAGGATAGCAGGGTAAGTGAATTGACAACATTCAACCAGGATAGCAGGGTAAGTGAATTGACAACAATGAACCAGGATAGCAGGGTAAGTGAATTGACAACAATGAACCAGGATAGCAGGGTAAGTGAATTGACAACATTCAACCAGGATGCAGGGTAATTCAAGCAATGTCAAGTATTTTATTTTTATTTTTTTATGTTTCTGTCTCGCCTGTTTTGTTGTGTAGATATGACCCGTGATCTTGGTTAGAATGGGTCTTCAACTACCCATGCAACTAACGGGATCGGATGGTTAAGCTCGCTGACTTGGTTGATGCATGTCATTGTATCCCAATTGCGTAGATTGATGTTCATGATGTCAATCACTGTATTGTCTGGTCCAGACTCGAATATTTACATTGTGAGTGCAGTGTTAAAACAAACAAACAAAAACAAATGATGTGTAGATATGTCAAACCATTTATCATGTTTATGAGAGGTATTCTGAATGTTTTCTTCTAATTTCTATGCCAATCCAATTATTATCTTTATGACTTCAGGGCATTCTTCTGGTTGCTAGCGCTGCTGATATCCTCCATACTGTGGTACGCTGTGGTTCCCCTCCAGAATGATCTGGCGTTCGGGCTGGTTTTCTCAGTCATTTTCCAAGAGCTGTTCAGATTCCTCTTCTACAAACTTTTAAGGTAAAGATTGCCTTTCAACGGTCTCCTATAATGCTTCACCTCCACGGTACAGCCTTCGGTCCTGATCCCGGTGTTGCCTGTTCAAGGTGTTCTGTTGTCAAGTAGAAGAGACGGAAGTGATTTAAAAAGTTGCAAGTTTTGGAATTATTAGAACACCAAATGCATACTGATGGCTGTGAATTTATGTGAACATGGTGAAAGTTGTTATGTTAATAATTAGAAAAAAACATCCAACTGTCTCTAAAATAATCCTTTTGACAAGAGGTGGATCGTGATTTTTTACTGCTCGATACAAGTATCGAACACACTCAACCACTAAGTAGAAAATATCAATTCTTACCTCAAATGTTTGCTTTTATAACTGTTACACGAAGCACTAATTAGTAGTGCAAGTTAATTGTGAAAAAGTCAATATTTTCATCTGTAAATCGTTAGTGTGTCAGGAATTTTGCAGTCCTGTCTCAGAATAAGATGGCTTACTGACCACAGATAAGGGCACATGCAAGTATTGTGTAATGTATTGGATAGTGAGTAAGGTATTGTGATGTTTATCAGATCGCACAGTTGGTGTATGGTCCCAGCCCTATTTCTGACACACTTGTGCTTACCAGGTTATCATACAGCATGAAGGAAACCATTATCTTACCTCCATGTCAGATTATTGAGAGCTGATTGGTTCACATGTTCTTGATAAAATATATGTACCCTGCCTGGGAGGGGAATACATTTCTGAGTGGGAGAATAAATCCCTTATACCCCGCTGGGAAGATAAGAGGCTGCACGTGGATGTATGAGTTTGAGAATAAATCCCTTATACCCCGCTGGGAAGATAAGAGGCTGCACGTGAATGTCTGAGTGGCAGGATAAATCCCTTATACCCCGCTGGGAAGATAAGAGGCTGCACGTGGATGTCTGAGTGGGAGAATAAATCCCTTATACCCCGCTGGGAAGATAAGAGGCTGCACTTGAATGTCTGAGTGGGAGAATAAATCCCTTATACCCCGCTGGGAAGATAAGAGGCTGCACGTGGATGTCTGAGTGGCAGGAGAAATCCCTTATACCCCGCTGGGAAGATAAGAGGCTGCACGTGGATGTCTGAGTGGCAGGACATGTTGTTCATGTGTCAATGAAAGTCATGTGACACAGTGCAAGTTAACCTCAGCTTAGTTGTACAGCTGTTTTCTATCAATTTTGAATTTGTTTTAATTCTTTTACAATGGCAGATATAAAATGTCAATAAGATAAATTTGTTGTAGCAGTATCACTTGGGGTATATGCAGTTTATGTGTCCCCAGTTAGGTTTTATACCACTTGCCTCATGCTCAAACCACATGTACCACACGGGATACTGCTACAACTTATAATGTTAGAACCCGTGAAGCTGTCCCCTGATGTGATCTGCACACACTCACCTGGTGTCTTACCTGGATGTTTTGAATGAATTGATTGATTTATTTGATCTTATTTAACATTTTGTTGTGTATATTCCTTGTTTCCAGGAGGGCTGATGAAGGCCTTCAGAAAGTTAGTCTGACAGCTCAGACAGAAAACGTCACGCCTAAAGACATCTCCAATAAGCACATCATGGCCTATGGTAAGACTCATGCATTGATGTGTGTTATATAAATCAAAGATTTGCCTAAGTGATGTGTAGCAGAGATTTGATAGACTTGGTAGCTATGGAAATATCCAGATCATTGGTCTTAATTCAGTATGGGTGTAGGCCATAATTGGTTCATAATTAAATACTTCAACTCTTGTCTTTTCTAAATAATAGTTAACTGATAATTCCACACAATATTGTTCCAAGACATTATTTCACTTTTGTAACCCAAAAATTGTGTCAGAAAATAATTGTACATCATCTGCAAAAAGCGGTAAAAACAACTGAGTCAATTCATGATGTAATTGTGTACCTGGATAACATGAAATTTCTAATTCATTGTCTGAATCAATGATAATTATGTAAAACAGAAACAGAATTAAAACACATCCTTGGCAAACACCATCATTACATTCAAAAGTTTCCTCTGAAAATGTATGATTAGCTTTAGCACAAGATTTTATACTATCATAAATGGATTTAATAGATCCAAACATCTTAGGAGAAATGTGTTTTTGTTTTAATACTAACCAGAGTTTGGCTCTGTCAACTGGATCAAACACCTTAGAAAAAATTGAATATAATATACTTTTCTCTTTTGACAACATAGATTTACAATAAAATGCAAAATGAAAATATTATCAGTACATGAATTGCCAAAAACATGTGATTCAGTACTTTATGTGATGCAGTTCACCAGAAGTCTAGTCTATTATTTAATATTGCAATGTATGACAAATGTTATATTTGAGATAACACTTTCTTAGTTAAGTACAGATAGTACTTTTTTGGGTTCAGTCCCATCCGTGATTTGAATCCACACTGCCAGAGTGAGGCACCTAATCGCCAGCACACAATGTCAGCCATCTAACCCACTCAGCCACTGAAGCTTCCACAAAAATGAAAGTCTGACAACTGGTAGTCGAGATGATGTAATTTGTGTACCCCTCTGACAAGTCATACAAGTGTGCTGGCGATTAGGTGCCTCATTCTGAATACTAAGAAAGTGTTATCCCCAAATACCATACATTACATTTGACTTTCTGAATGTGTGTGTTCATTGCTCTGTATGATTTACTAAAAACACTAAGTACTGTACTTCATCTATGATTTGAGGCAGAATGGAAATCAATATCAATGAAGATGTGGTTTGGTTAACACTCTGTTACACATAATAGATTCTTGACCAATGTGACTTTGATTGGATTACAGTGTCTGGTCTAGGCTTTGGCATCATGTGTGGGGCGTTCTCCCTCATCAACGTGCTCGCAGACATGGTTGGTCCAGGCACAATTGGTATCCATGGAGATTCTCACCTCTTTTTCCTCACGTCAGGTAAATATCTTACCAACCTGTTACCCTGTGGCGATTCCAAATCACTGTATCTCCTGCTTTCAATCCATGGTTTGCCTGCTCCAGATTGATGTATTAGTCACCATGATATATGATATATTAGTCACCATGATATATAACGTATTAGTCACCATGATATATAACGTATTAGTCACCATGATATATAACGTATTAGTCACCATGATATATGATGTATTAGTCACCATGATATATGATGTATTAGTCACCATGATATAGTTGACATATTCATGACTATTACATTCAACAACTTTCATGAATTCACACACGTTCATGACAGTGCCCTTTGCAACACTATACCTTCTCTGTTGCAGTGTTCGTGACTGTGTGTTCCCCACTGTGACACTATATATTCTCTGTTCCAGCGTTCCTGACTGTGTGTTCCCCACTATCACACTATACCTTCTATGTTGCAGTGTTCCTGACTGTGTGTTCCCCACTATCACACTTTACCTTCTCTGTTCCAGCGTTCCTGACTGTGTGTTCCCCACTATCACACTTTACCTTCTCTGTTCCAGCGTTCCTGACTGTGTGTTCCCCACTATCACACTTTACCTTCTCTGTTGCAGTGTTCCTGACTGTGTGTTCCCCACTATCACACTCAATATTCTCTGTTGCAGTGTTCCTGACTGTGTGTTCCCCACTATCACACTCAATATTCTCTGTTGCAGTGTTCGTGACTGTGTGTTCCCCACTATCACACTCAACATTCTCTGTTGCAGTGTTCGTGACTGTGTGTTCCCCACTATCACACTCAACATTCTCTGTTGCAGTGTTCGTGACTGTGTGTTCCCCACTATCACACTCAACATTCTCTGTTGCAGTGTTCGTGACTGTGTGTTCCCCACTATCACACTCAATATTCTCTGTTGCAGTGTTCGTGTCTGTGTGTTCCCCACTATCACACTCAACATTCTCTGTTGCAGTGTTCGTGACTGTGTGTTCCCCACTATCACACTCAATATTCTCTGTTGCAGTGTTCGTGTCTGTGTGTTCCCCACTATCACACTCAACATTCTCTGTTGCAGTGTTCGTGACTGTGTGTTCCCCACTATCACACTCAACATTCTCTGTTGCAGTGTTCGTGACTGTGTGTTCCCCACTATCACACTATACCTTCTCTGTTGCAGCGTTCCTGACTGTGTGTTCCCCACTATCACACTTTACCTTCTCTGTTGCAGTGTTCGTGAATGTGTGTTCCCCACTATCACACTATACCTTCTCTGTTGCAGTGTTCGTGAATGTGTGTTCCCCACTATCACACTCAATATTCTCTGTTGCAGTGTTCGTGACTGTGTGTTCCCCACTATCACACTCAACATTCTCTGTTGCAGTGTTCGTGACTGTGTGTTCCCCGCTATCACACTCAACATTCTCTGTTGCAGTGTTCGTGACTGTGTGTTCCCCGCTATCACACTCAACATTCTCTGTTGCAGTGTACGTGACTGTGTGATCCCCACTATCACACTCAATATTCTCTGTTCCAGCATTCCTGATTGTTCCCCACTATCACACTAAACATGCTCTGTTCTAGACTGTGTGTTCCCCACTATCACACTATATATTCTCTGTTCCAGCGTTCCTGACTGTGTGTTCCCCACTATCATACTATACATTCTCTGTTCCAGCGTTCCTGACTATTCCCCACTATCACACTATGTATTCTCTGTTCCAGACTGTGTGTTCCCCACTGTGACACTATACATTCTCTGTTCCAGTGTTCCCCACTATCACACTATACATTCTCTGTTCCAGTGTTCCTGACTGTGTGTTCCCCACTATCACACCAAACATTCTCTGTTGCAGACTGTGTGTCCCCCACTATGACACTATATATTCTCTGTTCCAGCGTTCCTGACTGTGTGTTCCCCACTATCACACTAAACATTATCTGTTCCAGACTGTGTGTTCCCCACTATGACACTATATATTCTCTGTTCCAGCGTTCCTGACTGTGTGTTCCCAACTATCACACTAAACATTATCTGTTCCAGACTGTGTGTTCCCCACTGTGACACTATATATTCTCTGTTCCAGCATTCCTGACTGTGTGTTCCCCACTATCACACTAAACATTCTCTGTTCCAGACTGTGTGTTCCCCACTATCACACTCAACATTCTCTGTTGCAGTGTTCGTGACTGTGTGTTCCCCACTATCACACTCAACATTCTCTGTTGCAGTGTTCGTGACTGTGTGTTCCCCACTATCACACTCAACATTCTCTGTTGCAGTGTTCGTGACTGTGTGTTCCCCACTATCACACTCAACATTCTCTGTTGCAGTGTTCGTGACTGTGTGTTCCCCACTATCACACTCAATATTCTCTGTTGCAGTGTTCGTGTCTGTGTGTTCCCCACTATCACACTCAACATTCTCTGTTGCAGTGTTCGTGACTGTGTGTTCCCCACTATCACACTCAACATTCTCTGTTGCAGTGTTCGTGACTGTGTGTTCCCCACTATCACACTATACCTTCTCTGTTGCAGAGTTCCTGACTGTGTGTTCCCCACTATCACACTTTACCTTCTCTGTTGCAGTGTTCGTGACTGTGTGTTCCCCACTATCACACTCAATATTCTCTGTTGCAGTGTTCGTGACTGTGTGTTCCCCACTATCACACTCAACATTCTCTGTTGCAGTGTTCGTGACTGTGTGTTCCCCGCTATCACACTCAACATTCTCTGTTGCAGTGTTCGTGACTGTGTGTTCCCCGCTATCACACTCAACATTCTCTGTTGCAGTGTTCGTGACTGTGTGATCCCCACTATCACACTCAATATTCTCTGTTCCAGCATTCCTGATTGTTCCCCACTATCACACTAAACATGCTCTGTTCTAGACTGTGTGTTCCCCACTATCATACTATACATTCTCTGTTCCAGCGTTCCTGACTGTTCCCCACTATCATACTATACATTCTCTGTTCCAGCGTTCCTGACTGTGTGTTCCCCACTATCATACTATACATTCTCTGTTCCAGCGTTCCTGACTGTTCCCCACTATCACACTATGTATTCTCTGTTCCAGACTGTGTGTTCCCCACTGTGACACTATACATTCTCTGTTCCAGTGTTCCCCACTATCACACTATACATTCTCTGTTCCAGTGTTCCTGACTGTGTGTTCCCCACTATCACACCAAACATTCTCTGTTGCAGACTGTGTGTTCCCCACTATGACACTATATATTCTCTGTTCCAGCGTTCCCGACTGTGTGTTCCCCACTATCACACTAAACATTATCTGTTACAGACTGTGTGTTCCCCACTGTGACACTATATATTCTCTGTTCCAGCATTCCTGACTGTGTGTTCCCCACTATCACACTAAACATTCTCTGTTCCAGACTGTGTGTTCCCCACTATCACACTAAACATTCTCTTTTCCAGACTGTGTGTTCCCCACTATCACACTATATATTCTCTGTTCATGACTGTGTGTTCCCCACTATCACACTAAACAATCTCTGTTCCAGACTGTGTGTTCCCCACTATCATACTATATATTCTCTGTTCCAGCATTCCTGACTGTGTGTTCCCAACTATCATACTATACATTCTCTGTTCCAGCATTCCTGACTGTTCCCCACTATCACACTATGTATTCTCTGTTCCAGACTGTGTGTTCCCCACTGTGACACTATATATTCTCTGTTCCAGCGTTCCTGACTGTGTGTTCCCCACTATCACACTAAACAATCTCTGTTACTGTTTGTGACTGTGTGTTCCCCACTATCACACTAAACATTCTCTGTTCCAGTGTTCCTGACTGTGTGTTCCCCACTATCACACTAAACATTCTCTGTTCCAGACTGTGTGTTCCCCACTGACACTTTATTCTCTGTTCCAGCGTTCCTGACTGTTCCCCACTATCACACTATATATTCTCTGTTCCAGTGTTGCAGACTGTGTGTTCCCCACTATCACACTATATATTCTCTGTTCCAGCGTTCCTGACTGTGTGTTCCCCACTATCACACTAAACATTCTCTGTTAGTGTTCGTGACTGTGTGTTCCCCACTATCACACCAAACATTCTATGTTCCAGCGTTCCTGACTGTTCCCCACTATCACACAATATATTCTCTGTTCCAGCGTTCCTGACTGTGTGTTCCCCACTATCACACTAAACATTCTCTGTTAGTGTTCGTGACTGTGTGTTCCCCACTATCACACTATATATTCTCTGTTGCAGTGTTCCTGACTGTTCCCCACTATCACACTATATATTCTCTGTTGCAGTGTTCCTGACTGTTCCCCACTGTGACACTATATATTCTCTGTTCCAGCGTTCCTGACTGTGTGTTCCCCGCTATCACACTATATATTCTCTGTTCCAGTGTTCGTGACTGTGTGTTCCCCACTATCACACTAAACATTCTCTCTTCCAGCGTTCCTGACTGTTCCCCACTATCACACTATATATTCTCTTTTCCAGCATTCCTGACCCTGTGT
The DNA here is from genome assembly GCF_023055435.1 of Haliotis rufescens. Taxonomy (NCBI): domain Eukaryota; kingdom Metazoa; phylum Mollusca; class Gastropoda; order Lepetellida; family Haliotidae; genus Haliotis; species Haliotis rufescens. The sequence continues at coordinate 39,533,735 of NW_025964334.1, read as the reverse complement.
TTCATCTTGCTGCACACATTCTGGGGTGTCATTTTCTTCCATGCCCTGGACAAGAAGCAGTATGTGGTGGTAGCCGGTGTTGTAGCCTCACACATGCTGGTGTCCTGCCTGGTGAGTGCTTGTCTTGTATTCCTCATGTCCATCTGCATTATTTCATCAAGGTTGTACAAGCTCAACCCCAGCATGTGACACCTTCGTTACACTCTCGGTAACATCGCTGACATCAGTGTGGAAGTAGCCATAACAAGAATCTTGAAATTTGTCTTTGAACCCCCAAAGTAGTCACATTTTTCGGGGGCTTATGTCTTTAGGAATGCCATCATAGTGAACTTTGAAAAGGTTTACGACTGATCAGATTTCACAGATGAATTTACGTTTAGTTTGTTTAATCAGATTGGTTCGAGATTGCAGACGAATGGAAAATTAACCTACTTCCCCCTTACATTCCTATGATACCAATTGCATCATAATTGAAATGAAATAGAAATTGAAATTGGCAAACAAAGAAAATAATTTAGATGGGGTAAGAGTATTAGCCGTCACAACACTTGTTTGTAAACATTATGGTCTGTTGGTTGAAAGTTCAACTCCGGGCATAGTTGTGGCCACCCAACACAGAGGGGAGCTTTGACTGGTGGTAGCGATAGTATTGAGACCTCTGTGAATGGGCTATCGCTGTGAGGAGCTTGAAGGTTGTAATGCCAAGGGCAGGTACCTCTTGCTGCACATCAGTGGCATGCACAGATGTGTTTCTGTGATGAGGGAATCTGCAGTGTTTATTTACATTTTGTATGCTGTACTAAAGTTAAGACATAAGTTAAGGTGTTAGAAGGGGAGAGGATGGACATATGTTGACTTACTTAGCATTCTTTACTGAACAACTTCCATAGACTTGAGGTAGTGTGTCGATGGGTGTATCCAAGTAAAGTCATGAGAGCTGCTCTTTGACACAATATGTGACTGGCTGATGATGTGTCATAGTTCCCAAATGACATGGACCTTTCAGCAGCCCTATATACAACAGTGGAAATGCCTTTAGGTTCCTCAATGTGCCAGTCAGGGGAAGCTACTTCAATCTGCTAGGAGGTTGTAGGAGGCATTCATTTCACCATGGTGGGAAGTTTCAGGAAAAGGTGTTTATGCGGCTGGTTCTGTGTTTTTTGCTTGTAATTCAATCACCTTTCTATTTTATGACACATTTTGGAGGCATAGATGTCCCAATCGTCGAGGTGGTGTATTTGCAGAATAACATCCCTTTAGTGGCCAGGATCCAGTGATCATGGGCTTTATATCCTGGATTCACCCTAATTATTTTCCTTGGTTGGCAGCAGATTACCCATGCTCAGGGGTTTCACCAAACTGGTAAACGTTTAAGACCTGCATTAGGACCTGCTTTCCCCCACAACAAGCTGAAACATAATTTAGCTGAAACATTGTTCAAAGCAGCATTAAACCCAACTCAATTGGCATCAATATAATTCTATTACTGATTGGTCATTGTTACACTATTGCTTTAGCAACCTTGTCACGCACTTATTTGATGATATTCCTGTGTTGCAGTCTCTTCTCAACGAGAGGACAAAGTACCGCCCGGAACCACTCTACCTCGCCAGCATCGTGCCAGCTTACTTCATTATGATCCTCATGGCCGTCGTGGCCTTCTTCGTGGCAGGCGGGTCTCTCCAGAATGTACAGAATGCCTTCAAGTGCAGGAAAGGGAGATATGAAATGGAATGAAGAATGGTGTAGGATGATCCTATTCCTCAAAGCATGGAAGAGTTATCATGTGAAATTATCATTATGAAGCTAGGCTCTGCACAATCTGTTGACACCTTTTGAATTCTTTTCCCTGAAAATTATGTTTGTATATTTCCTTCTTTTCTGGAAACAGACATCTTCTTTGTTTACATACAGAGAATGAAGATTTTTGTCCTGGCTTACAGGCACTTGATGACACCCAGGAACAACTTCGGAATCCAGAAACAAGACCTGCCAAACTATGTATTTCTTACACTAGCCAGGCCAGCCCAGTGGTCTAAGGCACCACAATTGGCTGTGCAAAGTCTGACACTTGATTCTCTGGTTCTGGCTTCAAATATGAGAATGACCCCAGATGTGATCCTTGGTTTGTTGGTAACATGCTCAGTAAACCTCGACCACTGGTGTTCTTATAAGGAATAATGTGCGGCTTATTAAGGACAAGGTGTTTTGATTTATTTCATATTTGAATTTTTTTTTTTTTTTATTATATACAAACTCTCTGTACCAATGTGGCACCACATTTAAGTCATGGGGACAGTCAGTCCTGTATTCAGAAGCACATGTCCAGTGAGCTCTTGCAGCATGAACCTATATGAGATATCATTGATCCTGGTGACTACGTGACAAGGAGTGTGGCCTGGCTGGCTGGCCGCTGTGTGGAGCAGCATGCTCCTCATGTGGAGCCTTCATCATGTTGATGGGCAGATCAATATTTTCTGTAATTTCACATTCATATTTTGACTAATGTATATATTCCATTTTAATTATTTTGTTCCCAGCAATTGTACAGTGTTGTATAATGAGTGTTTTGTTGATTGTTTGTATCCATTCATGGACTGTGATGAGGACACACCTTTCTGTCTGTGGATGTTTTGTATGTCCGGCACAGCAGATATGTTTGCAATCAACCTATGTACAACTGCAACTAAAAGTGTTCTTTGTACCATTATAGAGATTATGTTAAGACTTAGTATTTTTGGACATTTTGGTCGTCAACACAGCGTCTGTAATGATTATAAGGATCAAACCGCTGTCTTTTCCATTATCTTTACAGAGAGGTGTATGATTTGGATCACCGCAAACTTGAACAGATTTATTAATGGCAAACTTCAAATGACTTCAAACTTGAAATAGATGCCATTTGTCCCTAACATTATTAAATATTTGTTGCGTTCCTCAAAGTCAAACATCTTTTATCTTCCTTTCCAATGACTTACCTTTCCCAAAACACCAGTTGTATGCTACACAGTCTCATTGGTTCACAGGGACCAACAATTAACCCTTCTCCTGGGGACTCTGGTGTCCAGTGGGATGCGATGCAGGACAGTGTCGGTATCAATACAGACCTACCCATGTTTCTTGGAGCATCTTTGTTCAATGTTCACCTTAGGATTGAAAAATCTGGATGTATCAGAATTATCTTTGTTTTCTTATTATATTATGTCCCTTGAATAGGAATTCATTGAAATGTATGTGGTCCCATGTTGTTATTTTGAAACTGGTCTATTGTGTTGAAAGTATGGGTGACCCAGTGTTCCTACCTGTCTGTCTGTGGGTTCCAACACAGTTGTAACCCCTGGAAATGGTCTTTCGTTTGAATGCACCCAACTCATAGTATTCAATATCTGTGACCCATGTCATCTTTGGGCTTTCTTCCCAGATTGATATCCTACTTATTTGACTGAAATACTTTTATATTTCCAATGTAACTCACTCTTTCCATGGTCGAAGTAAATCCAGATTTTGAATTACAGCTTCAGGAATTTCAATGTACTCAGCATCTTCCCGAGGCAAGGGAGATAACTGACCATAACAGTCCAGTTTCCACCCTTGCCGAACTAGGATGGAATTCCGGAGTTATAGTTTGGCTGGACAAACCAGTTTATGCATAGTCCAATCAAAATTGCGTAATCAACTAGTCACCAAGTTCATAAACAACATGGATTTCAAAGTGCAGATTTCGGTCGACTGCAGGATTTCCAAAGCATGTGTTCAATGAGCTGGTCATCGACGGATATTTTCAAAATCTTTTCATGTTTTAAATCAAGGTGCTCAAGTGATTTTGCACACCTCGCAAGGTTTTGTAACAATATAGATTGTGATTATCGATCAGATTTTCTTGACTGAGCGCTGCCATTTTGTTTGAAGCATATGCAAGTGATAAGATAGGTGGACTCTTATTGGTCAATAGGAGGGACATAGAAGGGACTTAACTCGTAATATCCACTGGTGGCGCTACGATTGAGCCACGAAATTGCGGCGTAGTTTGGCGAGGGTGGAAACTGGAGTTTCAGTTAACTCCCTTGCCTCAGGAGGATGTGTCCTCAGCTGTTGTGTAATGCAGTGAGAGTTGATATTCAGGAGCACATCCACAGCTATGTCAGTGCTCAGTTTGTATATAGATCACTAGGTCTAGTCACTCTCAGGAGAGATTCAGAGGAATGAGACTTTCAATACAAATATGGTAACAATTCCTTCAGCTCTGTGTACACAATTGTTTGAATTGGTAAGAAAAGTAGAGAAAATCAATATATATATTTGAATATTCATTTATTTGTTAAATACATACAAACATAACAATTCTAGATGAACCTAGATGAAGCATTATGTGAGTGCATAAGAAGGGCAGTTCTGTGTCTTAGTTGCAGATAGCAACTGAATGTTTTTATAAAAATTAATCCTGTGGTCAATACCAGTTTGCTAAATGTAGTATTGATTTGCTTGTCAATGCAAAAAACCAAACTTAATCCTTATGTTTGCAGAGGTAACTCTAAAGTCTGCGCTTGTTTGTCCGTATTTCCCCTTGCCAGTGTTCACTGGACATTGAGATCCGTTCTAGTGATGTGTTAGGATGTGCTTTTGTTTCATATGGTGAAGTTGTATTGATAGCGTTAAACATTCCACAAGAATGATGTAATTGTATTTTGATAAAGATATTTCTGAGTAAATAAAGTGCTGTGTATATATATCATTTACTGTTATTGATACAAACACAACATTGACTAATGCAATAAAATGCTGAAAAAAAGAATGAAACAAACAGTTAGGTACTCAGTTCCAGTAAATGACATTATACCTGTCATGTGTAGCACTGAGAAATTGTGTCTGTGTAGTGAAGACCATCTTTTACAAGCTGTAGTGACATACAACATTAAAATATAGTGTTAGAGAGACTAATATATTTCCGTTTGCTCAGACCATAGATTGTTTATTGTACATAGGAAAAATACTAAGGTAGTGAATGCTAATACAACACATTTCCATGAAGAGGTAGTAACAAAAAGTGCATTGGATTCCATATTCCAATGGGAGTGAGTGATTGGCAGGAGGATATTCCGTAGGGCAAAGTAGACATGGGTCGGTGTTCCAAGGACTCCAAGATGAGGATGGTTGGTGAACATGCCTTCAGATCTTCACAAAAATGGTTTTGTCCATCTTTTTTTATCAACATTGCTGAAACAAGTGTATCCATGGATACCTGTTAGTTTGTTTAGAGGAGTTCTAGAAAAGTTCTTTACGATGACATCTGATCTCTTGAGCATTTCCAGATCAGGATTACAATAGGATCCCTCCCTGTAAATCGTGATACTGATAAGTCGTTTCTTCATGATGTGTGAAGAAATTATTTTTCAAGACACGTTATGTGTGTAACAGTACAGGGAGTTTGACTTTAAAATGCAAACCAAGCTGTCATTCGTCTAATGTTGTAGTACAAGATGTTGTTGTATGTGCACCTGATGAATACATTAGGCACGTCATAGTGTCCTGGATACCTGGTCTTCAAACTTTGGCCATAAAAGTATTGAAGGTTATTGTTATTGGTGGGGTTAAACCTTACAACTTGCAAGAAAACACACGACATAGTAACAGTTGCAAGATTCAGAGGCTATATTTGAATAAAGTCTAACACAACAGGTGAGCAGGTCGATGTGGAGATGCCAATTTATTAAAAATAAAATTTCCTCAAATGTAACTGATGTTTAGCAGAGTGTTCCCTCTTATATACATTATCTCTTCAAGTGAAACAGGTCTATTTACTTTAATACAGAGGTATAACGACATATGTGGAAATGAGACATCAATTAGTCATTGTCGTGCGATGTACATACATACATATATAGATTTAAAACATGCAGTATGTAATGAAACAATTTAGTACAATGTTTGCATGCTAATTTCCTGTTTGGTTCCATATTGTTTTCAATTATCATGATCATGAAACTTGCATGTTACTTTAATAGTGATGTTAATATATTTGACTATATACACTTTACAAGTGGTCTAAGCTGGTATTACAGGTAAAGGTTTCTGATCCAGGCAAGGGCAACCATGCCAGTGGCCAGTACGAGGTCACCAGTCAGTCGACCCTGCTTGTTGCCCTCTGTGTAGTGAATGCCCGCATCTGCAGAGAAGCGGTAGAAGGACAGTATTGCTTTGAGAACGTTTGTTTGTGATTGAAACAGTAATCTTGATGCACACATGGATGCAATACCATGGATCGTATTCCCATCTTATGACCTGCAGTTGTGAAAAAGTACTGTCTTCTACATTGAAAACCGGAACTGGAAGCTGACCGGGTCAACATGACGTCATCAGTGGTGCTGTGTAGTGTCATTACTATTGTGACAGAATTATTTGTTTGTTTGTTTGTTTGTTGTTTAACGCCGCACTCAGCAATATTCCAGCTATATGACGGTGGTCTGTAAATTATCGAGTCTTGACCAGACAATCCAGTGATTGACATTCTGAGCATCGATCCACGCAATTTGGATGATGACATGCTGCAACCAAGTAAGCGAGCCTGACCACCCGATCCCGTTAGTCGCCTTTTACAACAAGCATAGTCCTTTTAGGGCAAGCATGGGTTGCTGAAGGATAATCTAAACGGGTCGTGACGGAATTAAGCATAGCACGAATAATTTTTATAATGCGAGAATAATGTTTGCAATGCGAGAATAATGTTTGCAATGCGTCAACAATGCTATTTCATTACCCCAAGAATGTTATAATGCACGTGAACTCATTGTCATTAACTCGGTTATCGTGAACCATATGGGTTACGCACGGCTTTTCATCCTGGGTTCTAAATGCCAGTCAGATATGTCAACGGTGCCACGCATAAAACACGACTCCAAACTACTGGCAATGACGAGCAACTCCCAGCACATATACGATAACTACAGCGTCACATCAGTATGATAGACTACATAAGTAACTAAATGTAAAGAGCCAAATGTTTCTGTTTGGAAGTCCGAAAAAAGGAACAATGTTCTAACCTTTATCCCGAAGTGTGACAAATGTTTTATTTATGAACTTTCTTCGCAATTTTGTTGCTTCTTTCCATTAAATACAAAAGGAATTCGAAACGCCTGTCACTTAAAAACACATCTATCAGGTATAGTCCAGGTCCTTAGGGAGCCATTATGAGGTATTGTGCAGATGTGTCTACAAGCATCAAATTTTGCACAGGTGTAGACCAGAACATAATGAATCCATTTTTCGAGGGCGCCAAAGCCGGCGCTCATTGGGGCGGCCATATTGGCAAAATCCAAGATGGCCGCCAATCCCTATTTGATTTTTCCAAAAAATAACCAAAAGTCATAGGATCCTGAATTGAGGCGTTTTTTGTAGGTTTTTGATCTCAAGGCTTCCAAATGTGATCTTTGTTTTGATGTAGAAGTGCTTTTTGGCCAATTTAGTGGTTGAAAACATATTTTATTCAAATCAAATATCTTTTTTATGGTCATTTTACCTCACAGAAAAAGTTCACAAATGAGAAATAAAAAACCCATAACAAACTGAGCTTTGTTTTGACATACAAAATATGCTTTGGACAATTTAATTGTCAGAGTATTGAGGGCCAAAACCTCCTGGTTCAGGCTTAATTTTGATGCGACACAGTAATGTTATTTTCTGGTCTGAGACGATGAACTGCTTGGTTGTTGATGGTTTATATTATTGAACACATAAAGGTCACATAAATTGTTCCTTGCATGTATTTTGTTCTTCTTCCAGAAACGCTGAGAAATTTTGGCATGACTAATTGGGCATTACTCACGCATAGGTGGCCTATGTGGTTACTTGTCCAGTGAATGTGTTCATATTTTTCCGCCTTTGTAGGTGTGTTTAGCTGAATTGGGGAGAACAGTGGTGCTGGTGAAATAATAGTAAATTGTACCTGTGATATTGCGCCAACAATGAAAACACCAAAGGAGGAAGGACTTTTGACTCTTGACAGAGACCTGACTGCCTAAGAAAATCAATGCCGTTCCGTCTGGTATTACAGTCGCCTTTGATCATCAAAATGATGGATCATGTAATGCAGCAACACTCCGATCCAATAATGCTAAGTATCACAAAACGTGTAGGAGCTACTGTAGTAGTTCTCGTGTGAAGAGGCTGCGTCAAAAACATGAGGACAGTGCACAGAGTTCACCAAAAAAACTCAGATCAGCGGGGACATCACATGGAAAAGGCAGGGATGTCAAATGCTGCATTATTTGTGATGGAGATGACCAGACCAATTTACCCAAGGTGGCAACTGACAACGTAGATGCAAATCTAAAAAGCTGGGCAAAGTCAAATAATAATTTCAGGTTAATGGGTAAATTGATTGCACAAGCTGCAGATGCCCATGCTGGTGATGTTTTTTACAATGTCCAATGCTACTTGCATCTGCGAGACTGTGCAAACGCTGCTGATCGTCGAGCATCCACAAGCCCTGCTCCACCTGAGTTTCATCCAATTGCTACAGCGCAAATCGTAGCTCTTGTTGAGGATTCAGACTCAGTATATAAGCTATCAGCACTTCGGCAGATGTACCGAAAACTGATGGAAGAACAAGGAAGTCCCTGCCACGATACTAGGCAGCCACATTCAACAAGGTTTAAAGAGCATATTATCAATCTTCTTCCGGAATGGGCTGAGTTTTCACAGGGGAAGGAAATCTACATTTCTAATAATACAAAGATTGCAGATCTGCTCGCGAAAGCTCATGAGTCCCAACTTGGTCAAGATGATGCCCTTTTACTAATGCGGGCAGCGGTGATTTTGCGTAGGTGTTGTCTCCAGAAGCAGGAACCCTTCCATGGGTCTTCTCCCCAGACTGCCTAACCTCTCCTGTACCAGACGAGCTTCGTAGCTTCATCAATATCATCCTCCAAGGTCCATCAATTCTGCGAGAGCAAGGTAATATTGAAATGGATGAATGTGTGCACTGGAGGGTAAAAATTGCATGTACAATCTCACAACTGCTCATTTACTACACATGTATTGGGACACACCACACAACCAAAACAAGCACCATACGACATGGAAAAGCGCATGAGACACCATTCCCCCTTTACCAAGGCCTTAAGATGCACGACTTAAGAAACAGATCGAGAATGCCCACGAATTCGGCCTATCAGTGTCCTATAGCCGTGTTATGGAGGTAAAACAAGCTATTACACGAGCAGTCTGCAAGCGCCATTCTGAAGATGGAATTGTTCTGCCAACTAATCTGCGATGCAATGTTTTTGTCACCTTTGATGTGGACAACTTGGATAGTCATAATAAGGGAAACGTTTCACAGGATGAGTTTCATGGCACTGCTTTGAGTGCAACTAACCATCTATCTTCGGAAAACCAAGGAGTAAAGCGAGCTCCTATTCAACTGGACTTCTCTGATACATCTGTGCCCCAACTTCCAGAATCATATGCTATCGTACATCCAGTTGAGCTACACAACACTCCCTTGTTTGTACCTAGAAGCATCAACAGCCAAATTCGACCATGTCATGATATGGTGCAGAGGGCCAAGACGAAGGACGAATCCTGGATGGCACATGTCGCCACAGTGCTCCAGCAGGGCACTTGTTCAGAAGAAGAAGTCATCACATGGTCAGGGTACAACTCTTGGCTCATGAGTGAGGACTCTCTGAAGCCTCAGGCAGTGTTAGGGTTTTTTCCTCTCTTTCCAGACAAAGCAGCATCTCCATCCATGATAAAACATACAATGGAACTCACCATGCAAGGTACAGAGTTCCTGAATCCCTGTCAGACGGGTGTTCTGGGTGCAGATCAACCCATATATGCTATAGCAAAGCAACTACAATGGACATTTACAGACATTTCAGGAGAAGATAAGTTGGTTCTGATGATGGGAGCATTGCATATTGAAGACAAAGTTCATCATATGATTTGAAAGTTGTTTGCGTGATTCAGGTTGGACTACAGTACTTTCACAGGCACAGGTTCTAACATCTGGCCGTGCTGAGTCAGTTCTTAATGAGCAGCATATCAAGCGCACACGTTATGCCCACCAAGTATCTGTAATGTCTCTTCACCTCCTTAAGCACAAGGCATATTCTACCTACTGCTCGAATGTTCATGGACCATGGAGTCACAGGAGATGTGGGATCAACAATCCAGAACCGAAAATCCGCAGTTCAAGTTCTGGTCTACAATCATGGAGCTTGAGCTATTGATGTGTTGCTTCATTCGGTCTCTACGTGAGGGAGATTTCCTTTTCTATGTCCAAGTATGTGATGAGCTCTGCCCATGGTTTCATGTGATGGACCACACAAACTATGCAAGATGGCTTCCAATACATGTGCGGGATATGGTCCAGCTGTCAAAGAAACACCCGAACATACATGCTGAATTTCTCAAAGGGAACTTTGTCGTACAAAAGTCACCACACAAAATCAGCCTCATTGGAAAGGATCAGTCACACGAACAATCCAATAAGAGTCTACAGGCACATGGCGGAGCAGCAGGAATCTATGAGAACCCTGAAGCACTTAGACTCTTCATGTTGGTAGGTCCAGACTGCTCGAGATGTGTTGCAGAGTTTGAAGCTGTCCTAGACACACCAAAGTCTAGCACTGCTCATCACAAAGAAGCACATAGCTTGCAAGTTAAGTATAGGAAGGATGTCCTGTCATTTGTTGAGATTGTTGAGCAGCTAGGCAATCCCTTTGCTACTGGTCAATATAAGGTGACAGTGCCAGTGTCAAACACTATCCGACGTAATAAAATCCTGACATTCGCCAATCGTCCTGATCTGACCAAAAAAGGAAACAAAACCAGTGGTTTACAGAAGAAAAATATGCCTCTAATCACAACACTCTTCCTTTCACTACAGTCACGACCAGATGTAGATATGGAAGAGTTTTTTCGTTTTGAAAATCAAAGGGAACCACCAATTTTTGATGATCGTGGTACACTTCGATTCGGCAAAAAGTCTGATATTCTGGAATGCACCAAAGCGCCAATTGGTCGAGCACTTCCAGCCAAATTAGCCACAGTTGTTGTGCTGGACATGGCAGCTGTTGTTCATATGGTGCGGCCCACATCAGCGAAGACATTTGCTGAGTATGTTACACAACACATTGTGCCATTCCTGGAGACTCAGATAACCGAAACAGTTGCACATATAGATGCCATATGGAATAACTACCCCGAAAACAACCTCAAATCCCTCACACATCAGCGTCGTGGTACAGGTCCACGGACTAGGATTGGGGATGGCCACACACGAATCCCAAAGCATGACTGGAACAGTGGATTTCTCAAAAACGAGGATAACAAAAAGGAGTTATTCTCTTTCCTCAGTGAGGAGCTTGTCAAAAAAGATGTTGGTGGGAGACTCCATCTCAGTACCAAATTTGAGAGTGTTCTTTCCAATGGACCATGCGATGTATCAGCTCTCCAACCCTGTAACCACTCTGAAGCAGATACAAGGATATTCCTTCATCTGGCACATGCTGTATCAGAGGGGCACCAAACAGCTTATGTCCGTACTGCTGATAGTGATGTGGTAGTCCTTGCCATACGCTTCTTCTCTACACTTGGTCTCTCAGAGCTGTGGGTGTGTTTTGGTAGCGGGAACAAAATTCGCGATATTCCCATCCATGATACCTGTTCTCATCTTGGGCCTTCAAGGTCTCTGGCATTGCCGCTTTTCCATTCCATCACAGGGTGCGACACGACATCACAGCTCCTTGGGTGTGGCAAGAAAACTGCCTGGGCATCTTGGCAAAACACACCAGGACTCACTGAACACTGGTGACACTAACCAATCAACCAGAACTGTTCAGACTTGAGTCTCTTCATATGCAGAAGCTGGAACGATTTGTGGTTATCATGTATAGTAAGGGGTGTGGTTTGGCTAAAGTCAACGAAGCCAGACATTATCTTTTTACAACTGGTAAAAGAACTCTTGAGAATATACCACCCACTCAGGCAGCCTTGTTTGAACACTTAAAAAGGGCACTGCTTCAGGCAAGCTTTTACTGGAATCAAGCAGCCTCAGTTCACCAGGAAATACCGGACTTTAGTGAATGGGGGTGGCAAAAGGAAGACGGTGGTATCTGGTCGCCATACTGGACAACTCTCGACGATGCCAGTAAAGCATGTTCCTTCCTTATGCATTGCGGTTGTGAAAGGTCTTGCACCGGAAACTGTAAATGCAGTAGAGCTGGAGTCCGCTGCACGGGGTTATGCAAATGCGAAGGAGGATGTGTGAACAATCATGATACCTCGATCAATTAGATTAAACCTTGCGACAGTGATGTTTAACTTAAACTAGAAATATTTAGACTTGTTAGTTTTTTTAAATGTCTTATGTTGTTCTCAGTTGTGAACCTTTTCTGTGAGGTAAAATGACCATAAAAAATATATTTGGTTTGAATAAAATATGTTTTCAACCACTAAATTGGCCAAAATGCACTTCTACATCAAAACAAAGATCACATTTGGAACCCTTGAGGTCTAAAACCTTTAAAAAAGCCTTAATACATGATCCTATGACTCTTGGTTTTGAAGTTAGGACAAAATCAAATAGGGACTGGCGGCCAGCTTGGATTTTGCCAACATGGCCGCCCCAGTGAGCGTCGGCTTTGGCGCCCTCGAAAAATGGATTTAGTATGTTCTGGTCTACATCTATGCCAAATTTGATGCTTGTAGACACATCTGCACAATATCCCCCTAAGGGCCTGGACTAGTACCTCTCTTCAGCACACTTTATGACAATTTGGTCTTGACGTTATCGTTTGTTCGAAAATCCCTACAAATGGGCAAAACTGTTGTTCATAGCAGTCTATTTATACCCTGTGAATCTACCAGTTACTATATACACGCAGCATAAACATTTCTCACACCAGGTTATCCTCTCTACAATGTATGTTGAATATTTTACTACCAATGCCCTTTCTTATCATGAATATATATCTGGGGCAGGGATTATAAAAACTCAAAGGGGATATTTTTTTCTCAAAAACTGTTTAAGTCAGAGAAATAAAATTTTACACACTGATATTACCATCTTCCCTAGGCAAGTGAGTTAACTGACTATAAAAGTCCAGTTTCCACCCTTGCCGAACTAGGCTGGTATTATGTACTTACATTTTGGCTGGACTAACGATTCTATGCATAGTCCAATCAAAATCGCGCACCGAAATCGAAATCCGGGTCGTAAAGTGTCATGCAGATTTCGGTCGAATGCAGGATTTGCAAAGCATGTGCACCGCTAACTCGTTGTCAACATATGTTTTCTCAATCTTTTTATGCTCTTAATCAAGGTGCTCACGTGATTTGATGCACTTCGCGATGTAAGACTCGTTTTATCACAATATAGATCTTGATTATCAATCAGATCGTCTTTACTTGGCGCCACCGTTTTGTTTGAAGCAAATGCAAGTGATATGAGAGGTTGAATCTGTTTGGTCAATAGGAGAGGCATAGAAAGGACATAACTCGTAATAGCCACTGGTGGCGCTACGGTCGAGCCCAGGAATTCCAGCTTAGTTCGGCAAGGGTGGAAACTGGACTTTTAAAGTCAGTTAACTCTCTTGCCTCGGGAAGATGTGATGTTACAGGTTAAGATCTCAGATGAGTTCGAAAATTTATGTAAATTCATCTTTACAGAGTTATGTCCCTTGCTACATGCTCTTTTAACTTAGGGTTTGCTGCGTGGAATGGAGACAAGTTTTCTAAGAAAGTGCTGTAGTTTCACGAATGAACGTTTGCATGCTTATCTAAGATATGCTTGTCAAGAATTAGTTCGAAAATTGGTCTTGTCATTTTGTTTTTGCACAGAGTTACGGCCCTTGATCCATGTTGTCTTACTTGGTACATAGCGTCTGTAATGGGGACTAGTTTTCTCAGATACTACTGAAGTTAGCTTATCTAAGCGATACCTCTCCAGAGTTATTTTTTCCAGAGAAAGGACCTTTTATGTGTATTAATTTCACATTTAATCATTTCTTTCTGATGACATAAAGCGGCGTAAGTGCCTATCTCTTCTGAAGGCTTTATAGGACTATTTTAAGTTTATATCCACTACTCTATGGACAAACACAACTGTGATGTGCCCCATGGTGGGGGATAGTCATAACGTTGTTTTCTGTGTAGAAGCTATATGTATATTATGTAGGAGATACCTGATATTTTCTTAATGATAACAGCACATCACATACTTACATGGACACACGTGGCATTTGTTTGGACAGTCGACAGCAATAATGGAACAGGCATAATCTCCATATGCCGTGTTACATGTGTCGGGGTCCTTCTCGGCTTTGTTGCATTCAACTGGAAAACAAACTCTGTATTAATTAATAACATGTTGTCCCCGATCTAATTTACATCTCCACACATTCATTTACTGGATCAAAACAGTACAGAACTTAATTTCATCATGGACGCTACATATATATTTTGAGTGCCCATGACGATGAACTGATGCTATTGCAAGCATTTAAAAAGTCAAACATTCAAGATGGCGACTTTGGTTGAAAGTACAGTGAACTACGGTTATAACGAACTCAAAGGGACCACTAATTTTAGTTCGTTATGAGCATATATACATCATATATACAGCAAATGGACGGGACCAAAACAGTTCGTTTTATCCGTCAGTTCGCCATAAGCGTGATCCTTGTTAACGTAGTTTACATTACATACCACATTACGAAAGGCTGCTAGTTTGTATATTTGTACATATGTGTGTTAACTATATTACCTATGTGGGTATGGTTAAGTTGTGTGGTAGTCAGGTTATAGACACCGTTTAAGCTAACTCTTCAAGAGCTAGCTCATTGTAGTTGAAATAGGACATTTAACCACAACATTCATGTCGGCAAAGGGTAAACTATATGCGCTTGTATAACTTATTTGAAATGTATAATAAGAATACTACATAATATCTGTTCAGGGTTAATAGTTTGTATCAAGGTTTAATCAGAGCAAATGGAACATTGACTTTGTTATGTATTCTTACTATTCTTCCATAGGAGGTTACAATTCACCATCAGTCATCATACATATAATGAATACAATCAATATTGTAACTTCTCGGATAATCAGACTTAACATCGAGTAAAGGGCATCATGTGACTTTACTCTAAATAGCGTCATGCAACCACCAAGCCCCAGAGACGGGCATGGAGTACTAGGTTGTACTTACGTTGGCAGTTGTCTCCAGTGTAGAACGGGTACACTTTACACACACATGTACAATCGTCTCGAGACACACTGGCGCCATTTAAGCAGGTTACATTACAATCTGAAAGATATCTGGATATTATAATAACTTTATTCAATAACTTCATAAAGGCATGACCATACCCTAACAAGAGGACAAATCGATGTGCAAGGAGAGATGTTGTTCGTGCATTCATTGACGTGTAACAGCAGAGTGTGTACAGTGTATATTGAAATACCGAAAACAAGGGTGTTGGAAGACCATATTTCTATAACGAAGATGTACACAGAAGGAAGACATCTACATTCAATTGAGGTAATGCTTGGACAGCTACTTCAATCCTCGTCCAAATGTCAGGATGGGTTAACTACCTCTACTTCTTGACATCTCCATCAGAGTCGTGGTAATCAATGCTAAATGTGCAAGGGTAATATATTATTTTGGACAGATGAACAAAATATAAGTCCACCAAGAAGTGATCTAACCTATATATACATACTCGTGTGAAAACCCAAGTCTCAGATGCAAGTTCTATTAGCACAGATGAACAGCAAGGTGCAGCGCTTGCTGTTTAAGCCTGCATTTTGTATCCTTTGCTGTTTATTTGTAGCTGCCCCAAACCGCGCGTTTTGCATTTACAATAGATTGTTTAGGTCACTATAATTCCTCACCGCACAAATTGCCATCTTTGTGTTCAACGCTGCATTCATTCGTGGTCCCGTTTTTGTAAGGCATGTTGAATCCACCAACGTTCCCACTAAATTCGTGAAAACAAAATATTTACAGACATATTTTCACAGTTAGATTATGAACGGTAAGAAATTACGTGGTCGAAAACAAACAGTTCTCTCTTTTAATGACAACATCACTTTTGAACTTTGTCATCTAAATATGGATTGGAGGAATGACAACCTTTATGTACCGTTCTAATCTTCTGAAAACAACGCCAACACCTCACACGGCGTATTCAGCATACCTTAAATAGAGGAAATCTAAAACATGCACAACATTTACTCCCGAAAGTAATTTTACATGTGTAACTTTACATACGCGTATATGTATATTTACTTTGCGTTTACATGGCAATGTACTCAGGTATGTAGATAAGGTATGTAAATGGGGTGAGGAACACACAAATTCATCAGTCTGTTCACGATGTTCAACGTGAAAAAGGTTTTCCAGTAAAAGTCGAATGAGAAGTGAGTTACCTTTCAGAAATCTTGGCATGAAGCAACATGTGTGTTATTTTATCTGTACACAAATGTTTGACTCGTTGAAATGCAAAAAATACCGTCCGCCCAGCTCTGGATGACCGCAAGGTTGGTGTTGCAGTACACTGAATAGCGTCAACTTCGCAATATAGAACCGTTGAAAATGTGTTTGGTGTGGGCAAATCAACATATATATTACTTAGGTCATCCTCTGATGTCATAAACGTCCACGTGACAACATATACATAGAGTGCAAATTTCCATCTGCACCTACTACGAGTATTTCAGGAAGGTTTGTGTCGTTAAGAAGCCATTATACGTAATACACGCGAATCAAAATGAACCTCCCAAGATGCTATCTAAATCTTAGTTGTCTGGAGGAAACCGAGTCAGGAACATTCATCACTTCCCATGTCTTTCAATAGAGCCGTTCTCTACTTACGCTGGCCCGTAGTTGCACACATAGAATGAAGTCGCGCCGCACATTGCATATCCACAACCAATCTTCTGAGTGTCCGCCCACACCAGCTGTAAACATACAACTCATCTTAACATGTATCTTTGCGACATTTCATTGAGATTTAACGTAACATTCTAAATTACATATTTGGATACTACCTAGTACAAATGATATAAGTAAGAGCCAACAGTATTGACGATTGTCAGAAGAATGGTGAATGCACTCAGCTGGTGGTGATGGCTGTCGTTCCTGTCATGGTGTTGGCCAACTGCCGCACATGACCACGCCCTGTCGGTACGGACACAGTCACGAGTCTCCGTACCTACTGGTTGCATACGTACACGTACTATTGTGTATGTCGACAACGTAGCAGCCAAGGCACTGGGGCTCTCGTCATTATATAGAAAACACATCCTCGTAAACGTTTTAAAATGCATAAAACGCTTGACGACGCATCAGCATTCTTACCGCCATCCAACTAGCTTGGTTGAAATTAAACTGAACTAAATTGTATGTAGCACCCACATTGTTGACAGTATTTTGCTCGGGGGGGGGGGGGGGGGGGGAATAAATGCTTATGCTGTGTAAAGTGCAGGATGTTATACTCATTTGTACCGTTTATACTGTATGGACATGTGCTCTTCGTGATGAGGGGCGGTCGGGTAGTCTAGTGGTTAAGGCGTTCGCTCGTCACGCCGAAGACCCGGGTTCGAATCCCGACATGGGTACAATGTGTGAAGCCCATTTCTGGTGTCCCCCGCCGTGATAATGCTGGAATATTGCTAAAAGCGGCGTAAAACCATATTCAATCTTCGTAGTGAGCGTGAACAAGTCACACAGTGAACCCAAACGAATTATTCCTGTTTGCTTTGTATTTATGAGTTATGTAAAGCATTAATTATGTTATTGTTGATTCTGGTTTTGGATGTATTGTGTTGATTTTTGGCAGAATTCTTGTATTGTTTGTATAGCATTTAGTAGTGGTGCGGGTAACTCCTCCTATTGCCTACAGTGCACTTTACCTACAACATCATGCTTCAGGGCACACAATAGCGAAACCTTCTTCCCTATACTGTAATGGACTTATCCATGCAATGCCAAAGTCAACAAACAAGGAATACATTTTAGACTTGTAGTATATTGAATATATATTAACATGATGAAATAAATGACACTAAATATTTGACATTACTTACAATGTAAGATACTCATAATTGACATTTGATCAGGATGACAAGATTTGACACTTCTCACATCGTAAACTTTATATTGTTCAAACCGTATAGCAAACGTATTGAACCAGTGCTCTTTTGTGCATTCACAATTATTGATCAGCACAAAATCCGTTACCTTGGCACTTCAAGTGTGACGTGAAAGTAGATCTTTATTTAAAACTTTTAACCTGCTTGATAATTTCAATGATTGAAAATAAAATAATTGGCAGCAAATATGAACGGCAAGCATTTATGTTTTTGAACGACCGTATCGTCATCACCATTCACACAACACTTCATTTGACGCAGCTGTGCATTTTATTGTTTTTATGTTTTATATATAAAAAGTGGATGGAAACGATTTAGAACTACTCGGAAATCTTCGTTACTAGGAACAAACACGTCAGCTGGTGCATGTGAGGCGATGTTCACTGATGACACCCACGACGGCAAGACAAGATCTGATACATGTTTACCGGGAGCTGAATACAAGATGAACTAAACTGGTTAAATAAACTAACCTGGGTATAGTGTCCGACACTTCCAAATGAGTTATTTCCCCCAAACGTGAAATCGTCGACCTCGTCATGCCACAGGGTAACAGCATGTGTCCAGTTCTGGGTGCCAGAGGCGATGTTCTGGCCAACGTTCATGGAACCTGGGACGTCATGATATCGCTATGAGCGGCTACATCGATGATGATTACTTTGATGTTATGACAGCTAGTCAAATGTATTAAACATAGTAGTAATAGTAGAATCAGCTGTAGAAACGGTAGTAGTAGTGATAGTAGTAGTAGTGAAAATAGTAGTATTGGGAGTAGTAGTAATTGTAGTAGTAGTAGTAGTAATAGTAGCAGTGATGATTGTAGTAGTGGAAGTAGTAGTAGTAGTAATAGCAGTAGTAGTAGTAGTAGCAGTGATGATTGTAGTAGTAGTAGTTGTAGTAGTAGTAGTAGTAGTGGTAGTAGTAGCAGTGATGCTCGTAGTAGTGGGAATAGTAGTACTGATAGTAGTAGTAGTAGTAGTAGTAGTAGTAGTAGTAGAAGTGATGATTGTAGTAGTGAGAGTAGTAGTAGTAGTAGTAGTAGCAGCAGCAGCATTAGTAGTAGTAGTAGTAGTAGTAGCAGCAGCAGTAGTAGTAGTAGTAGTAGTAGTGAGAGTAGTAGTAGTAGTAGTAGCAGCAGCAGCAGCATTAGTAGTAGTAGTAGTAGTAGTGAGAGTAGTAGTAGTAGCAGCAGTAGCAGTAGTAGTAGTAGTAGTAGCAGTAGTAGTAGTAGTAGTGAGAGTAGTAGTAGTAGTAGTAGCAGCAGTAGTAGTAGTAGTAGTAGTAGTGAGAGTAGTAGTAGTAGTAGCAGCAGTAGCAGTAGTAGTAGTAGTAGTGAGAGTAGTAGTAGTAGCAGCAGTAGCAGTAGTAGTAGTAGTAGTGAGAGTAGTAGTAGTAGTAGTAGCAGCAGTAGTAGTAGTAGTAGTAGTAGTGAGAGTAGTAGTAGTAGTAGCAGCAGTAGCAGTAGTAGTAGTAGTAGTGAGAGTAGTAGTAGTAGCAGCAGTAGCAGTAGTAGTAGTAGTAGTGAGAGTAGTAGTAGTAGTAGCAGCAGTAGCAGTAGTAGTAGTAGTAGTGAGAGTAGTAGTAGTAGCAGTAGTAGTAGTAGTAGTAGTAGTAGTGAGAGTAGTAGTAGTAGTAGTAGCAGCAGTAGTAGTAGTAGTAGTAGTAGTGAGAGTAGTAGTAGTAGCAGCAGTAGCAGTAGTAGTAGTAGTAGTGAGAGTAGTAGTAGTAGTAGTAGCAGCAGCAGTAGTAGTAGTAGTAGTAGTGAGAGTAGTAGTAGTAGTAGTAGCAGCAGTAGTAGTAGTAGTAGTAGTGAGAGTAGTAGTAGTAGTAGCAGCAGTAGTAGTAGTAGTAGTAGTAGTGAGAGTAGTAGTAGTAGTAGTAGCAGTAGCAGTAGTAGTAGTAGTAGTGAGAGTAGTAGTAGTAGCAGCAGTAGCAGTAGTAGTAGTAGTAGTAGTAGTAGTAGTAGTAGTAGTAGTAGTAGTAGTAGTAGTAGTAGCAGCAGTAGCAGTAGTAGTAGTAGTAGTAGCAGCAGTAGCAGTAGTAGTAGTAGTAGTAGTAGTGAGAGTAGTAGTAGTAGCAGCAGTAGCAGTAGTAGTAGTAGTAGTGAGAGTAGTAGTAGTAGTAGTAGCAGCAGCAGTAGTATTAGTAGTAGTAGTGAGAGTAGTAGTAGTAGCAGCAGCAGTAGTAGTAGTAGTAGTGAGAGTAGAAGTAGCAGCAGCAGCAGTAGTAGTAGTAGTAGTGAGAGTAGTAGTAGTAGCAGCAGCAGTAGTAGTAGTAGTAGTGAGAGTAGTAGTAGTAGCAGCAGCAGTAGTAGTAGTAGTAGTGAGAGTAGAAGTAGCAGCAGCAGTAGTAGTAGAAGTAATAGTAGTGAGAGTAGTAGTAGTAGTAGCAGCAGCAGCAGCAGTAGCAGTAGTAGTGAGAGTAGTAGTAGTAGAAGTAGTAGTAGTAGTAGTGAGAGTAGTAGTAGTAGTAGCAGCAGCAGCAGCAGTAGTAGTAGTAGTGAGAGTAGTAGTAGTAGTAGTATCAGCAGTAGTAGTAGTAGTGAGAGTAGTAGTAGTAGTAGTATCAGCAGCAGCAGCATTAGTAGTAGTGAGAGTAGTAGTAGTAGTATCAGCAGCAGCAGCAGCAGTAGTAGTAGTAGTGAGAGTAGTAGTAGTAGTATCAGCAGCAGCAGCAGCAGCATTAGTAGTAGTGAGAGTAGTAGTAGTAGTATCAGCAGCAGCAGCAGCAGTAGTAGTAGTAGTGAGAGTAGTAGTAGTAGTAGCAGCAGCAGTAGTAGTAGTAGTGAGAGTAGTAGTAGTAGTATCAGCAGCAGCAGCAGCAGTAGTAGTAGTAGTGAGAGTAGTAGTAGTAGTAGCAGCAGCAGCATTAGTAGTAGTGAGAGTAGTAGTAATTTAGGCACCTGAGGTTTGGTTGTGTTTCTGCCGTTGGCTCTTAGTAGAGTATTGAGGGAGGTGGAACTGGTGAAGTAGGTGTCAATATTGGCTTGCTGTTTGAGGAGGCGGCTGATGTGGGAGGCCTTTCATATGAATGGGAGGGCGCTGATCCGGGTTTAGTGATCGCAGATCTGGGTTTGGGATAGAGTACAGAGGGGATGACTTTGTCGACAGGATTGGGTGGATAATTGTTGAGGTGGGTGAAGACATGACGGAGGTTTTCGATCTCAGGTTCTCAGGTTCAGCAGAAGTAAGGTTGATGGCTCGTTGATGGTAAAGGTGATGCCAGTCTTGGCTCTGAGGGGATGGTTGGGATTGAAGCGGATGTACAGATTGGTGTGGGTGGGTTCCGGTAGACACTGGTTTGGAGTCCTGGAGACGAGGATACCTTGGAAGGGTAGTTGGTTGTTCTTTTCTATTTCGATGGTGAACTGTACTCGGGGGTGTTGTTGGTTTAGATGTTGTAGTAGCAGGGTTGGGTTTGGTTTCAGGATGACAAAGGTGTTGTGGACTTTTCTGTACCTGCAAATAGGTTGGATGGGTGATGTGGTTAGGGCTTACTGAAGGTCATGTAGATTTCAGCAAGGATAGGAGAGAGTGGGGATCCATGGGTAGGCCGTGTATCTGTTGATAGTACTCGTCGCCCCAGGTGAAGTATGTATAGCAGATAATGGGGGTGGTGAGGGCGATGATAGATTCGGTGGATAGGCTAGTTTCAAGAGGAGTTTCAGTGATGCGACGGCGGAGACTTTGCAGAGTGTCATCTATGGGTACGTTGGTGAAGAGGTCCACTACATCGTAACTCATGATTTGATCTGGGTCGGCGATGTTCGTGAGTTTGGAGCAGAAGTCGGTGGAATCAGAGATGAAGGAGTCAGATGATTTTCCTATGGGGGCAAGGATTCAGGTGGGGTTTTGGGCCGTGTTGTCAACGACAGTGTCTTGGGAACAGACAAGTAGACGGGCCTTAGGAGGGTTCTTTTGGATTTTGATTGTGGCTCTGGCATAGGGTGTGGTTGGGGGTGATTGACGGAGAGGTGGTGGTGAAGTACTTAGCTAATTTCAAAGTTGTCTTTTAGTCGTTTGAGGTGGGTTTTATGTTCGCGAAGGAGTTTGGCAGTTGGGTTCTTCTTGATCTTGGAGTAGTTGGTGGGGTCTTGGAGGATGTTGTTGACTAGCTCATGGAAGTGGACAGTGTCCATGATGACTGTGGCCCTGCCCTTGTCAGCAGGGGCAATCTTGATGGTGTTGTCATCTCGGAGTTCTTTGAGCGATTTTGTCTCGGCTCTGGTGAGGTTAGGAGTTATGGTTTTGGCAAGAATGTCACAGATTTGGTGACGCGATAGTCGACCTTACCCCCTGGTGCGAGTTGCTGAAGCCCTTTCTCGATATTAGAGATGAAGTCATTATGGTTCCGTAGTGGTCTGGTGGGGATGTACTTCAGGCCTTTGAACAGGACGTTGGTCTGTTCTGTGGTGAGCTTCGTAGTCGTCGTAATAGTAGTAGCAACAACAACAATAGCAGTCATATACTGGATACTGTCAGTTATAAGATGGGGTGACCTCGAAACAGCGAATTAGAAAGGGTAGTAGTAGAAGTAGTAGTAGTAGTAGTAGTAGTAGTAGTAGTAGTAGTAGTAGTAGTAGTAGTAGTAGTAGTAGTAGTAGCAAACAGAAATTGGAGTGTGGCTGAAGTTCCCTCCCAAATAAAATCAATAATGGACATAGTCTCAGAAAGAACACTGTAACCCATTTTACAATCCCGTGGTAACCATTTATTATACTATGTATAACGTGTTTGTGCAATGATTCTACACTACCTGGAATGGCTCTCTGGTCGTTACTGTCATGCTTTAATAAGCACGCCTCTGCCCAGTGCTGTGCTATGCTCGCTATTTCATCGTCCCAGGACTGTGAGAAAATGAAATGATAGCTTAAATAAGAAATCAGTTCGTGCTGTGCATGTTTTAAGGTTAACAAAGAGACTTATCATCACCCACACACTCCCGTGAAAGTCATTTGTCGGATCTTGTGCTGGCAAATAAATCCAGCTTGTCTGTCACAACATTAACATGTGTATCTTTATCTTTACTTGCAGAGATGATAGTACAGGGGGAGTGTTACACGAGTGGTTAAACCTGGGAATCTGTGGATGTTTTGGAATGTTCGTAAACATACATGTATCTCTGCCTGGAACAATCGTAAGGACGTGACCATTCATGTTTGACATCAGAACTAACAGTGACATGCTCGTGCAGCATGTCTCCCATAGTTTCTCCAACATACAGTATGTCTCTCATAGTTTCTCCAACATACAGCATGTCTCTCATAGTTTCTCCAACATACAGTATGTCACTCATAGTTTCTCCAACATACAGCATGTCTCTCATAGTTTCTCCAACATACAGTATGTCTCTCATAGTTTCTCCAACATACAGTATGTCTCTCATAGTTTCTCCAACATACAGCATGTCTCTCATAGTTTCTCCAACATACAGTATGTCACTCATAGTTTCCCCAACATACAGCATGTCTCTCATAGTTTCTCCAACATACAGTATGTCTCTCATAGTTTCTCAAACATACAGCATGTCACTCATAGTTTCTCCAACATACAGTATGTCTCTCATAGTTTCTCAAACATACAGCATGTCTCTCATAGTTTCTCCAACATACAGTATGTCTCTCATAGTTTCTCCAACATACAGTATGTCTCTCATAGTTTCTCCAACATACAGCATGTCTCTCATAGTTTCTCCAACATACAGCATGTCTCTCATAGTTTCTCCAACATACAGCATGTCTCTCATAATTTCTCCAACATACAGTATGCCCAGGCATCACATTTGGGTATTTAAATCCGCTGTTTGAAATTGTAATGTTCACTTATTCCCCTGAACATGGCACGAATGAAGATAGCAGAGGCACAAATAATTATGGCGAATAATTGGAATGCATTCCATAGAGTTGTCCTTCAAAGCTACCAGGCGTCAAACGGCCCACAATTACACAGTAATCAGCCGATTGGTGAGACAACATGGATAAACCAGAGCTGTGGAGAACCCTTCACGGTCAGGGCGGTCTCCTGTGACGTAACAACGTTAAAACAGGACACTGCTTCAATTTGTACGACGGCAGCCATTTGTACGACGAGTCCCGTCCTGAAGCGACTGTGGCTATCCAATCGACGTTTGTTCACCAGAATCCCGAGGATCCGCTTTAAAGCAGTAGGAATGGCGCCCAGGAGAGTCCTCACATCGCCCCTTCCTGACAGAGCATCATCAGGGGTTCCGTTTGCCAGGGGTTTAGCACGGCGGGCTTGGGATCGGCGAACCTTGCGGGAAATCCATTGGTCTGACGAAACCAGGTTTCTGCCCCATGTCACGGATGGACGACTGAGGGTTTGGAGGGACAGGAGTAAGACTAAAACTCCCAGGAACTGCAGGCTAACCACCCCTTTTAGGAGGAGGCTCAGTAATGATCTGGGGTGTATTTCACACGATTGCAAGTACTGATCACCATACAAGGCAACCTCACAGATAATCAGTACATGCTAGATATTTTGGAACAACATGCCTCCGGAACAACGCTGCTACCCCTGTGCCACAATGAGGCCAGATCTGAATCCTCTCGAGCACATTTGTGACATCCCTGGGCATCGTATACAGGCACTAGAGCCTCATGTACAGACTACGCGAGAAACGGAAGCAGCTTTGCATGGGGATTGGCTGCAGTTGCCCCCTCAGCTGATCCGATGTCTGACTGGAGGGATGGCACGCAGGGTGGTGGCCGTTATCCGGACACGTGGAGGGTGTACTCGCTACTCAACATTTACCTGCGGTTTTCATCTAGGTGGCCATTATCCAGAAATAGCTTCATAATTAAAAAGGAATATTGATTGGGGGTGAAAACACCACCGGTGGTTGTGCTACAATATCGTGATATAAATATAACCTCAGCTGACAATGGTGATGTTTTTTTATTGTCAATGCGTTGTTCGTTTACCCGAACTCATTTTATCAGCAATTTCATTCTAGCCCTTGTTTCCTTAATCGCTGAAATTTTCGTGAGGAAAGACAGGCATGGAGGGAGCCGTAACGACCCCTGTGGTGATCCCCTATTAACATGGAACCCTGTTACTTCTTGCCACTTACCATTTTAAGCATGTTTGTTGCCTGTGGGGTAACGCTATTTCTATGACTGTTGTGTTGGGTAACGATTAGAGTTTTGTCAGCGTCGGAAATCCCTAAAAGAAAAAATACGGCATTGAAAACGTGAAACCCTGTAAATCCGGACGGTAGCGTCAACGGTTAGTAGTACAAGGTACTGACTGGTCAATCAAAGTACATGTACATCGATATTTTAAGTAAATAAAAAGATATCTCTACTTACATATATATGGGGTATAAATATATATATATTTACTGATCAATAACGAGTTCATGTGACGTACATATACATGTTTACATTGTTCCAACAGTATACACTTCAAGTATTTCCAACAATGAATAATTATCATGGACGAATATGTACCATTCACTCATGCCTTTCGTAAAGGCATTCAACATGGCCATAACATGTGACAGACACAGCTGAAATTACGGCAACCCTCAGCTACGACGTAACCATCCGCCCCAGCTACTGCGGATGCTATATCCATTAAGCTAATTAACTAAATCCTGAATTTTTAGCGACTGTCCTTGAAAAGTGTAATGTTGTACCTGATTCTGACACTTGACTTGAGCTCGCAATACAAGCAGAATGGCCCGTCACTTGCCTATACTTGTCTTTGCATGTTGCCTGGAAAAGGAATATATAATTCAAATATACACCTTTACGCCTTAAACATGTCACGCCATGTTTAAAACATGATCAGATACAATGGAACAATAATGTTCAATAATTCACAGCCATTCGTTACCAATTCCTCCACATGTTGTAGATATACTGCTAAAAAAAGGTTAAATGACCACCCGATTATTTCATATTACTATAGTTATTCTGTCATGCCATGACAAATTAACGACAGTAATATGAAAGAATTGGGAGATACTTAGCTGTTTGTGAGCAGTATAGAACGGGAATGCCACTAATTATATAACCGATTCCGAGGGGCACCTTTCACCCAAAAAGGTCACACATTCAAATGTTAGTAGTTGTAATGTTTGGCCCTCACTCTAATGAAGGTTCATTCTCCAACGAACTCACACAAAGTGAATGTCAGTTATTACAAAATGTAATCTTATAGCATGAAGGTGTGCACACGAATTCATTTAGTACGTGTGACTTCTTGTTCACATGGCAGCGGAATAAGATAGTTAACAAAAGGAGACATGAGCGTATGTATACACAACTTACTCTATGGTTACGTCTTTTATAGTTTGGCTACAACAAATACATTCAAGTACTAACCTTATTGGATGATAAAGGTATGTTAAGAACTACCTCAGGAAGTTAGTCATATATCAACAACGTATCTGGCTTTGTGAAAAAGGACCCAGGTTCATAAAGTACACGATCAAAAGGTGTTTAAGTAGCTTCCAGCTGTAAGATATTTATATTCCTACTTGTAAGGTGATATGCTAAATCCAGCTTATTCGAATTTTAAAAACTAGAGTGTTTAAAACAAAAGATTGGACTACCCACACTCCTCTTGGCTCGGTGCCCGGGGCCCACAGCTGAACCAGCACACGTCTGCAGCAGCCCTGAAATACAGTTGTACAGAACATGGTATCGTTTATGTGCAATCTGTATGCTTATGAATATATGGCGTAACGCACGTTCGATCACACTGCTTCATTCCGATGTTGGCAGTGAAATACCAAGGTTACCGAGGGAAAGGACAACGGTAATGAAGATATTATTGGTTTAATTGTGTCCATCACATCTCATGGACGGCATCCTTTCAGATAAGAATGTAAGATGACAATAGTATGTAAATACTGCCTGAGTCAATGAATCATCTTCTATTCTTCCATGTTGACACATCAGCACTCCACACATTAGCTGTATACATTGCTAATGGAAACTAGATTACAGACCAACATGAAAGCTACAGTAAATCTAACCTGTAGTTAACACACCAGCACTCCACACATTAGCTGTATACATTGCTAATGGAAACTAGATTACAGACCAACATGAAAGCTACAGTAAATCTAACCTGTAGTTAACACACCAGCACTCCACACATTAGCTGTATACATTGCTAATGGAAACTAGCTTACAGACCAACATGAAAGCTACAGTAAATCTAACCTGTAGTTAACACACCAGCACTCCACACATTAGCTGTATACATTGCGGGAATAAACTAGATTACAGACCAACATGAAAGCTACAGTAAATCTAACCTGTAGTTAACACACCAGCACTCCACACATTAGCTGTATACATTGCGGGAAGAAACTAGATTACAGACCAACATGAAAGCTACAGTAAATCTAACCTGTAGTTAACACACCAGCACTCCACAAATTAGCTGTATACATTGCTAATAGAAACTAGATTACAGACCAACATGAAAGCTACAGTAAATCTAACCTGTAGTTAACACACCAGCACTCCACACATTAGCTGTATACATTGCTAATGGAAACTAGCTTACAGACCAACATGAAAGCTACAGTATTTCTCACCTGTAGTTAACACACCAGCACTCCTTACATTAGCTGTATACATTGCGGGAATAAACTAGATTACAGACCAACATGAAAGCTACAGTATTTCTCACCTGTAGTTAACACACCAGCACTCCACACATTAGCTGTATACAGTGCGGGAATAAACTAGCTTACAGACCAACATGAAAGCTACAGTATTTTTCACCTGTAGTTAACACACCAGCACTCCACACATTAGCTGTATACATTGCTAATGGAAACTAGCTTACAGACCAACATGAAAGCTACAGTAAATCTAACCTGTAGTTAACACACCAGCACTCCACACATTAGCTGTATACATTGCTAATGGAAACTAGCTTACAGACCAACATGAAAGCTACAGTATTTCTCATCTGTAGTTAACACACCAGCACTCCACACATTAGCTGTATACATTGCTAATGGAAACTAGATTACAGACCAACATGAAAGCTACAGTAAATCTAACCTGTAGTTAACACACCAGCACTCCACACATTAGCTGTATACATTGCGGGAATAAACTAGATTACAGACCAACATGAAAGCTACAGTAAATCTAACCTGTAGTTAACACACCAGCACTGCACACATTAGCTGTATACATTGCTAATGGAAACTAGCTTACAGACCAACATGAAAGCTACAGTATTTCTCATCTGTAGTTAACACACCAGCACTCCACACATTAGCTGTATACATTGCTAATGGAAACTAGCTTACAGACCAACATGAAAGCTACAGTAAATCTAACCTGTAGTTAACACACCAGCACTCCACACATTAGCTGTATACATTGCTAATGGAAACTATCTTACAGAGCAACATGAAAGATACAGTATTTCTCACCTGTAGTTAACACACCAGCACTCCACACATTAGCTGTATACATTGCTAATGGAAACTAGCTTACAGACCAACATGAAAGCTACAGTAAATCTAACCTGTAGTTAACACACCAGCACTCCACACATTAGCTGTATACATTGCTAATGGAAACTAGCTTACAGACCAACATGAAAGATACAGTATTTCTCACCTGTAGTTAACACACCAGCACTCCACACATTAGCTGTATACATTGCGGGAATAAACTAGATTACAGACCAACATGAAAGCTACAGTAAATCTAACCTCTTGATACTACTGTCAGCTCTGAGAGGAATAAGGATACAAAGTGACTCTGCCATTAATGCGTACTGTGTCAGGATTTATTCACTTGAGTCACGGCATTCAATCCAGGCCATGCTGCTTACTCACAAGATCAAAGTGTATCAGTGCTTAAGTATACAAACAACAGATCTATTCAGTTGTCTGTACTTGGTCCGGACATGGAAGACATGTCAGTGAGTGCATAGGTAGGACGTTTTAAAAAATCTCAGCAACATGAAGGCGGAGTCACTAACACTTTTTGTCTTAATGTCTTTTTGATCCCAACTTACACATTCATCCTCTATACAGGCCGCGAATAGAAGATAATACAAGAAAGCGGGATTGATCATCACACATGAATTAATAATAAATTGCATGGTTATGCTAAAACTTTGACCTTTAATTGTGGCTACTCCTCTATACACATTTTCGAATTTTCCAAAAGCAACACACAACAAATATATGTTATGAAAAGAATCTGGCCGGTATGAGAAATAAGCCCGTAGATCGGCATGGAGGGACGATGAGAAATAAGCCCACTGATCGGCATGGAGGGACGATGAGAAATAGGCCCACTGATCGGCATGGAGGGACGATGAGAAATAAGCCCACAGATCGGCATGGAGGGACGATGAGAAACAAGTCCACAGATCGGCATGGAGGGACGATGAGAAATAGGCCCACTGATCGGCATGGAGGGACGATGAGAAATAAGCCCACATATCGGCATGGAGGGACGATGAGAAACAAGTCCACAGATCGGCATGGAGGGACGATGAGAAATAGGCCCACTGATCGGCATGGAGGGACGATGAGAAATAAGCCCACAGATCGGCATGGAGGGACGATGAGAAACAAGTCCACAGATCGGCATGGAGGGACGATGAGAAATAGGCCCACTGATCGGCATGGAGGGACGATGAGAAATAAGCCCACAGATCGGCATGGAGGGACGATGAGAAACAAGTCCACAGATCGGCATGGAGGGACGATGAGAAATAGGCCCACTGATCGGCATGGAGGGACGATGAGAAATAAGCCCATAGATCAACATGGAGGGACGATGAGAAATAGGCCCAAAGATCGGCATACAGGGACGATGAGAAATAAGCCCACAGACCGGCATGGATGGACGATGAGAAATAGGCCCACTGATCGGCATGGAGGGACGATGAGAAATAGGCCCACATATCGGCATGGAGGGACGATGAGAAACGATAGTCTTACGTGACATTGGCAAAGACGAGGCGCTAGTCATGAAAGTACGAGGGTTGGTCAAAAAGTTCGAAGCATGAACCAAATGCATTGGCGTCCTTGCAGTCATAGTGATCCCGCCCCATATCATTACAGACTCACCCCCTAATCTGTCATGTTGCCTTAAGTTGACATTCGCATGGCGAGATATCGTTGGGACGTCTCAGACACGTCCACGCCTATGCAGAAAGTCCAGAGTGAATCTGGGTTCATCTGAACACACCACAGGAGTCCATTGGCGACTACAGGCGATTCTTAACACCATATAGGCGCCAGGCTAGAATGTGCCCATTTGTTAACGACGCTACAACACGTGATCTCCGGGTATACAGATTACCTGTATGCAGACGGTTTCTAACCCTGTGGTCAGAAATTTGAACTCAGGTTTCCTGGCGCGATTTTACTGGTTGTTTAGGCTCAATATCTTAAAGCCTGTTTTCTGATTAATTAATCCCGAATTTGTGTTGTTGACTGACGGTGCCCTAAGCGAGGCCAATGATTAACATTTATGTCTGCAGAAACCTGTTCCAATATCTGCAAATCACAGACTGAGACACATTGAACATATTGGCTACATCTATAAACCAAAGGCGTTCCTCACGTTGTAGACGACACATTCCCAACCTAGGCACAAACCCTGCATTAAATCAAGCGTAAAGACATAGATAATGAAAATCAACAATAAAAATGGATAAGAGCGATTTGACGACCTTTCAGTGGAGTGTCAACATCTGGAAGTACCCCCTACCCACGTGCACGGAGGAATTGCATGGTTCACGTGCAATGTTTCAGGTGTGTTTTGGTCCAGAATCCGTTCTCTCTGTAGCAGTTATTTTTCAAAGCTAAGCTTTCTTCTGACGACCGTTCATAACATATATAGTTCACTAGCCCCTATTTTTTTTAAAGCATATATACATGTATATGATTTTTCCACTTTGGCGATACTAACAGACTTATGTCAAAATCAGTCGGATGTTTGTCAAATGTCCCCTTTAAGGTCATCAGGATGCCACAATTCACGTTCAGTATGATTCTAAGACTTGATAGAAATTGCATGTTATGAAGGTTCCTTGTAGTTTTAATGTCTTATTTTTCATTATCGCAAATTACCTGTCATACATTCATGGTGTCAGACAAGGATAATTTATGAAATCCCGAGTTTGATAACATGGGTGTGTCTCGGGTTATCACTGTTTGTTTTGGGTAACAGATAAAATCGTCGACTGACATGTTCCGCTTTCTATCACACCCAGTCCGCCGACCACCCTTAGATATCTTGAAGATGAGTTTAGCAATATCCATCTCTCGATCTCCTGATGTTTAGAAGTAGAAGACTTACGCAGTAGAAGGTTACTCAGTAATTAATAATGACGCCTGTAGTAAAATGCAAAATGATATATATTGGTTTCAACTCTGTGATATAACCTCAAATTACTTCAGACGTGCTAACGGTCATGGAAGATCATACCATTTCAGAAACATTGTTTCTGTACGTGAACGGATACGAATTCAGGTCCGCAGAGCGAAACTTAAATATCTCGCTGAAGTACATGAAAACTGCATATTGGATACTGAGCCCAAATACGTTCATACCAATACAGTGAAGTCAAAGTAGAAAATGTCCTACCCGCTAGCGTAATTGCAACAACCAAACATTGTTGCGTTGTCATCGTCGCCATGGTCCCCGCTCTTGCCTCTCGCCGACAATACAAAACACCCGTATCTCCAGAGAAAGCAGAGGGGTGTCTCTTTATAGGGTTCTCTAAATCCATGACAAGCTTTACTGGCATCTGGCGAGTTTCGTTGGTTGACACATTATCATGTGATTAGGTTACCCCGCAATGTCTGGCAACAACAAACACATCCAAACAAAACCTTTATCCCACATCAGACATAATCTAAACTACCAGTTTTCTATCGACCATTCCTCCCTCCGAACCTGTGTTTTGTTTGGAATACCAGCGGTATACTCTCATATGATCAATATATTCACTGCCCATTTTCAATCCAACAGCCCCTAATTTTAATCTTATTTCCAATAAGTCATAACTATATTGTACGACCTATAGCTGGGCAGTGAGCCTGTCAAACCCTCCATGGTGATGTTATTAATGCACTGACAACACAGGATTACCTGGTCTGTGTGGCAAACGAAAGTGTCTGGTATACTGGACGAATGGTGTCCCCATGGAGGAAGTACCCGGATGACAGATTAACAAGTCCGGGGTGATATTAACGTGGATGATTAATATCTGCACACACCACATGCTATTACACACATCATCGTCCATCGTTCAATATAGCTGGTAGTAGGGGTAACTTTACATCCACCAATTATGCGGTTACTAGGGGTGACTTACTACTCATACTACTCTTGATTTTATATCTCATAACTGTGACGATTGTACTGGAAGGGAGTTTACATCCCCACAACGACGCTGCTACTACGGGGTAATTCTACATTCACACAGTGGCTACGGCAACATTCCTCCCCACAACGACGCTGCTACTACGGGGTAATTCTACATTCACACAGTGGCTACGGCAACATTCCTCCCCACAACGACGCTGCTACTACGGGGTAATTCTACATTCACACAGTGGCTACGGCAACATTACATCCCCACGACGACGCTGCTACTACGGGGTAATTCTACATTCACACAGTGGCTACGGCAACATTCCTCCCCACAACGACGCTGCTACTACGGGGTAATTCTACATTCACACAGTGGCTACGGCAGCATTACATCCCCACGACGACGCTGCTACTACGGGGTAATTCTACATTCACACAGTGGTAACGGCAACATTACATCCCCACGACGACACTGCTACTTCGGGGTAATTCTACATTCACACAGTGGCTACGGCATCATTCCTCCCCACAACGACGCTGCTACTACGGGGTAATTCTACATTCACACAGTGGCTACGGCAACATAACATCCCCACAACGACGCTGCTACTACGGGGTAATTCTACATCCACACAGTGGCTACGGCATCATTCCTCCCCACAACGACGCTGCTACTACGGGGTAATTCTACATTCACACAGTGGCTACGGCAACGTAACATCCCCACAACGACGCTGCTACTACGGGGTAATTCTACATCCACACAGTGGCTACGGCATCATTCCTCCCCACAACGACGCTGCTACTAAGGGGTAATTCTACATTCACACAGTGGCTACGGCATCATTCCTCCCCACAACGACGCTGCTACTACGGGGTAATTCTACATTCACACAGTGGCTACGGCAACATAACATCCCCACAACGACGCTGCTACTACGGGGTAATTCTACATTTACACAGTGGCTACGGCATCATTCCTCCCCACAACGACGCTGCTACTACGGGGTAATTCTACATTCACACAGTGGCTACGGCAACATAACATCCCCACAACGACGCTGCTACTACGGGGTAATTCTACATCCACACAGTGGCTAAGGCAACATTCCTCCCCACAACGACGCTGCTAATACGGGGTAATTCCACATTCACACAGTGGCTACGGCAACATTCCTCCCCACAACGACGCTGCTACTACGGGGTAATTCTACATTCACACAGTGGCTACGGCAACATTACATTCCCACAACGACGCTGCTACTACGGGGTAATTCTACATCCACACAGTGGCTACGGCAACATTACATTCCCACAACGACGCTGCTACTACGGGGTAATTCTACATTCACACAGTGGCTACGGCAACATTACATTCCCACAACGACGCTGCTACTACGGGGTAATTCTACATTTACACAGTGGCTACGGCAACATTACATCCCCACAACGACGCTGCTACTACGGGGTAATTCTACATTTACACAGTGGCTACGGCATCATTCCTCCCCACAACGACGCTGCTACTACGGGGTAATTCTACATTCACACAGTGGCTACGGCAACATTACATTCCCACAACGACGCTGCTACTACGGGGTAATTCTACATCCACACAGTGGCTACGGCAACATTACATTCCCACAACGACGCTGCTACTACGGGGTAATTCTACATTCACACAGTGGCTACGGCAACATTACATTCCCACAACGACGCTGCTACTACGGGGTAATTCTACATCCACACAGTGGCTACGGCAACATTACATTCCCACAACGACGCTGCTACTACGGGGTAATTCTACATTCACACAGTGGCTACGGCAACATTACATTCCCACAACGACGCTGCTACTACGGGGTAATTCTACATCCACACAGTGGCTACGGCAACATTACATTCCCACAACGACGCTGCTACTACGGGGTAATTCTACATTCACACAGTGGCTACGGCAACATTACATTCCCACAACGACGCTGCTACTACGGGGTAATTCTACATCCACACAGTGGCTACGGCAACATTACATTCCCACAACGACGCTGCTACTACGGGGTAATTCTACATTCACACAGTGGCTACGGCAACATTACATTCCCACAACGACGCTGCTACTACGGGGTAATTCTACATCCACACAGTGGCTACGGCAACATTACATTCCCACAACGACGCTGCTACTACGGGGTAATTCTACATTCACACAGTGGCTACGGCAACATTACATTCCCACAACGACGCTGCTACTACGGGGTAATTCTACATCCACACAGTGGCTACGGCAACATTACATTCCCACAACGACGCTGCTACTACGGGGTAATTCTACATTCACACAGTGGCTACGGCAACATTACATTCCCACAACGACGCTGCTACTACGGGGTAATTCTACATCCACACAGTGGCTACGGCAACATTACATTCCCACAACGACGCTGCTACTACGGGGTAATTCTACATCCACACAGTGGCTACGGCAACATTACATTCCCACAACGACGCTGCTACTACGGGGTAATTCTACATCCACACAGTGGCTACGGCAACATTACATTCCCACAACGACGCTGCTACTACGGGGTAATTCTACATTCACACAGTGGCTACGGCAACATTACATTCCCACAACGACGCTGCTACTACGGGGTAATTCTACATCCACACAGTGGCTACGGCAACATTACATTCCCACAACGACGCTGCTACTACGGGGTAATTCTACATTCACACAGTGGCTACGGCAACATTACATTCCCACAACGACGCTGCTACTACGGGGTAATTCTACATTCACACAGTGGCTACGGCAACATTACATTCCCACAACGACGCTGCTACTACGGGGTAATTCTACATCCACACAGTGGCTACGGCAACATTACATTCCCACAACGACGCTGCTACTACGGGGTAATTCTACATTCACACAGTGGCTACGGCAACATTACATTCCCACAACGACGCTGCTACTACGGGGTAATTCTACATTCACACAGTGGCTACGGCAACATTACATTCCCACAACGACGCTGCTACTACGGGGTAATTCTACATTCACACAGTGGCTACGGCAACATTACATTCCCACAACGACGCTGCTACTACGGGGTAATTCTACATTTACACAGTGGCTACGGCAACATTACATCCCCACAACGACGCTGCTACTAAGGGGTAATTCTACATTCACACAGTGGCTACGGCAACATTACATCCCCACAACGACGCTGCTACTACGGGGTAATTCTACATTTACACAGTGGCTACGGCATCATTCCTCCCCACAACGACGCTGCTACTACGGGGTAATTCTACATTCACACAGTGGCTACGGCAACATAACATCCCCACAACGACGCTGCTACTACGGGGTAATTCTACATCCACACAGTGGCTAAGGCAACATTCCTCCCCACAACGACGCTGCTAATACGGGGTAATTCCACATTCACACAGTGGCTACGGCAACATTCCTCCCCACAACGACGCTGCTACTACGGGGTAATTCTACATTCACACAGTGGCTACGGCAACATTACATTCCCACAACGACGCTGCTACTACGGGGTAATTCTACATTCACACAGTGGCTACGGCAACATTACATTCCCACAACGACGCTGCTACTACGGGGTAATTCTACATTCACACAGTGGCTACGGCAACATTACATTCCCACAACGACGCTGCTTACTACGGGGTAATTCTACATTCACACAGTGGCTACGGCAACATTACATTCCCACAACGACGCTGCTACTACGGGGTAATTCTACATTCACACAGTGGCTACGGCAACATTACATTCCCACAACGACGCTGCTACTACGGGGTAATTCTACATTCACACAGTGGCTACGGCAACATTACATTCCCACAACGACGCTGCTACTACGGGGTAATTCTACATTCACACAGTGGCTACGGCAACATTACATTCCCACAACGACGCTGCTACTACGGGGTAATTCTACATTCACACAGTGGCTACGGCAACATTACATTCCCACAACGACGCTGCTTACTACGGGGTAATTCTACATTCACACAGTGGCTACGGCAACATTACATTCCCACAACGACGCTGCTACTACGGGGTAATTCTACATTCACACAGTGGCTACGGCAACATTACATTCCCACAACGACGCTGCTACTACGGGGTAATTCTACATTCACACAGTGGCTACGGCAACATTACATTCCCACAACGACGCTGCTACTACGGGGTAATTCTACATTCACACAGTGGCTACGGCAACATTACATTCCCACAACGACGCTGCTTACTACGGGGTAATTCTACATTCACACAGTGGCTACGGCAACATTACATCCCCACAACGACGCTGCTACTACGGGGTAATTCTACATTCACACAGTGGCTACGGCAACATTACATTCCCACAACGACGCTGCTACTACGGGGTAATTCTACATTCACACAGTGGCTACGGCAACATTACATTCCCACAACGACGCTGCTACTACGGGGTAATTCTACATTCACACAGTGGCTACGGCAACATTACATTCCCACAACGACGCTGCTACTACGGGGTAATTCTACATTCACACAGTGGCTACGGCAACATTACATTCCCACAACGACGCTGCTACTACGGGGTAATTCTACATTCACACAGTGGCTACGGCAACATTACATTCCCACAACGACGCTGCTACTACGGGGTAATTCTACATTCACACAGTGGCTACGGCAACATTACATTCCCACAACGACGCTGCTACTACGGGGTAATTCTACATTCACACAGTGGCTACGGCAACATTACATTCCCACAACGACGCTGCTACTACGGGGTAATTCTACATTCACACAGTGGCTACGGCAACATTACATTCCCACAACGACGCTGCTTACTACG
Source organism: Haliotis rufescens (assembly GCF_023055435.1). Taxonomy (NCBI): domain Eukaryota; kingdom Metazoa; phylum Mollusca; class Gastropoda; order Lepetellida; family Haliotidae; genus Haliotis; species Haliotis rufescens. The sequence goes on along the minus strand of NW_025964334.1, from coordinate 39,496,331 downwards.
GGGTAATTCTACATTCACACAGTGGCTACGGCAACATTACATTCCCACAACGACGCTGCTACTACGGGGTAATTCTACATTCACACAGTGGCTAAGGCAACATTCCTCCCCACAACGACGCTGCTACTACGGGGTAATTCTACATTCACACAGTGGCTACGGCAACATTCCTCCCCACAACGACGCTGCTACTACGGGGTAATTCTACATTCACACAGTGGCTACGGCAGCATTACATCCCCACGACGACGCTGCTACTACGGGGTAATTCTACATTCACACAGTGGTAACGGCAACATTACATCCCCACGACGACACTGCTACTTCGGGGTAATTCTACATTCACACAGTGGCTACGGCATCATTCCTCCCCACAACGACGCTGCTACTACGGGGTAATTCTACATTCACACAGTGGCTACGGCAACATTACATTCCCACAACGACGCTGCTACTACGGGGTAATTCTACATTTACACAGTGGCTACGGCAACATTACATCCCCACAACGACGCTGCTACTACGGGGTAATTCTACATTCACACAGTGGCTACGGCAACATTACATTCCCACAACGACGCTGCTACTACGGGGTAATTCTACATTTACACAGTGGCTACGGCAACATTACATCCCCACAACGACGCTGCTACTACGGGGTAATTCTACATTTACACAGTGGCTACGGCAACATTACATCCCCACAACGACGCTGCTACTACGGGGTAATTCTACATTCACACAGTGGCTACGGCAACATTACATTCCCACAACGACGCTGCTACTACGGGGTAATTCTACATTCACACAGTGGCTACGGCAACATTACATTCCCACAACGACGCTGCTACTACGGGGTAATTCTACATTCACACAGTGGCTACGGCAACATTACATTCCCACAACGACGCTGCTACTACGGGGTAATTCTACATTCACACAGTGGCTACGGCAACATTACATTCCCACAACGACGCTGCTACTACGGGGTAATTCTACATTCACACAGTGGCTACGGCAACATTACATCCCCACAACGACGCTGCTACTACGGGGTAATTCTACATCCACACAGTGGCTAAGGCAACATTCCTCCCCACAACGACGCTGCTAATACGGGGTAATTCCACATTCACACAGTGGCTACGGCAACATTCCTCCCCACAACGACGCTGCTACTACGGGGTAATTCTACATTCACACAGTGGCTACGGCAACATTACATCCCCACAGTGGCATTGGCACTGAAGGTAACTTTACATGAGGTAACTTTACATCCCCGGAACCCCATATTGCTAGGTTTTCATTCCTTTCAAGACTGCCGTTGTTGCACATTCAACACACGAAAAAAACAACCCCAAAAAAAACACACACACACACGCACGCACACTCATACACAGGAACACGAATACTCACACGCATAAATAAACACACACATATACACATACGCATGCACAGACACACACACACACACACACACACACACATACACAGACACATATGCACACACACATACACATACACATACACACACATACGCATACGCATACACATACCCACACATACATACATACATACATACATACATACATACATACATACATACAAATGCACATACACATATATATACACACGCACGCACGCACACACACACACACACACACACACACACACACACACACACACACACACACACATATACAAACACACACATAATCACACATACACATCCACAAACACACAGACATATCCAAACACACACACACACACCCAAATACACACATACACATTCATATACTATTCTATTACTTTGTACTGGAGCGGTATTTACATCAGTCAGATGACTAGTTTACCAATCAAGATTCAATTATTGAATACAAAAGTTTAAATCAAATAACAAACACACATACAAAAACAAAGAAACACACACACGTGCAGGAACACACACACAAACAAACACACACGCACGCACGCACGCACGCACGCACGCACGCACGCACGCACGCACGCACGCACACACACACACACTCACACACGATGGAGTGGTGAATATTGATTAAAGGAGTTTAAGAGGAAACATCTATATGCATTTGTTCTCAATATGCATGTAAAGCAACAATTTACAACGTGATTACTTGACTGCAATCACGATATAGCCATGCCTGTTTCTTGTTCATATTTAATCTCCAGTGACAGGAATGTGCTTGATAATGACCACTTAGTCAGATATATAGACCTCCGTCAGTACATATCGCAGACAGACATATGTACATTAGGAGTAGGACGAGCCACTGTTTGCAGACAAAATCGTGTTGAAGATCGAAGCATGTGCTGTTATTACCCGTTTGATGTAGCCGATGCTTCCTTCAAGGGCTGACTCATGTTTGCAAAGATTAGAAAGGTCACTGCGCTATCAGTCGTATCTAAGGATTATATTTGAAATGCCCTTGATGAACCGTCTGTTTATTTGTTACAAACGTTTATTAAATTGTAGAAACCACATTGTGGTACAGTCCAAACAGACAGAGCAAGACAAGACTAACTGGTTGCTGTTTAGGCCGATAGTATTTTGAGAGGATGATGTACGTCTATTTGTTTAGTGATCCCAGGGAAGACCTTGTACAAGCAAATGTTTGGAGTCATTCCTCCGTTTGTCAAGTCTTGACTAATTTCAGGGGATCCTTTTCTCCTTCCACCTCCTTGAAGTGTATATATTGAAATAAAAAAAAACATGTTGATATTTTCTGTGTTTTTAAAGGCATGTTGCTTGTTGCCTGGTAAGGTAACATTTATTGTGACACACAGAGCCATGTATCACAAACACACTAAATTAACCCCCCAGAACTATTAAAGGATTATGTGATCCTCTTGGTGCATCTGTCAGTATTGTTTGTTCGTACGAGTGAGAAAGTGAATATTGCTCACAGCAAGAACTACCATCCTTCATGTACGGGGTGTTTGTACTGAGACCACTTGGCCCATCTCCAAAAACAAACCTAGCCTTACTACCATCGTAACACTGGGTGCATACCGAACTGGTTTCAACATACGACCGCGTCGCACACGCGTCGCAAGATATTCTTACAGCTCAAAATCTTAAATGTTTTATAAATATTATGCACTAGTACTGATGGATATATTCTCAAAATGTCTGTTCTGTGAGTAGTTATGTATCCATTGATGAATAGAGTGTCGCAATGTCCGTTCTATGAGTAGGTATGTATCCATTGATGAATAAAGTGTCGCAATGTCCGTTCTATGAGTAGGTATGTATCCATTGATGAATAGAGTGTCGCAGTGTCCGTTCTATGAGTAGGTATGTATCCATTGATGAATAGAGTGTCGCAATGTCCGTTCTATGAGTAGGTATGTATCCATTGATGAATAGAGTGTCGCAATGTCCGTTCTATGAGTAGGTATGTATCCATTGATGAATAGAGTGTCGCAATGTCCGTTCTATGAGTAGGTATGTATCCATTGATGAATAGAGTGTCGCAATGTCCGTTCTATGAGTAGGTATGTATCCATTGATGAATAGAGTGTCGCAATGTCCGTTCTATGAGTAGGTATGTATCCATTGATGAATAAAGTGTCGCAATGTCCGTTCTATGAGTAGGTATGTATCCATTGATGAATAGAGTGTCGCAGTGTCCGTTCTATGAGTAGGTATGTATCCATTGATGAATAGAGTGTCGCAATGTCCGTTCTATGAGTAGGTATGTATCCATTGATGAATAGAGCGTCGCAATGTCCGTTCTATGAGTAGGTATGTATCCATTGATGAATAGAGTGTCGCAATGTCCGTTCTATGAGTAGGTATGTATCCATTGATGAATAGAGTGTCGCAATGTCCGTTCTATGAGTAGGTATGTATCCATTGATGAATAGAGTGTCGCAATGTCCGTTCTATGAATAGAGTGTCGCAATGTCCGTTCTATGAATAGAGTGTCGCAATGTCCGTTCTATGAATAGAGTGTCGCAATGTCCGTTCTATGAATAGAGTGTCGCAATGTCCGTTCTATGAATAGAGTGTCGCAATGTCCGTTCTATGAATAGAATGTCGCAATGTCCGTTCTATGAGTACATATGCACGCACTGATGGATGTATTGTCACATTTGCATGCACAGAGATAATTACATTTTACAAAATGGTTAACAAGATGGCCCCTGAATATCTATGTAATCTTGTTCCTTCTAATGTCTCAGCGGGCGCACGTTACAATTTAAGAACTTCTTCTCAGTTACAGACTGTAAATGCTAGAACAGTAAGCTAGTACAGATCATATTTACCGGATACAGTGCGAATGTGGAATGAACCACCGGATAATATTCAGTCACAAAATACTGTATATGACTTCACTAACAGTTGGTATGTGTGTATTTGTGTGTGACTTGTATATTCGCATCATAATATTTGCAACAATAGGTACAATTCATCTAGATTTATTATTTTATGTACAGTTTACTCTTATCAATTGTTAAATGTCCTTTGTAGGGAGAGGTGTTAAAATAGACTTTGCCTGTTCAAAAAACCCATTCCTTCTTTTGGAAATTAATATTGTTGAAATCAGATATATATATATTGTCACAATACCTGTTCTATGAGTAGATCTGCGTTTTCTGATGGGTATGGTGTCATTAAACCTGTTCTATGAGTAGATATGTATGTACTGATTGGTATGTGTTCACAATACCCGTTCTATGAGTAGATCTGCGTTTTCTGATGGGTATGGTGTCATTAAACCTGTTCTATGATTAGATATGTATGTACTGATGGGTATGTGTTCACAATACCTGTTCTATGAGTATCTCCCTTGAACACAATCCACTCATGATCATGTCTGGTTGTCATATCGTACAGCCGTCCTGTAAGGTATCATAGCGTCATCGAGCCGTCCTGTAATGTAATCATAGCGTCATCGCATACAGCCGTCCTGTAAGATATCATAGCGTCATCGCATACAGCCGTCCTGTAAGGTATCATAGCGTCATCGCATACAGCCGTCCTGTAAGGTATCATGGCGTCATCGCATACAGCCGTCCTGTAAGATATCATAGCGTCATCGCATACAGCCGTCCTGTAATGTATCATAGCGTCATCGCATACAGCCGTCCTGTAAGATATCATAGCGTCATCGCATACTGCCGTCCTGTAATGTATCATAGCGTCATCGCATACAGCCGTCCTGTAAGATATCATAGCGTCATCGCATACAGCCGTCCTGTAAGGTATCATAGCATCATCGAGCCGTCCTGTAAGGTATCATGGCGTCATCGCATACAGCCGTCCTGTAAGGTATCATAGCATCATCGAGCCGTCCTGTAAGGTATCATGGCGTCATCGCATACAGCCGTCCTGTAAGGTATCATAGCATCATCGAGCCGTCCTGTAAGGTATCATGGCGTCATCGCATACAGCCGTCCTGTAAGGTATCATAGCGTCATATAAGTCTTTGAAAGACATTTAGAAGTGATACACATAAGGAAGATAATTCATGGATGTCAACTCCTTTAGTATGAGGAACACAACGTTTCGGAGCATCAGTGATCATTTAGTCCTGGCATCCAGTTGTCAAAACTATCAGCGGTAATTACTGTAAAGTGTTGGCTTCCATTGTCTGTTGCTAATCACCTATCAGCGGCAATTATCTGTTGGCTTCCATAGTTAAGTTTCCACCTTTTGTTATCTTACTACTTTTGTTGTTCTTACATGAACATATATGCCCTCTGCCTCATAGCATCATCACCTGATGGAGGAGTAAGCATATACTCCAAAACGTTGTGTTTCTCATAATAAAGAAGTTGACATCCATAAATTATCTTCCATACGTGTGGGATCTGTTTAAAAGTTCCCGTTTAAAAACAACTCATATTGAAATCTAACAGCATGTGAATACTATATATGGTCATATATGTACATACTTTGATAAATAAGGATATATTTACATTGTATGCCTCGGGCGTTTGTAAAATGCCAATGATCAATACTATTTTTCTTCCAGTTACTGTGTTTTGCATAAATGTTACTTTGTAATATTGTCTTGTAACGCGGACAAGTGTGCTTTCATGTTTGGATAAATTAAAAATAGACACCGCTTGCACCTCGTGATATCCAAACTGTATGGTTATTGAGTGGGTGAGTGAGGGAGCATTGCTTTAGGGCAACATTTAAGGCTTATCACTGCAAGAACACCAGGAACGGGTACCGCACGGGGTTAATTGCACCGTACATGTGTTTAATACACACACACAAGAAGCTGTAACTCTGTTAGCGATAAGTTGTGTGTAAATAGAATAAATATGGGGTTCTCTGGTCAAAGCGACATGCCCTGTACAGATCTTGAAACAGTTTCTGAAAGATATGGTGGCTAATGAATGAAAGCTGTATTAAGTTTTTACAGACAATATACGTTTCTATACAACACAAGGTCTGTTGTTATCGATACACGTGTTTCGTGGGGTAATCGCCTTCTGGCCCCTTCACGTACGACCGTACACGTTGTTCCCATGACGACCCGACAACACGACTTCATGTCTCATAAATGCTATCAGTCTAGTACATGATCTATCAAGTAAGTCATTAATAATTTCCACCATTCTACACATATTCCTTCGCGTTATCAAGGTCAACGTGACCTTGACTGAGGTGGGGTTAGAAAGGATACTAAAAATACAAATATCCAAAGATACCGAGACATAATCGATTCGTGAACAGCTGTTCGAAATCAGTCAGTTTGGAATTGCGTTTTTTTTATGAAAACAATTGCATGATTAAATTATATTTCTTTAATGTATAAGTAGGTGATATGCTATGGTCGAATATACAAGCTGATATACACTGGCTAAATATATAAGTTGATATATCATGACAGAATATATAAGCTAATATATCACGGCTGATTATACAAGCTGATAGACAACGGTTGAATATAAAATTTGATATATCAAGACTGAATATACAAGTTGACAGACAATGGTTGAATATAAAATGTGATATATCACGGCTGGTTATACAAGCTGATAGACAATAGTCGAATATATAAGTTGATATACCAAGACTGAATATACAAGTTGATAGACAATGGTTGAATATAAAATTTGATATATCACGGCTGGTTATACAAGCTGATAGACAATGGTTGAATATATAATTTGATATATCACGGCTGTTTATACAAGCTGATAGACAATGGCCGAATATAAAAAAACTGCTATATTAAGACTGAATGTACAAGCTGATAAACTATGGCTGATATACCATCAATATCGGTCTCAAGTTACTATAAATATTAATAATGGTGATACGTATGTACCAGTGTAAAGAATATTCCTTAAGTAATCATGAATATGAAACAATCAAGCTATATATTCTAAGGGCGCATCCGTTTGAAATGTATAGGGTGTGTGTTAAGAACAATCTATTTTTCCATGACGATTATGCATGCGAGATGCATACATGTGTGTGAGTGGTGCATGTTATATGACGCTGCAGTAACCCAGCTCACGGCGGACAGTAAATGTTCGAATCAGGACCAGACAAACAAGTGATTTGAAGAATTCGTAACGATCAACTCTGGCGGAGTGAGATGGCATATGCACAGCAAGTCTCAGATCCCCATTGTAGTCGCCTCTTTACACCAGGAGGAGGGAGTGGGGACCTACACAGACCACGGGAAACAGCAAGTCTCAGATCCCCATTGTAGTCGCCTCTTTACACCAGGAGGAGGGAGTGGGGACCTACACAGGCCACGGGAAACAGCAAGTCTCAGATCCCCATTGTAGTCGCCTCTTTACACCAGGAGGAGGGAGTGGGGACCTACACAGACCACGGGAAACAGCAAGTCTCAGATCCCCATTGTAGTCGCCTTTTTACACCAGAAGGAGGGAGTGGGGACCTACACAGGCCACGGGAAACAGCAAGTCTCAGATCCCCATTGTAGTCGCCTCTTTACACCAGGAGGAGGGAGTGGGGACCTACACAGGCCACGGGAAACAGCAAGTCTCAGATCCCCATTGTAGTCGCCTTTTTACACCAGGAGGAGGGAGTGGGGACCTACACAGGCCACGGGAAACAGCAAGTCTCAGATCCCCATTGTAGTCGCCTCTTTACACCAGGAGGAGGGAGTGGGGACCTACACAGGCCACGGGAAACAGCAAGTCTCAGATCCCCATTGTAGTCGCCTCTTTACACCAGGAGGAGGGAGTGGGGACCTACACAGACCACGGGAAACAGCAAGTCTCAGATCCCCATTGTAGTCGCCTCTTTACACCAGGAGGAGGGAGTGGGGACCTACACAGGCCACGGGAAACAGCAAGTCTCAGATCCCCATTGTAGTCGCCTCTTTACACCAGGAGGAGGGAGTGGGGACCTACACAGACCACGGGAAACAGCAAGTCTCAGATCCCCATTGTAGTCGCCTCTTTACACCAGAAGGAGGGAGTGGGGTCCTACACAGGCCGAGGGAAACAGCAAGTCTCAGATCCCCATTGTAGTCGCCTCTTTACACCAGGAGGAGGGAGTGGGGACCTACACAGGCCACGGGAAACAGCAAGTCTCAGATCCCCATTGTAGTCGCCTCTTTACACCAGGAGGAGGGAGTGGGGACCTACACAGGCCACGGGAAACAGCAAGTCTCAGATCCCCATTGTAGTCGCCTCTTTACACCAGGAGGAGGGAGTGGGGACCTACACAGACCACGGGAAACAGCAAGTCTCAGATCCCCATTGTAGTCGCCTCTTTACACCAGGAGGAGGGAGTGGGGTCCTACACAGGCCGAGGGAAACAGCAAGTCTCAGATCCCCATTGTAGTCGCCTCTTTACACCAGGAGGAGGGAGTGGGGACCTACACAGGCCACGGGAAACAGCAAGTCTCAGATCCCCATTGTAGTCGCCTCTTTACACCAGGAGGAGGGAGTGGGGACCTACACAGGCCACGGGAAACAGCAAGTCTCAGATCCCCATTGTAGTCGCCTCTTTACACCAGAAGGAGGGAGTGGGGACCTACACAGGCCACGGGAAACAGCAAGTCTCAGATCCCCATTGTAGTCGCCTTTTTACACCAGGAGGAGGGAGTGGGGACCTACACAGGCCACGGGAAACAGCAAGTCTCAGATCCCCATTGTAGTCGCCTCTTTACACCAGGAGGAGGGAGTGGGGACCTACACAGGCCACGGGAAACAGCAAGTCTCAGATCCCCATTGTAGTCGCCTCTTTACACCAGGAGGAGGGAGTGGGGACCTACACAGACCACGGGAAACAGCAAGTCTCAGATCCCCATTGTAGTCGCCTCTTTACACCAGGAGGAGGGAGTGGGGACCTACACAGGCCACGGGAAACAGCAAGTCTCAGATCCCCATTGTAGTCGCCTCTTTACCCCAGGAGGAGGGAGTGGGGACCTACACAGACCACGGGAAACAGCAAGTCTCAGATCCCCATTGTAGTCGCCTCTTTACACCAGGAGGAGGGAGTGGGGACCTACACAGACCACGGGAAACAGCAAGTCTCAGATCCCCATTGTAGTCGCCTCTTTACACCAGGAGGAGGGAGTGGGGACCTACACAGGCCACGGGAAACAGCAAGTCTCAGATCCCCATTGTAGTCGCCTCTTTACACCAGGAGGAGGGAGTGGGGACCTACACAGGCCACGGAAAACAGTTAACATCCGTTAACAAATCGACCACCAGAAGCGTTAATAAGTCAAGTGTCAAATACTATTTTAATATTATATTTTATGAATATTCACAATTAACGAAACAACATTTACTCATCTGTTGATTATGTAGGGTATTGTTTATGTGTCTAGATTAGAGACAATTCCCATGTCTTACCTCAGCATGCCACACAGTGGCCACCTTCAAACCCCCATTAAGTCAGTTAATCTCTCAGCGCTAACAGGCTTCATTAGTTAACAGTTTACTTACCTGATATAAAGCTTAATGTCAGGAACACAGCAAGGGGGCATCTCGGAGACGGAGACATTTTCCTTTATGGTGAAAACGTTTTGATCTTCAAATCTTTCCTGTATCCAGTCTTTAATACAGTAATGTAATACAATGTTTGACACCGATGTACCGTTCAGTTCAGTACATTGTAGCGGAGGGGATTTAGCCAGGAGCACCTCATAAACATTTCAATCTGTAGGTTATGTTCGTTTGATGAATGTTGAAATCAGCCTCTGCTCTTGCATTTGTAAAAAAAGCAAATACTATTTCACTTTGCGCGACACTGTATAGTTGACTTTCAGGATAAATGTAACAACCACGTATCTTTGCTGTAACAACCACGTATCTTTGCTGTAACAACCACGTATCTTTGCTGTAACAACCACGTATCTTTGCTGTAACAACCACTTATCTTTGCTGTAGAAGACCAGGTGACTTTAGATAAAACACTCTACTTAGCAGTTCTCCCCATAGGGAGTTTCCCATGCATTCAGATATGGATTATATGTCCTAAACGTTTATGTGGAGGAAAAAGGGGACAGATCACGCCGTTGGCGATCAGATATAATTTCCGTGTAGAGAGTTTGAAACTTAAGATCAATATCCGCTGATAAAGGTTCATTTCCCAACCTCGCCAAACAGAGATATGTTGTACAAGCACGCGTATTGCGAGTATTGCGGATATTAATATACAGGAACAACACGAAGTCCCCCTGCACTGATGTACCGTCTCCCTTCTATGTGAGGAGGAAATTAATACACGTGTCACACAGGTCTTCGGGGAGTCCAGATTTCGAGATAACCATGTGCCATGTTTTAGATACAATGACTTAACTCCTCGGTATCGGAGCTGTTTATCTGCTGTAGTGTTCTTAGCGAACTATCACGCACTGCAGGTTCATAACAGCTACACGGTGTTTGTAACACACACTGCCACTATTTGCTTGAAGTGAGTGAGTTTGGGTTAACCTCGCTTTTATTCCAGTTATATCACGGCGTGTCAGCTTAATGTGGGAGGAAAGCCCGAAGTGATGCAGGTCTCTGACGTTTAACTCTTCGGTGAAACCCACGAGCACGGGTATTGTGCTGACAAACCTAGAAACATAATCGGGGCGAAACGGGATTCGAACGTTATTATAACTAGCACCTTTATTCATGTGAATAACACACAGCGGACAACAGGAACTGTTTGTTTATTGTGAAGCCGACATACCCATGGTCGAACCCGTTATGGGCAGATCCTGTCAGCTTACCTCCGAGCAACGAAGTCTGGCATATCAGATGACTTTATAACACCGCTTCAACAACACGCGGGTGACAAAAGGAAAGACCACCAGAAAATGTGGAAATCGATCCGAGGGACATCCCTATGAGCTGACGTGACGTGATATGAAGTGACACGGCCATGTTATCAGGTAGCGGACATCATGTCATGTAGGCTGGTATCTGTTTCCTGGTCTAAGTAGCATACCACTGACACGGCATGTTATCAGGTAGCGGACATCATGTCATGTAGGCTGGTATCTGTTTCCTGGTCTAAGTAGCATACCACTGACACGGCATGTTATCAGGTAGCGGACATCATGTCATGTAGGCTGGTATCTGTTTCCTGGTCTAAGTAGCATACCAATGCCGCGGCATGTTATCAGGTAGCGGACATCATGTCATGTAGGCTGGTATCTGTTTCCTGGTCTAAGTAGCATACCAATGCCGCGGCATGTTATCAGGTAGCGGACATCATGTCATGTAGGCTGGCCGTTGTGTCTCCACGTTGTTGCCCAAGTGGCAATATGACTGTTGTGGTGGTCACTCGAAATTTTGTCGGAAATGAAATGATTTTAGAATCGTGAATATATGGAATCGGTATTTTGAGTTTCATGCGACCTGTCATTTGTACTTTTGCATTCAGCCAATGCAGCATGTACTATTAGGACTATCGGGGTCAGTCTGACATCTTCTGTGTTCAGTCAAGTCAGGTTACTGGCACAAGAGAACATAGTTATCGCTACAAAGCACGCCAAGTTATTGTCCCAGCCGCTAATGGTGGTCGATTTGCTGAACATCACACCACTGCTTGTTTTGGGCTGTGCTCATAACAACGATTCGCCAATGACGTGAGTTGGTTAGTGTTTAGGTGCACTCAGCCATACTGTAATGTATGTTTCTATACGGCATATTATCATGTATATTCTATGCGGTGATGAATTAAATGCGAAAATGATTACACGAATTAATACAATCTCAGAAACGTGTGAGAATACAAACGAGTAACTGCTCTGGCAAAATCAATTCAAGTCTAATACTAACAAAGTGAACAACTGAAATCTCTTCAGTCGGGGTACACGGGCTCTGTACTCTGTTCTAAGATAACGAATTAAAATAGTATCGTTGCTGTGGTGCACTTAATACATGATGACTATTTTATTCATAAGGCAAGTTGAGTTTGTTAGAGCGCCAATATCGATAAAATCTCCATATGATACTCATGTGTAAAGACGCAGATGAACCCGTTACTCTGGCGTATTTCTACTCCATAAACATGTTTATAAGGATGTTGACATGTTTATAATAAGACATGTATCTCAAACAATAGTTGCAAATTTTCCTTTCTATCCACGGCCTGTATACTTCTTCTTACCAGACAGAGAAATATTACGTCTATGTATTCAATTGTGAAGGATGGTTCTCATAGATGCGAATTCATAATGAGAGTCCCATGCAAAAATGTTCCATATACGTGTGGTTTAATAACTTTACATATGGTTTGGATAAACGCACGTGTAATACATGACATATTTTTTTACAAAAAGGTCGTATGTCACTAACTACTCTATTAAAAAGGTTTTATGCACTTCCGGTTTAATGACACTGACCCTCAATTTCAGCCAATTATACACTCGAACACAGGTTCTTGCTCTTGCAATCATCTCATACAAACACTGCGGGTTGTTTCCGTAAACAAAGCTGCACGTCTACAATACACATGATAATTCCAGTGACCTTGACCTTCAATAAAGGACACTCAAAACCTTACCAATCAGATGCCATCTTAATGATTTTATTATTTAATCTACTATAATGAACATTTTTCGACGAACACGAATGACCTTGTATGACTTTGAGAGTGAATCAGCTAGTGACCATTATTTCAAGAGCATTCCAAGGGCTAGCCAGCACATAAGCCAAATATGATGTCCCCTGGTGGAATTTAACGTAACAAAGAAACTGTAAAACATATGCTTCTCACAGAAAGGTCAGAGTGGCCTACCCACATGTATCATCAGAATGCCATCACACTTGATAAACCACTTCATGCACAAGGCTGAACTCGTGGCTGCAGTACAACGGATTCAAGTGAATTTGGCATAACTACTTAACTGTGACCTTGACCTTATACGCAGGTCACAGACACGCTTTCAAGATCGTACCAAGTATCAGCTTCACACGAGGCGACAGAAGAAAGTAGGATGTTACTTCACAACGTTGGATTCAACATGAGTATTGAAATCAGTTTTATCAACCAAAGGATAAATGTTCAAGTTAAGTCTGCATGAATCGCCAGCTTGTAGCAGTTTTTAAAGAGGTAACGAAAAAGGTTCCTTGTGATTTAACTTAAGGCCCCACCAAATACAACGATACACATGAAATGATAAAGTGGTCTTTAATATAATTTGAAAATCATGTTAACATAAAAGTCAGCAATACGTTAAGAAAAGGAAAATAACAGTAATGTACACAGGAAAACACGTTAATTATTGTTATTTATGAAACACTAGTTATGATGTGGGTGACGGGAAGCGTGATAGATCTCCTGCCAAATGTGTCCAGTGTGCTGGCATTGGGTGTGGAGCCGGACAGCATACTGAGACACAGGAAATATTTCATATCCTTATATAACATTTAACATTTTCTTTTGGAGATGCCCTCAATACAAATTACCGGCATTAACGTGCTTAAACTGTTGTTGTTTCTGTTCGGTAGTAGTTGTTGTAGTTGTTGTAGTTGTTGTAGTTGTTGTTGTTGTTGCTGTATTATTTGTGGTGTATAAAATTAAGTAGTGCAGGACTGTGGACAAAATATGTTATTTACTATCTCTCCGACAACACAACAGTTAACTGCACCAGTCTTGTCTTGATGTTCAGCGCCATATTGATGAAACTGTTTCTCTATAACAAAGTTACGTTCCTGTATCTTATTTCTTAAGTAAACACATACGTCACGCGTCCTAAGAGCCCTTGGATGTTTTAAAATACCACATTAATAATTTACTACACAATAATTATTTGCACATTCAAATTATTTACACAAAACACATCTGTTTTGAATTTGAACTGATGAAGCCACAATTAATACCAACAGTACTTGTTGTCGTAGGGTATATTAGTGAGACGGGAATGAGCACTGAAATTAAAGTGCGCATTTCAAAACACTAAATATTTATGTAAATAAAAGTAAATTCTTGAAACATTTCAATCTATGCCCGTACTATTTCTACGGCTAGGAAAGGAATTATATAACATGACCCACTGGACATCTCCCAAAGAAAAGAATGCTGCTTATGCTATCAAACACTGGTTTGTCGAGTAAAACTGGAATGTTATGTATTTCTGTAAAAGCTGTAATATATAGCGAACAACAGTTTGATACATCATTCCTTCACCCATATTGCTCCACGCCAAGTCCACGCCCCACCTCTCCCCAGTCGTCCAAACTGCGATATCGTCAATGCACGGTTATGTACCATGAAAGGATAAATCGATTCAGCCATGCATGATTCGGCCGACCCCAACAACTACGGAAACTACATAATCCATATGGATATCGTCTTCTACATGTATTAATCTAGTTTTATGTAACATCATTTACGATGTCCACCGGGTAGTGCTTGGAGAACATAAATGTTGGCAAGAGGGATAGTTTCGATCTTCAGATGGGTGTGCTTTTATTCTTTTTCAAAAACTGCACAGGCCTTTAACATCACAAGTGAAAGAGTCCCATTCGAGTAACAATGACCATGCAAGCAGCTAATATGACGTCACCACTCGCACGGATTTGTTTGTTGTTACTTCCACTGGCACCCCCATCTGGACTGTCGGTGGTGCTGCCACTGGGACTTCCGGTATAGTGAATGCCGCCATCTTGGAGAAAGTGAATAGATGGAAAATAACAACAGAGCTTCGGGTATTCGAGATAGGGATTTACTGCAAACCAGACAATATTCGTAGTTCAGTAGTTACTGCAGACATAGTTGTGTTTCATAAGAAGGGGGAAGTAATTAGTAGAATTTCAAGATGTAAACGTCCTCGCCGCCTGACACATGGACACTATATTTAACATTCACAGAAAGGTCAGGAACTTACATGGGCACACGCTGCACCTGTTGGGACAGTTCACGGCAACGACAGTGCAAGGAAAGCTGGCAAACGTTCCACTGCAGTCGTTGGGGTCTGTTTCGACATTGCTGCATTCCACTGCAAATAGAACAAGGATTTGTCGTGTATGTGTTGACCTGTGGAGAGGGCTGCTGGCATACCACCGCAAATAGAACAAGGATTTGTCGTGTATGTGTTGGGAGTCTGTGGAGAGGGCTGCTGGCATTTCACTGCATATAGAACAAGGATTTGTCGTGTATGTGTTGGGAGTCTGTGGAGAGGGCTGCTGGCATTTCACTGCATATAGAAGAAGGATTTGTCGTGTATGTGTTGGGAGTCTGAGGAGAGGGCTGCTGGCATTTCACTGCATATAGAACAAGGATTTGCCGTGTATGTGTTGGGAGTCTGTGGAGAGGGCTGCTAGCATTCCACCGCAAATAGAACAAGGATTTACCGTGTATGTGTTGGGAGTCTGTGGAGAGGGCTGCTGGCATTTCACTGCATATAGAACAAGGATTTGTTGTGTATGTGTTGGGAGTCTGTGGAGAGGGCTGCTGGCAAATTTTCATGCAAATAGAACAAGGATTTGCCGTGTATGTGTTGGGAGTCTGTGGAGAGGGCTGCTGGCATTTCACTGCATATAGAACAAGGATTTGTCGTGTATGTGTTGGGATTCTGTGGAGAGGGCTGCTGGCATTTCACTGCATATAG
The DNA here is from genome assembly GCF_023055435.1 of Haliotis rufescens. Classification (NCBI taxonomy): domain Eukaryota; kingdom Metazoa; phylum Mollusca; class Gastropoda; order Lepetellida; family Haliotidae; genus Haliotis; species Haliotis rufescens. The sequence continues at coordinate 39,480,306 of NW_025964334.1, read as the reverse complement.
AACAAGGATTTGTCGTGTATATGTTGGGAGCCTGTGGAGAGGGCTGCTGGCATTTCACTGCATATAGAACAAGGATTTGTCGTGTATGTGTTGGGAGTCTGTCGAGAGGGCTGCTGGCACTATACGTTATGACAGGTTCAGGGTTGACTCCCTCAAAGGCACACTTGGCGACTTACGTTGACAGTTGTTTCCGGTGTAGAAAGGGTATGCTTGACACTTGCATGTGCAATTCTCTCGAAACACTTGGCCACCGTTTAAACATACGACGCCACAATCTGAAGTAGACGTTATCAAATGTATGAACTGAGGGTGGAAAGAAACAAAAAGCATTGTATCAGCTACACGGTTTATGCAGTCTCACACAGAACGACATCGAAGAACGTTTGATTCCGTGGGTGGAAGAGCTTGATAAAAGCGCATTAATGGATTAGCATTGACGGGGCATTGATGGAATGGTGTTGCTGGACATACAATGATGGAAGAGCTTTGACGGAAGAGCACTGACAGAAGGTATTGATGGAAGAGCATTGACATAAGGCATTGACATAAGGCATTGACATAAGGCATTGGTGGAATAGTGTTGCTGGACATACAATGATGGAAGAGCTTATGGAAGAGCATTCACATAAGCCATTGATGGAAGGGGTTTGATGGAAGAGCATTGACATACGTCATTGATGGAAGATCTTTCATGGAAGAGCTTGACGAAAGTGCATTGGTGAAGAACTTTGACGGAAGCGTATTGGTGAAATAGTATTGACGGAAGATCATTGGTGGACGCGCTTTGACGGAAGAGCATTCCTGGAATAGTATTACTGGACAAGCATTCAACAAGAGCAAGTACTGATTGGACTAAAGTGTAACCAATAGTGAGGTGGTGAGGTGAAATGGGGTTGAACGTCGCGTCCAAGATTATTGCACTTATATAGCGACGTTTAACCAATAGCAATACGTGGGGCGATATCATAGCAACTAGGCCCATGGCAAGTAGGAAATCAAAGCCCATGACATGGGTGGAGTTGTTGAGGTGAGATGTACGCGACCCCGATATAGTTCCCTACCATGAACTAGTTCCCAAGGGCTGTGTGTCAGTCATCTCCTCGGATCGTAACATTTATACTTTCACTAACTATGGGGTTGAAAGCCTCACCGCATTGTTTGCCGTCGAGATGTTGACCGCTGCATTCGCTGCTGACGCCACTTTTGTAGGGTGTGTTGAAATCACCAATGTTTCCTCTGCAGAAAAGCAGCAAATTGTTTTCAGTTAGGTGTAACAGTGAAGTAAAACATATGCTTTTCGCGCTATTTGAATCATATTGTAGCGTGTCACTGACACTAACAGTAAACGATCACCATCAAGTGAAGTACAAGATATTGGTTAAGTTGCCGCCGAATCAAGCTAGGATCATAATGGGGGCGAATATTGGGGTAGAGGCCACGACCAGCTGATTCAGGCAGCTAAGACACGAAACCGTGGTGCCCTGTGTGTTTCAATAAGCCAGGAAACTAGGTGTACATAAATTGTATAGACTTTCAACATGCATATCATTCATTATAAGCGATAAAAGTACCACCGAGTCACACTCCAATTCATTATCCGGTTTGTGCCCGACAGGGTTTCATGGCAGTCGCATTAATATTTCGTTTCATTCTGTCTGAACCGAGTTGCTTTTGGTCACCCTTATTAAAAAGTGACAGTATTCAAATTTAAAGTGCGATGTCAGACATTCAAGATATTTTGATATGGAAAAGACAAAATTCCAAAATTACATGCTGTTACATCTAGTTACATGTTGTTACATCTAGTTACATACTGATACATCCAGTTACATGTTGTTACATCTAGTTACATGCTGTGTCATCTAGTTACATGATGATACATCCAGTTACATGATGTTACATCTAGTTACATGCTGTTACATCTAGGCACATCCAGTTACATGCTGTTACATCTAGTTACACGCTGTTCATCTAGTTACATCCAGTTACATGCTGTTGCATCTAGGTACATGATGATACATCTAGTTACATGCTGTTACATCCAGTTACATGGTGTTACATCCAGTTACATGATGTTACATCCTGTTACATGCTGTTACATCCAGTTTCATGGTGTTACATCTATTTACTTGATGATCCATCCAGTTACATGCTGTTACATCTAAGTACATGATGTTACATCTAGTTACATCCAGTTACATGATGATACATACAGTTTAATGCTGTTACATCTAGTTACATGCTGTTACATCTAGGTACAACCAGTTACATGCTGTTACATCCAGTTACATGGTTTTACATCTAGTTACATGATGATACATCCAGTTAAATGCTGTTACATCTAGTTACATGCTGTTACATCTAGGTACAACCAGTTACATGCTGTTACATCCAGTTACATGGTTTTACATCTAGTTACATGATGTTACATCCAGTTAAATGCTGTTACATCTAGTTACATGCTGTTACATCTAGTTCCATGCTGTTACATGATGATACATCAAGTTACATGCTGTTACATGATGTTACATCTTGTTACATCCAGTAACATGTTGTTACATCCAGTAACATGTTGTTACATCCAGTTACATGATGTTACATCTAGGTACATGACGCCACTTTCAGTTGCATCCAGTTACATGTTGTTACATGATGTTAAATCTAGGTACATGCTGTTACATCCAGTTGCATCCAGTTACATGTTGTTACATCCAGTTACATGATGTCACATCCAGTTTCATGCTGTCACATCCAGATACATGATGATACATTCAGTCACATGTTGTTACATGATGTTACGTCTAGTTACATCCAGCTATATGTTGTTACATCTAGTTACATGTTGTTACATCCAGTTACATGTTGTTACATCCAGTTACATGTTGTTACATCCAGCTACATGTTGTTGCATCTAGTTACATACTGTTAAATCCAGTTATATACTGTTAAATCCAGTTACATGTTGTTACATCCAGTTACATGATGTCACATCCAGTTTCATGCTGTCACATCCAGATACATGATGATACATTCAGTCACATGTTGTTACATGATGTTACGTCTAGTTACATCCAGCTATATGTTGTTACATCTAGTTACATGTTGTTACATCCAGTTACATGTTGTTACATCCAGTTACATGTTGTTACATCCAGCTACATGTTGTTGCATCTAGTTACATACTGTTAAATCCAGTTACATACTGTTAAATCCAGTTACACGCTGTTACATCCAGTTTTATGCTGTCACATCCAGATACATGATGATACATTCAGTCACATGTTGTTACATGATGTTACGTCTAGTTACATCCAGTTACATGTTGTTACATCCAGTTTCATGTTGTTGCATCTAGTTACATGCTGTTACTTCAAGTGTCATGATGTTACATCTAGTTACATGCTGTTACATCTAGTTACATGCTGATACTTCCAGCTACATGTTGTTAGATGATGATACATGCAGTCACATGCTGTTACGTGATGTTACGTCTTGTTACATCCAGCTATATGTTGTTACATCTAGTTACATGTTGTTACATCCAATTACATGTTGTTACATCCAGTTACATGTTGTTACATCCAGCTACATGTTGTTGCATCTAGTTACATACTGTTAAATCCAGTTACATACTGTTAAATCCAGGTACATGCTGTTACATCCAGTTACATGCAGGTTACTATCGACTCACTGTTCCAGGTCACCACTGAGAATGTGTCCCCACATAAATCACTTAAGTATTATCCATACCCAGTGTCCATTGTGACTCACTGTGAGATCGCCAAAAGCAAGCAAGTATGTATTGTTGAAGTTGAAGTGCGGGTGAGGATGCCCTACCGAGACTGGCCTGTTTAGTGCTGCTATTACTTGCCTAGTTGTACATAGGGTCCATGAATAAATGGCAAAACAGATCGAGTTATCCGGAGTTCGATACGGGCGATATAACCTTAGGATCATTGAGGAGTATGCCAAGACTATCGTTCATACACTATATCTGGATCGCGGAGTTGGAGTGTATGTAAACTTCCTACCTTACAGAAACTACATACGTGATGAGGGGTCACATGACAACTATAAGGAGGACAGTGTGGGTGGGTGCATCATAGTATTGGAGTCCTGACAGATTCCCGCACAGCCTACTCACGGAGGGCCGTAGTTGCACACGTAGTATGTAGCATTGCCGCAGTCAGCGTAGCCACAGCCGACCGTCTGTGTGTCCGCCCATACCAGCTGAAAACAAATCACATTGTATCTTTTTGTGTATTGACAAATTATTGAAAAAATCCAGCCAATGTGTCTCCAGGGGACTGCGGGGATTTTCTCTTATTGACTACATTATTTAGCCTGTCAGAAAGGGCGTCATGTGAAATGAAGAACAGTTTTTTCTCCTTGTTTAACGGGATAGATTAGGGCACGACAAATTGATCATGGTATTTTGAGTTATTATTGACTTATCCCTCCGTAAGGGTAGGATTCAGAGAACAAAAATATGAGTTCTTTCTGTTTGAGTTGACTACATTTTTTCACAGACTTTTCTTTGGCAGTGTTTTTTTTATATGTTGTTAATTGAACAAATTAGGTAGTACGTACCTTATTATGGAAAATATAAACCCCTACATATAATAATATATATGAAGAAATAATGTTGAAGAAGGTTTTTTTGGTTTTTTTTGTCTGTCTGTGTGCCTATGGCGTGGGACTGGAGGTAGGGGAGGGGGGGCTGTGTGTGTGCGACCCCACACGTGAACTTCAAATTAATGAGTGATCATGCAGCACCGGTACGTATAAATCAAGGCGGCCTCTAGGTAACCGAGTCTGGAATAGATACACTGCACGTCGACGAACAATAAGCAATGTCGGAATAGACCCGTGAAAATCCGGGGTAGAATAGGTCTTCAGCAACCCATGCTTGACGTTAAAGGTGACTATGCTTGTCGTAAGAGGCGACTTACGGGATCGGGTGGTCAGAGTCGCTGACTTGGTTGATGCATGTCATCGATCCCAATTGCGTGGATCGATGTTCATGATATTAATCACTGGATTGTCTGGTCCAGACTTGATTATTTACAGACCGCCGTCATATAGCTTTGATATTGCTGAGTGCGGCATAAAACAACAAACCAAACCAATGTCGGAATTGATCCCCGGCAACCTTTTTTCAGTCTTTTCAGCATCTGTACATCATGGTTCCTCGTGTGTACGGCCCTGTACACTACCGTCAGCGTATGCGTGTACGGGGCGACTCGGCCGCCTGGCTGATCATGCTCGGTTGTGTGTTTGATTGTGTGTCTCTGTACCAAGACCGCGGTGTTCACAATATCAACCACTGGTTTCTGTGATCCAGATTTGATTATTTACAAGGCGCCGTCATTCATCTGGAATATTGCTAAATGTGCGGCGGTAAACAACAAACAATGCAGGTGGTCTGCGCTGGTGGTCACACATCAAAGAACAATCTTCAGCACTGTGACCAACCGTTCTCCATTGAAGGCGTCTCTTACAACAAGCATGGGAGGGGACAATTCTACCGGGAATCTCTGGTCTTAGACGAACATAGACGTAGATTAATCAGTGATTACTAATGAAGCATATATTAATTGGCAAACCTGTGAATAGTGGCCGATGGTGCCAAGATCGTTATTGCCCCCAAACGTGAAGCTCTGCTCCTCAGATGACCATTCAGCAAAGGCCTGGGCCCAGGACGTGGAGTGCAGGGCGATGTTCTGACCCACACGCAAGTATCCTTGGGACAAGGAGCATACTGTCAGTTAAAGGACGGGGTCACCTCGAAACATCGGATTAGAAATAGTAGCAGTTGTAGTAGTAGTAGTAGTAGCAGCAGTAATAGTAGTAGCAGTAGTAGTAGTAGTAGCAGAAGTTGTAGTAGCAGTAGTTGTAGTAGTAGCAATAATAGCAGAAGTAGTAGTACTAGTAGTAGTAGCAGAGGTAGTAGAAGTAGTGGTAGCAGTAGTAGTAGTAGTAGCAGTAGTAGTAGTCGTAGTAGCAGTAGTTGTAGTAGTAGTAGCGGTAGTTGTAGTAGTAGTAGTAGTAGCAACAGTAGCAGCAGCAGTAGTAGTAGTAGATGTAGTAGCAGCAATAGTTGTAGTAGTAGCAGCAGCAGTAGTAGTAACAGTAGTAGTCGTAGTAGTAGTAGTAGTAGTAGTAGAAGTAATAGTAGTAGTAGTAGTAGTAGTAGCAGCAGCAGTAAAAGAAGTAGTAGTAGTAGTAGTAGCAGCAGCAGCAGCAGTAGTAGTAGTAGTAGCAATAGTAGTAGTGGAAGCAGCATCAGTAATAGTAATAGCAGCAGCAGTAGTAGTAGTGGTAGTAGTAGCAGCAGCAGCAGTAGAAGTAGTTGTAGTCGTAGCATTAGCAGCAGTAGTAGTAGTTGTAGTAGTAGCAATAATAGCAGTAGTAGTAGTAGTAGTAGTAGTAGCAGTAGTAGTAGTAGTAGTAGTAGGGTTAGTAGTAGCAGCAGCAGTAGAAGCAGTAGTAGTAGTAGTAGTAGTAGTAGCAATAGTAGTTGTAGTAGTAGTGGTAGTAGTAGCAGAAGCAGTAGTAGTATTTGTAGTCGTAGCAGTAGCAGCAGTAGTAGTAGCAGTAGAAGTAGTAGTAGTAGCAATAGCAGTAGTGGAAGCAGCAGCAGTTATAGTAGTAGCAGCAGCAGTAGCAGTAGTAGTAGTAGCAGCGGCGGTAGTAGTAGCAGCATTAAAGCAGTAGTAGTAGTGGAAGAAGCAGCAGTAATAGTAGTAGCAGCAGTAGTTGTAGTAGTAGTGGTAGTAGTAGTAGTGGAAGCAGCAGCAGTAATAGTAGTAGCAGCAGTAGTTGTAGTGGTAGTGGTAGTAGTAGCAGCAGCAGTAGTAGTTGTTGTAGTCGTAGCAGTAGCAGCAGTAGTAGTAGTTGTAGTAGTAGCAGTAGTAGTAGTAGTTGTAGTAGTAGTATTAGCAGTAGTAGTTGTTGTTGTTGTTGTTGAAGTAGGAGTAGTATTAGCAGTAGTTGTAGTAGTAGTAGTAGTAGTAGCAGCAGTAGGAGCAGTAGTAGTAGAAGTAGTAGTAGTAGCAGCAGCAGAAGTAGTAGTAGTTGTAGTAGTAGTAGCAGTAGTAGTAGTAGTAGTAGTAGTAGTAGTAGTAGTAGTAGTAGAAGAAGAATTATTTTCGCTGCTATGCTCGGCACAATGATGACATCTACCTGGTATGGATCTCTGCTCCATGGTGTCATGGCCGCCTCGACAGGAGTCCGCGAAGCGCTGGGCAATCATGGCCACGGTGTTGTCCCAAGACTGTGACAATAACACACATTATGCACAGGTTGGCGTTATTCATTCAATAAAACCTGATGATTGTATTAAGAGATTCACATATATCAACTCTTGTTCAAGGAAGCAGAGATAGGTAATACCTTGACATATATACAGCGGATTTTATTAGATTTGAACAATTGGAACCAACGATCAGTGAGTACTGTCACTCCTAAAGTTATCGCATGGAGCGATCCCAAACTACCAATACAATCCAGGTTTCAGACAGTCCACATTAATGCGTCCTTGTTGCAAACAGTATCTTGAGAAACTTTAGACAAAATACTACCATTGTATTGTTTGTTATGTTGCCTTACTTACCAACTTGAGCATATTAGTGGCTGCAGGGTTGACGTTGTTTCTGAGGGTGTTGTGAAGGTTAAGGATGTCCACTTGATCTGCTGCAGAAACCCCTGTAAGAAGTGGAATCAAATACCTTCTTGGTTATAGGGTAACCGTGTAATACTTTCCGAAGAATGTTGAAAATATTGTCAAACAAACCTCTGAAACTGTCGGTTATATATTTGAGGGTATTCCGCGTAACGTTTTCAACAAGTGGCGTTTGGGGTTACGTTGTAGACATTTCGCGGACAGAAGATCGCTAGGGTCTCGTTAACGCATGAAGTTACTCCGGTAAAACGAACAGGAAAGCCTACATTCTCTACACACAGCCATAAACAATAGGCCAACTCACGCGTATCATTGGGTGGTGAGGTGAAATGGGGATAACGTGGCGTTCAAGATTATTGCACTTATATAGCGACGCGCATGTGCGTGCGTGAGTGCGTGGGTGCGTGCGTGCGTGCGTGAGTGAGTGAGTGAGTGAGTGAGTGAGTGAGTGAGTGCGTGCGTGCGTGCGTGCGTGCGTGCGTGCGTGTGTTTGTGTGTGTAGAGTAAGCCCACTGTGATACCATGCCGCAGGTTTAACATGGCTACCCACTTATGGACACAATATCCGTTTATTTCAGTTACTCACCAACTCACCCATTCAGAATTCGTTTAGAATCGTAAAAGGCGATTATGCTTGTCTTAAGAGGCGACTAACGGGATCGGGTGGTCACTGGATTGTGTGGGCCCAGACTCGATTATTTACAGACCGCCGTCATTTAGCTGGAATATTTGCTGCGTGCGGCGTTAAATAACACACAAACAAAAAATCAGTCGGTATTACTGGCAGATTAGGTTGAGTATCACAAATAATTTTAATGAAAAAAATGGAAAAAGTAATACTTTTCTATCTATACATTCCTATTTAAATGCTTACTCTTTATAGATCCAATTGTTACATCTCTTTACAACAGTTACATCTCTTTGCGACTGTTACATCTCTTTACAACTGTTACATCTCTTTGCGACTGTTACATCTCTTTACAAATGTTACATCTCTTTACAACTGTTACATCTCTTTACAACTGTTACATCTCTTTACAAATGTTACATCTCTTTACAACAGTTACATCTCTTTACAAAGGTTACATCTCTTTACGACTGTTACATCTCTTCACAAAGGTTACATCTCTTTACAAAGGTTACATCTCTTTACAACTGTTACATCTCTTTACGACTGTTACATCTCTTTACAACAGTTACATCTCTTTGCGACTGTTACATCTCTTTACAACAGTTACATCTCTTTGCGACTGTTACATCTCTTTACAACAGTAACATCTCTTTACAACTGTTACATCTCTTTGCGACTGTTACATCTTTTTACAAATGTTACATCTCTTTACAACTGTTACATCTCTTTACAACAGTTACATCTCTTTACAACTGTTACATCTCTTTACAAATGTTACATCTCTTTACAACTGTTACATCTCTTTACAATTGTTACATCTCTTCACAGCTGTTACATCTCTTTACAACTGTTACATCCCTTACAATTGTTACATCTCTTTACAACTGTTACATCTTTTTACAACTGTTACATCTCTTTACAACTGTTACATCTCTTTACAACTGTTCAGCTCTTTACAACTGTTACATCTCTTTACAATTGTTACATCTCTTTACAACTGTTACATCTCTTTACAAATGTTACATCTCTTTACAACTGTTACATCTCTTTACAATTGTTACATCTCTTTACAACTGTTACATCTCTTTACAAATGTTACATCTCTTTACAGCTGTTACATCTCTTTACAATTGTTACATCTCTTTACAACTGTTACATCTCTTTACGACTGTTACATCTCTTTACAAATGTTACATCTCTTTACGACTGTTACATCTCTTTACAGCTGTTACATCTCTTTACAGCTGTTACATCTCTTTACAACTGTTACATCTCTTTACAACTGTTACATCTCTTTACAACTGTTACATCTCTTTACAATTGTTACATCTCTTTACAACTGTTACATCTCTTTACGACTGTTACATCTCTTTACAAATGTTACATCTCTTTACGACTGTTACATCTCTTTACAGCTGTTACATCTCTTTACAGCTGTTACATCTCTTTACAATTGTTACATCTCTTTGCGACTGTTACATCTCTTTACAAAGGTTACATCTCTTTACAATTGTTACATCTCTTTACAAATGTTACATCTCTTTACAGCTGTTACATCTCTTTACAACAGTTACATCTCTTTACAACTCTTACATCTCTTTACAACTGTTAAATCTCTTTACAAATGTTACATCTCTTTACAACAGTAACATCTCTTTACAAATGTTACATCTCTTTACAACAGTTACATCTCTTTACAAATGTTACATCTCTTTACAACAGTTACATCTCTTTACAACTGTTACATCTCTTTACAGCTGTTACATCTCTTTACAAATGTTACATCTCTTTACAACAGTTACATCTCTTTACAACAGTTACATCTCTTTGCGACTGTTACATCTCTTTACAACTGTTACATCTCTTTACAACTGTTACATCTCTTTACAACTGTTACATTTCTTTACGACTGTTACATCTTTTTACAACTGCTACGTCCCTTTATGACTGTTACATCTCTTTACAACTGTTACATCTCTTTACAATTGTTACATCTCTTTACAACTGTTACATCTCTTTACGACTGTTACATCTCTTTACCATTGTTACATCTCTTTACGACTGTTACATCTCTTTACAACTGTTACATTTCTTTACGACTGTTACATCTCTTTACAACTGTTACGTCTCTTTACGACTGTTACATCTCTTTACAACTGTTACATCTCTTTACAACTGTTACATCTCTTTACAACTGTTACATCGATCCTATTATGGTAGATGTACCCAACACAGTCGCTACCACACTATCATTTTGAGATGTGAAATTATAAACAGCCGTAAGACCAAAAGACATGGGCGAGGGACATTCTGTGTGAAACTACTGATTACAGACTCCAGACTTCCTGAACGTCGCGAACGGGTCTAGATTATGTATCATAATAAAATACACTAGCTTATCGAGGATGCATGGCCATTGATGATCAGGAGTTCAAGTTTGTAAAATCATTCGTTTCATAATTAGTATCTAGTATCATAGTGGGGCTTTCTGTACAATATTCGTGGGAAAAAGGGATATTCTGTAGAAAGTATTCGACGAAAACAGGCCCCGTAAAAACAATAGGACGACGTCACTAGAAGTGTATAATTCAATGTAGCTAGCTCTCATAACTGCATGGACGTTTCTTTCTATTTCCGTATTCTTGGACCGATTTTAATAACGTCACCAAATAGGCCACTTGGGGATAATTAAAGTATAGAAGGAAAAGTCATGATTCAGAAATAATATAAATCATTTGAGTGTCATGAATGTATGCGTTTGGTTTTACATATGCAAAGTGTGAAGTCGCATCTGAATGGGTTTTTATATACAGATGCTAATCATTTTCTACATTTTTAAAAACAATAATTGCTTGCTCGTTGATGTCACGAGAAACATGGCCAGGCAACGGTCGAGTCTTACTCAAGTTTTATAAGTTGTAGAGTATCACTCAGGGTGGCGGAATACATGATAAGTTTGTAGAGTATCACTCAGGGTGGCGGGATACATGATCAGTTGTAGAGTATCACTCAGGGTGGCGGGATACATGATCAGTTGTAGAGTATCACTCAGGGTGGCGGGATACATGATAAGTTGTAGAGTATCACTCAGGGTGGCGGGATACATGATCAGTTGTAGAGTATCACTCAGGGTGGCGGGATACATGATCAGTTGTAGAGTATCACTCAGGGTGGCGGGATACATGATCAGTTGTAGAGTATCACTCAGGGTGGTGGGATACATGATCAGTTGCAGAGTATCACTCAGGGTGGCGGGATACATGATCAGTTGTAGAGTATCACTCAGGGTGGTGGGATACATGATAAGTTGTAGAGTATCACTCAGGGTGGTGGGATACATGATAAGTTGTAGAGTATCACTCAGGGTGGCGGGATACATGATCAGTTGTAGAGTATCACTCAGGGTGGTGGGATACATGATAAGTTGTAGAGTATCACTCAGGGTGGTGGGATACATGATAAGTTGTAGGGTATCACTAAGGGTGGTGGGATACATGATCAGTTGTAGAGTATCACTCAGGGTGGCGGGATACATGATAAGTTGTAGGGTATCACTAAGGGTGGTGGGATACATGATAAGTTGTAGAGTATCACTCAGGGTGGCGGGATACATGACAAGTTGTAGGGTATCACTCAGGGTGGTGGGATACATGATAAGTTGTAGGGTATCACTCAGGGTGGTGGGATACATGATAAGTTGTAGGGTATCACTAAGGGTGGTGGGATACATGATAAGTTGTAGAGTATCACTCAGGGTGGCGGGATACATGACAAGTTGTAGGGTATCACTCAGGGTGGTGGGATACATGATAAGTTGTAGGGTATCACTCAGGGTGGTGGGATACATGATAAGTTGTAGAGTATCACTCAGGGTGGCGGGACACATGATAAGTTGTAGAGTATCACTCAGGGTGGTGGGATACATGATAAGTTGTAGGGTATCACTCAGGGTGGTGGGATACATGATAAGTTGTAGAGTATCACTCAGGGTGGTGGGATACATGATAAGTTGTAGAGTATCACTCAGGGTGGTGGGATACATGATAAGTTGTAGAGTATCACTCAGGGTGGTGGGATACATGATAAGTTGTAGGGTATCACTCAGGGTGGTGGGATACATGATAAGTTGTAGAGTATCACTAAGGGTGGTGGGATACATGATAAGTTGTAGGGTATCACTCAGGGTGGTGGGATACATGATAAGTTGTAGAGTATCACTAAGGGTGGTGGGATACATGATCAGTTGTAGGGTATCACTCAGGGTGGTGGGATACATGATAAGTTGTAGAGTATCACTCAGGGTGGCGGGATACATGATCAGTTGTAGGGTATCACTCAGGGTGGCGGGATACATGATAAGTTGTAGAGTATCACTCAGGGTGGCGGGATACATGATAAGTTGTAGAGTATCACTCAGGGTGGCGGGATACATGATCAGTTGTAGAGTATCACTCAGGGTGGTGGGATACATGATAAGTTGTAGAGTATCACTCAGGGTGGTGGGATACATGATAAGTTGTAGAGTATCACTCAGGGTGGCGGGATACATGATCAGTTGTAGAGTATCACTCAGGGTGGCGGGATACATGATGAGTTGTAGAGTATCACTCAGGGTGGCGGGATACATGATCAGTTGTAGAGTATCACTCAGGGTGGTGGGATACATGATAAGTTGTAGAGTATCACTCAGGGTGGTGGGATACATGATCAGTTGTAGAGTATCACTCAGGGTGGTGGGATACATGATAAGTTGTAGAGTATCACTCAGGGTGGTGGGATACATGATAAGTTGTAGAGTATCACTCAGGGTGGCGGGATACATGATAAGTTGTAGAGTATCACTCAGGGTGGCGGGATACATGATCAGTTGTAGAGTATCACTCAGGGTGGCGGGATACATGATCAGTTGTAGAGTATCACTCAGGGTGGCGGGATACATGATCAGTTGTAGAGTATCACTCAGGGTGGCGGGACACATGATAAGTTGTAGAGTATCACTCAGGGTGGTGGGATACATGATAAGTTGTAGAGTATCACTCAGGGTGGTGGGATACATGATAAGTTGTAGAGTATCACTCAGGGTGGCGGGATACATGATCAGTTGTAGAGTATCACTCAGGGTGGTGGGATACATGATAAGTTGTAGGGTATCACTCAGGGTGGTGGGATACATGATCAGTTGTAGAGTATCACTCAGGGTGGCGGGATACATGATCAGTTGTAGAGTATCACTCAGGGTGGTGGGATACATGATCAGTTGTAGAGTATCACTCAGGGTGGTGGGATACATGATCAGTTGTAGAGTATCACTCAGGGTGGCGGGATACATGATCAGTTGTAGAGTATCACTCAGGGTGGTGGGATACATGATAAGTTGTAGAGTATCACTCAGGGTGGCGGGATACATGATAAGTTGTAGAGTATCACTCAGGGTGGCGGGATACATGATCAGTTGTAGAGTATCACTCAGGGTGGTGGGATACATGATAAGTTGTAGAGTATCACTCAGGGTGGCGGGATACATGATCAGTTGTAGAGTATCACTCAGGGTGGTGGGACACATGATAAGTTGTAGAGTATCACTCAGGGTGGCGGGATACATGATCAGTTGTAGAGTATCACTCAGGGTGGTGGGATACATGATCAGTTGTAGAGTATCACTCAGGGTGGCGGGATACATGATCAGTTGTAGAGTATCACTCAGGGTGGTGGGATACATGATAAGTTGTAGAGTATCACTCAGGGTGGCGGGATACATGATAAGTTGTAGAGTATCACTCAGGGTGGTGGGATACATGATAAGTTGTAGAGTATCACTCAGGGTGGCGGGATACATGATCAGTTGTAGAGTATCACTCAGGGTGGTGGGATACATGATCAGTTGTAGAGTATCACTCAGGGTGGTGGGATACATGATAAGTTGTAGAGTATCACTCAGGGTGGCGGGATACATGATCAGTTGTAGAGTATCACTCAGGGTAGCGGGATACATGATCAGTTGTAGAGTATCACTCAGGGTGGTGGGATACATGATAAGTTGTAGAGTATCACTCAGGGTGGCGGGATACATGATCAGTTGTAGAGTATCACTCAGGGTGGTGGGATACATGATAAGTTGTAGAGTATCACTCAGGGTGGCGGGATACATGATAAGTTGTAGAGTATCACTCAGGGTGGCGGGATACATGATCAGTTGTAGAGTATCACTCAGGGTGGTGGGATACATGATAAGTTGTAGAGTATCACTCAGGGTGGTGGGACACATGATAAGTTGTAGAGTATCACTCAGGGTGGCGGGATACATGATCAGTTGTAGAGTATCACTCAGGGTGGTGGGATACATGATCAGTTGTAGAGTATCACTCAGGGTGGCGGGATACATGATCAGTTGTAGAGTATCACTCAGGGTGGTGGGATACATGATAAGTTGTAGAGTATCACTCAGGGTGGCGGGATACATGATAAGTTGTAGAGTATCACTCAGGGTGGTGGGATACATGATAAGTTGTAGAGTATCACTCAGGGTGGCGGGATACATGATCAGTTGTAGAGTATCACTCAGGGTGGTGGGATACATGATAAGTTGTAGAGTATCACTCAGGGTGGCGGGATACATGATCAGTTGTAGAGTATCACTCAGGGTGGCGGGATACATGATCAGTTGTAGAGTATCACTCAGGGTGGTGGGATACATGATCAGTTGTAGAGTATCACTCAGGGTGGCGGAATACATGACAAGTTGTAGAGTATCACTCAGGGTGGCGGGATACATGATCAGTTGTAGAGTATCACTCAGGGTGGTGGGACACATGATAAGTTGTAGAGTATCACTCAGGGTGGCGGAATACATGACAAGTTGTAGAGTACATGAGTACATGAGGTTTATACCACGAGCGTTTCAAACGTCCAATGTTCAAAAATCGAAGAGAAGAATTGAAACTGTTTCATTATGGATGGCGGGAATAGGTCCGACAAGTTCCTGATCAGTAATCGGACACTCCAACCATTAGACCACAGACCTGGTTGAAGATCAAAATGCACCACGTTCAGTGTATATTTCCGGGACACGTATATTTTACGAGCGTTTCTTGAGACTATCACATTTTTATACATTAAATTAAACAAATACTAATAAATGTTGTTTCGACGGCAGGTAAGTGGGAGAAAGCGCTTCCCCTCTGATTTGGATGAAAATGTAAACCCTCGGGGGATACACCGATAACATGTGAGTCAGCTATACAGCACAACCTCAGAGCCCCACACAACACCTGCCTTGTGTATACCGATAACATGTGAGTCAGCTATACAGCACAACCTCAGAGTCCCACACACCTGCCGTGTGTACACCGATAACATGTGAGTCAGCTATACAGCACAACCTCAGAGCCCCACACACCTGCCTTGTGTATACCGATAACATGTGAGTCAGCTATACAGCACAACCTCCGAGTCCCACACACCTGCCGTGTGTACACCGATAACATGTGAGTCAGCTATACAGCACAACCTCAGAGTCCCACACAACACCCGTGTGTATACCGATAACATGTGAGTCAGCTATACAGCACAACCTCAGAGTCCCACACACCTGCCGTGTGTACACCGATAACATGTGAGTCAGCTATACAGCACAACCTCAGAGTCCCACACAACACCTGTCGTGTGTACACCGATAACATGTAAGTCAGCTATACAGCACAACCTCAGAGTCCCACACAACACCTGCCGTGTGCACACCGATAACATGTAAATCAGCTATACAGCACAACCTCAGAGTCCCACACAACACCTGTCGTGTGTACACCGATAACATGTAAGTCAGCTATACAGCACAACCTCAGAGTCCCACACAACACCTGCCGTGTGCACACCGATAACATGTAAGTCAGCTATACAGCACAACCTCAGAGTCCCACACAACACCTGCCGTGTGTACACCCATAACATGTGAGTCAGCTATACAGCACAACCTCAGAGTCCCACAAAACACCCGTGTGTGTACCGATAACACGTGAGTCAGCTATACAGCACAACCTCAGAGCCCCACACACCTGCCGTGTGTATACCGATAACATGTGAGTCAGCTATACAGCACAACCTCAGAGTCCCACACACCTGCCGTGTGTATACCGATAACATGTGAGTCAGCTATACAGCACAACCTCCGAGTCCCACACAACACCTGCCGTGTGCACACCGATAACATGTGAGTCAGCTGTACAGCACAACCTCCAAGTCCCACACACCTGCCGTGTGCACACCGATAACATGTGAGTCAGCTATACAGCACAACCTCAGAGTCCCACACAACACCCGTGTGTACACCGATAACATGTAAGTCAGCTATACAGCACAACCTCAGAGTCCCACACACCTGCCGTGTGTACACCGATAACATGTGAGTCAGCTATACAGCACAACCTCAGAGTCCCACACACCTGCCGTGTGTACACCGATAACATGTGAGTCAGCTATACAGCACAACCTCAGAGTCCCACACATCTGCCGTGTGTACACCGATAACATGTGAGTCAGCTATACAGCACAACCTCCGAGTCCCACACAACACCTGCCGTGTGCACACCGATAACATGTGAGTCAGCTATACAGCACAACCTCAGAGACCCACACACCTGCCGTGTGTACACCGATAACATGTGAGTCAGCTATACAGCACAACCTCCGAGTCCCACACAACACCTGCCGTGTGTACACCGACAACATGTGAGTCAGCTATACAGCACAACCGCAGAGTCCCACACCACACCTGCCGTGTGTATACCGATAACATGTGAGTCAGCTATACAGCACAACCTCAGAGTCCCAAACACCTGCTGTGTGCACACCGATAACATGTGAGTCAGCTATACAGCACAACCGCAGAGTCCCACACAACACCTGTCGTGTGAACACCGAGAACATGTGAGTCAGCTATACAGCACAACCTCAGAGTCCCACACACCTGCTGTGTGCACACCGATTACATGTGAGTCAGCTATACAGCACAACCTCAGAGTCCCACACAACACCTGCCGTGTGCACACCGATAACATGTGAGTCAGCTATACAGCACAACCTCAGAGACCCACACACCTGCCGTGTGTACACCGATAACATGTGAGTCAGCTATACAGCACAACCTCAGAGTCCCACACAACACCTGCCGTGTGTACACCGACAACATGTGAGTCAGCTATACAGCACAACCGCAGAGTCCCACACCACACCTGCCGTGTGTATACCGATAACATGTGAGTCAGCTATACAGCACAACCTCAGAGTCCCAAACACCTGCTGTGTGCACACCGATAACATGTGAGTCAGCTATACAGCACAACCTCAGAGTCCCACACAACACCTGTCGTGTGAACACCGATAACATGTGAGTCAGCTATACAGCACAACCTCAGAGTCCCACACACCTGCTGTGTGCACACCGATTACATGTGAGTCAGCTATACAGCACAACCTCAGAGTCCCACACAACACTCGTGTGCACACCGATTACATGTGAGTCAGCTTTACGGCACAACCTCAGAGTCCCACACAACACCTGCCGTGTGCACACCGACAACATGTGAGTCAGCTATACAGCACAACCTCAGAGTCCCACACACCTGCCGTGTGTACACCGATAACATGTGAGTCAGCTATACAGCACAACCTCAGAGTCCCACACAACACCTGCCGTGTGCACACCGATAACATGTGAGTCAGCTATACAGCACAACCTCAGAGTCCCACACAACACCTGCTGTGTGCACACCGATAACATGTGAGTCAGCTATACAGCACAACCTCAGAGTCCCACACAACACCTGCCGTGTGCACACCGATAACATGTGAGTCAACTATACAGCACAACCTCAGAATCCCAAATACCTGCCGTGTGCACACTGACAACATGTGAGTCAGCTATACAGCACAACCTCAGAGACCCACACACCTGCCGTGTGTACACCGATAACATGTGAGTCAGCTATACAGCACAACCTCAGAGTCCCACACAACACCTGCCGTGTGTACACCGACAACATATGAGTCAGCTATATAGCACAACCGCAGAGTCCCACACCACACCTGCCGTGTGTACACCGATAACATGTGAGTCAGCTATACAGCACAACCTCAGAGTCCCACACAACACCTGCCGTGTGTACACCGATAACATGTGAGTCAGCTATACAGCACAACCTCAGAGTCCCACACACCTGCCGTGTGCACACCGATAACATGTGAGTCAGCTATACAGCACAACCTCAGAGTCCCACACACCTGCCGTGTGTATACCGATAACATGTGAGTCAGCTATACAGCACAACCTCCGAGTCCCACACAACACCTGCCGTGTGCACACCGATAACATGTGAGTCAGCTATACAGCACAACCTCCGAGTCCCACACAACACCTGTCGTGTGCACACCGATAACATGTGAGTCAGCTATACAGCACAACCTCCGAGTCCCACACACCTGTCATGTGTGCACCGATAACATGTGAATCAGCTATACAGCACAACCTCAGAGTCCCACACAACACCTGCCGTGTGCACACCGATAACATGTGAGTCAGCTATACAGCACAACCTCCGAGTCCCACACACCTGCCGTGTGCACATCGATAACATGTGAGTCAGCTATACAGCACAACCTCAGAGTCCCACACAACACCCGTGTGTACACCGATAACATGTAAGTCAGCTATACAGCACAACCTCAGAGTCCCACACACCTGCCGTGTGTACACCGATAACATGTGAGTCAGCTATACAGCACAACCTCAGAGTCCCACACAACACCCGTGTGTACACCGATAACATGTGAGTCAGCTATACAGCACAACCTCAGAGTCCCACACACCTGCCGTGTATATACCGATAACATGTGAGTCAGCTATACAGCACAACCTCAGAGTCCCACACATCTGCCGTGTGTACACCGATAACATGTGAGTCAGCTATACAGCACAACCTCAGAGTCCAACACACCTGCCGTGTACATACCGATAACATGTGAGTCAGCTATACAGCACAACCTCAGAGTTCCACACAACACCTGCCGTGTGTACATCGATAACATGTGAGTCAGCTATACAGCACAACCTCCGAGTCCCACACAACACCTGCCGTGTGCACACCGATAACATGTGAGTCAGCTATACAGCACAACCTCTGAGTCCCACACAACACCTGCCGTGAGTACACTGATAACATGTGAGTCAGCTATACAGCACAACCTCAGAGTCCCACACAACACCTGCCGTGTGCACACCGATAACATGTGAGTCAACTATACAGCACAACCTCAGAGTCCCTCACACCTGCGTGTGCACACTGACAACATGTGAGTCAACTATACAGCACAACCTCAGAGTCCCACACAACACCTGCCGTGTGCACACCGATAACATGTGAGTCAGCTATACAGCACAACATCAGAGTCCCACACAACACCTGCCGTGTGCACACCGATAACATGTGAGTCAGCTATACAGCACAACCTCAGAGTCCCACACAACACCTGCCGTGTGCACACCGATAACATGTGAGTCAGCTATACAGCACAACCTCAGAGACCCACACACCTGCCGTGTGTACACCGATAACATGTGAGTCAGCTATACAGCACAACCTCAGAGTCCCACACAACACCTGCTGTGTGTACACCGACAACATGTGAGTCAGCTATACAGCACAACCGCAGAGTCCCACACAACACCTGTCGTGAGAACACCGACAACATGTGAGTCAGCTATACAGCACAACCTCAGAGTCCCACACACCTGCCGTGTGCACACCGATTACATGTGAGTCAGCTATACAGCACAACCTCAGAGTCCCACACAACACTCGTGTGCACACCGATTACATGTGAGTCAGCTTTACGGCACAACCTTGGAGTCCTTCTTGACATATCCAACTTACCGTATGTACCCCGAAGGTGACAAGCTGCTCAACATATCATTTTGAAAAGGAAAAAAAGTGGTCTTGCAATTGGAACACATGTTCCATATGTATGTACTGTGGCTGTGTTGGCTCCCCATACGGGAGGCTGATCAGTCTGTATAACGCGATAATGATAAGATGGCGGTACACCTACATGACTACTGATACAATATCCGTTCATTTCAATTACTCACAATCATTCACGCAACCTACCCATGAAGATCCGGGTAGAATCGGTCTTTAGCAAACCTTGCTTGTCTTAAGAGGAGAGTCCCCCGCGGTGATATTTCCCGAATATTGCTAAAAGCGGCGTAAAAACAAGCTCACTCACTCACTCACTTAAGAGGAGACTAACGGGATCGGGTGGCCAGGCTCGCTGTCTTTGTTGATGCATGTCATCGTATCCCAATTGCGTAGATCGATGCTCATGATGTCAATCACTGGATTGTCTGGTCCAAACTCAAATATGTACAGACCGCCGTCAAACAGCCGGACTATTGCTAAGTGCGGTGTTAAACAACAAACAAACACCCACTCCGCCTGCTCTTACCTGAAATTAAGGCCTGGCTTGACTTCACGAGGCAGGCCGAGTGGTCTGTTGATTGCTGATACTTCTCGTGACAGTTGGCCTAAACATAAGTAAACAACACTAACACAAATACGAGGTCTTCGTGGCTGGTAGATAAGCACATATAACATTTAATGTCCAAATATGCGAGGTAATAAATATACATGCGTACGAACCACATGGGTCATGATGACGTCACTCGCTGTGAGGTATTGCAGCCGTGCAGACAGATTTGTTGGCGTAATTCAGACGCCATTGTTGAAGTGTTAGTAAGGGATGTCACACTCTACTCTACTGATGTTATGTGGTTACTCTCTCTCTCTCTCTCTCTCTCTCTCTCTCTCTCTCTTTATGAATTTAGGGATAATAAAGAGATTATCATATTCCCATTGTGACTACTGTCGATACACATACCCTACGGCATCAATAACTGCCTATCACCTTTATCATAAATGTTTCTCACTGAAGTTGAAAAAGGGAAAATGTATGTATCTTTTACTGATTTCACCAAAGTCGCTCTCGCAAGTGAAATATGAATATTCAGACATTCTTTTTTGTAAAATCAGTATACGTGTATATATCCATTCCTGGTTAGAACTGCCCCAGCAACCTATGCTGGACGTAAGAAGCTACCAGCTGGATCGGGTGGTCAGGCTGGATCGGGTGGTCAGGCTGGATCGGGTGGTCGGGGACCTGCGGTTGATTTCGTGTCATTGTATCCCGACCGCGTGGATCGTTGCGCATATTATCATTCACTGGATTTGCTGGTCCTGACTCGATTATTTACAGACCGTTGTCATATAACTGGACTTATATGCGGCATTGAACAACATACATATTCATGTCACCACCTTCATATACGCACGTTAGAAAAAGGGAAAGTTGTTACACATACACTTCTCCCATGTCTGTGACCTCGTCTGTTCTCTGTATTGGTGTCTGAGGGTGCCCTGGAACACAGCACGCCTGAAGCAAAGAGCAAAGTCAGGATTGCATATTCGCCGTTTCCAACCTCTGACGTACATGCTTACAGGAAGTGTTTTCATTCATCAACATTGGTTCCCTTCAATTCTTCAAAAACACAAAAGTCTTAAAAACGATGGTTGATTGATGAGTTCTAAATCTCACATAGAAGGAATTGTGTGATAGTGAATTTTGTTGTTGAGCATATTACATGATGTCATAGCGGTATATCCACAAACGCCTGAGTCCACAGAGCAGATTGTTTGGCTGTAACAAGCCAGTGAAGTAATCAGGGGTCTGACCTTTGGGAAAGACTATAAAATTAGAATTTAGTGTAGTGCTCACGTGTGTATCATCACGTGACAGTAAGACGTTTCACATCAAGATATGAACAAACTATTGCTTTATTTAATAGGGAGGTGCCATCAGTCGCGCACTAACGAAATACATTTATGTTTAACATTCTACGTAATAATTCGACCTCACGTCTATTTCTGGACCTTCATTTGAAGGCATTCCAACTGAAGTCGACCTCGGTATATTGATAGCTTGCAAATGTATACGGGCGAATCTTTACACTCTTTTGCGTGAGTACATTATTATACAGTTACAGGGGCATTAAGAATGTTGGTGCATTGACGTTGCCCATGGCGCACATTTCTTCCGATTTGGGGACAGGCTACGCTTTGTACGGAGTGCGTCTTCTCCGGTGCCTTATGTCGCCCTGTGAACTGAATAGAAGGAAAGCATATTACTATTAGATTAATGGAGCGTTCTATTGTGAGATTACAAATCGGCCCTGTCATCTTTGTGTGGGTCTGGGGCATATAAGCACCTGTAGGCGACATAACGGAGTGTTAGTGCAGGTCGGGGACAAGCACCTGTAGGCTACATGACAGGGTGTTAGTGCAGGTCGGGGACAAGCACCTGTAGGCGACATGACAGAGTGTTAGTACAGGTCCGAGACAAGCACCTGTAGGCTACATGACAGAGTATTAGTGCAGGTCGGGGACAAGCACCTGTAGGCGACATGACAGAGTATTAGTACAGGTCGGGGACAAGCGCCTGTAGGCGACATGAATGAGTGTTAGTGCAGGTCGGGGACAAGCACCTGTAGGCTACATGACAGGGTGTTAGTGCAGGTCGGGGACAAGCGCCTATAGGCGACATGAATGAGTGTTAGTGCAGGTCGGGGACAAGCACCTGTAGGCTACATGACAGAGTATTAGTGCAGGTCGGGGACAAGCACCTGTAGGCGACATGACAGAGTATTAGTACAGGTCGGGGACAAGCGCCTGTAGGCGACATGACAGGGTGTTAGTGCAGGTCGGGGACAAGCACCTGTAGGCTACATGACAGGGTGTTAGTGCAGGTCGGGGACAAGCGCCTATAGGCGACATGAATGAGTGTTAGTGCAGGTCGGGGACAAGCACCTGTAGGCTACATGACAGGGTGTTAGTGCAGGTCGTTGACAAGCACCTGTAGGCGATATGAAAGGGTGTTATTGCAGGTCGGGGACAAGCACCTGTAGGCTACATGACAGAGTGTTAGTACAGGTCGTTGACAAGCACCTGTAGGCGACATGACAGGGTGTTAGTACAGGTCAGGGACAAGCACCTGTAGGCTACATGGCAGAGGGTTAGTACAGGTCGGGGACAAGCACCTGTAGGCGACATGACAGGGTGTTAGAGCAGGTGCAGGTCGGGGACAAGCACCTGTAGGCGACATGACAGAGTGTTAATACAGGTCGGGGACAAGCACCTGTAGGCGACATGACAGGGTGTTAGTACAGGTCGGGGACAAGCACCTGTAGGCGACATGACAGGGTGTTAGAGCAGGTGCAGGTCGGGGACAAGCCCCTGTAGGCGACATGACAGAGTGTTAGTACAGGTCGGGGACAAGCACCTGTAGGCGACATGACAGAGTGTTAGTACAGGTCGTTGACAAGCACCTGTAGGCGACATGACAGAGTGTTAGTACAGGTCGGGGACAAGCACCTGTAGGCTACATGACAGGGTGTTAGTGCATGTCGGGGACAAGCACCTGTAGGCGACATGACAGAGTGTTAGTACAGGTCGGGGACAAGCACCTGTAGGCTACATGACAGAGTATTAGTGCAGGTCGGGGACAAGCACCTGTAGGCTACATGACAGGGTGTTAGTGCAGGTCGTTGACAAGCACCTGTAGGCGACATGACAGAGTGTTAGTACAGGTCGGGGACAAGCACCTGTAGGCTACATGACAGAGTGTTAGTACAGGTCGGGGACAAGCACCTGTAGGCTACATGACAGAGTATTAGTGGAGGTCGGGGACAAGCACCTGTAGGCGACATGACAGGGTGTTAATGCAGGTCGGGGACAAGCACATTTAGGCTACATGACAGGGTGTTAGAGAAGGTGCAGGTCGGAGACAAGCGCCTGTAGGCGACATGACAGGGTTTTGAGCAGGTGCAGGTCGGGGACAAGCGCCTCTAGGCGACATGAAAGGGTGTTATTGCAGGTCGTTGACAAGCACCTGTAGGCGACATGAAAGGGTGTTAGTGCAGGTCGGGGACAAGCACCTGTAGGCGACATGACAGGGTGTTAGTGCAGGTCGGGGACAAGCACCTGTAGGCGACATGATAGGGTGTTAGTACAGGTCGGGGACAAGCACCTGTAGGCTACATGACAGGGTGTTAGAGCAGGTGCAGTTCGGGGACAAGCACCTGTAGGCTACATGACAGGGTGTTAGAGCAGGTGCAGGTCGGGGACAAGCACCTGTAGGCGACATGATAGGGTGTTAGTACAGGTCGGGGACAAGCACCTGTAGGCGACATGAAAGGGTGTTAGTACAGGTCGGGGACAAGCACCTGTAGGCGACATGAAAGGGTGTTATTGCAGGTCGGGGACAAGCACCTGTAGGCGACATGAAAGGGTGTTATTGCGTGCCTGGTAACAGGACATAGGTTGTATATCAGGATATGTACAAAGAAGTATACAATACACGGGTGTTCCAAGGGAACGTGAAAAATAGTTATTCATATTTATAATCCTCAAGTGACGTCATCCTATTGTTCTCCAAGAGGGTTAAATCTCATAAACAGGAATGTTATAATATCCCAGGGATTTTATCAATACAACCGTTTATACACATTGTAATGAAATGTAAAACCAGATGACAAATGTTTTCTTTATATTCCCGTGGGTCGGACATGCAACCTTTGCATCTGTATCCCTGTGAGTGTACCACTCGGCTACAGACGCGCTGATAAAACACAATGCTTTTAAGAAAAGCTTTAACATTTTCAGTTACGCACACGCCAGCAAGATATTTTACGCCTGTTTCTTTAGGTTCATGGAAAGTATGTTTAAAACATAAATGTGTTGATAAAGGCTGTTTTAAGTTTCTTTTTCTTCCGTTTATAAGTCGGATAAAACACTTACCCTCGGGTTTTTATGAGATTTAAACCCCTCAACCTCGGCACTGGCGCCACTCTGTTTTATCCCTTGGATTCGGGTTTTAAAACTCATTAAAAAACCCTGACGTGTTTCATCCTGCACAGATAGGTGAGTATTCAGAGAAATGGGTATTCAAAGGGAAGCTTATTCACAGAGATGGGTATTCACAGATATGGGTATCGACAGGGATGGGTATTTACAGAGATGGGTATTCATAGATATAGATTTTCACAGATAGATACACACACGGGCACTTGTTCGAGGAAGCAGTCATATGCGTTCTTTCACCAGTATCAAAGTGGAGATGGCGCAACACCAACTTTTAAAAAATTCCACACTCTTAAACAGTCAATGAAATATCATCCGATGACAGTACAAAATTGTTATGTGAACTGATTTGAAGGCCTCTTGTATGTCGGTTTATCAGGCGAGTTCCTTGAAGTACAAGATATCCGACATTTATCTTAATTGCTGAGCGCACAAACGTTTGTGACTTTTATTCTAACTTCTTCTGAAAAGTCTACATCCTGCAGCAGTGTATGGGGAATGGGGAAGATGGCGAACACACGTGAGACAAGGCATGTGCATTCATCAGTACCAAAAAGCAAATCTCTTAAGCGTTATACATCCTTCAAATGTTTATTAGTTAGCGAATATAGTCAAAGTAAACACAGTTTTTTTAAACTATAAAAAGATTATTGTTTAACTTCGAAGTGGTTTTAATTCATTTGGTATTCAGAAAATCATCAGAGGTGTGTACTCTGCAGATGATGTCGAAGTTTGGTATGGTGAATGTTGTGTGTTAGAGGTCAAAGTTCACGTCGTATTCAGCTGTAAAGTATATGACAGTCGCAGACGGCATATCCCCGTGTTAGCAATGCCACGACTGATGAGACGCTGTCGTAATAATACCAACTGAGACGAAAGACATCAACGCCATGTTGTCTAAATAAATGTTATGTATTCTCCATCAAAGTGATAACATGGTTTGGGGTTGAGGTTTTTTAACGCCGTACTCAGCAATATTCCAGTTATATGGTAGCGGTCTGTAAATAATCGAGTCATGATCCGACGATCCACTGATTGATATCATGAGCATCGATCCACATAATTGGGATACGATGACATGTAAATCAAGCATGTCGCCGCGCCTGACCACTGATCCTTGCAGTCGCCATTTACGACAAGCATAAGTTCCTGTCCTTACTTGGAATCGCCACAGGTGTGACGGACGACATGTCGATACTCATTATGATACATTTATGGTACTTGTTGTTACCCTTCCATGACGCTCGGCATTAAGGGGTTAAAACAAGGACAGGTCCGCTTGGAGTCAGTATACTGTATCTGAGTGGGGTATTCATGTTAAACTGCGGCATGATATCTCAGTGTGCTAGCACTATTAAATCGGCATTATTCTGGACTAGAACAAGCAGCCACACACACGTGCAATCACTTCACTATATAAGTGCAATAATCTTGGACGCGACGTTAAACCCCAGTTCACCTCACTACATTTATGTAGCACTGTACACTCCGTCCATTAGCATCCTTGAAAATCTTTGAATCCTGTTACTCACATAGTTTAACTGACGTTTATTCTGATAAATATCATCAGTGTACAAAATACAACAGAAAACTATTTGTAAAAAGGGACTAAGAATAATGGGGATGGTTACAACAGGGAGGACACACACTCTCTTTCGAACTGCAGATTTGCCCGGCCTTGGTCAGCACCAAATGCACATGAAATTTCACCAACATTGTTAACATCATCTGCCGACACGCTATAACAAACATTCAAAACTGCATGAAAACCATTTCACTCGCTCACTCTTACCTGCGTGATAGACCCGTGAAGAATAGGTCTTTACTAACCCATGCTGGTCGAAAGAGGCGAATAACGGGATCGGGTGGTCAGGCTCGCTGTCTTGGTTGATGCATGTCATCGTATCTTAATTGCGAGGATCGATGCTCATGATGTCAACCACTGATTGTTCGATTATTTACAGGCCGCCGTTAAACAGCTGTAATATTGCTGTGTGCGGTGTTAAACAACAAACACATAAAGAAACAAACAAACCTACCTGATAAAGTCAAGATCACACACAAAGCTCGTCGTGCAAACAGGGACATAGCCTTTTATGAATGTACTGTCTGATCCACAAATCAGTCTTGTTTTTACGAATACACGTATATCTTCTAAAGGCTCAGTCGATATTCTCAAAACCTCCGGCTCGGTTCTCACTAGAAATACACTCCTACTATTAGTAGGTGGGACATGAAACTGTCTTTCAACTTGTGTATGCATAAACCTCGCCCCAGTGTTATACAGTGGTATCAATGCATGTATTCATGATGCTGCATCTCAGCGTATAGGGGACACGAGGAGTTGGCGTGGTCGTGGTTATGACCACGAAATACACATAAACCTCCCGCGGACTATGCGTATTGCTGAATAATCGGCTGCTCTTATGGAAACATTGTAAGACGTAAACTGGGGTTAACGTCCTCCTTTTAATGGTGTTCCATGTCTGAATACAGCATGGTGATTACCACGTGAAACACACATATATCAAACATTGTAAGGAGTTTCTCGTTCAATCAATATTCAACCAGGAATAAGTCACCCATATTCAGTAGTAGTCCGCGGACATGCATGCTGTATTTTTATGGCCAGTCATGGTCATTA
Source organism: Haliotis rufescens (assembly GCF_023055435.1). Taxonomy (NCBI): domain Eukaryota; kingdom Metazoa; phylum Mollusca; class Gastropoda; order Lepetellida; family Haliotidae; genus Haliotis; species Haliotis rufescens. Next base: position 39,452,386 of record NW_025964334.1, on the reverse strand, counting down.
TTTATTCATCCGGGTGGTTTCCACTCAGACCAAATTGTCTCTACTGATGAAGATCACTACATGTGATGCCCGTACCCGTGAAGATCCGGGTAGAATAGGTCTTCAGCAACCCATGCTTGCCGTAAAAGGTGACTATGCTTGTCGTAAAAGGCGACTAACGGGATCGGGTGGTCAGGCTCACTGACTTGGTTGATGCATGTCATCGTATCCCAATTATGTAGATCGATGCTCACGATATCAATCATCGGATTGTCTGGTCCAGACTCGATTATTTTCAGAACGCCGTCATTGCTGGCATATTGCTGAGCGCGTTGTTAAACAACAAACAAACAAACACACACTACATACGAGACATTCTACAACAGTGCTGTAGACCTTTCAAGCGGTCAATACCCGTTTTTTATGGACCCGGAAAAAGAATAATGAAAGAGGACGTAATTGAATAATAAAACGTGATATTGAATCTGTGTTAGGTCCTCGAGTGACTAGTTACAGGGGTGAAGTCTGACGAGATGGCAGCAGTGTGTCCCGGGGTAGGCCCAGCGCTAGGCTGCTTGTGGTGAGAGGTGACTTTCTAAAGCGGGTCTGGTGATTGTGCCAAAGTTCCCCCACGGCGTGCGACGTTCATCAGAATATCAATCACTGGTTTGTCCGGCCCAGGCTCGATATGTTACACTTCGCCCTGATATACCTGTGATGTTGCTGACTGCGGCGTTAAACACGGTATACTCACTCACTTAACGAGATATTCCCAGTAGCCAATCACCGATGACACTTGTTGAATACTATCTTAAACACGTACAAATATCTTCATATATGATAACTAAGGAGACTTTGACATATGTGCGTTAGTATCAGATGTTTAGTTCAATAGATACAAGTATCTTAGCTAGTGTAAGTCATGTAAATAAATAAATGCTTTCTCAGTCACAGTTTTAGTCATCTGATATATACCATTGGTCAGACTGACTCAACATACATGATAGTTTGTGCACTGTCTAACACAATAGCACAAGCCCTGTCCCTCCCTACTCCAGCCGCTTTGTCTTTCTGACCAGCCTGGGCATTCAGCTCAGCTTTATTCTGGAGCCCTCAGAAGGTGTGGTCACTCCACTATATGCTTTGGTTTGTTTGTTTGTTGTTTAACGCCGCACTCAGCAATATTCCAGCTATATGACGGCGGTCTGTAAATAATCGAGTCTGGACCACACAATCCAGTGGTTGATATCATGAGCGTCGATCCACACAATTGGGATCGATGACATGCATCAACCAAGTCAGCGAGCCTGACCACCCGGTCCCGTTAGTCGTCTCTTATGGCAAGCATAGTCGCCTGCCATATTCTTTGAAGGCTACACACGTATCTTTATTCTGTATTGTGAATCTCATGGCTATCATCTTTGGATATTTGGCTCATATTCCAAGGTTAGTATTTAAATATTAGATTGAGTAGTTTATCCATTACCTGAATTCCCAATAATTGTAGGAATATAGTAGCTTGTATTTGTATGTATGTTACATATGCTGTGAAATAACTTTAAGCAACCAAATAATTATCATAAACACATAATAAGTAATATGAGTAATTTACCCGAGTGGAAAGTACACTCAATTCAGAAAGAAACGCGAATTGGAAGTGGTATTAGTTACATGCAATAAAAATGAAAGTTTTCAAAAGAAACAAGTCAAAATTGGCAGGGTTATAGAAACATATTTAATTTCACTTAAGACAGCATTTCATGAACTTCATGTATAGGATTCAATGTCACGTTGACATTAAAAGTCTTTTTGAATCCCATTCAGTAACGAGTATGGCCGCTGATTGGTCTGTTGTGAGTCCCATTGTCAATGAGAACATTGTAACATGCTTTGCATATGTTGAATTTGAAATGTGACCTAAAACAAAATTTTAGCTCTCTTTAAAGAAGAAAAACTCTGCCCCTATAAATGCAGACGAAAACACATGACTCTACCCGATCTGTTTGTTTCAGGGGTTTTACGTTACACTACCGGCTGGAATAACATGTTGGCCATTTGAAGAACACAGCAGCTTCTGTTGTCTGTGTGCGGCTCGGCGACATCTTGCTACGTTGGAGCCGACAGGGAGTTAACCTTTCGATATTTAGGAATACAATATCAAAATATTTGAAGACGAATAGATATAGGGGATATATAAAATATAGTGTCATTAAACAGTAATCTAAACAGACCTAATTTATTATAATATCCTTCATAGTCATTGTTGTTTAACTGGTTAGGATAACGCTGTTGGGACATTGTTTCTTCCCTCAATGGTGTTTACTGCCTACTTATTCAATGGTCATGGTTTATTTTCCCGGCCGTTATTTATCTTGTTTCTGCCAAGGGGATTATGTATTAAGACTGTGACCTGTTGATACGAGACTGCTCCAGAAATAAACAGTGTGTGATATCATTAGCACGTCCCATTCGCTATGCAGAGTTGCGTCCCTTGGGCACGCCAGAAACCTTTGATTGTCGGTTCGAATCCCGGTTCGCCCCGATAATGTTTCTAGGTTTGTCGGCACCATACCCGTGCTTGTGGGTTTCACCGGAGTTGTAAACGTCTGAGACCCGCATCACTTCGGGCTTTCCTCCCACATTAAGCTCACTCACTCACTCACTCACTCACGTCGTCGGGATTCAATGACATGGGATTAACCAAGCCGCCTGGCCTAATCATCCGATTCGTATAGTCGCTTCTCGCGTACAGAAGTGGGCTTAGGGCCTATTCTCGGTGAGTTATCGGGTGTAGAGTATGTATGGTGTGTTGCATACTAGCTCGTCCATATTCAACAACCGCCTCCTTTCACAATAAATCTGCCACTTTGCGCTAAGCGATTCAAATAAATTCGATAACGAGTACACACATATTTAGACGATCATATTCCATGTAAGCTTGTCGAACGAGCAAAGCACCGTTAGTCGTTAGAGGTACTACATTTCTTTCAGTGCCGCTAGAAGATTTATACATATTATGACTGGACGTTTCTCTCCATACATCTGCACTGAAAGGACAAAACAGTTCATAGAAAAACTTCCATTGTCATGCTTGTCGCTTTACAGCTGCAGCTCTTGGGACGGGAACGACTGAAAGGAATAGCTTAATGTTGTGGCACGGAAATAACTAGGGTTGAATTCCTGACATAGTTATCCCGTAGACGGATTGACCAGCATTATGTTTGGAGTCAGAGGGTTGAGACAGGACTCATGTCTAATACATTCCTAAGGAACTTAGCTCCTTAATATATTAATAATAATAATGTCATATATAGCATTTCTTCAGGTGTGGGACTGGTGCTCCGTTTGTGCTATGGGGAAACAAAGATAACCATGTTGGATGCAGCTCATAATCGGTTACAACGAAGGCAATACCAATATTACCGGTTAAACACGTTGATGTAACAGATGACGGGGGTACTGGACCACCCCACCTAGACCAGACCCAGGCCCTGAGAATGTTTGCTTGGGGGTCTTAAGTTCTATTACTTATGTGGTGACGATCCAATGATCGTCATGTATCAAGATGCCACCCTATATAGAGGAAATAATGTATTCTTAATGTATGGTTTTGGCACAGAATGCTTGATGTGCTTGTTCTGTGAACTTGTTTTTCTCATCTTCACTAATGCCACTAGTCTTACGAGAATTTGATTGAATCTCTTGCTTCATTGTGTTGTATTTGAGTTCTGACAACACAAAAACAAACTTTTCCAGAGATATGTTACCATCAACTAGTTCTGTTGATATGTGATCTTATTTAACTTTTCTTCTACCAGCTCACGAATACTATCATGTTCGGAAAGCTCTCTTTCGCATCCGGCGATAAATAAATTTAAGAGCTATTCCTGCAAGTCCATAGAATCCCGCCGCTACTTCCATACCAAGTACGATAGGCGCAGCGATTATATAGTTGATAATAAACCAACATCGACTACACCAAGACCCATGCTAGTTACTTAAAGTGCAGTGTCAACTCCATCAAGAGCATTCACAGCTCTTTGATACTTTTTATACAACTCAGTTCGAGAATCACGCTCCTTCTCCAGTATCTGTTTAATTTCACTTATTTGTTTTAATCGAAATCCATCAGCAGTATCCATCTTTTCAGATACTTCGTCCATAATATATAATAATCTGTTAATCAAGCTTCTTTAATTGGCGAATTGACAATGCCTTTACATTACATCTTTGGCTTGAATAGCCCTCAGTTGAGTTGAAGGACTTTCATGTTAGATACTATCTGTTGTACTAATCTGGTCAACATGGATGAACTCTTGATAGGGAACTAAACTGAGTAATCTATCTCCACTCTATTTGTGCTGGGTCCCACTTCTTTTCCTGCAAAACCCAAGTGTATTTGCTAATTTCCCAGCAGGTTTTATACTATTTTTTTCTGCTGTTTAAAGTCAGCGTTCCATTTGACTCATTCAGTGTGATACTAGAACCATAAGGCTTAAGAATTTCAGTATTGAGTGAACATATCCTATAATACCCATCAGGTATAGGTTGTTGTTTATAAAGGTTCTTTGTTTATTAAGAATAAATTGTTTCCTCGAACAGCATTCACACTGGTCCACTGGGGGTAATATGTTATATCGCAGATAGCAACTTCAAGTTGCCCAATTGAATTATCAATAGAATTAAGCAGTTAAAAGACCTTATGTGTTATTCCCTGGAGTGTTACATACACATTAAATAAAAAAACCAAACAACTAAGTTATAACTTCAATATGGGAGGCGTTAAAAATAGGTGTACAAGCAACTGACCTCACACAACCAATAATTGTGGTTGATGTCTCAGGTATCAAATTTCAAATTCGATTCCCTGATATCTTTAGAAATTACAGAACAGTACATGCTTGGTTCTCCAATCCAAAGCAGCTCTTGCAAAACCAGCTCAACTTTGCTGTATGGTGTGCTACAACAGGCTGTGGTTTATCTATTAGAGGTCTTCATGAACTTAGTAAGTCTTTTTTCTTCTTTCATGTGTACTATCGGATTAGACGCATCCTCACAGAAATAAGTGTGCCATTACCACAGGATCAAGCATGGGACGCGATAAATTATCAATACAATCATCAGGCATATAAACGTATTTGTCATCAATTTGATGTTTCCCCAAAGGATGGTTGGCACCGGATTGGATTTAATCAAGGCCTAGGTTATCCATACACAGGTGAACGCACCGTTAAAGATGTCAGGAATGATTAACTGAAAGGGGGCATACGTAGCATGGACTATGCTCACTTGACTGGAGAGATGATCTTATGAACTCTAAGGGTGGTCTTACTTTAACTGTTTCAAAGGTCGAACAACCAAAAGGTGCTGAAAATGATTTCATTTCAAATGAATCAGAAGATTTTACTCGTCCTGGTATTGAAAGTCTTAATGACACAATCTGAACTTATGTATGGGTTTTTGTTCGAGCTCAGGCTCAAACACGCACAAACATCATTGGTGTGGGTACAGCATTTGATGCCCAGATGCAGTTTGTTGTTAACGTAGAGGATGCTATGATTTGACCTGTGGAGCTGCCTCCGGCCATCAAGCGATACCAAGATGTACTACAGCATGCTGGTTCTAAAGCAGGCTATGTTTTTGGAACAGGTCTGAATATGGCACCAAGAAACATTGACCTTATGATTGGACAAGTGTTAGGTTAAAATAATATAATTGTGGTTGCTGGTGATAAAGAAACACTAGGTGTCAATTCAGATATTAACGCCAACTTAATAGCTCAACCAAGTACAGGTGAAACAGGCAGTCAAGCCACAGTCATCTAAACATGTCATCTAACTTTACCAGTCACAAAACTCAACCATCACATATTATAGCACAAAATAAACAACATATCAATAACAAAACTGGGCTTATAGTAGGCGGAGTCGCAGCTGGTTTACTAATGATTTGGTTTCTTAGATGTTAGATACTCTTTAGGGGCTACATACAACAGCCCTGCAATTGCTATAATCATTGCTCATAAGTTTTGATTAAGCCAAGTTCAAGAGCCAGGATACAACAATACTTCCTATTATACCAGGAAGTGCAGATGCAGCTTCCCGCACAAGCTTTCCTACAGCTTCTCCTTTAAATGCTTTTTATCCACTCTTTTACGCTATCCATCACCGCTAGGTGGTGTAGGCGTGTGTCCACAACCACCACCAGTTAAAGCGAGAACCAAAGTTGAGATAATAAATCCAAATGCGGTTAAAATACTGGTAATGGTTATCCCGTTCTCTGAACAATATTTTATAGTTTCTCGAATTCGACTGATTTGACCAAAGTGCTTCTCTTTTAGTGGAAGCTGCGTCTAAGCGGGCTGATCTTTCGTCTTCTAAATTACGCAATCTTTCTGCATCTACTGAGTTCATCGTCTGCCTGTATAAGTTTTGTTTTCTCCTGAGCTATGTTTCTCGAGCTCTTCTATCTTGGCTATATTATTGATGAGTGATCACCGCATTGTTTACATTGTCCTTGTCAAGGCCTCGTAGTTCTCTAAAACTGTAGTCCAAGGATGGTGCCTGTAATGAAGCCAAGATGTCTTCAAGTCCACCTGAAGCCTTTTTAGCATGTTGTGGTATGTTTATCAAACTATCTTTATCTATGGCAGCCGCTGTTGCACCAAGTTCAGTTCGAACTGTTTGAAGAACCTTAGTGGTCTTTGCAGAAAGTTTTGCTTGTGAGCTGTCTGTCTTTACGGCCTAATTCATTGCAAATAAGGTTGAAACCACTACGACGCCCAGCTTTTGTTGACAATGCTAGGGGTTTCCTAGTATGGGAATTCATAAGTCAATATCTTGAGAGCCATTCAGACGCAGTATTTCATTACTATTTATTGTAAACTTGGAATAGTTCACGGCTCATAGGAGTTACATATTTTTTATCTTCTTTTAAGGCATTGTAATAATCATTAACAACCGATTGTAAAAGTTCCTCATTAAGAATTATTCCCTGCTGTGGTCCTGTAAAACAGGTTTCATCAGTTTCTCGTTCAGCTGAAGCAGTAGTATCTGTTATATAATGTTCTATTTGGGATAACACTTTCTTAGTAAAGTACAGACTCACGTACCTATTTAAGAAAGTCTTATCCCAAAGAAAACATTTGTTACATTTGACCACTTTCTAAATGACTGTGTATTCATAACATAATCATGTCTTCGCAATATTGAGGCAAGTTAAATCCACAACGGACACTGCACAACCGATTAGGAGCCAAAGCAATTCGCCAGTCTGTAACTGTAACTAGTAATTCAAGTACCACTGATCAGAATCAGACACTTCGTGTCCGCTTTCCTAATTGGGATTCTCACGATGCGACAGTTCCAGGAACTGCTGGACTAGCTTTTGCAATTAGTTTGACTTCTACTGAGATAAGCAGGGCGATTGTTCAGAACATAGGTCAAGCAATTGTAAAGAAAACCACGATTAAAATTAGTGGTAATGAGGTTTTGAGTCTTAATGACGGTGATGAATACTAGTGCAACGTGGATCTCTGGAGAAACTTACTTTACCAAGGTACTGATACAACCACTATTCGGAATCCAACAAGACTGTGTGTAGGTCCCTCTGTTTGTATTGATACTTTATTAGAACATAAGGCTATAGCCGATGCATTTAACTGGTTCTCTATTCCTTGACTTTGAATTACCAGAGTCACATGCCCTTCTACGAAGCATTGGTGATAGGTTAGAATATGAACTCACTTTTAATTTCCAGTACCCCCATCATCAATAAGGCATGTGAATAACAAGTTGGGCTTGTGGAACTGATTTTCGTATTATGTCTGTTATTATATCAGTGTTGCGGCAAATGCCATGTGTGAAACTTATAATTTAAAAACTGAAATAGAATTTATATACTGTTTAATGTATATATATGGATTAGTTCAGTGATATTGTCTAGAACAGTTACTGTCATGTACACACCAAGAGCACTGGAAACAGTGCATGTCAATTTCAGTGTCTAAAAGTAAATTGGGGGCATCGGTGGCGCTGTGAAGAGTGAAGAGTAAATATCTTTTCTTTAGAAATGAAGGAGAAATATGTGTTTTCACTAAACATATTTCAACAGCAAAATGTCACCTGTAGTTTGTATACGTATGTAGAGTGTCACTATAAAAAAGTTGAAACTTGAAGAAATAGCCACGAAAATACTTATCATCCGACAGTGCTTTCATACTTGCCTGTGGATAAAATTGAGGTATTACTTTAGGTCTTCCAGGCCTTTGTCCTGTCCCATTGAATGATTGAACATTCCTCTGAAAACCAGTTATATCCCAGTTATGATCCTTGGTTTGGAAAAATCAAACACCATAAACTTCTAGGACCTGCAGTCAAAAATCAAACACCATAAACGTCTAGGACCTGCAGTCAAAATCAAACACCATAAACGTCTAGGACCTGCAGTAAAAAATCAAACACCATAAACGTCTAGGACCTGCAGTAAAAAATCAAACACCAAGGATCATAACTGGGATTGAAATGGGACTTTGTAGCTAACTGCCTCCTCAACTGTGTACAAGGAGTTGTGGGAGTCAGCCAGGTGGACCAGACATGTCCCACGAGGACCTCAGCTGTGGTCTTGGGCAACTAGTGATCAAAACAAGAGATGAAAATATGTCTGCATATTTATTTTTTACATTTTCTTAATACATAAATAACACTTAAGGACAAATACTGAAACCAAAACCAATGACTCTTGATATTGACTAACATATTTTTAGGTAAAATTCTCTTAAAAGTAATTTGGTCAGATGAAATACAAATGAAAGTGTTTTACAATTTAGCAGGGACAAAAAATTGTAATAAAAAAAACAAATTCAAAGTATTCAAAGGCAAAAAATGCTTAACATCTTAATTACAATGACAAAAATGGCTTTTTATATGAAGCGGGGTTCAAACTAACAATACAGGGGAATGAGGGGTAAAAAAAATAAATTCTTTGATTATTGTATGTGATAAATGAAATAAAACAAAAAAAATTCATGAGTCTCAAGTCATTCTGCAGAAGCCTGTGATTATGTTTATCCAAATATGATGAAATATGTCGAATATATGACACTGATAAATAATATAAAGTAATGGCTAGTGATGTACTATGCTACTGCCAGCTGCCTAAGCACTCTTCAAGGTTGTGTAAGACACAATGTCCATATAACTAACTATCTGGGTACTATCATGATGATTAATGTAACCGATATATAACTATTGGTACAAATACACCAGAACCCTGTTAATGAAGTCCTTCCCAAGGAAATCAGTGTTTTGAACATAGTTCCAGATGAATCAATAATAAGCACGGACACCCCTGATTGTCCTGGAGGGGAGGGTTCCAGATTGACAGGGTTTCAGTACATACTTAAATGGGAAAGTTTGTCCTGGAGGGAAGGGTTCCAGATTGACAGGGTTTCAGTACATACTTAAATGGGAAAGTTTGCGTTTATTATTAAGGAACTGGCAAACAGTATACAGACATGAACATTATACCAAACATGAAACATGCTATTCTGCAATACTTGCTTGTAAAAAGAATATAAAGGTAGGAGAAGATCTGTGAAATCTGATAAACTCTCAACACATGATGGTTGGTCCAAGTCCTTCCCGGTTGGTGATTTTCAACAACAGTACATGATCATGATCATAATCACATGTAGACAAAGGTGGCAACAGTTCCGCCTCATGTTCATTCTCTCAACTAGCTAGCAACATGGGCAACTTCTATGAAACTATTACAACCCAGAATTTCTTGAACATGCTAAAACTTAATAATATGTATTGACATTGTTCAACAAGGACTGCAAAACGCACATGAATTTATATATTCTATATGAAGACAATTAAAACCTCAGCAATATACTGATTGCACACTTCCCCACTACACTACAATTGGTTGGCAATACAAATTTGTACTATACCTTTTCACACAAATATATATACACAAAGAAATAAGTTAAGCACCCCTCGAAATAATTCATGCTGAAATATTCGCAACAAATGTTAATTTTGTGATGAATATGTAAAGAATGATATTCCATCGAAATGGACAGTACAGCTGTGACGACATGCACGTGCAGCATGCATGTTTCAGCATGCAGTATCTGTCCACCACAAGTGTGGGTATTTAACACCACTGTCTTGCATTGTTGAAGCATTATCTGTGAACATGGCACGAAGAAGGTTATCAGGCGCAAAGATGGGTGTTACTGGTATGCATCGGACAGGCATGACCGGCGAAAGCTTAGGACATCAACAAGGTCTTCATTTTACGGTAATCAACAGACTGGTTTGCCCATTTTTTTGTACCAATTCTGTACTGGATGGTCAGGAAGATCTCCCAAGGTCAGGAAGATCTCCCATGGTCAGGAAGATCTCCCATGGTCAGAAAGATCTCCCATGGTCAGGAAGATCTCACATGGTCAGGAAGATCTCACATGGTCAGGAAGATCTCACATGATGTCAAGGTGAGGACATGGCCCAGCTTCGGCTTGAACGTCATCAACTATTTGCAACATCTCCTGTTTTGAAGCGCCAATAAACGGAATCAACTGAAATCTGGAAATAGGGGTAATGAAGTCTAGGAGGGTATTCAAGCATTCCTTCCTTGCCAATCATCATCATAGATGTCGTTTAACATGGGGTTTGGGCCAGACAGGATGGCATCTGAGGACTTGGCAAAGAGTGCATCAGTCCGATGAAGCAGGTTTCCGCTCCATGTCACGAATGACCAATTGAGAATTTGGAGGCATACAAATACGGCCAACACACCCAGGAACCTATGACCCCAGTATGATAGAGTTTAGGTGATGGTTCGGGGTTGTCTGTCACACAACTGTAAGCTGGATCTTGTCACCTTCCAAGGAAACCTTAATGGTGATTGGTACATCCGTAACGTCTTCTTGCACACCCCAATCATTTTTCTGAGGTTTCAATGCCAACACTCATAGGGCCAGTTATTGTAAAATATACAGGGCGTGCTTACTTTTTGGTTTGTGTATATATTTTACTTAAATCACAAGTTAACCGTGTCCTTAATTGTGACCACCTTACACATCAAATTGTATAATTGCAAATATTTCCATGAATATAAATGCATACCGAATGTGAAGACATGGAATGGGAGGCCACATCAGATCTGTCAGATAGCGTTGGTGTAACATTACCGACTGACATACTGTTTCATCTAATGTTCAAACATTGAAAAATCATCCATTCCAGCATAAAATGTCATCCAAAGCACTGTAGCAAAATACATCCATATTTGCAAGCATATATATAATGGTAACCACCTGGAAGGGAGTTTCTTGCATGTTCAGAAGTTCAATAAACCCATAAAATCACCTTGTTATTTACAAAATGGCCTCACATTAACTTGACAGCTGTTGATGACCCGTAATCCTAAATGCAGTTCACATGAGCAAACTGTTAATCAAATGCATGGGTAACCATGGTAACAGACACATACACGCCAGATCTGTCATTCTCCTCACACACAAGAATGTCTAATAGGTGACTCGTGTCAATCAAACTTCTTTTGCAACCTTTTCTTGAAAACAACCGGTAGCAGAGAGAGGATAGCTAATGCCGCTAGTACAATCATAGAGGTCCATGACACGGCGTCCCCTGACGAGGTCAACTTGTACAAGGTCGTTCCTGCCTGGACTGCTACGAAGGAAGGGGGAGCAACTCCTGCAACATCGAGGTCAGGTAAATAATCAGAAAAGTATTACTTCTATATTCTGGTGAAAGCAAACATTCACCATAAAAACATTTGGCATTCACATTGCTTACTTTCATCTCATCCATATCTATCTCCCTACATCTACCCACACAAAAACATGTGTAAACTAAGAAATATGTAGAGTCTGGCCACACCATGAACATGGTCATGACAGCTTTAGCAATACGTATTCCAGCAAACATAGCAGTGGACACCAAGTATGGGCTTCACACATTGTACCCATTGAAGAATCAAACCAGAGCCTTTGACCTGTTCAACAGTTGAGTTAAACATGAAACGCCTCACTGGTCCTTGTTGATCAACGCAATTACTAATTCACTGAAAGCTTGGCATACTAAAATCCAATTGACACATGACACCTTTTTTTACTGACAGCAACTTCTTTTAGCCTTTGTACATTTCCGAGCTACTTCTTGCTCATCATCAGGTGAATGCTTAGTAAGGGCATAGATAACATAATGACAAGGCCAATGACACAGGATGAATGTACAAAGGTATAATCCCACTGTAAGCATTGTCCTTGATGCCCCAGTGAGCAATAAGACAATATAATGCTGCAATGCTGCATACATGGTACATGTATATCATGTGGAGATATGCCACTGCAGTTACTACATTCAACACACAAACACAACTTCATTCACTGCTCATGTCTTGGAACTTTGTGGAACATGGCTCTGGTGGCAATGTATTTCGCACATTATGAACTATTCCGCTGTTCTTGTACTCAAATTTTACCACTATTTTACCATAGAGACATATGAAAATGACAAAATTGGGTGTGGTGCTTACAGAGCAAAGATTAAACCATGACCAGCTAAGGGACACAAGTCTGCACGGTGAATTGCAGCACCTGAGATGACTGGACCCTGCATGAGTGGACAGTGTGACCAGCTGGACCTGGATACAGGAAGGTACACAAGGACCCTGCAGTGACTGGACCCTGCATGAGTGGACAGTGTGACCAGCTGGACCTGGATACAGGAAGGTACACAAGGACCCTGCAGTGACTGGACCCTGCATGAGCGGACAGTGTGACCAGCTGGACCTGGATACAGGAAGGTACACAAGGACCCTGCAGTGACTGGACCCTGCATGAGCGGACAGTGTGACCAGCTGGACCTGGATACAGGAAGGTACACAAGGACCCTGCAGTGACTGGACCCTGCATGAGCGGACAGTGTGACCAGCTGGACCTGGATACAGGAAGGTACACAAGGACCCTGCAGTGACTGGACCCTGCATGAGGGGACAGTGTGACCAGCTGGACCTGGATACAGGAAGGTACACAAGGACCCTGCAGTGACTGGACCCTGCATGAGCGGACAGTGTGACCAGCTGGACCTTGATACAGGAAGGTACACAAGGACCCCGCAGTGACTGGACCATCAATGAGTGGCCAGTGTGACCAGCTGGACCTGGATACAGGAAGGTACACAAGGACCCCGCAGTGACTGGACCATCAATGAGTGGCCAGTGTGACCAGCTGGACCTGGATACAGGAAGGTACACAAGGACCCCGCAGTGACTGGACCATCAATGAGTGGCCAGTGTGACCAGCTGGACCTTGATACAGGAAGGTACACAAGGACCCCGCAGTGACTGGACCATCAATGAGTGGCCAGTGTGACCAGCTGGACCTTGATACAGGAAGGTACACAAGGACCCCGCAGTGACTGGACCATCAATGAGTGGCCAGTGTGACCAGCTGGACCTGGATACAGGAAGGTACACAAGGACCCTGCAGTGACTGGACCCTGCATGAGCGGACAGTGTGACCAGCTGGACCTGGATACAGGAAGGTACACAAGGACCCTGCAGTAACTGGACCCTGCATGAGCGGACAGTGTGACCAGCTGGACCTGGATACAGGAAGGTTCACAAGGACCATGCAGTGACTGGACCGTCAATGAGTGGCCAGTGTGAATAGCTGGACCCGGATATACAAGGACCCACCTATAAAGGTTCCCCAGAAGAAGGGTGAGAGAGGCACATCGATGACTGGGGCGGTGATGTTGATGAACCAGTTAGGGAGGAATGGAGTGATTCGCAGAAAGATCATGTAGTTGAGCAGGTGTTCACGGTTCTTTTCGACCTGAAAACAAACAGCATCATTGAAACTGTACTAAGATTCATCACCACAAAAACATTACACTTTATACTGTCTGTATTGTTAGAACTTAACCTAATTTCAAATCAGCAAAATTAATGCATTCAGGTCAAATGTAACAGATAAACATTCTCCACACAGATCATCCTCATGTAACAAAGTATACTACATACAGACATTCCTGAAAATAGTTGCACAATGTGTTTGAGCAAGGTGACTCACATGTGACCTCCACTGGGCCACTCTCTGGGGGATGTACTTCTTTACCAGCCTTCTTCCAACCAAGTAGGACAACAAATAACAGAAGGAAGCACCAACAGCAGATGCCTGGGGAAACAAGAAGGAGAAAATGGTTTCCATTTCCTGCAAACAGGTGTTAACACATGTTGTATCTTGTAATAACAAAGACAAGCAGCCATAAGATGTAATTCTCATAACTCAACCAGTGTGAGTTAGGACAGTTCCAGACGGATTTCTGGTGCAGGGAACTGGTTGTACAATGTTGTAGGCTTTGTCAGACCAGGGCCAGCTATAAGTGTATAAGGTACTACACGTTCTTCTGGTTATCTGACAATGTAGACCATGACCTGGCAGTAAATAAGTGAGTTCAGATTAACACTGCTATTTCAGTTAATCCACAGCTTGGAGGTGAGGGTCACTAAGGCATGTTGGTTGTACGTTAACCATGTTACCTACTCCGGTCAGACAGAACACAGGTCAGATTCATGAATGGATCGTAACCAATGGAGACATGGACTATTAGAAGAAATAAATGTTTATCTTAGATCGCTTGCAACTGCATGAAAAAGAAAACACAAAGTCCCAACATAGAGTCACATTTATGTTTGAGGAAAGTTGCAGTGACTTACAGACAAATAACTAACAATGAAGCAAAATGAGTGTTATTCGGATTACAGCAATCGGGTTAGCACAGTGAATACTGGCACTGTAGTTGCCAGCCCACCTGGCTTACTGAGAGGCATCTACTGGGTTACCTTTATGTACAGTGATATACTCACCAGACAAACACCAAACAGAGCAATGTAGTAGGAGAAGAGATAGCCGCAGATTATGCTGAGAAATATAGATCCTGGTATAGCAAATGTTTGTAAACTGAACAATGGTTAAGGATCACCAGGGACACTTGCATCTGACAGACATGTACAGTTTTCATGTCATTCGAACAAAAGTGGCAGCCATGTATCACAGAGTTTCAATTTCTGATGTAGGTCAAGCGCGTTCAGACAGCCATTTCTAAATGTTACATGTATATGAGTTGCTTGCTCTTCACCATTATAATCCCCAGTACAGAATGTGTAACATCTGACAGTAAAAGAAATAGAATTTTCCACATTCCATAACATGTTCTAACTAACCCTTCATCAAAAAGGCCATGATCAAACACTCTATTAACAAGAGATGATTTGAAATAAATGTGCAGAATACAAGAGTGAGCGAGTGAGTATGTTTTTATGCCGATTTTAGCAATATTCCAGCAATATCTTGGCAGGGGACACCAGAAATGGGCAGAATACAAGAAATGAGGGAGTTCAATTTGCACTTGTTTTGGTTTTTTTAGCGTTCAAAATGTACAATATTGAAAGTATCTGCTATTAGTGTCTCTGTGTCAGGCAAGCTGCTGTTAGTACACTTCACATACTGCATCAGTGGGTGGAAAGGATACAATATATACATGACGAAAACTCCAACTAAAACTTGGTAAAAATATCTGTCCTTGTATCTTGACAAAACTCTTCCCAAATTTTTCGCATCATCAATATCTCTAGGTAGTTTAATATACTGAACTTCATCTCTGAAACAGAAAAAAGTGCATAATACATGTAATAGAATTCATAGATATTACGTAACCACAATATTACATTATCTCCAGTATTATCAAATACCAGGATATCATTTCAACTTTGTGTGACGTTTTGGTATTAGTTGCTGATACCTTTATCAAGCAAATTGTGAGAAACTCTACCGAAGTGGAAATGTATAAGTCAGTCTTGTCTTCACTGATAATACAGCTCTTTAATGTACTTGAAGATAGTAACAAAGCACACATCGTATCCAGTGTCACATAAGTTTACAAACCTACCAGCTTTGACAAGGCTTCAAATGTTATTACCATAAAACAGCAATGTCAGTTGTTAAACTATGCCACCACCTGACCTGGCTTGATACCACTCTAACATCACACACCAATTTCTATTTACACAGCCCTACACTAGAACATAAAAATACAACAACAGGCTGTTCACCTTACCTGTATATGTTTAAGAGAAAAATTCATAATGTTCTCCCAGTTACATACAGTGAAAGCTCAGTAATTTGAGGAAGGGGAAGTCTTTCTGGGATAATTGAAAGTCCTCCGCAGCTCATGACAAGCAGAACAGTGAAATTGAACATGCCGATCAAGAATAAAACAAGCAGTGTTACTGCAACAAGTTGCTGACACAATACATGCATAGTCAATACCTACACACAAAATCTTCTCATCCACCATTCCAAACTGTCTATACTCTGACTGGTCCCAACGACTGACAGTACAGGGTCTTACCTTGACCTACAAAACCCGGGGTCCCGCGGACACCCAAATACTCATTTCAAGGGCCCTATCAGGAAATATGAGGCTCCTGTAAATTCCTGAAATGGTGCCGTTTACTGTACTATAAGATCTAATAATTACTTTAATTACAGGAGGTTTATATTTCTTGTCAAGAATTTGATACAATGAACATTATTGTGCATCCCTCAGGATGCAAATATATTTTTTTCTTCATCCATTCTATATACTTGTGCGTACTGGACACACATTCCTGCGTCATGTAAAACCCTGCCATATAACAGCATCAAAGATCATACATGTAAATATCAACAATATTTGCACAGCTACTTGTCTGCATGTGCAGTCCCCAATGTCTCATCATCAGGACCATGCTTGAAGCATGGACTTACTATTGGCTGGACTAACAAGTACATGCAAAGTCCAATCACATTTGTGTAATGACATCGACATCCGGTTCGTTAAATGAGCTCAATTGCAAGATTGCAAAGCATGTGTACTGCCAACTTTGCGTCAACAGATATTTTCCAAATTATTTTTCAAGTTTTTAATCAAGGTGCTTACGTGATTTGATGCACTTTGTGAAGTGAGACCCGTTTTGCTACCATATAGATTTTGATTATCGATCTTGACTGGGTGTCGACATTTTGTTTGAAGTAAATGCAAGTGATATGAGAAGTGGATTCTGATTGGTCAATAGGATGGACATAGAAGGGACACAACTCGTAATAGCCACTGGTGGCACTATGATCAAGCCCAGAAATTCCAGTCCATTTCAGCAAGGGTGGAAACTGGACTTTTACAGTCAGTGGTTTCTGAGAAGATGTAAATGATGCAGGATTCAAGACTGATGCCAGATAAACAGGCATGGACATAACTTCACTTGACTTTCAGTCAATATTGGCATACATCTCAAATAGTGGTGTTAGTGCATTCCTTCCCACAACAGATGATGTGCTGAGCAAGCCATATTCACTGAAAAAGGATCTACTCGTGGCAAGTGAGATAGTTAGGCAAAAACACATATTTTGTTAATTATAGGTATGAACCAAAATATTTTTTTAACACAACAATATATTTTGTTGTTGCTGACAATACATTTTTTTCAATAGTCTGAAGCAGAATTATTTTTGCAAGCATTTTCTGGGACAATTTATTTTGTTTACATAAAATCACAGCCCCAACCACAAGAACATCGAATGGTCAGTCCCTAACTGAGACTTGGGATTAAACACTGTCAAACGTTGCTTTGCCCAGTATGTGTCAGCTTTATTGTTCACAGGAGCCCACAATTATTAATTAAGCAATAACCACTTGGAAGCAAGGGTGATGACAGACCAAGGATCATAATTAGGGCCAAACTAGGAACCTTAAAAATATTCAGCAGATGATATGATTACCGGTAAAAGATGCTTCTGTGTATAGTGGATGGTGTGACTGGGGGATGCTACTGTGTACAGTGGATGGTGTGACTGGGGGATGCTACTCTTTACAGTGGATGGTGTGACTAAGGGATGCTACTGTGTACAGTGGATGGTGTGACTAAGGGATGCTACTGTGTATAGTGGATGGTGTGACTGAGGGATGCTACTGTGTACAGTGGATGGTGTGACTAAGGGATGCTACTGTGTACAGTGGATGGTGTGACTGGGGGATGCTACTGTGTACAGTGGATGGTGTGACTGAGGGATGCTACTGTGTACAGTGGATGGTGTGACTGGGGGATGCTACTGTGTACAGTGGATGGTGTGACTGGGGGATGCTACTGTGTACAGTGGATGGTGTGACTGAGGGATGCTACTGTGTACAGTGGATGGTGTGACTGGGGGATGCTACTCTTTACAGTGGATGGTGTGACTGAGGGATGCTACTGTGTACAGTGGGTGGTGTGACTAAGGGATGCTACTGTGTACAGTGGATGGTGTGACTGGGGGATGCTACTCTTTACAGTGGATGGTGTGACTAAGGGATGCTACTGTGTACAGTGGATGGTGTGACTAAGGGATGCTACTGTATATAGTGGATGGTGTGACTGAGGGATGCTACTGTGTACAGTGGATGGTGTGACTAAGGGATGCTACTGTGTACAGTGGATGGTGTGACTGGGGGATGCTACTGTGTACAGTGGATGGTGTGACTAAGGGATGCTACTGTGTACAGTGGATGGTGTGACTAAGGGATGCTACTGTGTATAGTGGATGGTGTGACTGAGGGATCCTACTGTGTACAGTGGATGGTGTGACTAAGGGATGCTACTCTTTACAGTGGATGGTGTGACTAAGGGATGCTACTGTGTACAGTGGATGGTGTGACTAAGGGATGCTACTGTGTACAGTGGATGGTGTGACTAAGGGATGCTACTGTGTACAGTGGATGGTGTGACTGGGGGATGCTACTCTTTACAGTGGATGGTGTGACTAAGGGATGCTACTGTGTACAGTGGATGGTGCGACTAAGGGATGCTACTGTGTACAGTGGATGGTGTGACTAAGGGATGCTACTGTGTACAGTGGATGGTGTGACTGGGGGATGCTACTGTGTACAGTGGATGGTGTGACTAAGGGATGCTACTGTGTACAGTGGATGGTGTGACTGGGGGATGCTACTGTGTACAGTAGATGGTGTGACTCAGGGATGCTACTGTGTACAGTGGATGGTGTGACTGAGGGATGCTACTGTGTACAGTGGATGGTGTGACTAAGGGATGCTACTGTGTACAGTGGATGGTGTGACTAAGGGATGCTACTGTGTACAGTGGATGGTGTGACTGGGGGATGCTACTCTTTACAGTGGATGGCGTGACTCAGGGATGCTACTGTGTACAGTGGATGGTGTGACTGGGGGATGCTACTGTGTACAGTGGATGGTGTGACTGGGGGATGCTACTCTTTACAGTGGATGGTGTGACTAAGGGATGCTACTCTTTACAGTGGATGGTGTGACTGAGGGATGCTACTGTGTACAGTGGATGGTGTGACTAAGGGATGCTACTGTGTACAGTGGATGGTGTGACTGGGGGATGCTACTGTGTACAGTGGATGGTGTGACTGGGGGATGCTACTGTGTACAGTGGATGGTGTGACTGAGGGATGCTTCTGTGTACAGTGGATGGTGTGACTAAGGGATGCTACTGTGTACAGTGGAAGGTGTGACTAAGGGATGCTACTGTGTACAGTGGATGGTGTGACTGGGGGATGCTACTCTTTACAGTGGATGGTGTGACTAAGGGATGCTACTGTGTACAGTGGATGGTGTGACTGGGGGATGCTACTGTGTACAGTGGATGGTGTGACTAAGGGATGCTACTGTGTACAGTGGATGGTGTGACTAAGGGATGCTACTGTGTATAGTGGATGGTGTGACTGAGGGATGCTACTGTGTACAGTGGATGGTGTGACTGAGGGATGCTACTCTTTACAGTGGATGGTGTGACTAAGGGATGCTACTGTGTACAGTGGATGGTGTGACTAAGGGATGCTACTGTGTACAGTGGATGGTGTGACTAAGGGATGCTACTGTGTACAGTGGATGGTGTGACTAAGGGATGCTACTGTGTACAGTGGATGGTGTGACTGGGGGATGCTACTCTTTACAGTGGATGGTGTGACTTAGGGATGCTACTGTGTACAGTGGATGGTGTGACTGGGGGATGCTACTGTGTACAGTGGATGGTGTGACTAAGGGATGCTACTGTGTACAGTGGATGGTGTGACTGGGGGATGCTACTGTGTACAGTGGATGGTGTGACTCAGGGATGCTACTGTGTACAGTGGATGGTGTGACTGAGGGATGCTACTGTGTACAGTGGATGGTGTGACTAAGGGATGCTACTGTGTACAGTGGATGGTGTGACTAAGGGATGCTACTGTGTACAGTGGATGGTGTGACTGGGGGATGCTACTCTTTACAGTGGATGGTGTGACTAAGGGATGCTACTGTGTACAGTGGATGGTGTGACTAAGGGATGCTACTGTGTACAGTGGATGGTGTGACTGAGGGTTGCTACTGTGTACAGTGGATGGTGTGACTCAGGGATGCTACTGTGTACAGTGGATGGTGTGACTGAGGGTTGCTACTGTGTACAGTGGATGGTGTGACTGGGGGATGCTACTGTGTACAGTGGATGGTGTGACTCAGGGATGCTACTGTTTACAGTGGATGGTGTGACTCAGGGATGCTACTGTGTACAGTGGATGGTGTGACTGAGGGTTGCTACTGTGTACAGTGGATGGTGTGACTGGGGGTTGCTACTGTGTACAGTGGATGGTGTGACTGAGGGATGCTACTCCGCACAGTGGTTAGTACCAATTGGACTCAGATCTTGAAATCAGTCTGCCATACAATTGTAATAAATGCTGTTTCCTGTTAATAAATGCTAGATTAAGTGATTAGTATATTACCCTGGGATTCAAAACTGGGATTAACAACAATCGCAAAAAATAAGCATGAAAAATAAGGGATCATAATTATTGTGTTAAAGTTCACACATTAGCATGTTTAGGGTGATCTACTTGTAATCCAGGATAAGTTGAACCAACTCACTAAATGTGTTTAGGACAATCAGGCAGTGCAAGAATTTGGACAAACATATTTGGTTTGGTCCAGGTAGAGAGTGTTTCCACATGTCGTGCACATCCAGGTCATGACGAGGAAACCGACAACGCTCCTGTGGACACATGTTGCTCATAAGACTATTAAGTCGATACCATGCTATGATTATCCAGTTATCAGCATACATATCCAGCTTGCAATATTACATTTACAGTATGCTGAAACCCCATAAACACTGACATGGGCTTGATTAAGGAACATGTCACGGAGTCAACGATCTCTATGTTAAGGTCTCAACCTTCACAATCATTTCATGAATGCTGTGACACTATTCATTACTGCTCCCTGGGGCAATAAAAGTATTCCATTTTTACAGCAAAAGAATTCCCTTCATTGCCACAATACTTCTCAGTTGATGTGATCTAATCTTGTAGATTTGCTGTCACCATTTTCGGCCATCAGGTACCTCGGGTCAGCACTTACAATTGGATGCTATTGAACTCGCCACTAGAACTCGCTAGCCAAGACAGGACACGCCCATATCCATCATACTACCACCCGCTACCCCTTCCTTCACAATGGTACAGTGGGCGGACCTCATACATAGTCATACAGGGTTAATTGTCTGGTCACATCTCAACTTATCCTGGATTACCAGTACATTCAAATACTATAGCAGCACATCTGAAACTCCCCAGCACCCACCTAAATATTGTGTACTGAAAATGTTATGTTTTTTGTTGTTTCCAAGTGAACACTTACACTTCTAACAAAGGCAACATGCAGCAAAACAAGGGTTACAAATGGCAGCATGCCAAGTCAGACAACAAGCTAGGTCACGGGTGTGCAGCACATATACAAACCTTACACAACCTTGTTGAAGGACGGCAAAGATGGGCTTATAGGGACAAAGTACTCACTGATCCAGCTTCGGGAAGTTGAGATACACAACTCCCAAAGCTAGCAACGATGCCAGGAAAATGAGTCCGAGTATGAGGAATGACTTTGTGCTACTCCCCTCTGATGCATGGCGTGCCCGTCGGTTCGCCCCAGAGTCAGTCTCATCTGTGGAGTAGCCTACAATAGTCACAACACATCGGTCAATCACAACCTGCTCCACTGCCTCCATAACATCATCACTTCAGAACAAATAGTGTCTGTAGCTGACCCAGTTGGGTGGGTGGATGCATTTTCCTGACCACTCATCATTAATGTTAACCAGTTGGTTTATCTTCTTAGCATGAACACATTAACCCAATTAGCTGTGTGCATGATGAGGACTATTAACAACAAACGTTTACTAGACGTGATGAACAGAAATTATTTTTTCATAACTGGAGGCTGGAAATTTGTTCTGATCTGTCTGAATATGTATTTTCATCTATGTTTACCAGTAACATGTTTACAACAAGTTTTCAGTAAGATTTAGTAAACAAGCAAGGATAGCAGTTTTCCTTGGTTCACTAGCCTTGGACCAGCAGGTTAGTGTTTATGTCAAAATGTTTCTTGGGGAAGGAGGATGGATGGACATATGCATAAGCTGAGGTGTGACAGAATTGGCCAACTTGTAGCAAAAGCAGCTTCGTTTCAGTTTGGTCAGTCACTCCTCCAGAGTTCATTGGGAAAATAATGCACAGGAAAACTTCATGGCATGGAGAGTAGGCTTTTCCAGGCACAAAACGTGGAAAAACACAGCCAATATAAACATGATTAACAGTATTGAAAGCTAACAAGTGCAAAAGTGAGCGTGGCTCACTAATACCCCCGACCCGCCTAGTGTGTCAGTAGTTACAAATTAAATAGCTAGGATAGGGTTAGGCAGGGTTCCCCCTAGACTCCAATATCTGAGAGTCACGTTGATTCTGCCTATGAATTTTTGGGAGTCAAAAATATTTTTTGAGAGTCAAATGTTTTATTGTATGATTAATGAAATTTAAAGTGTTCACTGTTAATGTTACACTTAAAGTTAAGTATCTTTTAAATATAATATGTCTTTAGTTTAAGTTAACAAGTGCTAATTAATGTTCTAAGCTGATTGTACTACAGAGAAATAAAGGATATATGAATGAAAAACAGTTTGTTGGTTTTATTTTTTCACAATCTTTAATTACTTCACAGCTCATTTAGAGTGACACTAATACAGGATGAATAAATAACATCAGTCTCAACTGTGAGACATAATTTTTAATCATGGATGGATATTAAAATACATTTCATGTCAGATTATAATTTAATACCACTAACTCATTTACTACGTTTTATCTAGTTATCTTGTATTATCTATCAACAGTGAAGTTGAACTGAAGAATTATGAACACTCGTAATATTTTCTGGTTGAATACAGTTTATTAGCAACAACAAACACGCCCAAAGCTTTACATTTCGTATATACCATATTTATTCGTGTATAATACGCACCCCTAATTATGGGCAATTAAATCCTGAAAAAAATATCTCTCATGTATAATACGCACAGACTTTTCTTCAGTCTCATTTCAGGCTGTCATGATCCGTCATCGGAAATAGCATAACAAATCCGAATTGAATTATGCAAGTTAATCTTGTTGTTACACTATCTGGTAATAAAAATGTGTTCTCTGTATATCTGACCTTATGTTTGTCATCTATTTTATTAATTTTATTTAAAATTTCGTTCAATAATGTTTACCTAAATTTCGGCAAAAACATGTGTCCCTCCGATACTTACAACTTCCGTTTACCCCGTTCCATAGGTTCTGCTTAACAACATACTGTGACCGCGCCAAATCACATTATTCACCGCAACAATGATAATATTTTCTTGTGTTTCATTTTTTACGAGTCGACACATCTAGATAAACATATGTCATGGTTAACTTTTAGTGAGAAAATATGCCGAAACGTGAAAAACCTTGTCCATTTGCGGAGTTTTCCTTTGTTTACATCACATGCTGTCATCGAAGCCACACGGAGTGTGAGAGTTACGTTCACTTATATATATTTTGTCGTGTACCTCACAGTCGCACAGTTTTAGTAGCATATCTATATAATTATGCAAAACAATATGTAAAGCCCCCGGCTGTTCTGATTTTAGCGTTTGTTTTAAAACGAGAGAAAAGTCTGGTCATGTGACAGGCTATGCAAATTAGCCCATGGCAGTGGTGTTATGCGAAGTTATGTTACTTCTAAAAACGACTTAATTAAAAACTAGACATAAATTTTAAGATGTTTGCATATATTGTCTTCAGAAAATGTTTATAAATTAAGTTCAGGTGAGTAGTTGTAATATTTTCATTCCAAAGCTTGTAAACAACAACATAGATATTTTGAAATTTGCCTCAGTAATGATGCAGTCATTTATTTCTGGACGTATTTTTCCTTAATTGAGAGCCATATATGCAAGAATTCTGCGTCAGGGGAAACCCTGGTTAGGATTTGAAAAATTCATAAAAGAATGGAAAATTAATAAAAACATTTTTTTTCTTTTGACTGCACCCCTCCATATGACACAGATTATATGTACTAAGTTTGAGATGAATCCACTGAATAGTGTAAGAGAAATCGTGAGGACAAAGTTTTTGGAAGGACGTTAGGGTTTGAAAAATTCAGAAAAAAATGCTAAATTAATAAAAACATATTTTTTCTTTTGACTGCACCCCTCCATATGACACAGATTATATGTACTAAGTTTGAGATGAATCCACTGAATAGTTTAAGAGAAATCGTGCGGACAAAGTTTTCAGACGGACGTTTGGGTTTGAAAAATTCATAAAAAAATGGAAAATTAGTAAAAACAAATTGTTTTCTTTTGACTGCACCCCTCCATATGACACAGATTATATGTACTAAGTTTGAGATGAATCCACTGAACAGTTTAAGAGAAAACGCGCGGACAAAGTTTTCGGACGGACGGAATCTTGGTATAACTATATACCCCCGACATTTTGTCGGGGGTATAATAAAAGGATTGGCTGACATCATTTCTCAATGATAAGCATAAGTGCAATGGAGTGCCAGTGCAAGATTGTAACTGAACAAGCTCTGCAGGGACTCAATCTTGTGGCGCAACACAAGCTGGGGGGTGAAAATAACAACACTCATGAAGAAGAATGGCTATGCATGACAAAGACTTACTTGACTTACCCTAAACATGCTTAAAGAAATGTCTTACGAAATCTGAAATAATACAATCCTAACAATTTTCAAAATTATATAGCAGATATCTTCTACAAATCATGGTAATTTTTCCCTCGACCATGATAAAAATATTATCAACAATAATAAATAGAGGTTATCACGCGAGTGTGTTTGGGGATGGTAAATATCCTGCATTAGGAATAAACATTGTATTTAGCGAGCCTTGGCGAGCTAAATACATAGTGTTTATTCCTAATACAGGATATTTACCATCCCCAAACACACAAGCGTGATAACCTCTTTATCATATAATGTCATTCTTTAATTCTGTGCTTCAAAATCGCTTTCCCTCTCTCACATACATAACCGAAACATTGCGAGTTTTTTCTGGAATGCGCGCATTAATATTTATTACGTCACAGGGTAAGTGATGTGTTAGTCGGACAGTGACAGTAGCCAATATAGTTCCAACTGAAATCTGTTTCTTATACAGTGGCGAAGCAACATATACGCAAAACAACAATTGTTTTTAATTGCCTTTCGCGGCAATCCATCTGTCTGTCTGCTAGAGTAACTGCCCTTTGTCAAAGGGAAGCTACTCTAACCCTAGTCTATGAGACGTCACGGCCACGTTGACAGTCGGTCTGTCCTGTCATAACGTTAAGAAGTGTAGTCAGATGTACACACAGCGACAAAACGAAACAAGGTAACAATTCAAACATATTTCGGACAAATCCAACTATTTTAATTTGTGGAGAAGGTTTCAAGCCGCAGAGGTCTACAAGCATAGATATGGCTACTGATCCCGCTTGGCTAGGCCTAGTGCCCTCGCAAAATTGTTTCGAAATTTATATCTCTTAAGTTGCCCAAACTCATAAAATGCCTTAGCTACGTCACAGTTAGAGACTGATTTTCAGTATATTAGACTGTTCTTTTGATAATGATAGCAATTATCCCTGAAGTTTATCCATATTCCCGATGGTTAATTCTGAATCGATCGCCGAATGATGAGGGCGACGCCATGTTTGTTTATAAACAGTGAAAGTAGTCCCTACTTGACCTTTGATATTTGCATATCTATCCGCATATGACCCCAACGGATATCGTTTTTATCCGTTGGCTTTATCCTGCTGAGAAACCTACCCATTATATGATAATAATTAATATGTGGGATCATTTTTTAGGATTTCACATTGTTCATGTGGAAATTGCTATCATAGAATATCACTTGAGACAGTAATGATTTCAAACACTGTATTTGCCATATGCATCAGTATCGATAGTAAAGAGTACCCGTAAGAATGAATTTCATGACAGACATGGGTACATTATATTCTCTAGTTGCAGAAACCTAAGTTTGCCCAATATCTATGAAATGAAGATTCTACTATCTTGGACACAGTTTCCACTAGGCTTCTGTGGTATTCCACGGCTGGCCACAACAGGACCATCCAAATAAATGCTGCACCACCCCGACTGGTCAGTGAGGAGTCTACCCACCCATGTTTCACTGTGCACAAACAAAGTGTCCAGACATTATAACATAGTTCAGCTTTCGTTCTGCAGTGAGTTATTTTGTGCTAAAGACTTGGCAAACCTGGGTTGAGTTCTTATCTCTTACCAGTTACTTTGCTAATCACAAATCACTGAACATGCTGAATCAGCAAAATTTCAACAAATCACTGCAAATTTCACACCTCAAGTTTGGATGAAGGAGACTTAAATAAGATATATTAAAAGTTTGCTTTAAATGCAGGCTAGAATCTACACGAGTATTGTATTCTTGGTTCCCACAGACTTTTCAAGTAAACTGTAAAATACTTCTTGTCTGACAATCTAACATACTAGATGAGCTGGTCATGGTGGTCAATCTGTTTTTACTAGAACACCCTGGGCAATACACTGCACATGTATCAGGAAGATTACTATGTTTAAGTACTCACTGAACATACAGTAAGCATGGTTATTAGAAAATTACAAGCACATAACTTGACATGCTGTAAAGGCCCTGGCAATTATTTTTCATGTGCAGTTCCATTCAAGTTATTCATTTTTCATCATGTTACTTGTTCAAGTTCTTGGTCAGATAACATAAGCCATTAACAGCAGATAAAAAATGGTTAATAATCATTGCGTCTCACAGTTGGCCATATTTATATGTGTTCCTAAATTACTAACGACTAATTGTAATGTTGATAATGCTGACAAAGTTCAACATGGTGACTTGCCCCTTGCTTTGTGATAACCTGGAAGTGGCCACTGGGAGTTTGTTGATCGAGTGTGAGCACACAACATGTTTACCTCCCGCCCTGGCAGTGTGCATGTGAAACAGGTCAATGTACACAGAGCAGGGACAATCTCCTGAAGGGGGTGGAGCAGTCAGTGCTGCTGTATGTGCTATTCTCATCAGTATTAATCAAACATACTGTCTTGCTCTGCTCCGTCATGAATACCCTAGCTCGTGCACTGTTTGTGACTGCTATTCTTCCGTGTACAAATGAAGCATGTCCTTCCTTATTTTTCTACCTCATAATAAGTTTTAATCTCACTCAGAAATTGACATCAGATCAATGTCCGAAATAACTGCCTGCCCGCGGCTGGTAGCTTTTCTGTAGGGCTGCATGAAATTTTCTTCCACCTGCCGAACTGTCTCTGCAGAGAAGTTTTATCATAATTCCTCAAAGCTTTTCAAGTAATTGTTTGCATTATTTCAACTGAATCAAGATGTGGTATGTCTCATATTTGTAGGGACTTTTCAATGTTTATAATGTCTAAATGCGGAGTGAGTGAGTGAGTGAGTGAGTGAGTGATGTTTAATGCTGCTATGGAAAGTATTTCATTCACATCACAATGTGTTAATTTGATGTAGGAGGAAGCCTGAAGTGATGGATAAGGTGCCTACAAACCAAGGTGGTCGATTCAGGCAATAGAACCTTCTTGTTATCTTTTCTTCCATGTGAGACATGGAACTTGGCACAGGGGTTTTCAGTTGGTATATTCCCAGTGATAATATCAGCACAAAAACAACTGAGGAATGGTGACCTTACCATCACCAAGGTTGGATACTGATAAATCTCTATCAACATTTTGAGACAAAGTTGAAATTTTGAAATTGTCATCAAGAATACATTTGGCACAGGTTACCATGGTTACAAGGGTTAGGACTACATGTTGTTATGGCTCTAGTAGTCTCTACAGGAAGGGGTTAAAATGAAGTGGGTCAGTGTCACCAATGGGATATGGGAATATGATTGATGCTTGATCCACACTCACTCGCCCATACATACCACAAAACAACAGTTAGAAAGCAGAAGCAGACGGTGCAGAACATACATTGAAATCACATCACATGACAGACAGAACATTCCTTCACACCTGGTACAAGAACGGTCAGCAACCCAGGTAAGCAAGAATATACATGATATAATTCAGTAGCTTCTACACCCAATATCTATACATGCTATATGGAGCATGCCTAGCCATGCTGAAGCATGTATCTGCTATACCCTCTCTGTGACCGACACGAGCTACACAAGCAATAGGAATGTTATATATTTAACACTGTTCCCACTGTTTACAAAGTAGTATTTCTTGATTATATTTACAACTATTGCATCAAATTTGGGGCAGATAAAGTAATGATACTTATTTTCACTTTTCTATCGCCCTTCATTTTATCCATTCCTACACGTCCTGTTTCAATTAAAACTTTTTCATGTTAATGAGAACTACATCAGAACTTGGCTGATGTAACACAAAATTGATTCAACGTTACTTCTGTAAGGTAGCTTTCAGTGAGAGATACTGGAAATATGAGCGGCATATCACATCCGGTACTACTGTTGGGTGGACGGTTGTTTGCACAAACTCATACTCCATCAATATTTCAGGGTATGGGTTAAAGCTAATGATGTGTTAATCATGGTAATTACTTTGAGACATTTATATTATCATGATCATTCAGATGATGTTAATACTGATGGATAAGGTATCGGAAACATAGGCACATTGGTGAAATGGCACTTATATTACTTATCTTTCTAGGAAATGTAACTTTTGTGTTCATGAGGGGTCAACGACCCTGCCAGCACTTATCCTATGTATTACTTGGTTTACAGATCTACACAAGTCTTTTCTTATTTCAACCACAAATACCTCACCAATTAATAAATTTAAATAAAACAATTAAGGTGAACCTCCACAATACATCACTAGTGAACATGTGACTTTTCTATTGAAGCAACACTTTCGTCAAAGGACTAACAGTTGCAGCAGGTTTCTTAACTGACATTTCACCCTACCAGCTCAATCTCATTAAAAAAGATCTTTTACATGACACGATACCTCCCTGTGTGATGATCTGACAACATCGGAGTAGAAGGTTGTGGCAGATAAACCCTGAGTAAACTTTTACCATACAATCAACATGAAGGATGCACAGGTTCTCGAGCTAATCAGATGTCAGCTTTCTAAAAACAATTGTTTACTACGCTGATTACAAAAATGTCAATTTTAATAAATGAAAAATCCACACACAAAACAAATATTTGTTTGGTGGTATTCTCGTTTTGCCATGATGCTCAGCAACAACAGAGTGTATAAAATATCCACAATAATATGAGGGCAAGGCTTTAATCATTTACATTCAGCATGGGCTCATTAACTTTGTTTATGAGATACAGAAATTAGATATGCTGTCTAAATGCTTTGTTCATCTGTACTGAGAAGTTAGAAGCCTTGATTCTGATCATGCTGGTCAGAAGTTCCCTTGCTGCGACCTCCTTTAGAGATGTCAGATCTTCATGCAGAGATGTACTGCATCAGAGTAACAGAGTTTAGAAGATTGTCAACTAACTACACATTAAAGAGATTACTGTGAAAAACTCAAATGAACTTTCATTTTATCACCTGGCAATTAAAAGCCCAATTATGGTAATCAACTGGTAACAAATGGTAATGTGTTATGATGCCAGTTATTCCTGTTACTTTTTAGTTAAAATGTTTTAAATACTTACAACAAACAGGCTATACATATGAAAAAGAGCTTAATCTGGTTATCAATTTCCATCCATAACATGCTGGTGTTTAATAGTACTAGCACCACATATCAATTAAGCATGTTAAGTGCATTGATCACAAATGTATATATATACAGTCACATTGTCATTGGCAATAGGCATGCTTTAGTTGTTCGAGTGTTTACCCATGCAAAGAAAATGATGCAAAACAACATCAGAATATAATCAGCTGAATTCAAAATGTTCAGTTCTGTTTATATTTTTTAAAGCTTTTCTAACAAAAAACATCTGATCCCTCTTTGATAAATTCAATAATCTTATCATTTATTATCAGCAATGCTTGTCTATACGGGAACTGGACAATCCCTACCCCTTGGAGATCCGTCCCCAGTCCTTCCGAACACATGGAAACTTTATGCGAAGTTCAACATCACAGGCATCTGAAGCTTTGGTCTCTAATAACCAGGCCACTTGAAGAGGACTAGAATCATATGTTACATCTTGTGTCAGACACTGATTTTGTTAACTAGTAATTCACCAATCACCAATGAATGTTTATAAATATATAATGATTGTTTGAAATGTATAATGAATGTATGGGGCTTAGTGAAATTAAAGTGCGCAAAATGTGTGAAAATTGTGCTATGAAAAAAAAGCTATTAAAGTCTCTATGAAAGTGTATGCCAGAATATGTGAATTTAGCATGTTTAGTGCTGTGAATAAATGTTCATGAACATATACTTTTGTCATTTTTACGATCCCAAATGGTAAAAGCAATCATGTTTCAGGCATCTTGCTTAAAAAAAAAGATGGGTACATGTCAATTTTGTCATCCAAATTTATATACAGGGGTCAACCCAATTTGTGCACTAGTCAGACAAATAAAGTATGAATGTTCCACGACACTTTACAGGTATGAATTTGATGGCAATTTTAGGTACTAGTTAGCCATTTTCAGTGGGTACAGATTGTCTAGTATCCATCTTTATACAGGTCTGGACACAACACCAGATTTCGGTGTGTACGTAAATTTCAGTGTCGCACTCAAATTACTGTGAGTTTCAAACATTACCCTTGTATTATTATGATTTGCCATAGGCTTACTATCACCTAGTAACACCTTGTATATCCAAAACTAAAGCAAAGTTTTGTTTTCAACAAATTTAGTTTACAATTCATTGCAATAAGACATCAGAAGATCCAGAGAAACCAATCAAATCATTACTTTTGATGCAAGAAATAACATAAGTGAAGAACACTTTCCATTTCTGCACTTTTAAAGTTTACTGCATTTAACACAATGTGTCTAAAAGTTGCACTTGAAATATTGCCGCCTGTTTGAAAATACACCATGGGTCAACTTCCTTGCCATGTGATTAACAGGTGTATGGTGATTTGAGTGATAATAACATACATTGTAATTTGAAGGCATCACTGAAACCTCATGGCAAAGGTGCAAATAAAGAATTATATCCCTTTGAAAAAGTGAGTGAGTGAGTATGGTTTTACGCCAGTTTTAGCAATATTCCAGCAATATCACTGCAGGGGACACCAGAAATGGGCTTCACTAAATGTACCCATGTCGGGAATCTAACCCGGGTCTTAGGCATGACGAGCGACCGCTTTAACCACTAGGCTACCCGACCCTACCCTTCCCCCCCCCCCCCCACAAAGTTTAATACCCAGTTATCTGAGTGTAGCATTGAAATTTCTGTATGCCTTGAAATCTGTTTATGCTTCCAGGCCTCATAACGACAGTGAGTGTCCTGTGTTTCCCCACCATTAGGCCTATTAGGTTTGTTTCTGGGGGCACATGTTGCACCAGTATTCCTATGTTCCGCTACTCACCACTGTCTCGTTAGTAGCTGTATCACATGGAATTATTATTTACATTTAACACAACGAATTATTATCACAACATACGCATGCTAGCACACACTGATCACTAACATCGCTCATTCACAGAAGCTGCCAAAAAGCACTCATGCATTTGCAGAGGATAGACTGAGAGAATGACAGCAGTGCTCGTTTCTACCACTCACTCAAATCATACTCGGACACATGGCGACTTGCATAACGTGATTTTGAATACTTCTGTCGTAATGGAGGCCTGGGTGTTGCGCCCAAAGGGCTTGCAGGCAGACTACCTTGAAAGGACGTCCCGCGATACTTAGCAGATACCGGTGTTCCTTCGTCTTCCATTTTTCTTTCAATGATGTATCATTTCCGGTTATTATAAACTTCCGGTATTGTCGGAATATCCCGAGCTTGAATAATATTAAAAAACATCGGTAATTTTTCAGAAACGGATAGTTCATGGCCTACATGAATTAATTATTAGGAAAGCATGGGGATGTTGGGAAATATTTAGACGAGATTATTTCGTAATGCACTTCCGGTGAAAACATGGCTTCTTTGACAACATGACGCTTTTCCTTTAGAAACACTGCAGGTAAGACAGTTTGCAACTCTGTGGTGTTTTATAAAACGTGTTAATGAATGCATATTTCAGGTAGAAAGTGGTATTTGATTTATTGTTTAAAACGAATTCATAATATGAACATAAGCAGGTGCGCTTAAATGGTTGAGCAAATGTTCAGACACAGTTTGATATCCCCAGTCATCCCAACCACAGGACCATGTAACTAATAACAATCATAATAAAAAAAACTCGCAAAGAAAGTCGTAGACAAGGCCACCTTCGGCTTCGTCTGTTAGTTTATTATTATTAATTACATGGTCCCGTCTTCCAACACACTGACCGGTTTCTACATCCAGTATAGCAAGCCGTTTTCACATTTATTACGGAATTACAGATATCTTCAATTGAATCACAAACAACCAGCATGGAGCATCATCTCTTTCCTTGACAGATGAACAAAACAGTCGACTGAAGGACGCTTTATACGGACAACTTTCACACAAAGATAAATTTATTGTTTGTGCGAGAGAACTTAACGATCTACTCAACATTTATTAGTTGTCTTCAATTGATAAAAAAAATTGTCATCGATTGATCACTGGTAATCTATCACCAAAGTGAAATATGTTAAAACTTCATTGTGTGATATGATTTTAAACTTTGTTTAAGAATTGACTCCATTACTTTATGTGTTTATGGAGATATAAATGTAAAAACAAGTGTAAATACTTTGTAAATCTGCGTAGCATAAAAGGAAAACCATACGGATGTCAATTCTTATAAATACATACACAACATGGCAAAAGCCTTTTACCTTATTTTGCAAAATTTCCACGAAGCCTACGCAGAAACTCCATGGGAATTTTGTAAAATTTCTGCTGAGCTACGAATTTACTCCACAGAATGTTTGAAAAATGTCTGAGTATGTACGCAAACACTCTGTGGAGCTACTATAGGAAGTATCCGCGGATACTAATTGGGACTTTTATGGGAACCTGTTAGTTTTTACGATCCCCGGACGGTATATCTCATACTACACACCGAAGTCCTGCGTTTGATTCCCGACATGTGTACGATGTGTGAAGCCCATTTCTGGTGTCCCCTGCCATGATATTACTATTAAAAGCGGAGTAAAACTATACTCAATCACTCAATTATCATGGTCTTTGAGAAACTTTTTTTCACTTTTCGTATTCTAATTTTATTCAAACCACCACAACATTCCTCCTTGAACCTTGTAATTGAAACTTTAAAATTATGTCTTATTATAAGAACAGTACATTGTACAAACAATAAATATCATTAAAACAAACTCAAATCGATTAAGAACAGATTTTAGTAACAGTGCTATTATATGACCATTGACAAATGTAATTAGTAGATGAATGGGAGATGGTGACTACGTAATACCTATAATTCAAAGATGTCGATAAGCTGTCAATCATCAATCCGAGACAACAATTTGAGTGACGTCAACAATCATAACTTCACAGGCTGCTTTATTATTCATTATCACAAAGGCTGAAGACAACAAGTTGAAATGAGTGACATCATTCGGTGTAATACTGCAACTCAAGCCCCGAACATCCTGTTATCAGTCAACCAGTGAACACAAGTCTATGACGGGCGGGGCGTAAAGTATATTTCTGTGTAAGGAAACATAAACGCAAACAATGCCAAGGAAATGCCACGGGATCACTTGCAATTTTTTTTTTTTAATAATATGTACAGTTACAATTTCTTTGATATAAAAAAACAACTTGTATACGTCCACCCCACATGTAGAAATATTCATAACAAACAAATTCACATCAAAAGAAAGCGGATTTACTTAATGTTTTCTGTATCCTGAACAATAAACTTACAAAAGAAGATGCAACTCAAGTGTTATATATAGAAAGATGTTCATTTAAAACATTCATAATAGACAATGCATTGTGCCATGACTTGGTGAGTACTCAGTTCTGATCGTGATTGGCTAATGACAGGGTTCCAGACCAAGAAACCTGTACATTCACATTTCCTTAACTGAATATATCATATCGACCCTTCTGCTGAGCTTACATAATTGAAAATTGGAAAGCTAATTCGTTCCTCAAATACCGCGTCATTTCATGACAGAACTCCTGAAAAGAGGAATACAGCACACTTATTTCTATGAGATTTGAGCATGTGTGTACAATGGGTCTCCTTAATTCCCCAGCCAGTTTTGTGAAGGATACCTTAATTCCCCCGATTGGCATGTGGATTGACCCTGTAACGAAATGCAGAAAAGTGAGGTCTTCCTGATCAAGGCCTCTCACAAACTGTTTCAAGAAGTTCAGAACCTTCTCATCTGGTCTGACGAATTCCTCCTCCGAAAATATAGTGTCTACCACCTTCATAGGGGTAGGATGCTGGGAGATAATGGAGAGCTGAAATTTCGTCAATCGTTATCTGCTCCCAGAATGATGACAAGTGTGAACTTTGAATACCACGTCTCATGGCATCGTAAAGAGGACGTGGGGTATCACACAACTGCTTCTTGGCAATCTCTGCGATTGGATCTGAGATTTCCCAACAGTTTGGCATTTCTAAGTAGCCTTTGATACTAAAGAAAGTTATCAATGAGTCCATTTCTGTATCATCAAGACTTTGGAAACGCACCATTGCCTTTTGAAGCAGATGTTGCTCTGCTGTGGTACAAAAGAGCAAAAAGTCTTCTAAAAGGCATTGTCTGTCCATCTCTGATGCAAAGGCAATTGCTATGAGAGAACTTCTCGCAATCATAGATGGCAGACATGTTGTGAGTGCCACCACTTGAGTTAGGATTGAACTGACTGATTCATACTTCCACATCTCCTTCCTAAGTCTGTGCCAGGGTAGGCTTGGAACCTTACAGGGCTCTCCATTGAAATAGGATTCAAACATCCTGTCCAAAATGCCGTGAACATATCTTTGCTCAACCCGCCAAAATCATCTCCCGATTCACCAGTGAAAGAAACATTGAGTCGTGATTGTAGAATTGAGGGATCATCCTTGTAATGTTGCAATAACGCCTCCACCACATCTGAACTTGAAACTGTCATCTTCCTCTCTGCCTCCAGATCGACTTAGCTTTCGAGGGTCAACAGTGCTGAAAATAAATTTCGGAAAAATTCATAAAAATCACAGATGTCATTGCAGAGCTTTGATAGGTTTTTGATGATCGTTGTGCATGCTATGACTAAACACATCTGTGAGAGTGATGATCATAGTACATGTTATCTGTGAGAGTGATATCATAGTGCATGTTATGACTAAACACATCTGTGAGAGTGATGATCGTAGTGCATACTATGACTAAAAAAATCTGTGAGAGTGATGATCGTAGTGCATGCTATGACTAAACACATCTGTGAGAGTGATGATCATAGTACATGTTATCTGTGAGAGTGATGATCATAGTGCATGTTATGACTAAACACATCTGAGAGTGATGATCGTAGTGCATGCTATGACTAAACACATCTGTGAGTGATGATCGTAGTGCATGCTATGACTAAACACATCTGTGAGTGATGATCGTAGTGCATGCTATGACTAAAAAAATCTGTGAGAGTGATGATCGTAGTGCATGCTATGACTAAACACATCTGTGAGAGTGATGATCGTAGTGCATGCTATGACTAAACACATCTGTGAGTGATGATCGTAGTGTATGCTATGACTAAACACATCTGTGAGTGATGATTGTAGTGCATGCTATGACTAAACACATCTGTGAGAGTGATGATCGTAGTGCATGCTATGACTAAACACATCTGTGAGTGATGATCGTAGTGTATGCTATGACTAAACACATCTGTGAGTGATGATTGTAGTGCATGCTATGACTAAACACATCTGTGAGTGATGATCCCATCAGACACCATACAGGCCAGGTCCGGCCGCCTCCGTGGTCTTGTGGTAGAGCGTCCGCCCGGAGAGCGGAAGGTCCGGGGTTTGATCCCCGGCCGCGTCATACCAAAAGACGTTAAAAGATGGTACTTGTTGTTACCCTGTCTGGCGCTCGACATTAAGGGGCTAAAACAAGGACTGGTCGGCTCGGAGTCAGTATACTGTGTCTGAGTGGGGTATTCATGTTAAACTGCGGCATGGTATCTCAGTGAGCTAGCACTATAAATCGGCATCAGTCCGGACTAGTACAAGCAGCCACACACACACATACACGTGCATGCACGTCGCTATATAAGTGCAATAATCTTGGACGCGACGTAAAACCCAATTTCACCTCACCTCACAGGCCAGGTCCATCATTTGATAATTTGTATGACTTTAGACTTCGTTAAGTCTGTTAATGAGTTGCTACTGTGCCAGTATTAAACAGAACAGACTCCGGATCCATGGCTTGGGAGAAATTAATATACGCCCGGGCGTCTAATAGAGGTAATACATTAAAAAGGAATAGTTTATTCTCACTCACCATGTTCCAGATGGGCGGTAACTTCATCTATATATTTGCACTGTCGTTTTCTCCTTCAGCTGTAAACCAAGACTTTTTTCATGTAAATATTCATCCATGTGATAATGAAAAAGTGTTTCAAGTGCATATTCAACATGAACTAATTAAGGTGCCACATATCTATACAGAAGTATTCTCATGATGTGTATTAGATAAAAGCGACAAACCCTTTCCATATTCATAAGAAATCTCTGCTAAAAGCAGTGTCCATTGTACGATGTCGACTATCATAAAGCATTCATTTTAAGAAGTTGTGTAGTGTCCTTTGCCTCCAGCTGTTAAGTTGGGCATGTGAACATAACCGTTCTGAAGTCCCGTGACCACCTGTTGTCTAAAAACTTTGCAACCGACCTTACTAGATAAACTAGTCATGAGGTCAGTTGGTAATAATAACTTATTTCTTCAGATTTGGGTTTACCTGTCATGAGGAACTGCACTGTTGGGAGTCCCCGCCATCACCCATCCTGTTTCTTGTGTTTGCTACAAGGCCAGGTTGCTCGGTGGCTGTTGCAGTAAAGCCTGGTGGCTCTGGCAGCAAAGCCTGGTTGCTCGGTGGCTGTTGCAGTAAAGCCAGGGCGCTCGGTTGCTGTTGCAGTAAAGCCAGGTCGCTCGGTTGCTGTTGCAGTAAAGCCTGGTTGCTCGGTGGCTGTTGCACTAAAGCCTGGTTGCTCAATGGCTGTTGCAGTAAAGCCTGGTTGCTCAATGGCTGTTGCAGTAAAGCCTGGTTGCTCAATGGCTGTTGCAGTAAAGCCTGGTCGCTCGGTGGCTCTCGCAGTAAAGTCTTGTTGCTCGGTGGCTGTTGCAGTAAAGTCTTGTTGCTCGGATGCTGTTGCAGTAAAGCCTGGTTGCTCAGTGGCTATTGCAGTAAAGCCTGGTTGCTCGATGGCTGTTGCAGTAAAACCTGGTTGCTCGGATGCTGTTGCAGTAAAGCCTGGTCGCTCGGTGGCTCTTGCAGTAAAGCCTGGTTGCTCGGTGGCTGTTGCAGTAAAGCCAGGTCGCTCGGTGGCTGTTGCAGTAAAGCCAGGCTGCTTGGTGGCTGTTGCAGTAAAGTCAGGCTGCTCGGTGGCTGTTGCAGTAAAGTCAGGTTGCTCGGTGGCTGTTGCAGTAAAGTCAGGTTGCTTGGTGGCTGTTGCAGTAAAGTCAGGTGGCTCGGTGGCTCTTGCAATAAAGCCAGGCTGCTTGGTGGCTGTTGCAGTAAAGTCTGGCTGCTCGGTGGCTGTTGCAGTAAAGTCAGGTTGCTCGGTGGCTGTTGCAGTAAAGTCAGGCTGCTCGGTGGCTGTTGCAGTAAAGTCTGGTTGCTCGGTGGCTGTTGCAGTAAAGTCTGGCTGCTCGGTGGCTGTTGCAGTAAAACCTGGTTGCTCGGTGGCTGTTGCAGTAAAGTCAGGCTGCTCGGTGGCTGTTGCAGTAAAACCTGGTTGCTCGGTGGCTGTTGCAGTAAAGTCAGGTTGCTCGGTGGCTGTTGCAGTAAAGTCAGGCTGCTCGGTGGCTGTTGCAGTAAAGTCTGGCTGCTCGGTGGCTGTCGCAGTAAAGTCTGGTTGCTCGGTGGCTCTTGCAGTAAAGTCTGGTTGCTCGGTGGCTGTCGCAGTAAAGTCTGGCTGCTCGGTGGCTGTCGCAGTAGAGCCTGGTCACTCGTGGCTGTCGCAGTAAAGCCTGGTTGCTTGGTGGCTTTGGCAGTAAAGCCTGGTTGCTCGGTGGCTGTCGCAGTAGAGCCTGGTCACTCGTGGCTGTCGCAGTAAAGCCTGGTTGCTTGGTGGCTGTTGCAGTAAAGCTTGGTTGCTTGGTGGCTGTTGCAGTAAAGCCTGGTTGCTTGGTGGCTGTAAAGCCTGGTTGCTTGGTGGCTGTCGCAGTAAAGCTTGGTTGCTTGGTGGCTGTTGCAGTAAAGCCTGGTTGCTTGGTGGCTGTCGCAGTAAAGCCTGGTTGCTTGGTGGCTGTCGCAGTAAAGCCTGGTTGCTTGGTGGCTGTTGCAGTAAAGCCTGGTTGCTCGGTGGCTCTTGCAATAAAGCTGGTTCTTGTTGGTCCATCTCATTCTGTCAAAATGAAATGAAACAATCTTGACAATTTACCATAAAAAATATTCATGATGCAATTTATTAGAAAATACTTCACTAAAATAAATCTCTTGGTTTTTTACCATTGGGATGTCCCTGTTTGGGAAAATAATAATTTTGGCCTTTCCCACATTGCGCTCGAGATCAAGGAGGGACTGCGGATAAATTTGTGTGACTCTCCTGCCCTTGATGCAACGGGCTTACGTAAAGCCCACAAGGGACAGCGGGACTCTGGGAAACAGCGCTTAAATGTGGGCTTCTAATGTTCCCAGAGTACATGTCCTCAAGAGACATATTATTCCGGGAAAACAGCTTCCCCTGAAATATATGTTCACAAATGAATTAATTTCAGTTTTTAATCCAGTGCATCATTATCCAGACATCTCTGCTTAAATTAGGACATTCTTCAACTTAACACCTTAATCTGGCCCTCTCATCAATATCTATTTTGAAGTCTGGATAATCGGGTGCATTATTGTATATATGATTTTATTAAATGTTTTTAATTATTAACACCTCTTCTGAAGGCAAAGGTAAAAAATTGGTTTCTTAATACAACGTACTATGACCAATATATACCTAGTAACGTGTAATGTTGCATCAAAAGGGTAAATTCTCTTGTGTCATTTTCTTGCAAATTGTGAAATTTAATATCCTAAACATAGCTGGTTTCTGATGTTAAAAAGTTTTAATCGCTGATCATATGCAATATATGCAGCATTATATGTTTTGCTTTGTTTTGGTTTTGAATACATTGTGTCAAATCTTTCCCAAAATTTTTTTTGTGGGGTTTCTCTAACATTGTCAATGTTTTTAGCGAAACATTACTCATACATTATTAACCCGTACTTAAAGACCATCCTCTCCCTTCTATTCGGCTGGTCTGAAGTGAAGGTTGTGCAAGAAACACGGCACTGGATCTATCTCCGGCGATAGAATTACGCAGATGTAGATTATTAAATTTCCTATCTGATGGTGTAAATTTAACTGCAAATATTAAACCAGTTTGAACGAAAAACGCTGCATCGAAAAACAGGAAATTTCTCCGCTTTTTAGTGTACACTGCTAAAAGTACTGTGCGATGATTGTTTTTAGTAAGCTGCTTGACAGAAACTGTGAGCGGAAACAGCTACTGCCTTACATCTGAATGACATAGATATATATCAAATGGAGTTATATGAATATCTGAGTGAGTGAGTATGGTTTTACGCTGCTTTAAACAATATTCCAGCAATATCACAGCAGGGGACACCACACATTGGGCTTCACACATTAT
Organism: Haliotis rufescens; assembly: GCF_023055435.1. NCBI lineage: Eukaryota > Metazoa > Mollusca > Gastropoda > Lepetellida > Haliotidae > Haliotis > Haliotis rufescens. The sequence goes on along the minus strand of NW_025964334.1, from coordinate 39,412,036 downwards.
GCCCATGTCGGGAATCGAACCCGGGTCTTCGGTGTGATCACGGACCTATATAACAAGTCTGTGGTGTGATGAACAAACGCTTTAGCCACTAGGCTACCCGACCTACCCTTATATGAATATGTATAACGACATACAGTCAAGGCAAAAAATTGCCTGCCATAAATGATAAAAACTGTTTTTCCACTATGACGTCTAAAGGTGACAGAGAGATTACACATGTATAAAGAAAAGGGGGGGAATAACTCTGCAATGCTTGGCAATAGTTTATTGTAACTCAGATTACTTGGTGCTGTGGGTAAGAACGATATATTTTCGTAGTGTTTTGTTAACGAGGAACCAAACTATTCCAACACAAATATTGATATTGAAACTGTATACGTTTAGGTATAAAAAAAAACCCATAACAAATGACAAAATCGTACTTATTAAAAAAAAGAAGTAATAGCGAAATGGATGGCCCTATCGAACCTAAAATTAGTCCTTAGATTCCAACATTCTCCTCATTGTGCAAGTGTAATTTGACTTATGTTGCACCATTATTCATGGAGCACTAGCCACATCATCAAATGTAATGATTCACTGGACAAATGACAATTCTATTTGACGTCATGGTTGGTTTTATGTCTTTATAGTTAAATTTTCATTGTGTGTATTGAAATTCCTGTGTTTTGATTTGCTGAATTGGTCATGTGTTATTGCAATCATTTCCCAATGAATGTAAAACATTAAGCCACGCCCACCGAGGAGGCCTTCTTTTATTACTGCGGAATGTCGAGGAATCCAGGGAATTCCCTTTCTGCTCATGTGTATCGTCATGCACAGGACATTTATTGTCATTCATGCATATTCATTGTCCAAAATGAAACAGCAAACATGCAAACTCACTCGCCCTTTTTATCCCGCTCGCTCGGTTCCACAACTTTCATCGCTTTGGGTTTCATTTCTAACTAGCATTTTTCCAACTGTGTCTTCCCGTTCTCAGGGAACTAATGTTTGAATCTGGTGGTAACTGATTCAACTGACCATGTCATTTGAAACAGCCACCTTGTCCCGGACATGTCTGTTCTGGTTCGTTACAGTCTGACTGGTGCAGTTCTGTTAGCCTCTTGCCTTGATTGACAGGTCCTATAAACTTTGTTTTGATCTACTCTCCGTTGATTGGCTACTGACTTAGTAGGCGACTCAAGATATGTGCATAATTAAACAATCACCTGATTCATGTCACGCCACAGTATGTATTCCCAGAGTCATTTTTGTCGGCTTTGATATATACACTGTTTTACTGTATTTTGTTTTTATACTGCTCTGAGAGGGTTACATGTACTTTCTAACATCAGTATCAGCCTCCTCACTGTTTACACTAGAGGGTGACTGATATACAGAAGTCCTGAGAATATTGGCGGACATTATTTACCAAAATACATTGCCAATGACAGTTTGGTTACTGTAACTTGCTAGCGATTATAGATGTGATTCTAAAACTCTCTTGTATCAAGATTGAAGGATTATTTGAACCATACAATCTACAGAAAATAGTTTATAATAATGTTGAAAAATCCCAACCATGTAGCTGAGTGGGAGACGTCACTGTACCGTCAGTATCACATTTTTTTATAAAATGTTACATATTGTCATGGTTTTAATCTTATTTTTCCATATTCTTACAAAGACTTAAAAAGTCCAAGAATATTCAAACAAACATTCAGCAAGTTTATCCTTGGATACAGTGACTATATCTATACTGTCCAGCTACCACAAATATGCTTTCTGTTTGCCGCTTAATTACTATAAAGTGACCAGATTACTTTGTTTTCAGCACTTGCAAATAAGTTTGTATTGTGTTTGAATAATATATAGTCTCTTCTCATGGTTAATATTATGATTTACCGTCAATACTTGTGCCTGATCTTGAAAAATTTCGTCACACTACAGAGACCATGTTTTGAAATTGGTCACTGTTGTCATAGTCAGTAGTAGTATAGGTAATGGTGATTCTGCCGCAACTCCACTGGAGCCAGATTTATATACCTATACCACCACTACAGGGGGAATTTTTTATGTGTAAATGATGATGCGATTTAACGATAGTCATGAGACTAAGTTAAAATGACTCTAGCTCACCACTACCTGGAGCCAATAAATGATGTCATTAGTATAAAAACGATGATGAGACTAAACTAAATTGTAATGAAAATATTCTCTATTATTTTTACTTATACGTATACCATTATTTTTAACGAAGTGATATTCAACATTTTTACTAAGTTCTTCATTCATTTTACTAGGAGACCAGACTATATACTCTTCTTGGTAATTGGAAAGAAACAATTGATGACCGTATTTGGTTGGTTTGACATCACAAATATAATATATACCTTTTGGTAATTCTCTCCATTTGATAATTTTGTCTCTGAGCATAAATGTTTCGATAGCTTTTTCGAGTTCTTACTTTGTTGGTTTGTAATTCTCCATTTTTATATACTTATGTAAGCATTCGTCTAAATGAATGTATGATTTTTTATGCGATGCGATCTAATGATAGGAAGCAATCTATTTTTAATCTCCAACAAGTTCTTTGGTTTTGGCACGGAATAATTGACGCGCTTGTTGTCTCCCCTGTTCTATGAACTTTTTTCTCTCGTCTTCGCTGATACCACTGGTCTTACGAGAATTGGATCGAATTTCCTGCTTCATTGCGTTGTATTTGGTGAGTTCCGACAACACTAAACGAAACTCCTCCTCGGATATCTTACAATCAGCCATTGCCGTTGAAATATGATCCTCAATGCTGTTCAACTTTGCTTCGGCGAGTATCCGAATATTATCGTGTTTTAATGCTTTCTTTTGCAACTTAATAAACCGACACCGGCTACACCGAGTCCCATGCTAGCTGTTACAAGCGCAGTGTCAACTCCGTCGAGAGCATTCACGGCTCTGCGATACTTTTTATACAATCCAAGTCTCAACTCCCTCTCCTTCTCTATTCGATGTTTTATGTCGCTTATTTGATGTAATCGAAATCCATCAACAGTATCCATCTTTTCAAATGCCTCATCGAGCGCCGGATATAAACCCATAGTGTATATTACGGTCATATAATAGTCTTTAATTGGTCTTGCTTAAATGTTTTGAGAGAATACATCAACCTTATCAAATGTATATTATACGGCAAGAATATCTTAGTAAGAGAAATGCTGTCACTTTTAATAATTTGGACCCCCTCAAGGGTTGCAACTGGTGATGCTCCAATATGAATAATACTGCAACGTTGACGCTCATGTTTCTTGAGCCATTTAATTGATAGACCTGGTAATATTTCGAAGGCATTTTCCGGTGCATCTCCGAACAAGACTTCAATAATAAGCGTAGAAATATTAGGTATTGCACTCAAGTTCTGTTTAATATCATTGAATTCAGTAACCAAATTTAAACTAACATTTTTTACAGCCGGACGACTAAATAACCTATGACCTGGGTTTTCTGGCAGGGGAGAGACTAACACACTTTTTCGTTTTGATGGGATATAAGCTGCGAGTATAATCCAACTATTATTATCTTAGTTAAATTATGTGCCTTACCCGTCATCACATACGGTGGGGTAATGACGATATTCAGTAGCCACTCGATGTTTGCTTCGACCATAGTCCATTTATTAGCATCGTTGAGAGTAAGATTGTACGAAGTGTTTTTATGGAGTCTACTAACGTCGACATCGCTTAAATCTAGATTACCTGTGAATGTAGCTTCTTTCCGCTTGTATACATTATCTTGTAAGTGTAAAGCGTATAACTTACCATCGGTACCGGGCTTACCGAATCCTTCTGTGTCTCCGAGATCCGAAAGCGCAATTGTATTACATTGTCTGAGCGTTCCAGGGCCTGATGCATCAACCATTATTTATAATATGGAGTGTTACACTCAAGTATCCTATATTTACATGATGGTGTTTAACATCTTATACAGAAATTTTGAGGTCTGAAATAATACCACGCCTAAATTTTTTATATTGTAATGATGAGAAAGATTCCGTTCTACCGCTATTGTATTTTTCATCTTTGACTGGAACAGCTCTGAGTAGAGTTGAAGGAATTTCTAGTTGAATATTATCCGTAGTACTTATCTGATCAAGATGGATGCACAACTCTTTATAGGGAACTAAATCGGGTAATGAATATCCCTGTGTTGATGTCTTGATTAATGTTAGTTCTCCGCGTGCAAGTCCAAGTGTAATTGCTAAGTTCTTGAAAAGCTTTACACCCTTTTCTCCAGCGTTCAAAATCAGCATCCCATTCGACTCATTTTGTGTGAGACTAATTCCATTAGGCTTAAAAATTTCATCATTGAGTGAGCATACGCTGTAATACCCATCAGGTATATAATAAGGTATTTTTCAACAACATCCTTTTCACCTAATATAAACATCTCATTATTTCTTTTCACAGCATTTATATTGGTCCACCGCGGGTAATACGTTACATCACAGAGGGCGACTTCAAGTTGTCCATCTGAGTTATCGATAGTATGAAGCAGTTCAATAGACTGACCATTTGTTATTCCCGGAAGTGTGACATACATATTAAATATACAATGATACTATGTCATAACTTAAATATGAAATCAACTTATATTACTAATCAGTCGATTTTAGTAAGTGCCTCTGGTGCTAATTTTTTTGTTGAATTCCCTGATATCTTTGAAAAATACAGGGTCACGGCAACTAGCGATAAATGGTGCATGGTTGGTTCCACAATCCGATGCAATTTTGGCAGAACCAGTTAAACTTTGCCATATGGTGAGCAACAAAAGGGTGTGGTGTATCTCTTTATGCCCCAGGATTTGAACTAAATAAGTCTGTTTTATCATTTCACGTGTACTATCAGATAAGATTATACTTAAAGAAATTAGTGCCCCATTACCGCAGAATCGAGCATGGAAGGCATCAAATAATCCGTACAATAGGTGGGCATTCGAACGTATTTGTCAGGAATTTAATATTGCTATAGCAAAGATTGGTGTATTAAAGGAATTAACCATGGTCTAGGTGTTCCGTACAGCGGACAAAAAACTGTTAAAGAAGAAAGCGATGATTTATTTAAAAAAACTAATCAACCATTCAATCCATTAAAGTTGTTACAGAAAAACAATCTTTTTGTAAGATTACATAATCTTAATCATGGCTGGGAACTTTCGAGCAACGATTGGAGAGGCTCTCTTATGAGTTTTAAGGGTGGTTTGGCTTATATTGTTACAAAATTTGTACAACTGAACGATACCGCAAACGCTTGGAATGAATTTCTATATGATAAAACAGAAAATAATTTTACTAACCCAGGAGTTGTAAGAGTTAATGAATCAATAAGAACTTATGTATGGACAATTCTCGGTGCACAATCGCAAACACGAACGTCCATTATTGGTTCTGGGACAGCGCTAGATGCGCAAAAACAGTTTGTCGAAATGTTGAGGATGCTATTAATTCACCAGTTGACATACCATCTTCTATAAAACGTTATCAAGATGTATTACAGTACGCTCAATCCAAAGTAGACTACGTTTATGCGCCAGGACTATACATGTCTCCGAGTAATATGGAACTTAAGATCGGTCAAGTGATAGGCTATAATAATAAAATTGTTATTGCTACCTATCAACAAAAACCAGGTATAAATTCAGATATTAATACCGAATTAATAACGCAAACAAACACAGGCGAAACGGGAATAGTCAAGCCACAAATATCTACTAACACATGTACTAACGCACAACCACAAGTGCCACCGCATATTGCAGCTAAAAATCAACACCATATCGATGAAAAAACAGCGCTTATAGTAGGTGGAGTCGCGGCTGGTTTACTCATGATTTGGTTAGCGAACTGATTTGGTTAAATAGTTCTTAGCGGATACGTACAACAGCCCTGCAATTGCTACGATCAGTGCCCACAAGTTTTGACTAAGCCAAGTGGTGGTCTTAGCTAATAAATTCAAGAGCCAGGAAACAATACTCCCTATTATACCGGGAAGTGCAGACGGGGCTTTCCCAGCGAGCTTTCCCAGTGCTGAACCTAATGCTTTTAAATGCTTTTTCATCCACTCTTTTATACCACCCCTATCACTAGGGGGTGTGGGAGGTGTGGGTGGTCCACTGCCACCGGTAAACGCGAGAGTCAAAGATTTCTCAGAGTCCGCCCGAGGCCACCTTCGAGCTTTCTTCCGAGTTATCTATGTTACCGAGTTCAGCATGCACAGTCCGAAGAACCTTAGTAGTCTTCGCGGAAAGTTTTCTTGTCGTGAGTAGTCCACAAAACCTAATTTATCACGAACATTGCTGATGCCGTGTTTAGCGGCTATCGTAGGCAAGGCTAGGGGCTTACGAGTACGAGAATTCATAAGATCAATATCTGGAGTGCCATGCAGTCGCAATATTCCTTTACTATCTAATTCAAACTTTGAATAGTCACGACCAATTGGGCTAACATCCTTAAAGGTATCGTAATAATCATTAACGGTTGATTGTAAAAGTTCATTGTTAAGATTCATGCCACCAAAGCTGGTTTCATCAGTACCCTCTTCGATTGTACTAGGGTTATCAAAGTCATCTAGATTAAAATCATCCATTTTTATATTAAACATAAGGTTACATAATTTCAATATAACAATGTCTTCGCAATACGGACGCAAGTTAAACCCACAACGTAGACTTCGAGATCCATTAGGGGTCAAAGCAATTCGTCTGTCTGTAACTATAACTAATAACCCGAGTACCATTGATCAGAATAAAACGCTTCTGGTTCGCTTTCCTAATCTCGGCGCACACGATGTGTTAGTTCTGGGAACTGTCCGACTAGCATTTACGATTAGTTTGACTTCTACCAACGTTAACAGGGAGCCTGTTCAGAACATAGGTCGTGCTATCGTTAAGAAAATCGTGATTAAAATTAGCGGTAATGAGGTTTTGAGTATCGACGATAGCGATGTATACTATTGTTACATGGATCTCTGGAGAACGGATAAAGAGCGGGAAAACTTACAGTACCAAGGTATTTGTAATCGGAACACATTGATTTACTAGATTCCCACATGCCCTTTTATCAAGCATCCCTAGGCGATAGGTTAAAATACGAACTTACTTTTAATGACTACGGCAGAGTAATCAGAGCTGCTGAAGATGCTAGCTAATCCATTGACAATATCTCGCTGGAGTATGATATGATAACAGATCCTGAATTAGCCAGACAAATTCGAAACCAGTATACCGGAAGTTTAGCCATTTTGTACGATCGCGTGCTTCGACATCGAAAGATCACGAGGAACAAAAAAGAAACGACATGGAATATCAATTGTAACGTCCCCACGAGATCGTTGAAGGGTATTTTAATGTTGTTCGAGGACCCCCCAGATGCATTTAAAAGAGAATACCGAGAAGTTCTACAATCCCAAGATTACAAAAGTAGAATTGACTATCGAGGGCGTTCCTAATCAACTATATAGTCAAGGAATGCTAGAGTATCAACAATGGAATGAGATTAAAAAACTCCCTTCTATAAAACGAAGCCCAGAAGTTAACACGGTCTTGAAAGATCTGTCTCTCGGGGATGTATCGATGGGTGAATACCTCACCACGAAGTACGCGCTATGGCTCGACATGCGAACCACGGACAATGACCAACTACACGGTAGTGGGCGGAGAATAGAAAATGCCAGCGAGGGTGTTACTATACAGATAACGAAGCTCCAGGAATCAGCTGGTAAATTAAATATATTTGTACGTGATTATGGATGCGCAACTTAATATACATAATGGACGATTCGTGCAAGCAATCTATTGTTAATCTTTTACCTAGAGAACCGCACTGCGCTATCATCTGCGGGCAAACAGGTTATGGAAAAACAGCTTTTATTCAAGATATTTTAGAAAGTCATTATTGGGACGTTTTCGACCATATTATTATTCTGTGCCCGACTATAAGCGTTAATAAAACATACCTATCGAGAGATTGGGTAATGAATGACGATGGGGTACACAGAGTCGATCCGTGCGATCGTTTACAAGACTGTTTACGAGTATGTCACGAAAAATACAAAGGATAAACAACCCTTTTCGTAATAGACGATTGTAGTGCGAGTAAAGAACTCACCAAAAAGAAAGATATGCTTTCATATTTAGCATTCTCCGGACGGCATACTCAGCATAGCGTTTGGGTACTTACTCAAAAATACAACTGTGTCCTGAAAGATCTTAGAGAGCAGACCAAATGGGTAGCCCTGTTTCATTGCAAAGACCGAGATTCATTTGAGGAATGTCTACGCGAAAATGATGTTATTTATACCAAGCCCGAACGAGATAAAGTCAGAAAACTGTTAGCAGCAACGAAGCACTGTAAACACCGATCATCCAGCTGCTTATGCAATTGCTTAGCAAATTATAGCAACATTATGGCAAAATTATAGCAAAAATAGCAAAATTATAGCAAATACATGTATAGCAAAAATATAGCAAAAAATAGCAAAAAAATACGATAAATTGAACATTAGCGGTTAATATGTTATAATGTGGCTTGAAATCCTCATTCTTTCGCAACAGTTTATTATTACGGGCTGTATTGGATATGCCATATTATATTATGTTAGACTTAAAGGTATTACATTATCGAATGCGACGAACTCATCGAACAAATGCTCAAAGATGAGCCAGAACCTATGACAGATAAATCTTTAGATAAACATAGAGAAAGACTCGTCGCTTTGGCAGCCAATGGCAAATGTTCCCAATATTTGGGGGAAAATTATACCATCGAAAAAATTGATAACATGACTGATGAAGAAATTAAAAAACTGTACGCGCGTTACGAGTCTAGACTGAGAACTACCATGACTAAAACAATAGGGTCGGCTATGTTACAACTATACACAGTCGTAGCTAGTATGTTTCTTCCTATTCCGGCAGAACATCGCATGTATTTATGCGAATCTCTCGAGAAAGACACATTCATCGAACAAGCTATAAGCTCAGTGAGCTGTTCGTTTTATCATAGATACGGAATGTTCTTAGCTCCGGTGACCACCGCTTAATAACGGCTAGGTATTGTCAATTTAAACATACGTGCCCACTTAATAATAATGGAGACTCAAGTGACACCACAACAGATTGAGGAACAGATTGTGAATGAGGAAATACCACAAGCCAGAGTGACGAAGAACCCAAAAGAAATCGCCGCCGGTTGGAAGGGCGGGCTGGCGAGGAAAGCGAAAATAATGCATAATTCAAATATTGAACATAGTCGTCCGGTTAAACTTGGGCACTAGTAGGAGTTGTTGCTATAGCGGTGGTATGGTTGTTTTATAAGACCGGAGAAGCATGACTATTCCAGTTACAGACGGTGAAATGTTGGTAAACGCAGCGTATCATTCAGCGGTGGTCAGCGGCTTGGCCATTGGCTATGCCCATATAACTAAAATGATTACTAAAGCCACACCACCCAAGGTAGATTTTAATGGTTATGATATCGGTATGGTAATTCTCGATATTGGATTGGCTATGGCAACAAAAGATATGCTCATCAAACAAGGGCTTATCCCAGAAGACATAATGAAGTAATTAAACATTTGAATATTTTATATTATCGAACATAGCATCAATTGCGATGATGGTCGGTGGAGCTGTCGTTAATGCTCTAGCTTTTTCGGGGGAGTAATTTTTTATTTTCTAGTATGGGAGGTTCTGAGCAGAAAAGACATAATAAAGCATTAGAACAACTCGAAGCAGCTAGGTCACATTTGACCAGGCGCAGAATGGAGAGATTAGATTTTATTCATGATGAACTGCGTAAGCAGGGACATTCAATTCAAACTTTTAAGGATGTTGAATCTGCCATGCACGAATACTTCCTCAACTTGACCCAATACAGAGACCAACAATAAGTCAGTTTTATACACCGTCAGAGGAACAAAAAAAACGTGAGATAATATTCATCATGTTTGGGTTATCAGTCATTACTATTTATAGCTACACAATACCTGCACATAAACCATGACCTAGTTAGAGCGAGTCTTATCAGCCATGACTCACCAGTGGAGATGTGATTTGCATTTAGACAAGTGATACGATAGATGTATAAGCATGAATCTGTGCAGATTTACACTCATGGGGAAGCCGACTCAATGTAACCGACGTTCTGTTGGTATTTACTGTGGTATCCACTCTTATTACATCAGGCGGGGAAATGTAAATTATACATGTATGTGGGATAGGGGTCAAAGGTCGTTATCGTTTATGTAAGAAACACGGTGCTGATAGGGTCAGGAACCAGATTATTTACGCTAGGAAGAGAGATTACATCAATGAGAGGAATAGGTTGGCGAGAATACGTATTTTGATATATGAAAAACAACCAATTAGACATTTGAATCATTTTGCATATACCATTAAACCACAATAGTGTTTTTTTTGAGAGAGTTGAAGGCTTTAGCAAAACAATGTGGTCTACATGGATATTCTCGAATGAGAAAAGCTGAATTGATCGATTTACTCGGTTTGGAATACAACAAACCCCAGACTGTTAGAGAACTCAAAGCTCAAGCAAAAAACAGTGGGCTGAGAGGTTATTCTCGAATGAGAAAAGCTGAATTGATCGCTTTACTAAATAATAATCAACCCGATGATGTTGATAATAAATCAGTTGACGATGTTGAATTAAAATTTGTACCCACATCCGTCATCGTTGGTAAATATCTAAGAGGTTGGAAGATGGATATTAATTCCAACATGGATGTTAATGATGTTAAGCCCATCGTATCGAGCAAAATTAACGAGGAATTAGATGATTTACATAGTATAAAATACCAGCTGACGATTAAAATGTCATTGAGTAAAAGTAGCACAGACGATAGCACTGAATATACCGAACCATATTTCCGAAGCAATCAAAAAGTTATAACCGAATCCGATACTATAAACGCATCATTAGATACATCAATTCAGAGGATAAAGGAAACTTTAGAACGCTGGACTAATAGAGGTTCGGGTTGGGGTGTGGATAAAATCGATAGTTTATATTTAGATATAGCAAATTATATATATAGGTGGATCTTATATAGATTTACCCCCGTATTATAAAAAGAAAAAGGCCATAATTAATGTAAAAAATAAATCCGATGACTGTTTAAGAATGATGATAAGATCTCCATTGTTAACCGCAGATTCTAAAATTGCAAATAGACCTTCTAGCTATCCTCAAAACGATGGACTAAACCTCGATGGTATAGACGAACCTACACCAATCTCACAAATTGATAAGGGGGAAAAGCAAAATAATTTAGCTATAAATGTTTTCGGACATTCTTCTAAAGGAATTGTTGTACACAGGATAAGCTCCGCTCCGGAACATATTCCCAGAATCAATTCATTTCTGATCGAAAAAGATGGTAAATATCATTAAACAAAGAGTTTAAGCAGACTATTATGCGATCAAACAAAACATGCAGGAAAGAAATATTTCTGCGAAAGATGCCTACATGGGTACAGCAGACAAGATCTATTACAAGCGCATAAAGAAGACTGCAGAGGTGTTGGAAAGAATGCTATCAGGATCGATATGCCTAAAGAGGGGAAAAATATATTAAAATTTGAACATTATTGTAATCAAATGCCAGTACCATACGTAATTTACGCCGACTTCGAAGCGCTTATCAAACCTATAGAAAATACTGAACTCAATACTCAAGATAGTTTTACGTACAAAACTCAAGAACATATTCCTTGTGGGTTTGGATATATAGTTGTAAGGTATGATGGGAAAACAAATCGACCGTGATTTACAGAGGTCCGGATGCAGCGGGAAAGTTCCTAAAATATCTACAAAAAAAATGGAGAGAGAATAATCAGGGAAAATTTATCGTTTAAGAAACTCATGTGTATACGAGAGATAATTGGAGGGCCAATACGAGGTCAACGAGTTGTCATGTTTGTAATAAACCCCTGAATGGGGATTCCGTAAGAGATCATTGCCACGTCATGGGTAATTATCGGGGAGCCGCGCATAACAAGTGTAACTTGAAACTAAAAATGAATTCTCAAACAATACCCATCCCCGTTGTGTTTCAAAACCTTAGGGGATACGATTCACATCTCATTATGCAAGCTAACTCAAAGACCTACAGTGGCTTAACGTGCATTCCTAATAATATGGAAAAATACATATCATTCTCGTTGACTAAAACTATACATTATAGGGACAAGGATAAGAAAGCCAGAATAAAGCAAAGTAATGGGCTTAGATTCATAGACTCCGTACAGTTTCTGTTATCTTCCCTGGACAATTTAGCTAATGCGAACAATCCCGATGACTTTGCGATAACAAATAAATATACCGATAGGTTAACTTGTCATTTGTTGCTGAGAAAAGGTGTATATCCTTACGAATATATGGATGATTGGTCTAGATTCGATGAAACTAAATTACCACCTCTTGAATCATTCTATAGTAACTTAACAGAATCTAAAATAACCGATGCCGATTATGAACATGCTCTGACGGTGTGGGATAAATTAGGTTGTAAGAATTTAGGTGATTATCACAATCTGTACTTAAAAACCGATGTACTGTTACTCGCCGATATATTCGAGATATTTAGAAAGACATGTTTAAAACAATACGGCTTGGACCCGGCATGGTACTATTCCAGTCCCGGACTATCGTGGGATGCATTGTTGAAGAAGACCAGTGTAGAACTAAAACTACTCACCGATTATGATATGCACTTGTTTATTGAGAAAGGATTAAGAGGTGGTATATCGATGGCGGCGAAAAGGTATTCTAAGGCTTATAATAAATTAGTGGAAGGATATGATCCGAGTAAACCCGACACGCACATATTATATCTCGACGCTAACAATTTGTACGGATGGGCTATGAGTCAACCTTTGCCCACGGGTGGTTTTGAGTGGGTCGATGTGAATGATATCAAAGTGGATGATATCCATAATATCAATGTGAATGATGTGAATAAAGGGTACATACTAGAAGTTGACTTGGAATATCCAAATTCGTTACATAAAGACCATAACAGTTATCGGCTAGCTCCCGAAAGATTAATGGTGAATAAAGATTGGATGTCGGAATATCAACACTCCTTGATGGGTAATAGGTTAGCTAAGGTAGAAAAACTGGTACCAAATTTGATGGATAAAACAAAATATATAGTTCACTACAGAAATCTCCAGTTATATCAATTGTTAGGTATGAAACTAAAGAAAATACACAGGGTTCTAAAGTTTGATCAAAGCCCTTGGATGGAGCCCTATATAAGGCTGAACACCGATTTAAGAAAGATAGCTACCAGCGATTTCGAAAAGAATCTATATAAGCTCATGAATAACTCAGTATTTGGTAAAACTATGGAGAATCTAAGGAAGCGTGTTGATGTTAAATTGGTCAGGTCTAATGAGGAAGAAAGACTCAGGAAACTTATAGCCTGTCCGGCTTTTAACAGAAGCAAGATATTCGATAACAACTTAGCCGCGTTGCATATGCAGAAGAGTAATATAAAATTCAACAGACCGGTGTACGTTGGTATGAGTATTCTTGACTTGTCAAAACACTTAATGTATGACTTTTATTACAACGAACTTAAGAAGCAATACGGCGATAGATTTAAGGTGTTATATACCGACACAGATTCTTTGTTGATGGAAATACAAACCGAGGATGTGTATAAAGATATGGCAGAAAAAATAGATATGTACGACACGAGCGATTACCCAAAAGATAATCCACTGCACAGCGTAGTAAATAAAAAGGTGTTAAGTAAGATGAAGGATGAATGTGCTGGGACCCCTATAGCGGAGTATGTCGGATTAAGAAAAGCTAAGGGTGTTAAGAAGTATGTAGTAAAAAAGCATATCAAACACAACAGTATAAAGAATCATTATTCAATGGTAGAACGTTCAAACACGAGATGAACTCTTTAAGAAGTTACAATCATAGGATATATGGATTAAGAATAAACAAGACATCATTATCATTTTTTGTTCTTTGCCTCTCCTCAGTGTTGAAGATTCGGAAGTCATGGATTTCATTTTAATCACATCGGATGGTTTCTTCACGATTAATCTTTTTCTTCATTACTCAGCGCTGATACAACAGCTGATAATCGTGTCACCCATTCAGTTGATCTCAATCGTTCCGATTTCATTTCGATCTCATACTGATAGCCAAACAAACGTTCCGCTAATGTCCGGTTAAATCTTTCGACGATAGCTTGACTACGGTGGGCCTCTTTTTCACCACGCCTGATTTCGACATTGTGCTTTGTTAACAGTTTAGTTACCGATCCCATAAACTCGCGACCAGGATCTACTTGAAATAGCTTAGGCCATTTTAGTGGTCCGCGTTTATATATGTGGCTCAATACATTAGCTACTTCTGTTAAATCTTTCGAGGTAAAAGGCTCAGCCTCTTTGTATCGACTAGCCACATCCATTACAGTTAAAGCGTAATTATACGTTTTGTGTTTTACCTCATCGTGGGGAAGAAACAAGAGGTCAGCCTGATGAACTTCATTCCTTGTAAAAATATCAAACTTCTTCCTCGGTATATAACGCGGTGCTGGTAAGTATATTTGCCACATTGCTTGTTTCTTTAACCAATCCTTGGCCACATCTTTAGATACCTTAGCTATTAGCGGTAGCTAATTTTTTTATTGCTCCTATACCTTTCCAATATGCTGATGGGCTTTAGTAAATTTTATCCATTATTAATTAATATTGATGTTTCTTTTAATACGAATCATGACTATCGTTGAATCGCATCATCATTTTTGCATAAAAAATTCCCCCTGTAGTTGTGGTATAGATATATAAATCTGGCTCCAGTGGAGTTGCGGCAGAATCACCATTACCTATACTACTACAGTAACGGTCAGAATTAATGATATCTTGAATTGAATTATAGATATCTCAAATTGAATTAAAGATATCTATTATCTAAAACGAATTAATGATATCTGTAATGCATTTGTGGATATGTATAACTTATTTCAAGATATCTTGAATTGAATATAATATATCATCAATTTATTTCTAATATAATTATTTACAGTAGGATGGTAATTGTTTAATATATCTTAAATACATTTCGAGATATCACAAACTATTTTGTTGATATCACAGTAACATTTTAAGATATCAGTAATTGTATTATGGATATCAGCAGTGAATTCAAGATATCTTTAATTATTTTTTTGTCTTTAAATAAAATACTGATATCTTTTAAACAATTGAAGATATCAGTAATTCTGTACTAATGTAAAAGTACTGTGAAATGCCGTTATCCAGCACATTTCTGCCCACAAGTCATAACTAGTTTATGTGCACCTGAAATACATAATAATACTCAATAAGAACATCATTCCTCACAATGTAAGATATAACAAATAAAACCAGGGCATGATAATTCATCTGACATACACATCTAGATATGGATAAATCACAAGAGTGAGTGAGTGAGTGGTTTTACGCCGCTTTTAGCAATATTCCAGCAATATCACGGCGGGGGACACCAGAAATGGGCTTCACACATTGTACCCATGTCAGGAATCCAACCCGGGTCTTCAGCGTGACGCGCAAACGCTTTAACCACTAGGCTACCCGACCGCCCCTACATCACAAGACCGTGTAGACGACCGTCTCAGATTTTATTACAAACTCAACTTCCACAAAAAAATATTCTGAAAAGCTACGAGACTGCTGCTGTTAGAAGTGAAAGAATACGCTAGTCAAGTCACAAAAATGGCACTTTGCAAAACGAACAGTCTTGATTGTTAAGTTCACTGCAGTGAAATATCAAGCATTATGTTCACTACAATCAAAATATCACATTTCTCAACTTCAGAAGACTCAGTCTTTCACAATGAAGTATATAATAAACAAACATACCAGAAGTATTACTTCTACATGTAGGTCACATGTCAAACTCCTATGACTTCATGGCCAGGACTAATCAGTGACATCATCAAAATACCTACAAATATGGAAATGTGCTGATGATACTAGATGTACAATAAAACTAACTTCCCTACACAATACACTTACACACCTGGACCATATTATCACATCAGTATTACTTTAAATACATATTTACAGATCTGAACAGAGCACTGTCATAAAACATTACTAAGCACTGTCATAATTGTTCTCACATTCACAATACACTGACCATGTGCATGATAAAAGCTTCATAAAAATGTTTAAATAATTGCCTGTTCTGGAAATTCAGTAATTCACTTAATCTCTCACACATCATAAAAAATATCTTATTTAGCCTACACCTACTTGTATATTATTATATATGAAAAGATCTATTTATATGCATGTTTATGCATTTAGTTGTAAACATACCTTTAAAGTGAAAAGTCTTTGAAACATGCCCTCTTGCTGTCGCCTGTCAGTGACTTGTCTGTGTGGTGACTGAGGTGCAAGTGAGGGGTAAAAAGCATGCAAAGCTGACCCTAAGGAGAACAATAGGGTCAACCACTCAACCGGGACATTTGTCCTGGCTGAAACAATGGGGCTGGTAGGGGAGTGATTGACCCAAGCACAACCAAGTTAACAATACACCTTTACTTGCTCAAAGGTGTACTATCACCTCTTCATTATAAATTATATTATAATCCTCAAAACCCATACTGCCAACTAATACTGCTAACAGAATGCTAATACTGATACTCATACCAACTACACTACATACTGCTAACTGAATGTTAATACTGATACTCATACCAACTACTACATACTGCTAACTGAATGTTAATACTGATACTCATACCAACTACACTACATACTGCTAACTGAATGTTAATACTGATACTCATACCAACTACACTACATACTGCTAACTGAATGCTAATACTGATACTCATACCAACTACTACATACTGCTAACTGAATGTTAATACTGATACTCATACCAACTACACTACATACTGCTAACTGAATGCTAATACTGATACTCATACCAACTACACTACATACTGCTAACTGAATGCTAATACTGATACTCATACATACTACTACATACTGCTAACTGAATGTTAATACTGATACTCATACCAACTACACTACATACTGCTAACTGAATGCTAATACTGATACTCATACCAACTACACTACATACTGCTAACTGAATGCTAATACTGATACTCATACCAACTACTACATACTGCTAACTGAATGTTAATACTGATACTCATACCAACTACACTACATACTGCTAACTGAATGTTAATACTGATACTCATACCAACTACACTACATACTGCTAACAGAATGCTAATACTGATACTCATACCAACTACACTACATACTGCTAACTGAATGCTAATACTGATACTCATACCAACTACTACATACTGCTAACTGAATGCTAATACTGATACTCATACCAACTACACTACATACTGCTAACTGAATGCTAATACTGATACTCATACCAACTACACTACATACTGCTAACTGAATGCTAATACTGATACTCATACCAACTACTACATACTGCTAACTGAATGTTAATACTGATACTCATACCAACTACACTACATACTGCTAACTGAATGTTAATACTCATACTCATACCAACTACACTACATACTGCTAACAGAATGCTAATACTGATACTCATACCAACTACACTACATACTGCTAACTGAATGCTAATACTGATACTCATACCAACTACTACATACTGCTAACTGAATGCTAATACTGATACTCATACCAACTACACTACATACTTCTAACTGAATGTTAATACTGATACTCATACCAACTACTACATACTGCTAACTAAATGCTAATACTGATACTCATACCAACTACACTACATACTGCTAACAGAATGCTAATACTGATACTCATACCAACTACTACATACTGCTAACTGAATGTTAATACTGATACTCATACCAACTACTACATACTGCTAACTAAATGTTAATAATAGTAATACTAATACTAACTGAATGCTAATACTGATACTCATACCAACTACACTACATACTTCTAACTGAATGTTAATACTGATACTCATACCAACTACTACATACTGCTAACTAAATGCTAATACTGATACTCATACCAACTACACTACATACTGCTAACAGAATGCTAATACTGATACTCATACCAACTACTACATACTGCTAACTGAATGTTAATACTGATACTCATACCAACTACTACATACTGCTAACTAAATGTTAATAATAGTAATACTAATACTAACTCAATCAGGAAGGTCCTGGTTAGAACTGGTCTTCAGCAACCCATGCTTGTCATAAAACCTGATAAGAGGCGACTGACAGGATCGGGTGGTCAATCTTGCTGACTTGGTTGATGTATTTCATCGTATCCCAATTGCATAGATTGATGTTCATGATGTCAATCACTGGATTGTCTGCTCCAGACTCCATTTTTTACAGACCTCCATCATCAGTTATGTTGATGAATGGTCACATCAGTGTTAATCTTGTTAAATAACAAAAGTTATTTTGAAAACGACTGCTATATCCTTCTTTCACAGAGCTTGTAATAATTTGATACACCACTATGAATGATAGATTGACAGTTTCATATTGCAATTACAAACATGACAAGTATATGTCATGTGTATCTGAATAGAGTAGACAAGATAGGATGAGAGAAGAACACCAATTCTTCAGTCGACATGTTCTGCAATGTTCACTATATCAGGTAGCCAGTCTGGGGCTGATTCTTGTCTTAATGCTCCTTGGATGCACAAGAATCCTGTTCTCAACTCTACAACTGTAGTAATCATTGTTGATGGACTTCACATTCATTTTGTTGCCCTAGGCCAGACAGTTATTATTTTTCGTTTCACTGGCCGCAGCCTTAACTGAAAAGCAGCCGGTTCAAGAAATAAAACAAACATAAAACTTTTTATTTTTATTACCCCACTAGTCATATAGACCTGCTTATACAATATAAACTGTCCTATGTAAATTCCATGTCTATTTCACTACCAGTGATTCAAGAAGCCAGCTGCAGTTTTAACTCCACGGCTGAATATAACTTACATATAAATAAATGTTTGATTGACATAGCTATTTACTTTTATTTTTATTTTGACTGACCTTGCCTGGAAAAGCTGGAATAAATCTGTGAAACAAAATTAAGTTTACCAAATTTACAAACTCTGTCAGTGATGTACTCCTGTAACAATGGTGGTTTTAGTGTGATCCAAATTTCATATCATGTTTTCACTGAATCATGTTGTCAAATGATACAAAAACTGAAGATAGGGGTGTTTGCTGACCCATTGTCCTGTAGTTTTATGTTGAAATGTGAGCTTGTGAAGAAAATACATTTTAGTGAGGGTGCAAACTTTTCAAGAGCTGTCTCTTCTATTTTGGGAAGGTTTTCTCATCTCCAGTGGAAGTTCATGTTATTGCCTTACCATTGCTCACCACTAGCTAGCCACTGCTAACATGAGTATTTGACATGTTCTATTGTGCTTATTGCATGCATGGTGCATGTAAGGTGCATGTCATGGTTAACCGCAAAATGTTATCAAGTCAGTAGTCTTTAATACATGTACTTGTACACTCAGCTGTACTCAGCCCTCTATCCAGTAAAGATTATTCTTTATATCAGTACGTTTACATGTAATGAAGTATGTTACACAATGTTCAACACCAACACTGGTCTGCTGGTCCGAGTCTAGTATATTTTCTAAAAGACCAGTAAAACTGTCTAATGTTATATTTGGGACGAACAAAGTAATTTAAGATTGTACGGCTTTTGAAATCAGCAATAGATCCACTCTAAACTCACAACCAGCCATGTAAACACATCTGCGTGGTGCAGTGGCCACCTTCTGCTGCTTGTTTCTCATCCTGATTAATCCTGCTCACTTGTTTTAATGACTAATTGATGTTACACCCTATCTGCAGGATCTGTCTGATGGGTGAAAAGTTGACCTGTTGCAACAATTAAATCTCTGAAGTTAACCAGCAGTAACATGTCTTTTATGACTGCTATTTGGTAACCATGAGAAACATTGAGCTTGTAGAATAGGAATGAAGTAAGACCTTCAAAACCCTGTTTGATCAGCACCACTGTGATCCAACAGGAACAGTAGATTGTGAGTACACTGGTCCTTTGGATCATTGACATAGTTTGGTCCATGTCAGACCTGTTTCAGTATTATTTGTTACATTTCCAGGCAACAATCAACATGACATCCCGTCTCAAGTTCGCCTGTGACCAGGACAAGTCTGTCCTTCTGAACAACTTCGAGACACGAGGCTGGGTGCAGGTCGGAGCAGACGATGACTGGAACTTTTACTGGTGAAAACAAATAATGAGTCACCATGCATGGTTGTGTCCCTTTGTTTTGTAAGGATCCAGTGGTCATTTGACAGAACTCCATATTCTCCCTAGTAATGATTGTTTTTGTGTCATCAGTAGAGGGTTTGAGGGTTCAGCTTCATCTTGCCAACATGGTAACCATCTAGGACCTGCTTCATGTTGGGCTTTCCTCCAACATTAACATGATCAGTGTTGGAAATAATTTTCTAACCCAGCAAGAGAGTTGGCTAGGTGACTTGTAAGTGTTGCCTGCCTGCATTCAGACATTATTTATATTGAAAAATAGCAAAAACTATGAGATAAATCACACCTTGATTCAGTTGAAATAATGCAAATAATTACGTGAGAATCTACTAGGAGTCACCAAAAAAAGGAATGCATAAGTAGTCTTAAACTTATCTGACCGACAGTAAGGGAGGCGAAGGAAAATTTCATGCAGCCCGACAGAAATGTTACCAGCCACGGGCAGGCAGTTATTTCAGACACTTATTGTGATACAACCATGACAATGGATGTACTGTTCAAAGCAGAGTTCAAACCCAGTGCTCTCACTCACTATGATTGTTTATCACCTGTTCCACAGGTTCAGTGAGAGATGTAGGCTATATGAGGTTATTAACCGGTACATGTATACGTTATGCTTTGCCAGATCAGTCAGGGGAATTAATCCTGGTTGATGACCATGATGACTGACTGATAAGCTGATTATCAATGGTTGTTTGAAGAGAAAACAATTAAGTTTTCAACCATTTACATTCTCTGAACATACATCCAAATGGTAGAATTATGCCTGTCTGAAGGATATCTCTGATACATGACTTCATTCCCTTCATCACACAACAAATAATAATGCTAAAATATCTAGAATGTTATCAGTTGCAGACGTAACATGTATGTGAGAAGGCCTGTCATCTCTTGTACGGGAGACAGGTGCTCTCCAATTGACACTAATTCAGTCACCATGACAGAACAACTCAAGTGCGCCCCCAGTGAGTCTGATTAAACGTCCTGTACTTTCCCCCAAGTTGTCACGAACACGTTACATCCTCTACTGGTTATTAAGATAGATGCAATTGCTACTATTGTAACCATTGACATGATTGCAGAGTAAACAAGTTTTTTCTTTTCCTAACACCAAACAATTATAAATGTCTTTTTGCCATGTTGTTTGCCATTATAAAATAAGTAAAAGCGTGATTCCTTATTGTGAGATCCGTGTGACTTATGTATGTTGTGTTTGTCCACAGGGCAAATGTTCAGAACATCCGGAACATCTTCAGTGTGGACTGTGGGTACCGGCTGACAGATGATCAGTGAGTTGACCATTCACTGCCTTAGGCTTTAGTTAGTTGCCAACTTCTGACAATAACGTATGTTCTACAAGGATTTCATCTTTTAGTGTTGGCCCAGTTGAAAATAACCCTACCTTATTTTTGTAGATCAAATAAATGGACTTTCGGAAATTGTTTTTCTTCTAGCCTTGATGTTTTTCAAAAGGAGTGTAAGAAACTAGCATAATAGCATATTTTTATTAAACAACTATTTTCATACAGCCATATTGATAGTGATCTATCGAGTTATAATGTGATGTGAACACTCTAATTTGACAAATATTCATATTTTGTGAATCAGTTTCAAACATTCAATTGTGTCTTAGCTCAATGCGACCTGCAAAAATTAATTGAAAACTGGGCACCAAAACATGTCTGTTCATTCATGGAAACCCTGCTAAAGTACCGAACCTATCAGATGTTCAAAAATAGGTGATGTCAATCGAGTGCTGCGAAAGTTTGCAGAGGAGGCAATGGAGGTCAGTCCTTTTATCAAGGATGTTTTTCCTTTGGGAATGTAGCTGAATTCTATTGTTGAAGACATCACCTACTGGTATGAAGCAGCATTTGAGTTTATGTTCACTCATCCCTCGAAATATCAGCAGTGCCATATCAACTGTTAGAAAATGGGGTACGTCATGATATATCCGCTCTTTGGCAGGTCTTCCTGTACAATTCCCCATGGGTATTCCGGGTTAGAAGTGATCCCCAGCAACCTATGCTGGTTGTAGGAGGCCACCATTTTGATCGGGTGCTTATGCTCAGTGACTTGGTTGGTTGTGTGTCTTCATACCCCGACCACCTGGAGTGCTGCTCACACTATGACTGACCTATTTCAGGGTGATCAACCACTTCCCCAATCACATGGAGCTGACACGGAAGGATCTGATGGTGAAGAACATCAAGCGATACCGCAAGGACGTGGAGAAGGAGGGGAGTCTCCTTGCCGAGAAGGACGAACTCGGGCGATTTGTTCACTTGGGTATAACAATTTGAAATTTGAACAATAACCCCAGTGTTCTGGCTTGCTAAGAATATCTATCTCAAAATGATTTTTGTACGTTTGTGCAAAAAATGAAGTTCAACACAAAATTATTGAAATTGAGTCAAAAAAGAGAAAAAAGTTGTTCTGGTTGATTGTTAACAATATTTGTTTAATAATGCCTTGATAAAAATGGATTTTGTCATTTTCAGATTTCATCCCACAGACGTTCATGTTGCCGGCCGACTACAACCTGTTTGTTGAGGAGTTCAGGAAGAACCCAAACACAACATGGATCATGAAACCCTGTGGGAAAGGTGGGGTTATCTCCCAAAACCCCTACACCCCATTTCCCCTACAACCCAGTTCCCCTACAATTAGTTAAAACAACACACAGCATTTACCTGTCTGGCATTATGAACTCACCTAAAGGAGAGATTAAGGTCTGGAGTAGAGGTAGTAGAAATGAAAGGGGTAGAGCTTTAGGGGATTAGGGGACTTAAAGGAAAGTTAAAAAAAATAAATAATTAATGTAAGTGTAATGAAAGATGCCTGTATGATTAGAAGACAATTTTTAGAAATTACAAACAACAATAGGAAGAAACAATTATTACACTGAGAAACTGAGATGAGACGATTTACAGTTGAGATGAAAACTGAACATTTTGTTATAATGTATTATGAATTTTGAAAAATGAACATTTTATTATAATATATTATGAATTTTGAAAAATGAACCTTTTATTATAATGTATTATGAATTTTGAATAATATCGTAATCGTAATTAAATATTTATCTCAATCTATTCGAGTTTCTTGGGTTGTTCCATTGTATGAAATAGGTAACAGACTAGGGATTAGCAGTGCCATGGACCGTGAACTTTGTTGTCTTAAGCTGTAGGGGAAATGGGATGTAGGGGTTTTGGGAGGTTACCAAAGGTGGATACGCATCTACAGTGACAGACTACATAAGAGGTCTATTGGAAGATGTGCATAATCAGTCTCCCCGAAATTATACAACCAAATGAAATGAAATGATAGTCTTGGCATTAGTATTTGTAACAGTATTTTCATAGGAGACTGTGCCTTAACCACATTAGGTCTAGCATTGGTAGAACAAGGAAGAATAGACTGAACTCATAAAGTTATCTTATTTAAAACTATATATCTACAAAATAACAATAATAAAATCCAAAAGTAGCTGAGGCAATAGAGACGTGCACAATTATTCTTAGATTTGAGTTGGACTCCTTTTTTAATTTATTCTGTAAGGATGGGAGACACACTAGAGGAAGTATTTAGCTGCCAAAATCAAGTGAGCTGGTTTGTCATGTCCCAGACAGGTTACCGCTGCACCACTGTGTCAGTCTTGTATTAGTCCTGGCTGTTTTGGCACGGTTGGTATTGGATTGCTGGTCAGTGTTTGTGTTGTAGCCCGAGGTATTGGCATCTTTCTGGTCAACAAGCTGTCTGTGTTTGTGTTGTAGCCTGAGGTATTGCCATCTTTCTGGTCAACAAGCTGTCTGTGTTTGTGTTGTGGCCCGAGGTATTGACATCTTCCTGGTCAACAAGCTGTCTGTGTTTGTGTTGTAGCCCGAGGTATTCACATCTCCCTCGTCAACAAGCTGTCTGTGTTTGTGTTGTAGCCTGAGGTATTGCCATCTTTCTGGTCAACAAGCTGTCTGTGTTTGTGTTGTAGCCCGAGGTATTGCCATCTTCCTGATCAACAAGCTGTCTGTAATTGTGTTGTAGCTCAAGGTATTGACATCTTCCTGGTCAACAAGCTGTCTGTATTTGTGTTGTAGCCCAAGGTTTTGACATCTCCCTCGTCAACAAGCTGTCTGTGATTGTGTTGTAGCCCGAGGTATTGCCATCTTCCTGGTCAACAAGCTGTCTGTGTTTGTGTTGTAGCCCAAGGTATTGACATCTTCCTGGTCAACAAGCTGTCTGTATTTGTGTTGTAGCCCGAGGTATTGCCATCTTCCTGGTCAACAAGCTGTCTGTGTTTGTGTTGTAGCCCAAGGTATTGACATCTTCCTGGTCAACAAGCTGTCTGTGTTTGTGTTGTAGCCCAAGGTATTGACATCTTCCTGGTCAACAAGCTGTCTGTGTTTGTGTTGTAGCCCATGGTATTGACATCTTCCTGGTCAACAAGCTGTCTGTATTTGTCTTGTAGCCCATGGTATTGACATCTTCCTGGTCAACAAGCTGTCTGTATTTGTGTTGTAGCCCGAGGTATTGCCATCTTCCTGGTCAACAAGCTGCCTGTGTTTGTGTTGTAGCCCAAGGTATTGACATCTCCCTCGTCAACAAGCTGTCTGTATTTGTATTGTAGCCCGAGGTATTGCCATCTTTCTGGTCAACAAGCTGTCTTGTATTTGTGTTGTAGCCCGAGGTATTGGCATCTTTCTGGTCAACAAGCTGTCTGTATTTGTATTGTAGCCCAAGGTTTTGCCATCTTCCTGGTAAACAAGCTGTCTGTATTTGTGTTGTAGCCCAAGGTATTGACATCTTTCTGGTCAACAAGCTGTCTGTATTTGTGTTGTAGCTCAAGGTATTGGCATCTTTCTGGTCAACAAGCTGTCTATGTTTGTGTTGAAGCCCAAGGTATTGCCATCTTCCTGGTCAACAAGCTGTTGTAGCTCGAGGTAGTAGCATCTTTCTGGTCAACAAGCTGTTTGTATTTGTGTTGTAGCCCAAGGTATTGACATCTTCCTGGTCAACAAGCTGTCTGTGTTTGTGTTGTAGCCCAAGGTATTGACATATTCCTGGTCAACAAGCTGTCTGTATTTGTGTTGTAGCCCGAGGTTTTGCCATCTTCCTGGTCAACAAGCTGTCTGTATTTGTGTTGTAGCCCGAGGTATTGCCATCTTCCTGGTCAACAAGCTGTCTGTGTTTGTGTTGTAGCCCAAGGTATTGACATCTTCCTGGTCAACAAGCTGTCTGTGTTTGTGTTGTAGCCCGAGGTATTGACATCTCCCTTGTCAACAAGCTGTCTGTGTTTGTGTTGTAGCCCAAGGTATTGCCATCTTCCTGGTCAACAAGCTGTCTGTGTTTGTGTTGTAGCCCGAGGTATTGCCATCTTTCTGGTCAACAAGCTGTCTGTGTTTGTGTTGTAGCCCGAGGTATTGACATCTCCCTTGTCAACAAGCTGCCTGTGTTTGTGTTGTAGCCCGAGGTATTGCCATCTTTCTGGTCAACAAGCTGTCTGTATTTGTGTTGTAGCCCGAGGTATTGGCATCTTCCTGGTCAACAAGCTGTCTGTGTTTGTGTTGTAGCCCGAGGTATTGGCATCTTCCTGGTCAACAAGCTGTCTGTGTTTGTGTTGTAGCCCATGGTATTGACATCTTCCTTGTCAACAAGCTGTCTGTATTTGTGTTGTAGCCCGAGGTATTGGCATCTTCCTGGTCAACAAGCTGTCTGTGTTTGTGTTGTAGCCCGAGGTATTGACATCTTTCTGGTCAACAAGCTGTCTGTGTTTGTGTTGTAGCCCAAGGTATTGACATCTTCCTGGTCAACAAGCTGTCTGTGTTTGTGTTGTAGCCCAAGGTATTGACATCTTCCTGGTCAACAAGCTGTCTGTGTTTGTGTTGTAGCCCAAGGTATTGGCATCTTTCTGGTCAACAAGCTGTCTGTGTTTGTGTTGTAGCCCATGGTATTGACATCTTCCTGGTCAACAAGCTGTCTGTGTTTGTGTTGTAGCCCAAGGTATTGACATCTTCCTGGTCAACAAGCTGCCTGTGTTTGTGTTGTAGCCCAAGGTATTGACATCTCCCTCGTCAACAAGCTGTCTGTATTTGTATTGTAGCCCGAGGTATTGCCATCTTTCTGGTCAACAAGCTGTCTTGTATTTGTGTTGTAGCCCGAGGTATTGGCATCTTTCTGGTCAACAAGCTGTCTGTATTTGTATTGTAGCCCAAGGTTTTGACATCTTTCTGGTCAACAAGCTGTCTGTATTTGTGTTGTAGCTCGAGGTATTGGCATCTTTCTGGTCAACAAGCTGTCTGTATTTGTATTCTAGCCCAAGGTGTTGCCATCTTCCTGGTCAACAAGCTGTCTGTATTTGTGTTGTAGCTCAAGGTATTGGCATCTTCCTGGTCAACAAGCTGTCTGTGTTTGTGTTGTAGCCCAAGGTATTGACATCTTCCTGGTCAACAAGCTGTTTGTATTTGTGTTGTAGCCCAAGGTATTGACATCTCCCTTGTCAACAAGCTGTTTGTATTTGTGTTGTAGCCCAAGGTATTGACATCTCCTTGTCAACAAGCTGTTTGTATTTGTGTTGTAGCCTAAGGTATTGACATCTCCCTTGTCAACAAGCTGTCTGTATTTGTGTTATAGCTCGAGGTATTGGCATCTTCCTGGTCAACAAGCTGTCACAGCTGAAGAAGTGGTCAAGAGATGGCAAAACAACAACGTGAGTTGAATAAGTGAAGCCTATGTACGGGGCCCTTTGCACAGTAGTTTGTAAACATTGCTCAAAAGGGTGTAAACTTCAATTCTTTCACTGTAGCCATGTGTGTTCTGTTATTTTGTGTAACATTAGAGAACTCTCAGCTTCACTGAAGCAAATGTATTGACGCTACTGCTATCACTCACTGGTTTATTCACTTTTGGCTTGACTGCTCATTACAGATAGTTAGATGCTGGTTTAATTGTTGAACACTCATCGTATTTGCTACAACTATTTTTGTGTTTAGGGGACCAGTTATATTCTGTGGGGGAAGAGGGTCCAAGGGAATTAATGAAGAAACCTTAAAAAGGAAGACAGCAGCATCAAGGGGATAGTAGTGAAAAGAGAACACTGATTAGGAAGGTTATTTAATGATAAATGTGTTTGTTTCTAGGAGGGTCATGTGAAAAAAAGAGATCACTACACGGGTGTCTGTCAGATACCATTTATCTTATAACGAGTTGTTTCAAAACATATCTAATGATTGAAAGCAAGTTAGATACACTTTGTAACAATGAGTTGTAAGATAAATGGTATCTGACAGGCATGAGTGCAGTAATCTGTTTCTTACACACCTTTTTAGCATTGAATCGATTCACTTTGTCTTTTCTCATGATCACAGTAGCGCATTGATACATAACACTACGGCCATGAGTGATGCATACTGCTTACTTCCACACATATATATAATATGACCCTACACAAAAAGGTTTCCGCCATATCTGTGGATTATCAAGGCGATGATGATAATGCAAACTAGACAAAAGCCGATTTAAAAGTTTTCACCTCAAAGAAATTACCAAATATGTACAACAATGTTAACTTCTGTATGACATCACTACCGGTGCCCGACTTTTACAAAATGGCGTGTTCACTGACAACAGTACACAGGATTTCCAGAGGAGGATTTTAGTTGATTGAGGAATCCTATATACATAAATGTGTCATGTAAGTATTCAGAAACATTCTGACAATCTGCGTACTGTTATTTGTTTTATGTTTTCAATGCAATCAAGAGAATTAGTCAGAAATGCAGATAACTACCGTTGTCTTTGTGCATGATTTTACTTCAGCCATGGCGCCACACAGGACGGAAACTTTTATGATTTCTGTTGAATTTCCCACATCATTGTAATGTATATCTTTGTATTTCCATAATTTGTGCAACTATACTCTTCCCATGAATATTCTCAAACAAGCAATCAAGCCAATGTATGCAACAATTAGATGAAAGAACCTCTAAAAATGCTACACAGTGTAAAATCTGAATTTTGTTTTATTTACATTTCAGCAAGTAGTTTTCCCGAGCATAGTGTTCGTTTCCACACCAAATTTATTTCACTTGATTTCATCAAGATAATTTGCATTGGTGACAAAGACCATTTGTCATTTGATTCTAAAATGTATGAGGAATTCAGGGATGCATGTATTGCAGCTGAGTTTGAAATATACGTGATCTCATAACTGGTGTAAAGTCTGAAAGTATACCCCCTCCTTCAAAATATACCTGTGTAGATTTTTGGGCCTTCCAGAATCTATCCCCCTTTTCCAGAATCTACCCCAGGTTATAACTATAAACTAATTCCCAGAATCTACTCCAGCCCTGTTTGATTCAAACATTGTTATTTCATGAATGTACATGAAGTTTTCTTTTGGGGGATGCATCTAACTCAGTGTTGATCTTTCCTGGTCAGTTGCTGTAACAACATTGTCATCTGATTAAGTGTAGACCAATGCCTATTCAGTACACATCTAATTAGTTTCAAACATTCACATCCTGTTATTTGAACTGAGAAGACAAAGGTGGGAGCACCAGTTTTTCCAAACAGTAATCATAATATTTAAGAAATCTCACATGTGAGATGAGAAAGTGACTTATTTGAATAGGTTATATACATATATATATAAATGCAAAGGTACCGATTTTATAAACGTTTAATTAAGCATGATCAAGTATATTTATTACTTCTTTGCATGTATTAAACAACATTTTGAATTTTTGAATTCAATAACAATTTATTCTACACCTGGGGAGATTCTGTGAACTCCCAGATTATACCCCCTGGAGGTAGATTCTTGGAAAGGGGGTAGATTCTGGAAAGTTCCTAAATTTTAACCTGGGGTAGACTCTGGGAGCTCCCAGATTCTACCCGGGTATATTTTGAAGGGGGTAGATTTGGCAGCTTTGTAAACACAACCCATTATGGCAGTACATACATTTCGGCGTTCGTGTATGCATATTTTCCAAAACGATTCTAGGCTTATCAGTGACGTTTCAGAATCATCATTAGTGATTTGATGAAAAACAGATACCCATGATTACTGATATGCTATTTTTTAAATTAAATTCTTCAAGTTAATATCAGATATTTTGATTTCTAAACACACAGTAAATAACGCCATGAATTGTGATTTAGCGAGATTTACAATGTACCAAATTTTCAGAAGTCACTTTTAGCATGTTCAGTAATTTTTCTTTGACTAAAATGACAATGAATGATATCATAGAAGAGGGAATTCAAAACTGTGAAGTGTATTAGTATGCATGATGTATTTTGAATTTTATTCGACTTTGAAGAGAGGGTTGAAGAGGAGGCATCCAGGGGGTTGTTTACACTTTAAAAAAAACATAACGTTGACATAACAACAGACAACATAAATGATAATAATAACAAACAAACTCGCAGACGAGGACAAGTTTATTTATTATTATTATTAATAACACAGTTGGTGAACATTTGACTGAAGCTCGAGCAACTTACCAATGACTTCGCTCAGGAAAGTAGTCCATCATAATCTGACCTCAGGTCATCACCATGGAATAGCCAATCAAGGGCCTGGAATTCCATCTCACACATATGTTTGATACCAGATATCGCGAATGGGTTTCTCACCCACAGGTGTGTAAGAAATAGATATGCCATTGGAAGGTTTTCCCCCAGTATTTGTAGGGAGGGTCATAGGTTTCCCCCCAGTATTTGTAGGGAGGGTCATAGGTTTTCCCCCAGTATTTGTAGGGAGGGTCATAGGTTTTCCCCCAGTATTTGTAGGGAGGGTCATAGGTTTTCCCCCAGTATTTGTAGGGAGGGTCATAGGTTTTCCCCCAGTATTTGTAGGGAGGGTCATAGGTTTTCAGAGACACATGGGATGGAAAAGAAAGTCCACCCCTTCTCCACTATATCAGCAGTCCCCGTACACAGTAATCTGTCTACATAAAGTCCACCCCCTCTCCACTATATCAGCAGTCCTCGGACACAGTAATCTGTCTACATAAAGTCCACCCCCTCTCCATTATATCAGCAGTCCCCGGACACAGTAATCTGTCTACACAGCTGATTTCCACGACAGCTTAGACACTTTCAGTAAGAAGTCTCAATATGTTATCAGACAATATCGATTGTTTACTTTAAAGTATTTTAGCAACCAATTTGATTCTTTTTTATTTTGTAGGTTCACTCCTCCTACTGCAAAGGACACATACGTGATATCAAAGTACATTGACAACCCACTGCTGATTGGTGGGAAGAAGTTTGACCTGCGACTGTATGTGCTAGTGACTTCCTTCAGGCCTCTCAAGTGCTACATGTAAGTGTTGGTGACTTCCTTCAGGCCCCTCAAGTGCTACATGTAAGTGTTGGTGACTTCCTTCAGGCCCCTCAAGTGCTACATGTAAGTGTTGGTGACTTCCTTCAAGCCTCTCAAGTGCTACATGTAAGTGTTGGTGACTTCCTTCAGGCCTCTCAAGTGCTACATGTATGTGCTAGTGACTTCCTTCAGGCCTCTCAAGTGCTACATGTAAGTGCTAGTGACTTCCTTCAGGCCTCTCAAGTGCTACATGTATGTGATGGTGACTTCCTTCAGGCCTCTCAAGTGCTACATGTAAGTGTTGGTGACTTCCTTCAGGCCTCTCAAGTGCTACATGTAAGTGTTGGTGACTTCCTTCAGGCCTCTCAAGTGCTACATGTAAGTGTTGGTGACTTCCTTCAGGCCTCTCAAGTGCTACATGTAAGTGTTGGTGACTTCCTTCAGGCCTCTCAAGTGCTACATGTATGTGATGGTGACTTCCTTCAGGCCCCTCAAGTGCTACATGTAAGTGATGGTGACTTCCTTCAGGCCTCTCAAGTGCTACATGTAAGTGTTGGTGACTTCCTTCAAGCCTCTCAAGTTCTACATGTAAGTGTTGGTGACTTCCTTCAAGCCTCTCAAGTGCTACATGTAAGTGTTGGTGACTTCCTTCAAGCCTCTCAAGTGCTACATGTAAGTGTTGGTGACTTCCTTCAGGCCCCTCAAGTGCTACATGTAAGTGATGGTGACTTCCTTCAGGCCTCTCAAGT
The DNA here is from genome assembly GCF_023055435.1 of Haliotis rufescens. Lineage (NCBI taxonomy): Eukaryota > Metazoa > Mollusca > Gastropoda > Lepetellida > Haliotidae > Haliotis > Haliotis rufescens. The sequence goes on along the minus strand of NW_025964334.1, from coordinate 39,380,557 downwards.
GCTACATGTAAGTGTTGGTGACTTCCTTCAAGCCTCTCAAGTGCTACATGTATGTGTTGGTGACTTCCTTCAGGCCTCTCAAGTGCTACATGTAAGTGTTGTCGACTTCCTTCAGGCCCCTCAAGTGCTACATGTAAGTGATGGTGACTTCCTTCAGGCCTCTCAAGTGCTACATGTAAGTGTTGGTGACTTCCTTCAAGCCTCTCAAGTGCTACATGTAAGTGTTGGTGACTTCCTTCAGGCCCCTCAAGTGCTACATGTAAGTGTTGGTGACTTCCTTCAGGCCTCTCAAGTGCTACATGTAAGTGTTGGTGACTTCCTTCAGGCCTCTCAAGTGCTACATGTAAGTGTTGGTGACTTCCTTCAAGCCTCTCAAGTGCTACATGTAAGTGTTGGTGACTTCCTTCAAGCCTCTCAAGTGCTACATGTAAGTGTTGGTGACTTCCTTCAGGCCCCTCAAGTGCTACATGTAAGTGATGGTGACTTCCTTCAGGCCTCTCAAGTGCTACATGTAAGTGTTGGTGACTTCCTTCAAGCCTCTCAAGTGCTACATGTATGTGTTGGTGACTTCCTTCAGGCCTCTCAAGTGCTACATGTAAGTGTTGTCGACTTCCTTCAGGCCCCTCAAGTGCTACATGTAAGTGATAGTGACTTCCTTCAGGCCTCTCAAGTGCTACATGTAAGTGTTTGTGACTTCCTTCAGGCCTCTCAAGTGCTACATGTAAGTGTTGGTGACTTCCTTCAGGCCTCTCAAGTGCTACATGTAAGTGCTAGTGACTTCCTTCAGGCCTCTCAAGTGCTACATGTAAGTGTTGTCGACTTCCTTCAGGCCTCTCAAGTGCTACATGTAAGTGATGGTGACTTCCTTCAGGCCCCTCAAGTGCTACATGTAAGTGTTGGTGACTTCCTTCAGGCCCCTCAAGTGCTACATGTAAGTGTTGGTGACTTCCTTCAGGCCCCTCAAGTGCTACATGTAAGTGTTGGTGACTTCCTTCAGGCCTCTCAAGTGCTACATGTAAGTGATGGTGACTTCCTTCAGGCCTCTCAAGTGCTACATGTAAGTGTTGGTGACTTCCTTTTTTAAGCCCCTCAAGTGCTACATGTAAGTGTTGGTGACTTCCTTGAGGCCTCTCAAGTGCTACATGTAAGTGATGGTGACTTCCTTTTTTAAGCCCCTCAAGTGCTACATGTAAGTGATGGTGACTTCCTTCAGGCCTCTCAAGTGCTACATGTAAGTGTTGGTGACTTCCTTTTTTAAGCCCCTCAAGTGCTACATGTAAGTGTTGGTGACTTCCTTCAGGCCTCTCAAGTGCTACATGTAAGTGTTGTTGACTTCCTTCAGGCCCCTCAAGTGCTACATGTAAGTGTTGGTGACTTCCTTTTTTAAGCCCCTCAAGTGCTACATGTAAGTGTTGGTGACTTCCTTTTTTAAGCCCCTCAAGTGCTACATGTAAGTGTTGGTGACTTCCTTCAGGCCCCTCAAGTGCTACATGTAAGTGTTGGTGACTTCCTTCAGGCCTCTCAAGTGCTACATGTAAGTGTTGGTGACTTCCTTCAGGCCCCTCAAGTGCTGCATGTAAGTGTTGGTGACTTCCTTCAGGCCTCTCAAGTGCTACATGTAAGTGATGGTGACTTCCTTCAGGCCTCTCAAGTGCTACATGTAAGTGTTGGTGACTTCCTTTTTTAAGCCCCTCAAGTGCTACATGTAAGTGTTGGTGACTTCCTTCAGGCCTCTCAAGTGCTACATGTAAGTGATGGTGACTTCCTTCAGGCCTCTCAAGTGCTACATGTAAGTGTTGGTGACTTCCTTCAGGCCTCTCAAGTGCTACATGTAAGTGTTGGTGACTTCCTTTTTTAAGCCCCTCAAGTGCTACATGTAAGTGTTGGTGACTTCCTTCAGGCCTCTCAAGTGCTACATGTATGTGATGGTGACTTCCTTCAGGCCTCTCAAGTGCTACATGTAAGTGTTGGTGACTTCCTTTTTTAAGCCCCTCAAGTGCTACATGTAAGTGTTTGTGACTTCCTTCAGGCCTCTCAAGTGCTACATGTATGTGATGGTGACTTCCTTCAGGCCTCTCAAGTGCTACATGTAAGTGTTGGTGACTTCCTTTTTTAAGCCCCTCAAGTGCTACATGTAAGTGTTGGTGACTTCCTTCAGGCCTCTCAAGTGCTACATGTATGTGATGGTGACTTCCTTCAGGCCTCTCAAGTGCTACATGTAAGTGTTGGTGACTTCCTTTTTTAAGCCCCTCAAGTGCTACATGTAAGTGTTGGTGACTTCCTTCAGGCCTCTCAAGTGCTACATGTAAGTGTTGGTGACTTCCTTCAGGCCTCTCAAGTGCTACATGTAAGTGTTGGTGACTTCCTTCAGGCCTCTCAAGTGCTACATGTAAGTGATGGTGACTTCCTTCAGGCCTCTCAAGTGCTACATGTAAGTGTTTGTGACTTCCTTCAGGCCCCTCAAGTGCTACATGTAAGTGATGGTGACTTCCTTCAAGCCCCTCAAGTGCTACATGTATGTGTTGGTGACTTCCTTCAGGCCTCTCAAGTGCTACATGTAAGTGTTGGTGACTTCCTTCAGGCCTCTCAAGTGCTACATGTAAGTGTTGGTGACTTCCTTCAGGCCTCTCAAGTGCTACATGTAAGTGATGGTGACTTCCTTCAGGCCTCTCAAGTGCTACATGTAAGTGTTGGTGACTTCCTTCAGGCCTCTCAAGTGCTACATGTAAGTGTTGGTGACTTCCTTCAGGCCTCTCAAGTGCTACATGTAAGTGTTGGTGACTTCCTTCAGGCCTCTCAAGTGCTACATGTAAGTGTTGTTGACTTCCTTCTGGCCTCTCAAGTGCTACATGTAAGTGTTGGTGACTTCCTTCAGGCCTCTCAAGTGCTACATGTAAGTGTTTGTGACTTCCTTCAAGCCTCTCAAGTGCTACATGTAAGTGTTGTTGACTTCCTTCAAGCCTCTCAAGTGCTACATGTAAGTGTTGGTGACTTCCTTCAGGCCTCTCAAGTGCTACATGTAAGTGTTGGTGACTTCCTTCAAGCCTCTCAAGTGCTACATGTAAGTGTTGGTGACTTCCTTCAAGCCTCTCAAGTGCTACATGTAAGTGTTGGTGACTTTCTTCAGGCCCCTCAGTGCTACATGTAAGTGTTGGTGACTTCCTTCAGGCCCCTCAAGTGCTACATGTAAGTGTTGGTGACTTCCTTCAGGCCTCTCAAGTGCTACATGTAAGTGTTGGTGACTTCCTTCAGGCCTCTCAAGTGCTACATGTAAGTGTTGGTGACTTCCTTCAAGCCTCTCAAGTGCTACATGTAAGTGTTGGTGACTTCCTTCAAGCCTCTCAAGTGCTACATGTAAGTGTTGGTGACTTCCTTCAGGCCCCTCAAGTGCTACATGTAAGTGATGGTGACTTCCTTCAGGCCTCTCAAGTGCTACATGTAAGTGTTGGTGACTTCCTTCAAGCCTCTCAAGTGCTACATGTATGTGTTGGTGACTTCCTTCAGGCCTCTCAAGTGCTACATGTAAGTGTTGTCGACTTCCTTCAGGCCCCTCAAGTGCTACATGTAAGTGATAGTGACTTCCTTCAGGCCTCTCAAGTGCTACATGTAAGTGTTGGTGACTTCCTTCAGGCCTCTCAAGTGCTACATGTAAGTGTTGGTGACTTCCTTCAGGCCTCTCAAGTGCTACATGTAAGTGCTAGTGACTTCCTTCAGGCCTCTCAAGTGCTACATGTAAGTGTTGTCGACTTCCTTCAGGCCTCTCAAGTGCTACATGTAAGTGATGGTGACTTCCTTCAGGCCCCTCAAGTGCTACATGTAAGTGTTGGTGACTTCCTTCAGGCCCCTCAAGTGCTACATGTAAGTGTTGGTGACTTCCTTCAGGCCCCTCAAGTGCTACATGTAAGTGTTGGTGACTTCCTTCAGGCCTCTCAAGTGCTACATGTAAGTGATGGTGACTTCCTTCAGGCCTCTCAAGTGCTACATGTAAGTGTTGGTGACTTCCTTTTTTAAGCCCCTCAAGTGCTACATGTAAGTGTTGGTGACTTCCTTGAGGCCTCTCAAGTGCTACATGTAAGTGATGGTGACTTCCTTTTTTAAGCCCCTCAAGTGCTACATGTAAGTGATGGTGACTTCCTTCAGGCCTCTCAAGTGCTACATGTAAGTGTTGGTGACTTCCTTTTTTAAGCCCCTCAAGTGCTACATGTAAGTGTTGGTGACTTCCTTCAGGCCTCTCAAGTGCTACATGTAAGTGTTGTTGACTTCCTTCAGGCCCCTCAAGTGCTACATGTAAGTGTTGGTGACTTCCTTTTTTAAGCCCCTCAAGTGCTACATGTAAGTGTTGGTGACTTCCTTTTTTAAGCCCCTCAAGTGCTACATGTAAGTGTTGGTGACTTCCTTCAGGCCCCTCAAGTGCTACATGTAAGTGTTGGTGACTTCCTTCAGGCCTCTCAAGTGCTACATGTAAGTGTTGGTGACTTCCTTCAGGCCCCTCAAGTGCTGCATGTAAGTGTTGGTGACTTCCTTCAGGCCTCTCAAGTGCTACATGTAAGTGATGGTGACTTCCTTCAGGCCTCTCAAGTGCTACATGTAAGTGTTGGTGACTTCCTTTTTTAAGCCCCTCAAGTGCTACATGTAAGTGTTGGTGACTTCCTTCAGGCCTCTCAAGTGCTACATGTAAGTGATGGTGACTTCCTTCAGGCCTCTCAAGTGCTACATGTAAGTGTTGGTGACTTCCTTCAGGCCTCTCAAGTGCTACATGTAAGTGTTGGTGACTTCCTTTTTTAAGCCCCTCAAGTGCTACATGTAAGTGTTGGTGACTTCCTTCAGGCCTCTCAAGTGCTACATGTATGTGATGGTGACTTCCTTCAGGCCTCTCAAGTGCTACATGTAAGTGTTGGTGACTTCCTTTTTTAAGCCCCTCAAGTGCTACATGTAAGTGTTTGTGACTTCCTTCAGGCCTCTCAAGTGCTACATGTATGTGATGGTGACTTCCTTCAGGCCTCTCAAGTGCTACATGTAAGTGTTGGTGACTTCCTTTTTTAAGCCCCTCAAGTGCTACATGTAAGTGTTGGTGACTTCCTTCAGGCCTCTCAAGTGCTACATGTATGTGATGGTGACTTCCTTCAGGCCTCTCAAGTGCTACATGTAAGTGTTGGTGACTTCCTTTTTTAAGCCCCTCAAGTGCTACATGTAAGTGTTGGTGACTTCCTTCAGGCCTCTCAAGTGCTACATGTAAGTGTTGGTGACTTCCTTCAGGCCTCTCAAGTGCTACATGTAAGTGTTGGTGACTTCCTTCAGGCCTCTCAAGTGCTACATGTAAGTGATGGTGACTTCCTTCAGGCCTCTCAAGTGCTACATGTAAGTGTTTGTGACTTCCTTCAGGCCCCTCAAGTGCTACATGTAAGTGATGGTGACTTCCTTCAAGCCCCTCAAGTGCTACATGTATGTGTTGGTGACTTCCTTCAGGCCTCTCAAGTGCTACATGTAAGTGTTGGTGACTTCCTTCAGGCCTCTCAAGTGCTACATGTAAGTGTTGGTGACTTCCTTCAGGCCTCTCAAGTGCTACATGTAAGTGATGGTGACTTCCTTCAGGCCTCTCAAGTGCTACATGTAAGTGTTGGTGACTTCCTTCAGGCCTCTCAAGTGCTACATGTAAGTGTTGGTGACTTCCTTCAGGCCTCTCAAGTGCTACATGTAAGTGTTGGTGACTTCCTTCAGGCCTCTCAAGTGCTACATGTAAGTGTTGTTGACTTCCTTCTGGCCTCTCAAGTGCTACATGTAAGTGTTGGTGACTTCCTTCAGGCCTCTCAAGTGCTACATGTAAGTGTTTGTGACTTCCTTCAAGCCTCTCAAGTGCTACATGTAAGTGTTGTTGACTTCCTTCAAGCCTCTCAAGTGCTACATGTAAGTGTTGGTGACTTCCTTCAGGCCTCTCAAGTGCTACATGTAAGTGTTGGTGACTTCCTTCAAGCCTCTCAAGTGCTACATGTAAGTGTTGGTGACTTCCTTCAAGCCTCTCAAGTGCTACATGTAAGTGTTGGTGACTTTCTTCAGGCCCCTCAGTGCTACATGTAAGTGTTGGTGACTTCCTTCAGGCCTCTCAAGTGCTACATGTAAGTGTTGGTGACTTCCTTCAGGCCCCTCAAGTGCTACATGTAAGTGTTGTCGACTTCCTTCAAGCCTCTCAAGTGCTACATGTAAGTGTTGGTGACTTCCTTCAGGCCCCTCAAGTGCTACATGTAAGTGATGGTGACTTCCTTCAGGCCTCTCAAGTGCTACATGTAAGTGATGGTGACTTCCTTCAGGCCTCTCAAGTGCTACATGTAAGTGTTGTTGACTTCCTTCAGGCCTCTCAAGTGCTACATGTAAGTGTTGTTGACTTCCTTCAGGCCTCTCAAGTGCTACATGTAAGGGTTGGTGACTTCCTTCAGGCCTCTCAAGTGCTACATGTAAGTGTTTGTGACTTCCTTCAAGCCTCTCAAGTGCTACATGTAAGTGTTGTTGACTTCCTTCAGGCCTCTCAAGTGCTACATGTAAGTGTTGGTGACTTCCTTCAGGCCTCTCAAGTGCTACATGTAAGTGTTGGTGACTTCCTTCAGGCCTCTCAAGTGCTACATGTAAGTGTTGTTGACTTCCTTCAGGCCTCTCAAGTGCTACATGTAAGTGTTGGTGACTTCCTTCAGGCCTCTCAAGTGCTACATGTAAGTGTTGGTGACTTCCTTCAGGCCTCTCAAGTGCTACATGTAAGTGTTGGTGACTTCCTTCAGGCCTCTCAAGTGCTACATGTATGTGATGGTGACTTCCTTCAGGCCCCTCAAGTGCTACATGTATGTGTTTGTGACTTCCTTCAGGCCCCTCAAGTGCTACATGTAAGTGTTTGTGACTTCCTTCAGGCCCCTCAAGTGCTACATGTAAGTGTTGTCGACTTCCTTCAAGCCTCTCAAGTGCTACATGTAAGTGTTGGTGACTTCCTTCAGGCCCCTCAAGTGCTACATGTAAGTGATGGTGACTTCCTTCAGGCCTCTCAAGTGCTACATGTAAGTGATGGTGACTTCCTTCAGGCCTCTCAAGTGCTACATGTAAGTGTTGTTGACTTACTTCAGGCCTCTCAAGTGCTACATGTAAGTGTTGGTGACTTCCTTCAAGCCTCTCAAGTGCTACATGTAAGTGTTGGTGACTTCCTTCAGGCCTCTCAAGTGCTACATGTAAGTGTTGGTGACTTCCTTCAGGCCTCTCAAGTGCTACATGTAAGTGTTGGTGACTTCCTTCAGGCCTCTCAAGTGCTACATGTAAGTGTTGGTGACTTCCTTCAGGCCTCTCAAGTGCTACATGTAAGTGTTGGTGACTTCCTTCAGGCCTCTCAAGTGCTACATGTAAGTGTTGGTGACTTCCTTCAAGCCTCTCAAGTGCTACATGTAAGTGTTGGTGACTTCCTTCAAGCCTCTCAAGTGCTACATGTAAGTGTTGGTGACTTCCTTCAAGCCTCTCAAGTGCTACATGTAAGTGTTGGTGACTTCCTTCAGGCCTCTCAAGTGCTACATGTAAGTGTTGGTGACTTCCTTCAGGCCTCTCAAGTGCTACATGTAAGTGATGGTGACTTCCTTCAGGCCCCTCAAGTGCTACATGTAAGTGTTGGTGACTTCCTTCAGGCCTCTCAAGTGCTACATGTAAGAGTTGGTGACTTCCTTCAGGCCTCTCAAGTGCTACATGTAAGTGTTGGTGACTTCCTTCAGGCCTCTCAAGTGCTACATGTAAGTGTTTGTGACTTCCTTCAAGCCTCTCAAGTGCTACATGTAAGTGTTTGTGACTTCCTTCAGGCCTCTCAAGTGCTACATGTAAGTGATGGTGACTTCCTTCAGGCCTCTCAAGTGCTACATGTAAGTGTTGGTGACTTCCTTCAGGCCTCTCAAGTGCTACATGTAAGTGATGGTGACTTCCTTCAGGCCCCTCAAGTGCTACATGTAAGTGTTGGTGACTTCCTTCAAGCCTCTCAGTGCTACATGTAAGTGCTAGTGACTTCCTTCAAGCCTCTCAAGTGCTACATGTAAGTGTTGGTGACTTCCTTCAGGCCTCTCAAGTGCTACATGTAAGTGTTGGTGACTTCCTTCAGGCCTCTCAAGTGCTACATGTAAGTGTTGGCGACCTCCTTCAAGCCCCTCAAGTGCTACATGTATGTGTTGGTGACTTCCTTCAGGCCTCTCTGTAGCCGTAGCACCTCGGTGCAGCTGATCGCTGTTGCCAGTTATTTGTTTCACATGGAATAATTTGACCAGTCACCGTCGAGGCTCCCATGCACGTGATTGCGAGAACTACATGTTGACATAGAATCGTCAAACTACAACATATATGACTTTTAACGAAATTAAAATCACCGAAATTATTTTAAACAATATTAATGAAGTAAGTTACAAATATAAGTCCAGATGTACAATGAACACTTTTTATAACCATACAGTGTAATTAGAAGATTACGTTGTGTACTATACTCAAGAAAATACGGTACTGTGAATGATACCAATGATAAACACTGAAAAAATCATTGTGTTGTAGGTACAAGCTTGGCTTCTGTCGCTTCTGTACAGTCAAGTACAATGCCAACATCAATGAGCTGGACAACATGTTTGTACATCTGACCAATGTCTCCATACAGAAGCAAGGGGTAGGTGGAACATCTGACCAATGTCTCCATACAAAAGCAAAGGGTAGGTGGGACACAGGGTACATCTGACCAATGTCTCCATACAGAAGCAAGGGGTAGGTGGAACATCTGACCAATGTCTCCAAACAGAAGCAAGGGGTAGATGGAAAACAGTGCACATGTGACCAATGTCTCCAAACAGAAACAAGGGGTACCGGTAGGTGGAACACAGACTACATCTGACCAATGTCTCCAAACAGAAGCAAGGGGTAGGTAGAACACAGTGTACATCTGACCAATGTCTCCAAACAGAAGCAAGGGGTAGGTGGAACATCTGACCAATGTCTCCATACAAAAGCAAAGGGTAGGTGGTACACAGTGTGCATCTGACCAATGTCTCCAAACAGAAACAAGGGGTAGATGGGACACAGGGTACATCTGACCAATGTCTCCAAACAGAAGCAAGGGGTAGGTGGAACATCTGACCAATGTCTCCATACAAAAGCAAGGGGTAGGTTGGACACAGTGTGCATCTGACCAATGTCTCCAAACAGAAACAAGGGGTAGATGGGACACAGGGTACATCTGACCAATGTCTCCATACAGAAGCAAGGGGTAGGTGGAACATCTGACCAATGTCTCCAAACAGAAGCAAGGGGTAGATGGAAAACAGTGCACATGTGACCAATGTCTCCAAACAGAAACAAGGGGTACCGGTAGGTGGAACACAGACTACATCTGACCAATGTCTCCAAACAGAAGCAAGGGGTAGGTGGGAGACAGTGTGCATCTGACCAATGTCTCCATACAGAAGCAAGGGGTAGGTAGAACACAGGGTACATCTGACCAATGTCTCCATACAGAAGCAAGGGGTAGGTGGGAGACAGTGTGCATCTGACCAATGTCTCCATACAGAAGCAAGGGGTAGGTAGAACACAGGGTACATCTGACCAATGTCTCCATACAGAAGCAAGGGGTAGATGGGAGACAGTATGCATCTGACCAATGTCTCAACACAGAAGCAAGTGGTAGGTGGGACACAGCGTACATCTGACCAATATCTCCACATAGAAGCAAGGGGTTGGTGGAAAACAGGGTACATCTGATCAATATCTCCACACAGAAGCAAGGGGTAGGTAGAACACAGGGTACATCTGACCAATATCTCCACACAGAAGCAAGGGGTAGGTAGAACACAGGGTACATCTGACCAATATCTCCATACAGAAGCAAGGGGTAGGTAGAACACAGGGTACATCTGACCAATGTCTCCAAACAGAAGCAAGGGGTAGGTTGGACACAGTGTGCATCTGACCAATGTCTCCATACAGAAGCAAGGGGTAGGTAGAACACAGGGTACATCTGACCAATGTCTCCACACAGAAGCAAGGGGTAGGTGGGACACAGTGTACATCTGACCAATGTCTCCATACAGAAGCAAGGGGTAGGTAGAACACAGGGTACATCTGACCAATGTCTCCACACAGAAGCAAGGGGTAGGTGGGACACAGTGTACATCTGACCAATGTCTCCACACAGAAGCAAGGGGTAGGTGGGACACAGTGTACATCTGACCAATATCTCCATACAGAAGCAAGGGGTAGGTAGAACACAGGGTACATCTGACCAATGTCTCCACACAGAAGCAAGGGGAAGGTTGGACACAGTGTACATCTGACCAATATCTCCACACAGAAGCAAGGGGTAGGTTGGACACAGTGCGAATGTGACCAATGTCTCCACACAGAAGCAAGGGGTAGGTGGGACACAGTGTACATCTGACCAATGTCTCCATACAGAAGCAAGGGGTAGGTGGAACACAGTGTACATCTGACCAATATCTCCACACAGAAGCAAGGGGTAGGTAGAACATGTGACCAATGTCTCCATACAGAAGCAAGGGGTAGGTAGAACACAGTGTACATCTGACCAATGTCTCCACACAGAAGCAAGGGGTAGGTGGGACACAGTGTACATCTGACCAATGTCTCCATACAGAAGCAAGGGGTAGGTGGAACACAGTGTACATCTGACCAATATCTCCACACAGAAGCAAGGGGTAGGTAGAACATGTGACCAATGTCTCCATACAGAAGCAAGGGGTAGGTTGGACACAGTGTGCATCTGACCAATGTCTCCACACAGAAGCAAGGGGAAGGTTGGACACAGTGTACATCTGACCAATATCTCCACACAGAAGCAAGGGGTAGGTAGAACACAGGGTACATCTGACCAATGTCTCCACACAGAAGCAAGGGGAAGGTTGGACACAGTGTACATCTGACCAATATCTCCACACAGAAGCAAGGGGTAGGTAGAACACAGGGTACATCTGACCAATATCTCCATACAGAAGCAAGGGGTAGGTGGGACACAGTGTACATCTGACCAATGTCTCCACACAGAAGCAAGGGGAAGGTTGGACACAGTGTACATCTGACCAATATCTCCACACAGAAGCAAGGGGTAGGTAGAACACAGGGTACATCTGACCAATGTCTCCACACAGAAGCAAGGGGAAGGTTGGACACAGTGTACATCTGACCAATATCTCCACACAGAAGCAAGGGGTAGGTAGAACACAGGGTACATCTGACCAATATCTCCACACAGAAGCAAGGGGTAGGTAGAACATGTGACCAATGTCTCCATACAGAAGCAAGGGGTAGGTAGAACACAGTGTACATCTGACCAATGTCTCCATACAGAAGCAAGGGGTAGGTGGGACACCGGTACATCTGACCAATGTCTCCATACAGAAGCAAAGGGTAGGTGGAACACAGTGTACATCTGACCAATGTCTCCACACAGAAGCAAGGGGTAGGTGGGACACAGTGTACATCTGACCAATATCTCCATACAGAAGCAAGGGGTAGGTAGAACACAGTGTGCATCTGACCAATGTCTCCACACAGAAGCAAGGGGTAGGTAGAACACAGGGTACATCTGACCAATATCTCCACACAGAAGCAAGGGGTAGGTAGAACACAGGGTACATCTGACCAATGTCTCCACACAGAAGCAAGGGTTAGGTAGAACACAGGGTACATCTGACCAATATCTCCATACAGAAGCAAGGGGTAGGTGGGACACAGTGTACATCTGACCAATATCTCCACACAGAAGCAAGGGGTAGGTGGGACACAGTGTACATCTGACCAATATCTCCACACAGAAGCAAGGGGTAGGTAGAACATGTGACCAATGTCTCCATACAGAAGCAAGGGGTAGGTAGAACACAGTGTACATCTGACCAATGTCTCCATACAGAAGCAAGGGGTAGGTGGGACACCGGTACATCTGACCAATGTCTCCATACAGAAGCAAAGGGTAGGTGGAACACAGTGTACATCTGACCAATGTCTCCACACAGAAGCAAGGGGTAGGTGGGACACAGTGTACATCTGACCAATATCTCCATACAGAAGCAAGGGGTAGGTAGAACACAGTGTGCATCTGACCAATGTCTCCACACAGAAGCAAGGGGTAGGTAGAACACAGGGTACATCTGACCAATATCTCCACACAGAAGCAAGGGGTAGGTGGAACACAGTGTACATCTGACCAATATCTCCATACAGAAGCAAGGGGTAGGTAGAACACAGGGTACATCTGACCAATGTCTCCACACAGAAGCAAGGGTTAGGTAGAACACAGGGTACATCTGACCAATATCTCCACACAGAAGCAAGGGGTAGGTGGAACACAGTGCGAATGTGACCAATGTCTCCATACAGAAGCAAGGGGTAGATGGGACACAGTGTACATGTGACCAATGTCTCCAAACAGAAACAAGGGGTAGGTGGAACACAGTGTACATCTGACCAATGTCTCAAGGGGTAGGTAGAACATGTGACCAATGTCTCCGTACAGAAGCAAGGGGTAGGTAGAACACAGGGTACATGTGACCAATGTCTCCACACAGAAGCAAGGGGTAGGTAGAACACAGTGTACATCTGACCAATGTCTCATGTGTTTTTCCTAAACTTATTTTCAAAACATTCATTTTGGTACATAACTTAAGTCACAACTAGTGTTTACTCACCACCTGTCATGAAACAAAATAGTAATTCTGATTGCATAAAGCTATCAGAATGAGCCTGTTTTAACCAATTCTCCACAAAATGGATGAAATAAACATCCTGTTGACTGAGAAATGTTCACATATATGGGGCAAATTAAGTAACAAGATGTCATGTGGCCAAAGTATGGGGATATTTGTTTTTTATATGTGAGGTATGCATTTATTTTGACATCCCTAGTACAGAGCTTGGGATGGATGAACATAAACCATGTACATACCAATGCATGAGTGTATATGTTAGTACTATATTAATTAGATTATTAGATTACATGACTATAGAGATCGCTGGCCATCACTAATGTCCACTGGTGTTGTCCACTTACAGGAGGACTACAATGCAATCCATGGAGGGAAGTGGACGGTGCAGAATCTCCGCCTCTTCCTGGAGGGGACAAGGGGCAAAGAGGTGAGCGGCTTACTGACAGGGTTGTCCCATCTTCCCTAGGCAAGGGAGATAACTGACTAAAAGTCCAGTTTCCACCCTCACCAAACTAGGCTGGTATTATGGAGTTATAGTTTGGCTGGACTAACGAGTCTATGCATAGTCCATTCAAAATCATGTTATAAAATCAACATCCAGTTCGTAAACTGCTATGCAGATTTACGTTGATTGCAGGATTTGCAAAGTAAGTGTATTGTCAGCTTAGCATTAACAGATATTTTCTACATCTTTTCATGGTTTTAATCAAGGTGCTCACATGATTTGATGCACTTCATGAAGTGAGACCTGTTTCATTGCAATATAGATCTTGATTATTGATCAGATTGTCTTGACTGGCAGCCGCCATTTTGTTTGAACCAAATGCAAGGGAAAGGAGAGGTGGAATCTGATTGGTCAATAGGAGGGACATAGGAGGGGCATAAATCATAATACAATCAAGCCCTGAAATTTCAGCGTAGTTGAGCAAGGGTGGAAACTGGACTTTAATAGTCAGTTAACTCCCTTGCCTCGGGAAGATGGGATTGTCCAAGAGCTCTGATAGCTAGGGACATACACACTCTGTGTAGGGGGCTGTGTTTTGATGTGGGAATGGTGACACACTTTGCCTGGTGATTGAATGAAAGGAGAAATGGAATGCAGCATCCAGACATTGTTAATCCTCCCCTGATGCCATTGTCTCTCTGTTCCAGGTGTCGGACAAACTGTTTGATGAGATCCACTGGCAAACAGTTCACTCACTGAAGGCTGTTTCTGTAAGATGAACCAGTGGTTGTTCAACAGCACATGCATGTGATGAGTGTGGTGGAATACTCAAGATGTAATGAATGGCTGGCTCCTTTAGAACCTTGCTTAGCTCACCTTAACAAAGTCAATGGTTTTCTTCAAACAGACATCCTGCCGGCAGCACTCAACCTAAACCCCCTTGGCTACGACAACATAGATAGCACTGATCACAACCAGTATTTTACCATAACCCCTATTTACAACTTTTAGGGATATATATTTTATACACACTTTGTATACAAATTATTTGTTGATAATACTTTGACATCTGCCATCAGGGTGCTGAATGTGAATGTACCTGGTGTGATGTTTTATCTTTGTACCTTTAAGTTTCACCTGTAAAGATCCGGGGTAGAATAGGTCTCCACCAACCCTTGCTTGCTGTAAAAGGCGACTGCACTTGTCGTAAGAGGTGACTTGGTGCATGTCATCGATCCCATGGTATACTTGGATCGATGCTCATGATGTCAATCATTGGATTGTCTGGTTGAGGCTCAGTTATTTACAGACCCCCCGTTATATAACTGGAATAATGCTGAGTGCAACATTAAACAACAAACAAACAAACAACCATTTAAGTTATGGCTAACTGTTTTAACTGGTTGTATAAAATACATTATAATTTCAGGGTGTGATATCAAATGATCGACATTGCTTTGAGTGCTATGGGTAAGAACATAGAAAGGTTTTATTTTTATAAGATCCTGAAAACAGAACTAGATTACAACAGCTTGTATATATAGCACCTTGCTACAGTGGCATGTATTAATGCATCATGCATATACAGATGACAATATTTAAAAATTTGGTAAAACTTAATTCTCACACATTTTGTTTCATCCTGTTTGATGCAGATTTACACGGTGTGCACACTGGTTCAGTTCTTTTAAATAAATCAGTCAACAAAAATAACTTCACAGACTGTTTATAAACTAGAAATGTAAACAAACTGATAACTTGGTTACCAGTCAAATGCCATGGAATCACTTGCAATTGTTTTATTTATTGTTAACTGGAGTGTCAAGTTGTGATTACACTTATTTGGTCATTGTGAAATATATTTTCAGGTATGACATTATTATTGACGATAATCTCAAGCCATGGCTTATTGAGGTAAGAGGTGATATGGCTGAGACATGTGTTACCCTATTCGACGTAATAACCGCCCCTCTCTAATAAGCGCCCACGGCGATATTTGCTAATATATTGGCTAGAGAACAATCCCATTTAGCACCCCTTCCGATTGATCTATGTACACAAGATTATTTATTCACATATAATACGCACTTGTGTGTTATATGCATTCTTAATTATGGCCAATTACATCTTGGAAAAATATATCTGTCGCATATAAACATTTCAGTCTGTCAGCATAAACCACAAAATTTATCTTTCAACTGTTTTTTTCCACCAAAATAATATTCTAATAAGAGCCCCCTATTTCTAATTTTGAGAGCGCCCTAGGCACTTATTACATCGAATACGGTACTTACTTTCCAGGGCTAAGGCACATTTATAAACATTAAAATAGCAGGAATGTTTCATGGAATTCTCAGCCATTCTTTATTTAATAATCTCCAGTTATTATGAAAAAGTCCATCAGCTTGTCACGAAATGTTCTTAGAGATGTAAATATCAGGGCTTTGTACAACTACTTTAGAGCAACAAAGATTGCCTCTCTCATATATATGTTTGTATATAAGTGTTCCATGTGTTCCAGGTGAACGCCTCTCCCTCTCTTACTGCCACCACCTCCAGCGACCGCATCATGAAGTATAAACTCATCTCAGACGTCATCAACATCGTCATCCCACCAGGAGAAGGTCCAGAGTAAGTATTCATAGACACACTTATCACTGTAGAACATTTGCACCTTGCAACATAAAACCAACTTTCTCATTAAGTTCTTCTGGCTTTTATCAGACATAACATTAGTCTGCCCGTAGCAAGGCAAGAGGAATAAGAGAGGAACAGAAAGGCCTCTTAGATAATAGTCTTGGTTCTTAGGCACTGCCCGCATCATCATAAAGTCATATTTCTTTTTTATTTCCATTTTCAAAAAATAACATAATCCTAATACTTAAAAACAATGTGATCCCATATAGCACACAGTTACTTCCCTTTACATGTGCACTGCTTTACTGTGCATAGCGTGTTATGGTCATGGTGGAAAGAGGAGTTTGTATGTTTGTTTATGTCAGGAGGCCCTTTCAACTTTTGATTTGGTTACATACTAGTTGGAACAAGCAAAAAAAAACCTCAGCACCCCCTCAAACCCCCGCCCCACCCCAGACTGTCTGTAAATTGTGGGTGTTGAAATATGTTACCTTTTATGGTGTCTATGAAGAGGGAAATTGTTAGGGAAATTGTTTTACTTGTCAAATATATATTTTGTGCATTTAACATTACTTATTTATGGGTGTGATCGTGTTGTTGTTTTTTGCAGTGTCCGTTGGAGCAAGATACCTTCCAAGGAACATTTGGGGAACTTTGAACTTTTGTGAGTGGCATTGTTTTTAATATCTATGATTCAGGCTTCACCATCATGTCCATTCTCATGCTGCAACTGTGATAATCCAGAAATGTTTCATCAGTATCACTTACTCCAACGACATGTCAGAAGGCTGGGGTAGGAGAGCACCACTAGTGGTTCAAGCATTGACTAGTCAGGCCAAATCACATGGCAGAAGGCATTGAGCAACACCAGCGGTTCAAGCATTGACTAGTCAGGCCAAAACACATGTCAGGAGGCCGGGGTAGGAGAGCACCACTAGTGGTTCAAGCATTGACTAGTCAGGCCAAAACACATGTCAGGAGGCCGGGGTAGGAGAGCACCACTAGTGGTTCAAGCATTGACTAGTCAGGCCAAAACACATGTCAGGAGGCCGGGGTAGGAGAGCACCACTAGTGGTTCAAGCATTGACTAGTCAGGCCAAAACACATGTCAGAAGGCTGGGGTAAGAGAGCACCACTAGTGGTTCAAGCATTGACTAGTCAGGCCAAAACACATGTCAGGAGGCTGGGGTAAGAGAGCACCACTAGTGGTTCAAGCATTGACTAGTCAGGCCAAAACACATGTCAGGAGGCTGGGGTAAGAGAGCACCACTAGTGGTTCAAGTATTGACTAGTCAGACCAAAACACATGTCAGGAGGCTGGGGTAAGAGAGTCCCACCAGTGGTTCAAGCATTGACTAGTCAGGCCAAAACACATGTCAGAAAGCTGGGATAGGCGTGCAACACCAGCGGTTCAAGCATTGACTAGTCAGGCCAAAACACATGTCAGGAGGCCGGGGTAGGAGAGCACCACTAGTGGGTCAAGCATTGACTAGTCAGGCCAAAACACATGTCAGGAGGCCGGGGTAGGAGAGCACCACTAGTGGTTCAAGCATTGACTAGTCAGACCAAAACACATGGCAGAAGGCTTGGATAGGCGAGCAACACCAGCGGTTCAAGCATTGACTAGTCAGACCAAAACTCATGTCAGAAGGCTTGGGTAGGAGAGCACCACTAGTGGTTCAAGCATTGACTAATCAGGCCAAAACACATGTCAGGAGGCTGGGGTAAGAGAGTACCACCAGTGGTTCAAGCATTGACTAGTCAGACCAAAACACATGTCAGGAGGCTGGGGTAAGAGAGCACCACTAGTGGTTCAAGCATTGACTAGTCAGACCAAAACACATGGCAGAAGGCTTGGATAGGCGAGCAACACCAGCGGTTCAAGCATTGACTAGTCAGACCAAAACTCATGTCAGAAGGCTTGGGTAGGAGAGCACCACTAGTGGTTCAAGCATTGACTAATCAGGCCAAAACACATGTCAGGAGGCTTGGGTAAGAGAGTACCACCAGTGGTTCAAGCATTGACTAGTCAGACCAAAACACATGTCAGGAGGCTGGGGTAAGAGAGCACTACTAGTCAGGCCAAAACACATGTCAGAAGGCTGGGGTAGGAGAGTACCACCAGTGGTTCAAGCATTGACTAGTCAGGCCAAAACACATGTCAGGAGGCTTGGGTAAGAGAGCACCACTAGTGGTTCAAGCATTGACTAGTCAGGCCAAAACACATGTCAGGAGGCTTGGGTAAGAGAGCACCACTAGTGGTTCAAGCATTGACTAGTCAGGCCAAAACACATGTCAGGAGGCTGGGGTAAGAGAGTACCACCTGTGGTTCAATCATGCAGACTGTACAAATTTACACTCTGGGACAGTGTTGTTGCACTGACCTTGACCTTATGTTACAGATATGATGAAGACCTGGCCCAGACTGACCTTCTGAACCAGGAAGTGAAGCGAATGGGGGCTGCTGGGATAGGTCCTCGAGGTGCACGAGACAGGAGATCCACACACGCAACATGGAAATAATATCAACTACATTCCTGAGTAATTACAACTGCATTCCTGAGTGATAACAAACAACTGCATTCCTGAGTGATAACAAACAACTGCATTCCTGAGTGATAACATACTACATTCCTCAATAAGTTCATCTGCCCTGTGTGATAATTCATGACAGAACTTGATCAGGATAGAAATGAAAACTTTTGTGAACAGCCTCACACTGAAACCTGGCGTCATCCATCATTGCTTTCTCTACTTGACCATCTTTTGCATCTTATCTCTGCTTGATGACAATATGCAATTAACAGAACAGTGCCAGGATTAAAAATGACATTAGGATTGTTTTACTGTTATATGCCCAGTTTCACTGTTCATCAAATTATGTGACTCACATGGAAAAAGCTCTGCATACACATATCCCTGCGCAGTGATGATTGGTTGGAAATCAGTTAAATATGTCTTTGATGTTCATTCCCACGATTGAATCCGCCGAATAAGACGAGTTGCCGATACTGCAAACAGAGTATTATTCAGGTGACAAAAAGTAATTAAAACGCCTTTAAAATCATTATATTTTCATCAGTTTCTCAAAACTAGCCATCCCGGATTATTCTGTTGTGATATCTACTCTGGACCCATAGCTGTATTTTGAACCATAACCGAACTGCAAAATCATGTCAAATAACTACCCAATCAGATTATTCCCATGGTCAAGAGGAATCATGTGCTGACTAAGTGGTGATAGATGTGAATATGTTACCTCAACACACAGGTCACAAATCAGGTGAAGTGATGGATGGTGGTGTTCAGCAGTTTAGCTCCTGAGAGTTTCTAGGGCTTCGGTCCTGTTCCACACTGAAGGACAAGATGGTATTGGTGGTTAATGGTTCCAGGCCATTAGTGTGGCATGGAGGCATAATATCCTGGTACATGAGAATTGTCACTAAAAAAAACACTTCATTTATGTGTTATCACAGAGAGAGAGAGAGAGAGATCTTTCATTACTCTACACCAGGTGTGCTCACCACAACCATGTAAATATCTTCTGTATTTATTAATAAACGTGAAAACTTCTTTGTGTGGTTTAATAGATCAATACACGATCTGACCTGTCAATCAAAACTTGCGCATGCTAGAAGAGGAAGTTGAGCCTGACATCGGACAGAAACGACCCGTGAAGATCCGGGGTAGAATAGATCTTCAGCAACCCATGCTTGCCGTAAAATGCGACTATGCTTGTCGTAAAAGGTGACTAACGGGATCGGATGGTAAGGCTCCCTGACTTAGTTGAGTCATGTCATCGATCCCACTCAATGTTCAGGATGTCAATCACTGGATTGTCTAGTCCAGACTTGATTATTTACAGACTGCCGTCAAATAGATGGAATATTGCAGAGTGCGGCGTAAAGCAACAAACCAACCAACCAAGCAGAAACGAATGATTCCATCTACTAAACCAGGCAGTGTCAAATGTAAGAATACTCCCCCTGTGATTGACAGCTTGTGTTTTGAAATTTTTAACACATGGCAGATTTCCTCTTTGGAAATTATCAGGCAACTCCTGGACATAAACTGGACGACCTAAAACCTGCAATAGTTACCCTGTTCTAAAACCAAGGAGAGACCTTCCCTGCTTTAAAATCTATAAACCTACGTGACATCATGGGGGGAAGTCACTGCTCGTTTCACTGTCATCTCGAGAGGAATATATTATTTTCTAGGATTCAGTCAGGATTTAGGATCAGTCGATCATGCACAGATAAACATGTTCGTCTTTACGTCGAAGCCCTAAAAACCAGTAGTGACTGAGGGTACTTTTTTGTGTATTTTCCTCAGCATATGGTAAGATATGGAGGCCAGGTCTGCATTTGAACTTACAACAGTTGGGTGTCTTGGGTAACATGTTCAAATTGATAAGTTCCATTTTATGAGAGAATTTTTCAAGTTTGTATTCGGCCGGTATGTCTGGCTTGTCCATATTAGAAAACAGTACCCACCAGAGTTGTGCTACAAGCCCAGGATTCGTTACTATATGGATGTTTTCAAAACAAGGCCTGTTAACATTGATGCTACCCAGTTTGCTGTGTCCTTATGGAGACGAGTTGGACGTCTCCCTTTTGTTGTAGACTCCATACAAATCCAGCTGGATGTAATTATTCACGTTTGGTTTTACCGCGAGGATTCAAATTATCACATCACAAGTGAGTTGATTTGCTATTTACAAGACAGAAACCTCCTCAAAGCATGTATCAAACTTGCGGGAGAGAAATCCAATTGTTTCGGCGTTCAAGGTGTGTTTTGATGCCAAGTTGATATGTTCAAAAAACATGACCCATACCTCTAAGATTTACAATAACGTCGTCGATCTCGTGAAGTGCATTTCCAAAACAAAATGTGGACCTGACAAGTCTTCTGGGTTAATACTTTTTTAATCTCATGTTCACCCGAGGTTAGAGTATCGGGCACATATTCTATGCACGCTTGTGCAATGTCACCTATCTAAAACTTGACCACATACACTCTAAAGCATTGAAAGTACGCGCCATCACTCGGTGGCCACTCCACAAGTCGTGTGCTGGATGTATCATCTGAAGTTGAAGTCCATGGTTTCCAGCATGTCTGCAATGGATGTACTTAATTACTAGTGAAGAAGTGTGTATGGTTTTACGCCGCTTTTAGCAATATTCCAGCAATATCGCGGAAGGGGACACCAGAAATGGGTTTCACACATTGTGCCAATGTGGGGAATCGAGCGCGGGTCTTCAGCGTGATGAGTGAACGCTTTACCATCTTGGCTACCCCACAGCCCCCTTAATAACTAGAATACAAGATATGTGAATGGTCAAATGGTAAACACCTTTTGGGTTGGGAATTCAGAAACTAGCAATACTTCACAAGGTACGTGACATTAATCATATGAACCCTGTTTCCACTTTGCAATCCTGTTCATGTTACCTTCTGAAACCAGGAGCGTGTTCAGATCTAAATGATATTGTCACCAAGAGTATGACTCGAAATATTGTTTAAGTTATCGCCCAAGAATTCATCTCTTGAGATATATTTCAACTTTATGCATATTTTCACAGATGCCTCTCGGGATATGCCTTTTGTGATAACACTGCCGGGACACTTCGGATTCCAGATTTGCTTGTTGCAGGGGCATTTCGGCTGAGCGATCATCTTCCCGTCTTGATTGCTGCATTGATTACTGTTATTACAACACCAGAGTGGGTTAATCGCAATGTTCATGAGGTGATAGTATTTGTAGATTCAATGGCAGCTGTACATGCAACTGAATCTGGGGTCAAGAAGTGACATTTTACATAAGAATGCAAGTTTAGACACACTTCTTAACTCCGATATATTTCGTATGATGCTCCAATCTCATGTTGGGTTAGATGTTGATGACATGACAGATGCGCCTGGGAAGTCAGGTCAATCAAAATGACCGGGTTAGATCCCCGGCCGCGTCCTACCTAAAGACGTTAAAAGATGGCACGTTGCCTTGCGCTCGACATTCAGGAGCTAAAACAAGGACTGGTCGACTCGGAGTCAATGCACACACGTGCATGATGTACGTCGCTACATAAGTGCAATAAACTTGAACGCGACGTTCACACATTGTCCAAAGGTATTTCAATCCATGATCTTGTCTTGTCAAAGCATTTGAGAGAAAGGTATCGCTGGTCGTCATATGCAAACAATGCCGAAGGGTAAAAGCTCACTTCATAATTTGGCAGAGGCAAAAGGACGTGATGGCTGTTTTTAATCTTAGGTTGGTCACTGTGGCCGTAGTGCATATAGGAGTATTCAACATAATGGTATCTCTCCTATGTGCAGACATTGAGTGAGTGAGAGGTTGGTTGGTTGTTAAACGCCGCACTCGGCAATATTCCATCTATATGACGGCGGTCTGTAAATAATCGAGTCTGGACCAGCGATTAGTATCATGAGCATCGATCCACGCAATTGGGATCGATGACATGCATCAACCAAGTCAGCGAGCCTAACCACCCGCTCCCGTTAGTCGCCTCTTACGACAAGCATAGTCGCCTTTTACGGCAAGCATGGGACCTATTCTTCCCCGGGTCTTCACGGAGTGAGTGAGAGATTGTAACTCTGAACAGACCATCTGCCATTTTTTAGTTCAGCCCGTTTACATAAGTGGTGGATCTTCTGCGGTTTTATTTCAGATGTTCTGTCAAGGCTAAATAACTCCTTTGTATTTATATATGGTGTGACTATGCTACGGTAGCTTGTGAGTTTACTTCAGGCTCTTTATATGATATAAATTCTACACTACCTAAATGTTTGCAGTTGTAGAGTAATTTGGTGGTACGCGGATATTCTCGGATACAGCGGCTGTAGTCACGTGGCAATTTAAATAAATTTAAATCAAATAATAATCATATAGTTCCAAGATACCCTTTCTTTCCACAGCGGACACAACATTGAACACAATTTGACCCGTCCCATTACTGTGTATTATTATTATTATTGTTATTATTATTATTGTTTACAGATTAAAATAGAAAATGCAGCAAAGAGGGTTTGGGTGATCCTGGCACAGTCATGCTGGTTAGGCTCATCATCAGCTCAGGGCCCTTGCCCCCTCTACACGCAGCCCAGACAGCGAATGTGACTTCTCCTTGGAAGTGCTGCCCAGTCAAACCCACCCAGAACTTGAAGAATGTGAAGACTCCCCAACACTGCAGCCTTCTGCATTACCCAGATTGTCAGAAGGGCTGTATTCCTGGTAGCAAAACCGGCTACTCTCCCAATGTCAGTCAACAGATTGGGAGGTACCAAACCTAAGGCACCGAGAACAATTGGGAGTCGGACAACTTGGTACTTGGGATGCAAGAGTGACATTTCGAAAGCGAGGTCCGCATATTTGCCCTGTTTTTTCGTCAGTCTTGTCAATCACATTAGGGGACAGAAAATTCAATGATATGAATGATTTCATTGAATTTATCAAAAAGGACAAGATCAGGTTTGTTGGCCTGGATACGTCTAAGGCTGTAAATGGGAATATTCCAAAGAATTTTGTATTTATTATTTTCCATGACTCCCTCCACATATTCCGGGTCGTACCATGGGTGGACCTCTGTGTCAAAACCACAAGCATGGCGAAGACGGTAATAAAATGATCGAGCTACACCATCATGTCGTTTAAGATACTGTGTTTGTGCCAAGGTGGGCATCCACTGACAATATGTTGGGCAGTCTAATTAAATTCATTACATAATCTACATTTCATATTTCACATTACATTATTTACATCTAAGTTTTACAACATTGTCCAGGAAGTAGACTCCTGTTGTCTTCATCTGAAAAACAAAACGCCTTTCGGGTTTAACGCGGAACAGACAGAAACAGTCAAGATTCGGACCCCCAGCTCTACTGAGC
Organism: Haliotis rufescens; assembly: GCF_023055435.1. Taxonomy (NCBI): domain Eukaryota; kingdom Metazoa; phylum Mollusca; class Gastropoda; order Lepetellida; family Haliotidae; genus Haliotis; species Haliotis rufescens. The sequence continues at coordinate 39,356,866 of NW_025964334.1, read as the reverse complement.
CACCATGTGCAATCGTGGCAGTGAAAAGGCGTCAGCTATGATAGCATTCTTTCTGGAAAGACACAAGAACGTCAGGCTACGTTTTATGCCGCCTATTGATTCTGTTACCGGCGTACCTGTTGGAACACAGCGTGTGATGACTTTGCCTTGTGACTATCTTCCCGAGGCAAAAGAGTTAACTTACTTTAAAACTCCAGTTTTCACCCTTGCCGAACTATGCTGGTATTATGGAGTTACAGTTTGGCTTGACTAACGAGTCTATGTATAGTCCAATTACAATCGCGCAACGAAATCGAAATCCGCTTCGTAAAGTGTCATGCAGATGTCAGTCGATTGCAGGATTTTCAAAGCATGTGCACCGCCAACTCGTTGTCAACGGATATTTACCTACTTTTGTCACAATATAGACCTTGAGTATAGATCAGATCGTCCTGACCCGTGCGCCGCCATTTTGTTTTTAACAGATGCAAGTGATACGAGAGGTAGAATCTGATTGGTCCATAAGAGAGGCAAAAAAAGGTACATAATTCGTAATAACCATTTGGGGGCGCTACGATCGGGCCCAGGAATTCCAGCCTTGTTCGGCATAGGTGGAAACTGGACTTTTGTAGTCAGTTTACTCCCTTGCCTCGGGAAGATGCCTTGTTACTGGAATAACTTATCCCTAAGTCTCCTACCATCAACTACTGATTGAGGTATTCGGTTGACTTGAAACAGTGTATGGTGCCATTGTCTTTCGGCTAGAACAATCTATCTCTGCGTCCACGTATGTGTTGCTCACGATATCCTTATTAGATAGATGCAGTCTTAGTATTGTTAAATATGATCGTGTCTACTCTTCCATCAAGCCCAACTGACATTATGTTGGGAGGCGTGAAAAGCAGCATCAAATGTCATGATATCGTCACTTATTGACAGTGAACAGTTTTTGCTAAGACTGCGCTAAACAGGTTGGTGTATACCAACAATGAGTCACCATCACCTCTTGAGGCTGGCATCTACAAGATTCCCATAGCCAGATCACAAGCCAAGGGAAAGGAGTTTCTCGGATTGAAGTGGCTGGGCGCGCCCAGGACCATGATGGCTGAAATCAGGCGCGATGTCTTGAACGATATCTTCACCGTTACCCTCATTAGCATACTTCCGAGCGATCTGCACTTCCGAACACTGGCTGATATTGAAGCCCAATTCAAGTCAGTGTATGAGTCCAGAATACAGCAGCTCCTTCACGGAAGAGGCATCTACAGCACGGGAACTGTACGAGTCTCCGTGACATATAAGGCGGTGACAATTACGCCATCCACCAAACTGGAGATCCATTCGGCTGGTGACTCCTTTGTTATCCTCACTGACCTGGCATCATTCGAACTAGCTACAGATCTCCAACGGGACATAGAGAAACTAGACTGTGCCAGAGTGAAACCCGCTATCGTTAAAACAGCTGGAGCAGATCTACAGGTAACGCCGGAATGTGACCCGTGTGCTATCCAGAATGCAGCGATTCATCCCTTCTCAGTGACGCATTTCAGAACCTGTATTGTGCTGTGAAGAGGGACGTTGGGTTTATAGTTCCACCCAAGAAAGCAAGAAGTTACTCAAAGTCACCCATTTCTGAAAGACTTGCAGAAAACCTGAAAAGGCGGTTATCCTTGTCGTGAGTTTTGAAAGTAGTAAATGTATTTATTTCAGTGACATCTGAAAATCCAGAGTTATACTTGAATGACATTCCAAACACAACTGCGACTTAAGTACCCGTATTTGTTATTTCAATTTCAGTAAAGAATTGTTTGCAAGTAGTCGTTCATGCTTTTTTCAAGTGAGTCACAACACAGTGACACAATGTGGCTAATATTGACGTCTTACATATGTAGAAGGTCGAGGTATGTGAGTTTGTTTAAATGCTGCTGTGAACGTTACTTCAATCAAATGACCATAGTATATCAGCCTCATCTGAAAGGAAAGCCCGAAGTATCTTTAAGTCATATGTTTTAGCTGGAGTATTAAGGGAGACACAGTTGACGTATGGATTTCTACCTCTTTAATATTATATGCGACTTATAAACGTTCCAGCATCTGGACCGAAACGCGAAAGAATAATTACATTGAAAACCATGTCAACTTCACAGGTGGTAGACGTTTACCACACTTTACCCGAGTGTGCTGACTGACCCAGGGTCCTTGTCATGTTCAGATTGGTCCAAATTCATCTGAACACTTTAGATTGGCGTGGACTTATCTGGAGGCGTCCTAACGAATGCCATGCGAAATCCAACGTAAGGCAACTTGACAGATTTGGTCTGTGTCAATATGGGGCAGGATCACCATGACTCTGCATTTTATCCATGGAAGGGACACTGAACTGTACGAACAACGCGCTGGTGTGACGTTGATTAATGTTATTTGCATACTCGTATCTGCAAGGAATCGGCGTATGGGAAGTGACAAAGTGGAGACGAAGGCTTGTGGTATATACACACAAAGAATAACGTTAAGCACACCTCAATATATTTCATTATTGTTTGGCCTCAATATTTGTAACAGTCATGAAATATATGATTACGGGAAGAATTATGTTTACTCGAGATGATGTAATAAGCCATGCGTGCCCGTGCAGCATGCTCCCCTTGAGTATCTCTAAAAGCAGTATATCCAAACGTTCAAATTGCTTTCTTAAGCTCGGTTTTAAACAGTTATTCCATGACATTGTGTGACCATGGCACGAAGGCGATTATCAAACGCCAAAAGATGGCAAATAATCGGCATGCTTAATGCAGGAATGTCTTGTAATGCCATTGGTCGGAATTTGGGGTATCCTCACACTATCGTAAGCCGTTTAGTCGAGAAACATACTCAGACCGGTGATGTACAGGACCGTCCCTGATCCGGAAGACCTATAACGACTCATCGCGAAGACAGGGACTTCTTCGTCTCATACGCCGAGACACGTACTCGTCTGAAACAGCTGTGGTTGCCGAATCGTCGTTTCAGCACCAGAACCGCCAGGAACCGGCTGAAATCAGCAGGACTGAGGGCTAGACGAGTCATAAAACTTCCCTTGTTGAGAGATCACCACAAAGCTGCTCGTTTAGCATGGTGTATTGCGCGACAGAACTGGAATCTGAGAACTTGGAGACGGATCCATTGGTCAGACGAAAGACGCTTTCTGCTCCACGTAACTGATGGAAGAGCAATATTTTGGAGGCACCGTAACACGGCCTACACCCCAAGGAACATTAAACCGACTGTTGCATACGGCTGGGTTCGGTAATGGTTTGGGGTTGAATCTCTCATGATTGCAGGTTGGATTTGGTCACCATAAGGGGCAACTTAACAGGGGTTCAGTCGACGTTCCTCATTTTGACAACCACCCTCATGCTACTCGACCTCAGTACATGGATGACAATGCCAGGCCTCATCGTTCGCATGCAATCGTGGATTACATGAGGGCCAATGCAATGACGACTCTCTCTCTCTCTCTCTCTCTCTCTCTCTCTCTCTCTCTCTCTCTCTCTCTCTCTCTCTCTCTCTCTCTCTCTCTCTCTCTCTCTCTCTCGATGTACAATACAGTGGGGATTAACAATTAGGATTAGCATAAATAAAAGCAATTAAGTGTTTCAAGGCATGTAGATGGCATGGCTAAGGGTAATTAGCCTTTGGAATTAAATGTTCATTCCGAAATGGGTGTCTCAAATCGGTCGCTATGACAGTACTATCAACACAATATACTGGCGCTAAATGTTAAATCATTTGTGCGCCATGCAGAACCACATTTTGTCTTTCTAGAGAAATGATATTTATGCTGCATTCAAGTACATGAGTCCGCCTGCTAGTGATTGGTGGACATGTGTAAAGATTCACACCACAGCTGCTGCATTCAAGTACATCAGTCCGCCTGCTTGTCAGTGGTGGACATGTGTAAAGATTAACACCACAGCTGCTGCATTCAAGTACATCAGTCCGCCTGATAGTCAGTGGTGGACATGTTTAAAGATTTACACCATAGCTGCTGCATTCAGGTACATCAGTCCGCCTGATAGTCATTGGTGGACATGTGTAAAGATTCACACCATAGCTGCTGCATTCAAGTACATTAGTCCGCCTGATAGTCAGTGGTGGACATGTGTAAAGATTCACACCACAGCTGCTGCATTCAAGTACATCAGTCCGCCTGCTAGTCAGTGGTGGACATGTGTAAAGATTCACACCATAGCTGCCGCATTGAACAAATCTGTCATGACCTTATAACTCAAAAACATTATTCAATTCTGTTTATTCGTAAATTCCAAACTGTGGACATAAAATAATCAATCCCTCCATATCTGTGGATATATTTGCTCTACTATTTGATAATAAATCAAGACGACAACATTGATGTATTTAGTTTCCCATTCCTCTCCTACGTCAGCATTGTCCTGTCTTGACATCAATACTGCCAGGGATTGGATCTCACAAGATAACACAAGGTAACATTCAGTTTGTCTCGGGGAGGATCCAGACAGAAAGTGTTAATGAGATCGAGCTCTTTAGATTTACTGTACACTGACGTTTAGGAACTACATCTGTATAATATCCTTTTTTCAATGAAAAGATTCATCATTTTGAATACGGATTAATGCGTACACAATGTGTTTTCAGTTCATCGACTGATTTTCCAAGACTGGAATCAGTCGAGTACATCAGTCTGCAAAGGTCCCCCTGCCTTGTCAGCCACCTGGTGGTTGTAGTGCAGGGGACACCAGACACCCGCTGCAACGCCACACAGCCATATGGCCCAAAGATGTGTGAATTACTCTGTCGTCAAGTTGTTGGCTGCGTGAACCATCAACCCCGACCTTGCCTGTGACGCGTCTAGTCTGATTAAACACACAGAACATCCAGATAGTACACTCAATAAGGTAAAGTCAACTTTGTAGGTAATTGCAACTCTATGATTGAATTAACTAACGAGATTTCCTATTATATATAAACATATATAAAACATCATACATCCGGATATATCATCCTTGAGGCCTGAATATCAGATATATCCAACGGAGCATTATAATGTCATATCATCGTGACGCCATATCAACGCATTGTGGAAACTATAGATATGACGCTTTCAGTTGTTCATAACGTCCCAGACAATAGATTAGCTGACATCTAAATCTGTGATCACGAAACGCTACTTGCAAATTTAGTATTAGATCTGTAAAAGCAAAGTGCCTGAAGGTAGTCGGCCTGTGGAGAGAATCAGGATGTCCTTCACCTCTGTATATCACTGTTACCCCCCCCCCCCCCCCCCCCCCCCCGACTGTACTGTTTGGCCCTATAACATCCAACACACCGTAAGTTACTTGTAGCCAAGCCGTGGTCCATTTACTGTCCATTGACAGTTAGATAAAAGGCAACTATAACGGCGATAATATCTTGACATTTTTTCACAGTCTTGAAATATGAGAATATTCGATGATTGTACAGGAAAAAATATCAAAATTTGTTTTTATCTGAAACGTTCAGGGAAATGTCATGTTACAATACACGTTCAGGGAAATGTCATGTTACAATCAACGCTCAGGGAAATGTCATGTTACAATCAACCCTGAGGGGAATACCATGTTACAATCACCGTTCTGGGACATATCATGTTACAATCACCGTTCTGGGATATGTCATGTTACAATCACCGTTCTGGGACATATCATGTTACAATCACCGTTCAGGGATATGTCATGTTACAATCAACCCTGAGGGGAATACCATGTTACAATCACCGTTCTGGGACATATCATGTTACAATCAACGTTCAGGGACATATCATGTTACAATCAACGTTCAGGGACATATCATGTTACAATCAACGTTCAGGGACATATCATGTTACAATCAACGTTGAGGGACATGTCATGTTACAATCACCGTTCTGGGACATGTCATGTTACAATCACCGTTCTGGGACATGTCATGTTAAAATCAACGTTGAGGGACATGTTATGTTAAAATCAACGTTCTGGGATATATCATGTTACAATCACCGTTCAGGGATATGTCATGTTACAATCAACGTTCTGGGACATGTCATGTTACAATCAATGTTCTGGGACATGTCATGTTACAATCACCGTTCTGGGACATGTTATGTTACAATACACGTTCAGGGAAATGTCATGTTACAATCACCGTTCAGGGAAATGTCATGTTACAATACACGTTCAGGGAAATGTCATGTTACAATCAATGTTCTGGGACATGTCATGTTACAATCATCGTTCTGGGACATGTTATGTTTCAATCAACGTTGAGGGAAATGTCATGTTACAATCAACGTTCTGGGACATGTCATGTTACAATCAGCGTTCTGAGACATGTCATGTTACAATCAACGTTCAGGGATATATCATGTTACAATCAACGTTGAGGGACATGTCATGTTACAATCACCGTTCTGGGACATGTCATGTTACAATCAACGTTGAGGGACATGTCATGTTACAATCAACGTTCAGGGATATGTCATGTTACAATCAACGTTGAGGGACATGTCATGTTACAATCAACGTTCTGGGACATGTTATGTTACAATCACTGTTCTGGGACATGTTATGTTACAATCAACGTTGAGGGACATGTCATGTTACAATCAACGTTCAGGGATATGTCATGTTACAATCACCGTTCAGGGATATGTCATGTTACAATCAACGTTCAGGGATATGTCATGTTACAATCAACGTTCAGGGATATGTCATGTTACAATCAACGTTCAGGGACATGTCATGTTACAATCAACGTTCAGGGATATGTCATGTTACAATCAACGTTCAGGGACATGTCATGTTACAATCAACGTTCAGGGATATGTCATATACATACGTGGTATACTTGTCATGTGAACGTGTGTGTAAGTCTTCTCATTCGACTTTGATTGGAAAACAAACTGTAGCGGCAGCCGTGTAGCCAAGTGGTTGAAGCGTTTACTGGTCACGCCGAAGGCCAAGGTTTGATTCCCCACATCGGTACAATGTGTGAATCTCATTGCTGGTGTCCCCCGCAATGATATTGCTGGAACATTGTTAAACGCGGCGTAAAACCATACTCACTCATTCACGCCTTGTGTCTATATAATGGTGCGAACGGTGGGGTTGTTCTGATTAGCGTGATGACACTTGCCCACCTCATTCTCATTATCTGAGATATCTGCTTTATATCCTCATACACAAACATTAATACTAAAAACCATATCAGCTATGCACCACACATAATGATGACATTTCTCAGATCTTATTTTGTATTTCAGCGTATAGGTCTCAGGATTTGCTGCTGCTTCTGCCACTCCGTGTTCTTCAAGAAAGACATTTGACATCCCTTTTTCTTTAGAGTTTGGATAATAACTGCAAGACTTCCATTTCTAATTTCGTTATACTGAAATAGCAAAATAGTGTTGTCACATCACTTCAGTAACAATGGATTATAGTCTTCTAACAGATACAATTATCAGTCTCGAATTGTCTACAACACCTGGAACTCTCTTAAGCACCACCCAAATTTTTCATGAATGGGTCAATTTACCGGCGGGCTGGTGCAAAATGCGTTCGAGACAACAGTATCCAGTGATGCTTACTGCTTACCAAAGTCATCAATCATGAAGAAAAGAATAGAATTTTGAATTGAAACAATGACATTATTAACATTTGGAAGAAAGACGTTATATTCACCAAAAAACAAGTGGAAATTACTATTGTCGCACAATATTTCCAACCAGTCTGTATCAACAGAATCCTAAACCAGTGGCAGTAGATGAAAAGACACAGTTCTTGTCAATACTTTGTGTAATCACCCTGCCACATGCCTTCTCATTCCAGGAAACATACGTTGCACTTGACGTTGAGACACTAAAAGCAACAGCAAGTTCACGTAAAGTTTGGACAGGTGGGTCCCCTTTTCGAACTTGACGGCCTAGAATGTCGCACACATGTTCTATTGGATTAAGATCTGGACTTCTTGCCTGCCAAGGAAGTATCTACCATTCAAGAACAGCACGTGATCTGTAAAGTCTAGCATTAACATCCATAAGGACAGGTCTTGTGGCCAACGCATGGTTGTCAAAATGGGGACAAACTGGTCCGTTCAGATTATCCTGCACAGTTATCAAGTCCAGTTGACAATTGAATGAAACACATCCTCAGGTCATAACTGATCCCCCACCGAATGGCTGGGTCTCCAGAATGTTGCGTGCAGCCATGACTGTAGTGTCCGGCCGTCTACCATGTGTAACTGAAACCGACTTTCATGAGAAGGAGATCTCCACCAAGATACAATATTCCAGTTAAGACGTTGATTACACCCTACGAAACGAGCCGCCTTGTGGGACTGAGTTAATAAGGGGCGTTTTCGTCTTCTGGTTCTGTAACCAGTTGTTTCAGGCGATGTCTGATAGTTCTGGTTGAAACCGCTCTGCCTGGTGGCCACTGTGCCTTAAACCTGTACTGTTGTCAAACGTATGTCGACTAACGAGCCTTAATAAGACTGCACCTTCTCTCCTGGATGTCTTGCGAGGCTGACCTGGGCGTGGCCTGTCCTTAACTTCATTTGTTGTTCGGTATGACTGCGCTAATCTTGATATTACATGGTGGAGTACAAGTTGACTTCCCATTTCCCTACAAGACATCCCTGCATATTTCATTCCAATAATCTGCCATCTTAACTCTTCAGACAATCTCCGACCTGTCATGATAATGATTTGTCATGTGCATGCAGCCTGTGTTGAGAAATATGGACATGCAATGTTCAATATGTGTTTTTAGACATTTCATGGGCATTGTACCTAACGTGCAGTGTGTGCAACATCAGTGTGTTAACAGTGATATTGGCAATGGTATGGTGTGGGAAAAGGGCCCTAATATGTAATATATGGATACAATATATTCATTTTGATTTTGATTTTTGTGGTACGTAATCAATTCCCAGATGTATATCTTGGTCTGTTACACTGTTGTACTGTTTACAGTCTTGTTCCTCTTGAGAGAAAGAAGCCATAGTAAGAATTTGTGTAAGAATAGGGCTCTGTCTTAACGTGTAATCATTGTACTTAGTGCATTTATTGTTTAAGTTCTTCACACTTATTTAAAGAAAACAGTGTCTCTCGAATATTTCCAAAAACGTCCGGGTTTGGGGGATGAAAGGTTTTAAGAAAACGGAGAACACTATCGTTAGATATATGTTTAGATTGTAGACCACAACAGTTTCCTTATTTCGCCTTGTTTATTGCATCTTGTATTATTTCCTGGGGTAGTTTCTTTCTAATAATAAATCCCTCAGTTCATTGCTTCTATATTGTGGACGATCTGAATCAGATACTATCCCGCAGATTCTATGTGCTGATGAATAATTAGGCATTGTATCATAAATGAACGTGATATTCTTTGTTTAATAAGCGATTTGCTAATGCAAAATATTTATCAAATGTTAACGTAAGTAAATCCAGAGTGCAACTTGCAAGATTGCGTTATAGTTCACATGAATTATTTATTGAAACTGGGAGATATACAGGTATTCCACGTGAAAACAGAATTTGTCAGTGTTGCAACTTAAACTAAGTTGAAGACGAATACCATTTTGTTTTTGTTTACCCTACATATTCGGAGTTACGAGGCGCGGTCGGGTAGCCTAGTGGTTAAAGAGTTCGCTCGTCACGCCGAAGACCCGGGTTCGATTCCCGACATGGGTACAATGTGTGAAGCCAATTTCTGGTGTCCCCCGCCGTGATATTGCTGGAATATTGCTAAAAGCGGCGTAAAACCATACTCACTCACTCACTCACCCGGAGTTACGACTTGAGTATATTAATAAGTTTAGCAATTCTCCTTCTGTGTTAAACTTTAATTTACTCATGTCAACAGAAAATGTTATACATTTGCGAAACTTATCAATGTATATACATGTATTTCATGCTATGAATTTTAGAAAATCTGCTGGATAAAGGTTTGTTTGTAATGTAAGACTCACTACTGTACAATTTGTAATGTACTATAGGGGCGGTCGGGTAGCCTAGTGGTTAAAGCGTTTGCTCGTCACGCCGAAGACCCGGGTTCGATTCCCGACATGGGTACAATGTGTGAAGCCCATTTCTGGTGTCCCTCGCCGTGATATTGCTGGAATAATGCTAAAAGCGGCGTAAAATCAAACTCACTCACTCACTCACTGTAATGTACTATAGGCCTGTGGCCTTTAAATATGTGAAATAAAGATTGATTGATACATAGTAGTGGACACTGTATTTTTTGTATGATGGGGTGACAGGAATTGTTATTGAGGTACTGTTTGAAATCGGTTGGTTTGTAATAAACATCTGTTCCAATGGTATTGTTTCATGTTGTAACAGATTACATCTAGGAACGAGAGACTTTTATCCTTCATGTCTTAAGTAAAGGTTAAACTTGGATGGAGTGGCTGTACATTTCTAGGAAACACTGTTACTCCTTTTAACTACTACTACTAATAGAATCATTTTGATAATTGTTTAAGAGCCGCTCTCTCATTGATTTGTAATTGTTTGATTTAACTCTTTGAGGGTTTACTGTAAATTGTAAATCTTTGTATAGGATAAAACACGTCCGAGGGTTGTTATGATATTTAAAACCCGCATCCCGAGGGCCTTTCCCCGAGCGATTTTTCGAGGGAAAGGGTTTTAAATATCATAACAACCCGAGAGGAAGTGTTTTATCTTACTTATAAACCGATTTTGAACCTTAAAATTATCCCCAAACTAAATTTCAACCCATTATAAGAATAGTTAGTAACTTTGTCTAATACTTTGTTATCACCAGGTTTTAGAGTGAACGTGTTTTTGTTTCTAACTAAAGAAGTATCGTCATTATCGGCATCAACATCAACATGATTTCTCCTCCCTGGGGGGTCCTCGCTATGCCTAAGAAGGAACTATGGTCTTGTTGATTAAAGCATTGTCATCCATCTTCATCTCGACCTCGACCTCGTCCTTGCTTATTGAAATGCCCTATCTGTTATCACGGGTTTGTCCTTCAACCCGGCAATTGACGTCTTTGGCGACCTTGTTCAGTTTTGTCCTCATGATCATGGAGTCAATATTAACCAAAGCGCGACATTGCGACAATGCGACAACCCGACATTTTTCAGTTATTTCACAGCGTGTCAGCGTGTCGGAGGAAATCCCTTAGTGATGTATGTGTATGGTGCTTGGATTTGAACACGCGATCTTAGTTTTCTGGTACGTCTAGGACACAGCGAACTGCGCCGTCTAAAACGACAGGGCCAACCGTGTGTCATTTGAAAAAAGACCTGAATTAAATTAAAAAGAAATGCAAAGTGTTTGTTTTTTGACATGGTACACATGTTACTCCGAAGAATTCCAAGTCAAATTAACCTGAAGAATATGCGTTGGCTGTTTCTGTGATAAGGTTTGCATCCACGTAACCAATCTGAGAGGGGATG